>NW_026294525.1:12988596-14188596 GCF_007827085.1 Peromyscus californicus insignis | reverse complement strand
TTGCAATGGGAAAATAAAATAATAATGATAAGCCACTCGATAAAGACAGAAAGAAATGCCTCAATTTCTCTTGTATGAACCCATCTGTTCAGCAGATTCTTAGCCCCACTTAACCCTTTGTTAGCTGTTGCCTCTTTTAAAAGTGATGTAAGATGAGTTTGCTGGTGTGTGGAGTTCTGACCAAAGGGTTCAGTTGATGCCTTTGGTTTTGAAGTTTCCAACTTACGTTTAAAGTGCCTTTCTTTCTGGTTCTCATGTTGATTAGACCTGGAGGGGACTCACTTTCTTCATCATTTAAATTTCAAATGCTGTGACTTTTATAGTTATCAAGAGACAGAATCCGTGAACACCTGTATGTTAGCTAGAAAATGTTTAGAAATACAATATATGAATGGATCAAATGCAAGATTCATAGGCTCTGTAGATACACACACACACACACACACACACACACACACACACACACACACACACACACACACATATGGGGGGGACTTGTACTAATGCCAAGTAACTCTGAGGGCATTATCTTTCATCCTTGATTCATTTGCTTAAGTCTTGGCTTAAAGAAATAAGTCCTCAGTGATATCTAAAATAAATGCAGGGAAAATAAGAATTTAACTATATAATATGTATACAAGATTTTTGCCTTAATGATTGCAGATCTATACTTTATATCCATATGTACATATGAACATGCAAACTTGCAAATACAATTTACTAGAAATCATTAAGTGGGTAACACTCCAGTTTTATAGCAATCAGACACTAAAGTTTAAAGGGGAAAAAAATCTAACCTTTTGAGTAGGCACTAAAGTTGACTGAGTGTCTGCTGAGGGAAAGACAAAAGGGAATTTAGTTTGTATTCAAATGTCTTAACCCAAGGGAAATCTATATTTTTAAAAGTAATCTTATGGCAATAAGTTTGGTACTTTTCTGAAGATGAAGTGACTCAGTTTTCTCAATTCTGCAAGAGCCCTTAGAAGTATTGCTCGACCCTCCGAATGTTGCCAAGTGTGGCTCAGAATGCCAGCACTCTTTCTCTTTCCAGAGGCACTGAGATGGAAGCCAGAAGCAAGGCCCAGTTCTTGGCGTTCCTGACGCTTTTCAGTGCGCTGTTCTCTCAGTCACTGGCCTGGCCCCTCTTCGGACCACCTTCTGCTGTGAGGTAAGTTTCATTCTGGGAAAGGGCACTCTCAATTCAGACAGGCAGGCATTCCCTCTGTATCTAAATGAGATTTCCCAAATGTCATTTTGGAGAGTGCTGCATTTTAAACTACATATTATTTATTTCAATACTTTGATTATAGTGCTAAGCAAATTCATTTCCAACCAAACTCAAAATCTCCAGATGGGCTCCAGAATCTACCTTCAGTACATAAAATACATCAGTTTTGCTCACCAGATGGATCCCATTTCCAAACTAGTGTTAGAAAACAAATAAAGTCCTGTTTTTTTCATCTCAGGTCAGTTCTGTTTCTGGTAGAAAAATAGCTGTTCATTTAAATATTTTTATTTTTATTAAAATGATTATAAGATTAATAGTTCATTAATGAGATATACACATGTGAAATTTTGTTGGGCAGAAATAGGTCTAGGAAAAATCACCTTGCCAATATTACAGATCATGAGGAAACATATGTACTAAGCTACAATTCTCATAGTATTCTCTATTTGAACCAAAAATTCTCAGTTTTACTGTTTGATATGTTGAAGTTCATGCTTCACATTCATAAATCATCCCATAACTCAATTTAACCTAAGGCAAAATAGATTTATGTTAACAGTCAAATCGTGCTTGACCTTTCTGATCCACAGGATCACAGTGATCATCATTTTGGTTATTTGTCTTTTCTTATGTCCAGGATAGTAAATAGTCTCTTAGCTAATGTTCTCTGTAAAGTTGCTTAAAACGCCACCCAGCCCCCATCATGCGTTGACAACTGGAGTACCAATGCCCATATATCAGCAGATGAACAGTCACAGGAATGCTGAAATTCACACTGACTGCCCAACCTCAGGCTATGAATGACTACTTTTTACCATCTGCTACATCACCACCCAGAGATACAAAAGTGCCTGAGAGCTGAAACTGTTTGGAGGTTTACCCTAACACTGAACACACACGCACACGCACATGCACACGCACACACGCACACACACACACACATACACACACACTTTTAAAGTAGTACAGGTATTAAAAATACACATGTAGGTTATATTAAAAATCCACAAGTAGGTTATATTCTATATGTCATAAAGATAATTCTTATTTTGTGGTATAGCATAATACATCTCTAATCAGAATGTGCCAACATATGTAATATGAAGAAGTAGAGGGGCTCATTAAATCTACTGTATTGTAATAACCACTCACAAATGTGGAGATCTCTTGATGAATAAGGAGAAATATATCGTGTTGACATAAAGCTTTGTGGTACACATCAGGGAACTAGAGAGAGAAAAACAGCACACTGCTCCTGTGCTGAATTTGGTACTAAATATCATCCCTTACATGAATAAGTGTCAGTTTTCATATTGAATACTCGCTTCTTTGCATGTTTATATTCTGAATAACTCTTTCTACCTGCTAATGCCACTTCACAAATGGACGTAGGTACACAGATGCAATGTGCTTTGCTTACAACTTGGCTAGAATCGAATTAAGTAGAAATTATGTCTGGTTTAGCAAGCTTATCGAAGTTGAATGACATCATTTTTGTGAGCTCACACAAAATTATGACTTATATCTTCATTAAACATGGAGACTATGGAGTCAAATTATCCCATTCTTATTTGGCAAATGGATGATATGCCCCAATACTTTGTTCTCCTGTTTCAAATAGTTCCAGGACCATAAATACCACCTTCTAGGAAAGGACAGTATTTCATTTCTAGTGTGTTTTACCTTAATAGGTTGGATGACAGGGTGCAACTTGAAGGAGCAAGTGATCCTGATCAAGTCTCGTTAAAAGCAGACTCTGACATCTTGCAGAATGCCTTAGCAGAAAATGACACACCTTATTATGACGTATCCAGGTAAGTTCACTCTTGTTTATCTTATTTAGGAAACACATTTGAAAAGATTAAATGTTCTAGTTTTATCTTACCAAGGATAAGATAAAAGATACCATGGATAGCTTTCCATGACTCTGCTCAGCCTGATTGACATAAACTCACTTAAAGCCTTTGAGCATCATTTCAATAGCTCAGATTAGGCAAATGCAGATCAAACTGCAGCAGTTTGGATTCCATGAGGGAACAGATACAAAGGGTCAAGATTTCTAATGGTGCTGTTCACTCACGCAACTGCTTGTGTAGAGCAATGCTTCAGAGCAGACCAAAAGATGTCACCCTAAAGACAAAGTATAAACAAGGTTCTTTGTGTGCTTACAAAGTTCACTGGTGGACATAATAAGGTCTTCTATTTTGCAAGAGATTTGTTCCCTATTATTTGTGGTGGAAAAGAATAGTTAAAATACAGAATACTGGTGAGTTTGACCAAATTAACGTATTTTTCCATTGCATGTATTTTTATTTAAGGTAGCATCAAAAAAACTATATAAACATATAGAAACTATAAATGAAGTTTAAAACAAAAATTTTGTCTTAAGTTTTAGTGAGCAGTTCTGTAAGGAGCTTGCAGATTTCTTTGCCATTCCAAAAGCTAGGATGTTTCTTCAGGAGACTTAACGAAGCAATCATGGTGTTTGCTTCCTTGCTTTAGAAATGCCAGGCATGCTGACGGAGTTTTCACCAGTGACTACAGCAGGCTCCTGGGTCAGATTTCTGCCAAAAAGTACCTGGAGTCCCTCATTGGAAAACGAATCGGGTAAAGAATACTTATTATTTTTTAACAAGTGCTCCATCTCCAAATTCTATTCTCTTTCTTGAAAGTTATTTTCCTTGCTCAAGGCTGACAACTCTTGCATTATGTTCAAATTATTGAGAGAAAATAATGCATATTATTAAATAAAACACAGCAGCAGCCCCCCCCTGTCAAAATAAGAGTTTTTGGTACTTATTGACTCTAAACATATTTTTCTTAAGTAGCCAACATTTACAAACTAGTCAAATTGAGCTAAACTTAGCAGAAAAAAATACAGAGCATTGATGCACCTCCTACTTCCTATTGACGTCTTTACTTTTTTTCCTCACTTTTTTTCTTTTTAGCAGTAACATCGCAGAAGACCCCATGCCAATCAAACGACACTCGGATGCAGTCTTCACGGATAACTACACCCGCCTTAGAAAGCAAATGGCTGTAAAGAAATACTTGAACTCCATTCTGAATGGAAAGAGGAGGTAAGGGAAAAATTTGATGAAGGGAAAATGTGTAAATGACCTTCAAATTTCAAGCTCTGTTTGGAGATCTCTCCCTCCTTTCTCCATCACGCTGTCTGTCTGCTTTGTGCAAACTGTTCGCTCATTCTCAACTCGGACTGATATCAGACTTCCCTGCCAAACGTTTAAAACACTGGCACATCAATGTTAATCCAAAGCCATTAGAAAGCAGTATCTCTGGGAATACCAACCTGAACACTCCTACTCTTGTTTTGTTTTTGTTTTTGTTTTTTCGAGACAGGGTTTCTCTGTGTAGCTTTGCGCCTTTTTCCTGGAACTCGCTTTGGAGACCAGGCTGGCCTCGAACTCACAGAGATCCGCCTGGCTCTGCCTCCCGAGTGCTGGGATTAAAGGCGTGCGCCACCAACGCCCGGCTTGAACACTCCTACTCTTAAAGATTACTGCACTTGAATTTACACGTCAACAGGGTTGAAAATGATAACTATTTTGAATCAGGGAGCAGGGATCAGTGTTCGCTTTTAAAACATGGAAAGTACAATTAGCAAGTTTAGCAAACAGGAGAACGCTATCATATTTGTATCCAACAACCATGCTTTATCACATTTAATCACGGTTTGTCTGTGTGTTCCAGTTCTAAAAGCGTGTGTCTCTATCGTGTGTAAATATTGGACACAGTGATAGGGGTGGAGTGTTCTCGCTTCTCACTCCAGTTGTCTTTGTGCACATGGTGAGTGTTAAGCATAGTTCTGTTTGGGTGAAATCAGACAAGAGTGTCCTCTTTGTTCACTAAATGAGAATTCCATAAGGCTGATTTTAGACACTAAGGTCTTGGAACAATTCATGGGCAATCACTAGCTGCAGAGATCTGTTCATCCCCAGCGTGTCTTGCAGAGCATAGATAATTACCTAGTCATGGTGTTATAATTGTTCCTTTGGAAACTTCCTCGGCTGAGAATTTTAACACATTCATTTTCCTTCTGGTCTGTAGCAGCGAGGGAGATTCTCCAGACTTCCCTGAAGAGCTAGAAAAATGATGGAAAGACTCCTCTGAGCGGAGCTGAAGATCAGAGGTGAGTGTGCCTATGGATTCTTCCTGGATTCTCACAGCTGCCATGAAGAATAGATGTAGGAAGGAGCCAGTAGGCAAAGACATCCTAGGGCTAAACATCCTTCTACCTGGAGATATTATCCAGTCCATATAACACCTCTACCTGAGGCAGATCCCACCCCAGTGAACACCTTCAGGTGATACATGCACCATTGTTATCACGACAAATGCACTAGTCACCATAAGGAGTTTGGCCTCTGCAAGGGACCTTCTTGTCTATTCACCTTTATCACACGTGTGTATTGAAATTAAAACACACAGGATCCTGACTCATACTCATGAGGGAAAATGACTTAGTTCTGAGACAACTCAAGTCATGCTGCTTTTATTCATTTAAGATTTAGTCCCATGAATGCCTGCTAGGTCTTCAGTTGAGTGTGGAGAAATATCACAGTATGGTGATTCAAGGCATTCTGGGGTGAATTATAGTACTTCAAACATAGCAGCCTTCATGGAATGAAGGTCAAAGTTTGATCTGTGAAGTGAGGAGAAGCACAAAGCTCTAGCAGCATTCATCATGGAATATTTTTTAATAGGAAAAAAAGCACTATTTTTTTCCTTTGGTGAAGCAATATGGGCTGTTTTTCACAATTGCTTTTATATAAATATGGATACATGGTATATTATTTTGTGAGCTATGTAAGCATTAACAATTTCATTGTTTCATCTGAACCTACTCACAACATTTGGCAAATGGCAAAAGTATGTCCTATCACTGTGTCAAATGTCAGCATACTTTTCTCTAACGGGCTCTGGAGAGATGGTCACAGTTCTATGGGCTATATCTGTTACAACCACTTAACATGGAAGTAACCAAGAACCAAGAAAAGATATAAAACAGAGGGGAGTGGCTGGCCACGGTAGAACTTAGTTTGTAGAACCTGAAAGTTCCAGCCTTGCCTAAGTGTAGGAAAATAGCTTGTCCTGTGTTTGGCCTAAAGTTAATCCAGCCACACCTTAGTTTCTGATGTGGTCCTCTAAGATTTTAAGAAGGCTATCAGGAGCAAACAAGTCTTCAGAAGTCACTTGCCTGGGTACTTTGTTCCATCAATTACATTAATTATTCCTTTATCTCTGAAGGAAGCATAGGGTCAGGAGCTAGCCATAACAATGCTATCATATACAGACATTTCCAAGAACTTACTCCATGGTTCAAGAATAAAAGCTAAGCTTAGAGTCTCACTTAGTGGTAGAGCACTTGCCTGGCCTGCACAAAAGCCTTGGGTTTCATGCTCAACACCAAAAGAAATAATATTGTTTTTTATGGTGAATATTTCTCTGTCAGATAACAAATGTGTCAGGCACAAAAATATAAAGGCAGACTCCTTTAAAAGTGTAAGGTCATTTACAAGAGACCATTGTTATTATGGAAGGATGGCTTTGAATAGGTGTCGCCGGTCCTGCTGTGGGTAGTCCATTTGTGAAAATTACTAATGCTTCATTGTTAATGATTAAATAGAGAGGCTTTGAATAGGTGCCGAGGGTCCTCCTGCGGGCAGTCCATTTGTGAAAATTACCGATGCTTCATTATTAATGATTAAGTAGAGATCCTCTTCATCCTCTAGTTCCTTTGTGACAGTTAGTGTTCTGGAAAGTTCTTTCTTGACTCTGCCAGGCACAATCTCAGCAGAGACTGTTGGCAAGGGGTAAGGAGACATTGGGGTTTGCTAAATGAGTGGGTGAAACTAACACAAATTTTCAAATTGTTTATATTTAAAGCACCAATTCTTTCTCTTTTCAGAATTCTTGAAGGAAAACAACCAAGTGATTACATTATGAGTTCTACATATCTAATTCAAGAAAACAACTTCCATAGCAAAACCAAATAAAGTGTGTTGTGAATATTGTGATTTCCTTTATGTAATAACTGTGATGTTTACATTGTAAATATTATTTGAGCACTCTGAAGTTCATCTTTAGCTCATAAAAGGCTTGTAATTTCATATGCTATGTATTATTTCTAAGGAAAATATATTTAATGATAAGTGTACTCTAGATTAATTCCACTTATCTGGAGCTTTCTGCAAGGGTAGCAATAGAGGAAAATTGATGTGTTTATTTATAGCATGTAGTTATCTATTCAAAAGAGAAGAACAGATAATCAGTGTGACTAAGTCTGAATGTTAAGCAGATAGGATGATGTGTGAAATAAAGCAAAATATCTAAGGGGAATAACAAAAAGAAGGATTTAAAAAAGATACTTGTAAAAAGGATTTTCAGAATTGTATTTCCACAGTGATAGGGACTCCATCTCTCATGAATTAGGCTCTCCAACCAGGATTTGCAGTCCATATAGGCTTCTTCAGATCTGCTTCAGTTAAGAAAAGCCCGGCTTCAGAACTGGAGCTTTCCCCTTTTGGCTTGTCTTATGGGTGTGTGAATTAGAAGCTGAATGGAGTACTTGATTTCCAGTGATAAATACTTTATCCATAATCACTCACAATAATATTTTGTCTTGTTGGCTTCCTTTGCTGAAAGTACATTTGTAGACACAACTATTTTTCCAATGTGATTGTATGAAATTAAAGACAGGAATGAAGATTTTTGGTTATCATTGCAAATGTGTTTTCTTCTTCTGATTCTTTGAAGGATACAATGGCACCTCCTCTTTCCTCTATACCTGTAGGATTGGAACTGTTTTTGTGTGATGCTTGAGGTGGGATTTTATTTGTGAATCCTAAATTAACAGCTACTTAAACAAGAGGGAGATTTCTTTCTTATATAACGTTGAAGGTAAAAATAAAAGGGGAAGCACTGTATCTGCTTCTGTTCCAAGCATGAGGGTTCCCTTGAGCCCTGTTTTCTACATTAACATTCCTTCCACATGAATGTTAGTCTTAAGGTCACAGTCATTTGCAGGGAAGGCTGGAAAATGTGGCTGTTTTCCTTAGGAGGGTATGTACCCAACTATAAACTTAGGGATCTAGTCATATAAAATAATGAAGGGACAGATGAATAAGTGTGTCCGTTTTTAAACTCTCCATTCTCACCCCAAACCCTTAAAGAATAACAGAAAAGGTGAGACTCAAACTCTGCCAATGAAACAGCATTTCATAAAAACATAGGAAAAAAAAACAACACTTGGTTCATTCTTACTTGTTATATTTACAATGGAGGGCCTGATCCAGGATTCTTAGTGATGATAAAATAGCTCACACAAGTGAAAACGAGTTGTACTTACTCTATCTGATCCCACAACTTGGATATTCTAATGGGATCTCAGAATTAAAACAGAAAACTAACATGTGTTATCTGGATACAAGGGTCTTGAAATATCAGATGGGGCTTAACTTGGAAGTAAAGTTAGAGTTTTAATTCTCTCTTATTCATGTGGACTTTTACAATTCATTCCCTCCTTGGTCAAGGCACATTGCCTGAGTTGCTATGATGCTTTATGGGCACATAGGAAGAGGGTTCTGAGCAGAAGGAACAGTAAGTGGTAATGAGGAATAATCTTGGCATTACCATGCAGCACAAGAGGTCAAGCACCCAGAGCAGTGAGAAGTGGAAACTAAGTATGAGATTGGACTAAAGAGGCGATGCAGGACGGTGCAGATGTGGCCACACACATTTTAACAATGAATCAAATTTTACTATGTGGCAGCATATTGAAGTATTAATAGATATGCTAGCGTTTTATGTGCCAAAGATCAAATTTGCCATGTCATTGTGTTAGGCAGAATAATGATTCCTGAAAATGGCCATGCCTTAATGCCCAGAACCTGAGAACGAGTATGTTGCTTTGATGTGGCACAAGGAGCAGTCACTTTCAGATCAGCAGGGGGGTTATTCCGGGCTATTTAAGCAGCCTAGCAGAGTCACACGGGTCCATAAAAGATGGATGAGGAGGGGAGTAGTCAGAGAAGGAGCTAAGACAATATGACAGAGACTGGTATAACAGGAATGTGTGAAGTAGACTGGAAGTCTCCTTCAATTCCGGAAGCTGGCGAAAGCAAGGAAAATATTCTCTCCAAGATCTTCCAGGAGGGTCACAGCCCTACTGCTACCTTAGTATTCGCCACATGACACAACACTCAGACTTCTGATCTCCAGAGCAGTATAATAATAAGCGTCTGGTGTTTTAATCTCTCCGGTTTTAGCTTGTCTCTGCAGCAGCAAGGATAAACACAATCATCATTCCCAAGTCGCAGTAGAACTTGAATCTAGTGTCCACTACATTAGGGAAGAACAATCTACCAAAATGAAATAGTCCTTGGGGCTGTGGTAGGATCCAAGAAGAGAATAAAGTGTCCAAACATTAGGATATTTGCTTGGACATTTCTTCAGTTGTGAGAATAAATATGAATTGATTGAAATTTGAGGAAGGTCAGCATCTAATGTAAAAGGTGGTTGAGAGTTATTCCATCCTAGGGATGTATGCTTAGTTCAACATATGCTTAATGATAAATGTAATATACCATATAAATAGCGCTAAGGACAGAAATAACATGATAATCTCAGCAGATGCAGAAAAAGCATCTGATATAGTCCAATACACCTTCCTGACAAAAGTCTTAAAGAAAGCAGGAACTGAAGAAACAGTCTGTGGTGTGTATAAACAATGGAGTTTTGCTCAACTACAAAAAAAAAATGAAATGATAACAGGGTCAAGAAAGTGGACTAAACAGGAGATTATGTTTAGTTAAGTAAGCGAGGCTGAGAAAGATAGACATGTTTTCTGTCATGTATGCATTCTATATTTTGAGAGAGAGAAAGAGAGAGAGAGAGAGAGAGAATCTGTGTTGTCTATGTATCTGTGTTGTGTGTGTGTATGTTTATGTCTATATATCTGTGTATGTATCTATGTCGTGCGTGTGTGTATGTGTGTGTGTGTGTATGTCTGTGTATCTGTGTATGTATCTATGTCGTGCGTGTGTGTATGTGTGTGTGTGTGTATGTCTGTGTATCTGTGTATGTATCTATGTCGTGCATGTGTATGTCTCTATCATGTGTATATGTTTGTGTGTGTGTGTGCATGTGTGTGTGTGTGTGTGTGTGTGTGTGTGATATGAAACTAGAAAAGGGACCATGAGAGATGAAAAAGAGATGCTGCTGGGGGAGAGGCACGGGGAAGGAGGAGGGTCTCGGAAGAAGTGCCATGAAGGTCGAAGGTTACTGAGAGAAAAGGGAAGGTAGAGGTAGGGGCAGGAGGAAATGTGGGGAGAGCGGGAGGAGCGCAACAAAAACTGAGTGTGTGCCAGATGAGACCCGTTCTTCATCTGCTTATCTTAAAAGCTAACGAAGGTGGAAACACTATACCATACAGAAAGTAGAAAGATGAGATTCCAAACAGGCTTGCTAGTTACCCCGTCTTCATTTTTCCTCCATTTTCTTGATTATCAAACAAACCTAAGTTAGTGGTGGAAAGTGCCACTGTAAATGCTGTAAATGCCACTGAAAAGGGGCCAGAACAGTCAAGAAATCCTCAGCATTTGAGGAAAAGCTGATGAAAGATCAAAACTTGTTTTTAACGACTATAGAGAAACAAGAGATGCCAGAGTTCAAAAGACAAAATCCCAGAGGTAATCAAGAAACTAGTGCAGGTACAGAGCAGAAATCACATGCAGAGAAAAGGAGCAGGCTTCCAGACTTTACGAACAGCCTAAGTCAAAGTCAAATCCTGTAGAGCTCAGAGGGAGAACAGTGTGCAAGACCCTCCTTCAACCCAGCACCACAAAAAACAGATTCAATAAATAAATAAAATTTAATAAAAGGTTCTGTCAAAATCAATCAAATGACTTGAAACACTGGACAGGAATCAGAGGTTAAAACACCGGTTGTAAAAAATGAATAGAAATACCATGTCTGATAAATAGAGGTTTCAGAAAAAGAGGATGGATCAAAGGAAAAGAGAGAATAAATAACATAAAAGTAATTTTCACTTCCTCTGGGTTGCATTTCTTATGAGGCCTGGCCGCATTCCTTCTCCATTTGTGAATCAGTGCATACACTATATGAAAGAGGCTCTTCTTCAATGTCTATTGGTTTTTTGCATTTGTTAGTTTCAGATGATATGCTTTCTTGGAGGGCATTGATTTCCTTAATATCTAGTTAGTAGTATGGTCAGTTGATTCCTTTAATGTTTCTAGACACCTTGACTATATTTATGTTTGTAAGTCTTGGGGTGGCATATTCCAAGTATTTAGCTTTTAGCTTTTAAATATTTCTATAACAATTAGAGTGAATCGATCCATTCTAGTTAACAAGATTCTAATTTTTCTGCTATTAGTTTTTACATAAATATATAGTACATTACTACAAACACTATTATCTGCTACATTAAGGTTAATACTATCATACACTATTTCTTAACAGGGAATCAGAATTTCTGTCTTGCAGAATAGATCAAAGACGAAGCCTAAGAATTGTATAATCATATCCATGAATTACTAAGAACTTTGGGACTGCACATTCCACTACATCTACGTCTTAGAAGAAATTATACCCAGTTACTTATTTGCCTATTATGTATTTGGTGTAGCCAACTCAAATAGTAGTCTGTCTGGCTCCCCAACGGCAGGTGCAGTGTTTTTCCAAAAGCAGAAAGAGGGAAGGATACATTAGAGGCATCGGTCTTTGCACAGCCTTCTGCTGCCAGCTTTCTCTTCCCGATTGTTAGGAGACCACTTCCTTGGTCCCTCTCTTTCACCTGTGTAATTGCAAGTCCCCTGCAAGACACATCTCTTTTCACCAGTTAGCTTCTCTCATTTTCCCCCACACAATTATGTTCTCTCTGCTTCTCTTCCCCGGACACTTGCCCTGGTTTCATAATGTTGTTTCCTTTGCCTTTGCCTTTCTCCCCTCTTCGGGGTTACAGGTTCATTCATTTGAGTTTCTTGCCTACCTATCAGTCAGCTTCATTTGTTCCAGTGGCAGGAGATGCACATAAATCCCTCGGACTTCTTTTTGTCTCTTCGGCTTTTCTCTCTATTCAGCCTGTGACACTAGGAATGTGTTTGACCACTTACGTTGCACTTAACTGTCTGTGTCTGCTAAAAGTTATAGCATCTGGATTAGAAGTTGCTCTTGCTTGTAATTTTCTAATTGACTGCTAATAATAATTGTCAGGTTCTTGTTTTTTTACCTCAAAGATATCTCCCCTGTCATTGTATATATATATATATACATATATATATATATATATGTGTGTGTGTGTGTGTGTGTGTGTGTGTGTGTGTGTGTGTAAAGAAATTCTGATCATACCCTTATAAACTTGGGTAGAGGTCAGTAGAATGGAGATTAGTAGTAACAAACATGTAAAGAGAAAGCAAAGAGACTAAGGGAAAGAAGGAATGACTGTGTGTTTGTGTGTGTGTGTGTGTGTGTGTGTGTGTGTGTGTGTGTGTGTGTGTGTGTGTCTGTGTGTGTGTGTGTCTGTGTGGTGGGGTGAGACTTACCATCATGAGAAAATCTGAAATTATGAATAGCGAGTAAGGATGAGTAAGGTTAAGGATTAAGATAATTGGAACAGAAGGGTGGACATCCACATTTTCAGATCTCAAGTCTTAGAAGGATGCTGACCTGAGACTATACCTGAAAAAAATGATGATAAAATGGTAAGTGACATGTGAGACAAATGATTGGCTCCATGCAGAGGCTACTGTAAAAATCACACACACACACACACACACACACACACACACACACACACACACACTCACATACAAACACACACACAAACCACACAAACATATACACACATACACATACACATACACACACACACATCCATTTATATATGTTTGAGACAGAATCTCACTATGCATCCCAGGATGGCCTTGAACTCACAATTCTCCTTTTTTGGCCTCCTGAGTGCTGAGATTAAGGTATGCATCACCTTGCCCAGCTTTAGTAATCATATTTTTAAACATTACCTATTATGGGTTTTAAAATGAAATAAAAGTGAGAATTTTTCCACAGTTGAATATTATTTAATAAATTGGAACAAAACTGTTAACTTGTTGATAGCTAGAAAAAAATGTTTGAAACTTAATTATAATGTGACTAATTTATAATCAAAGCAAAATTATCTAGATGGCATTAGTTCATTCAGTTACGTGGGTGAAAACGTAAACTCAAGTTCACCAGGAAGCAATGACTATCGATAACAACAACAACAACAACAAAAAGTCGCAATGAAACAAAGCAAAATTATCATGTACATTTTGCATGCCCTTCTGTTCAATGTAGTAACAGCATCAGGACCAAATAAGAGAAGCTGTTTCTCAATGAATAATATCCAGATAGGAGACCAGCTCCTTGTACATTAGTTCAAATAAACTAGAAAATTACTGTCAATAATCACTATGTAAATGGCTTATCTGTGTGGTCTATATTATAAGAGTAAAATACTACTTTAAAAGCAAATTACTACAAACTAATATACATTGATTTTCCACTTCTGGGAAGTGGTATTCCTTGTCACTGACTTGGCCTTTATAGAATGACACTGAATGCTCAGAGTCCTTTCCTATGACTTCTGATGTCTTTATGCATTGTCACTGGGACACAGGAACATGTCTTTAAGTTTTCAATGCATCCTCTGACTATAATTAAGACAAGAGCATCCATCAGATAGAACTGCAAACCAGAGCCTTGGACCCACTGAGAGACCAGAGCAACCTAAGTGCCCACACAGACTTCTGAATATACAAATAAAGGGCTGATACGGCCTCCTTGCAATTTTCTTTGCTGCCTCCTTTAGGTTGCAAGTTCCTTCTGGACAAAATGAGGACTTGTCTCCTTACAGAATCAAGGCCTGATGGGGCCATCAGCCTCACTGCCGGGAATATATCAGAATAGCACAGTTGAGGATACAGATATGAGTGTTTTGAACTAAGATGCGTACATCTACAGATCTGGGCTTGCCGAGAAGCAAGCTTAACTTTGCCAGGAATCAAACACTCTAGGTATTAAGCAGGAACTTGTTTGCACCAGGGCTCCTTCCCCAGGGCCCTGCTGAGGATCACTGAGCTGCAGAAGTCAGGGTTTGCTTTTAGTCTCTCAGCAAAGTGACCTTTCTGCTGGCTCACTGGCCAGCACGGGGCCAGCACCTCCCGCTGTGGTCTGAAGAGGGTTGAGCGGCCTCCAGAGCCTGCCTCAATCTTGGTCAACAGTTCATTTCTGTTCAAGGACCAGCCTGCAAAGACGTTGCTTACCAACCCAGCCCACAGATAAAGTCAGGGACAGAAATAGCTCTTCCTGGTTCCAGATTCAATAAAACAGAGGGAATATTGACTTGGCCTTCACTTTCTCATAGGGATGGGGCTCCATTCCATCTTCAGAGTTTTCATATTGCTTTAGCCAGTTCTCCCTTAATTTGCCAGAAGTTCTTGCAAGGAAATGGCAAAGTGAGATTTAGGCAAAAGAATCATGGTGAGTTTGTGTGTCAATTTTATAATTCAGCTCAATGAAAAGGGAAATTTGATCACAATTTCTTACTGTGACTCAGAACACAGAAAATTGCTTTGAAATTTGGATAACTTGCCACTCCATCCTGATCCTCTTGCTTTAATTAGCCAATTTTGATTAAAAAATATTACCAGGAACAAAATTTAAATTCATTGCATAGAAAATGTATGGTAATGAGGGCTCTAACAATATTTTTAAATGTGTGTGAATAGAGTAAAAATCTATTATTTTCATCAGTAATACAGAGCACTAAAGACTCCCACATTCTAAATTCTCTAGTCCAATTCCACAGTTAGATTTGTTATCTAAGAATGCTCACATCAGTGGAGTGTGGCAGGGTGTTGTCTCTAGATATAGCATGCCATTGCATCATGAATACACAGAAAGTGTGGTTTCCTGCATGAAGCCTAAAAATAAAAGAGAGGAAAGGAAAAGAGAGACATGAGGGTCAGAGGGGCCGAACTGAAGAGAAGAGAGGGGTTGGTGGAAACAGGATGGAGGTGGAGGGTCGTGGGGACAGGTGTAATCACAGGGTATTGCATACAAGCATGATATGTTAAAAATATAGATCAAGGCCTTGGGGTCTCACAAATACAAAACAAAGGTCGCCAAGACTAGTCTGACATAAGGTACTGAAGCACAGCTATGGTATAAGAACCTGATTATCCTAAGTTGTTTTAATCATTCCCATTACTGTTAACTCCAACCTTTATGAGTACTCAGAATATCACTTTAGATTAATTTAGAAGCATATCATTTCCCTGAAGAATCAAGAGAGACATGATTGACCTTCAACGATGACATGCATGTTTTATCAGAAGACATGTATTTGTACACAGGTATTCACAGCAGAGTTCTTCACCATCCAATGATAACCAAGGAAAATAAAGACCAGGATATACATAATAGACAATGCCATGGAAGCAGCCACAAGGTCCATGGATGAATGGGTAGACATGTGATAGAGGATGTTTTACCACTAAAAATAAAGGAATTGTGACATGTGGATGAGCATTGAGGAGACTGCGTAAAATAAGCTGCCAGAAGTCAAGGGAATACAAACCAAATAAACAAACAAAACAAACCTGTGTTGTTTAACTAGTGTGAGATTCCTAGAGTAGTTAACCTACATAAGGACAGTGGAGTAGTATTTGATCAGGGCTTGTAGAAATGAAAAGGAGGCGCTATTTAATGGCTGACAGCCTTCCAGTTCTGCAGAATGACTAATTGTTCATCAGCATGGCCACACCTAATCAACCTTACTCAAGTGTACAACCCAAACAGAAACACCAACTTCTGATTGGCACATGGGAAAAATCACAATGAAAACCACACAGCAATCCAGACACATCAGCAGACACCTGGAACCCCAGCACTTGGGAAGTGGACAATGAGGGGGAACTGTAAAATCTAGGCCAGGCTAGGCTCATAGTGAGTCCCAGGCCAGGCTGAGCTATGACACACCCTGTTTCAATAAAAAAGAAAAAAAGCCACAAACCCAAGTTAAGCCAGAAAGATCACAAATTTTTAGGAAATTGTAGCAATCAAAACTTTGCTACAAAAGACTTAAAAATCATAGAATCACACCCCAGTGATTTCAGTCCTACAGGACAAGCATATTGCACTTACTCACTTCTTTAATCACAATTGGAAAATACTTTAAAAATTATCCTGCCAGAGTGGTGGCAGTTTCACCAAGATTTCCATGGGTAATAGGGTTGATTTACATTTCCCATTGCCTGTCAAAGTTCAAGGTCACTTTGAATGCTTTTATGTTCTTGTTCTAGCTATTGTTCTAGAAAACTCTATTAAAAAATAGCAAACAAAAACACCAATTGAAGGTAATTTTAGAAGATGAAAGGATTTGTGTTGGTGGTCCTTTCTAAATAGCCATGTCATTGAAACCATGACTTATCAGTAATGCACACTGTTAGACAATGGTCAACTCTATTCTTTGAATGCACAGAATTGGAGAAAATTGGGCTCCTATAATTTCAGGAAGATAGTTTAGAAATTTATGTATGGACCACAAGATGACTTAGGTTTACCTGGCTATCTGATCTGATTTTGAGATTTGGGTCTCTGCTTTAGGAGGAAAAGCTAGGCTGTGGTTCTTGTCTATTCTTAGTAGATAAATTCACCTTATCAGATAAAGAAAACCTTGGCCAAACCAAAGCTGAAAGCCAACAGAGGAAGAATTGACACTAATAAATGCTGCCTGGTGGCCCCTGTTGCTGGAAGCCATGGCTTACACCAGCTCCCAAGTACTAGGGCCACTATTGGTTAAAACCTTCATTCTGAGTCTCTAAAGCCTCAAGTCCTGCCGTCAGAGCTTGGGGCTATGAGCCTTTGGGTCTGTTAGCACAGGCCTCTAGGTCTTAGACACTCAAAGGCCCAGGAATGCCAACATAGAGGCTTCTTGTATGCCCATAATTTCTATCTGGGAAGAGCAAGCCAATTGAGAGCAAAACCAGTCTTTTGTGGAAAAGAAAAAAAAATGTTTTCTCAAATTAAGAATTCTTCCTTTTATCTAAGAAATATGATTTGTATGTCAAAGGTGCTAACTTTTGAGGTGTCAAAAATGTCTACATTCAAAAGAATTCTCGTGATAACAGGGCTTTAGCTAGCTATAGGCTTAGATCATTCAGACACAACTGTAAGTATTATGTGTGTATGCCTCCAATTTTCTGGAAGATTCTAAAGGGAGAAACACCTGTCCTTATCAGTCAATCCATGCTTACAGATTTTTAAGGAGCTTTCTTTCCTAACATTAATTCTTCAAACCTACTATAAAAGGATTTTGTCATTCCCCATTTCAGGTCAGTAGCTTGGATCTCTAAATCTAAGTGTCAAAACTTGGAGCAGAAAATATGCAAACTGGCTCTGGTTCACTTGTTTGCTGTTATACTTGGCCCATGAAATTTAAAAATTAGTTTATAAGAAAAAATAAAGCTATCTAATATATAGTGTGTTTTTTTTCCTGTCTCAACAGTTCAGGGGTAGAAAATGTGAGATAAATTAATGAGAAAATCAAGCCAGCTTTATGAAAGAATTTACCTTTGCTCATTCATCCAGGAACATGCTCCCTACTGCATAGGAGAGAAGCATTTGATCTTGCCTGGTCCCTGCTTTGGTAGAAGGGTGTAGAGAAACAGGTACCCTATTCTCAGCCAGGGAGGGCATCTTTCCTAGAAGATGCATACTACCCATGAAAGCTTGCAATGAAAGAGATGGTCCTGAGACTGTACCACACGCTGTGAAGGATACTGTTACCTTGTGTAAAGGAAGGCTGCTCTCCTTCCCTTTCCTGTGTGCTGATTCTACCCAGACTGACTCTCTGTGTCCCCTATAATTTCAACCTTTGTTCCTTCCCACTCAGTGAGTTTGTGCCAGCCAAGGAGAAAATTGTCACCCAATGATTCTTTAATTAAAAAAAAAAACTTTTGTTTTATTTTATATAATAGCACGTTCATCACTATAGAGGAAGTCTCTCTTATTGTGTACAGACCCTAAAGTGTAAGATACTGGATTAAAAAAAAAGTAAACAGTCAGGTTTCTCCTCTATTTCTCTAGGATGGCTTTGGCAACAAGATTCATTTTGGTTGATATGATATTCTGGGTTATGCTCATCTCCTTGTACTGTTTAATGAACAAGGTGCAAGGTAAGTATCTAAAAGCAACTGTTCCAGCATTAAATTTATTAGATATACCATTTATTGACTTAAGTATGTTGAAATTGATATTCTTAATTTGCATGTATTCAGATTCCTTTCCAAACATTATCTAGTAATGAATTCTGCATCCTTATTTTAACATTTTAAGTTCTGCTGATCTGTGATGCATTACCATTGTTTTGAAGAATAATGAATTATACACAAAAGTTTACAAAAATGTTTGTATTTTAAATCATCAGTGTGGGAAGGAATTCTCTCATTTTCGTAGAAAATTTGTCTGGAAATTATTGTTATAGCACACATTGAAGATAAAAGTCAAGCATGGGTATTTGTTTTTAATGTGAATCTAATAGCAGGAAAGGCAAGTTTCAATTTGAAAAACCTTCATGGGAAGCTATGGAATTCGTTTTTAGACACTGTTACTTAGCAAGCAACGTATTATTGCAATTATGGAGCAAGAAGAGATTGTGAATACAGATATGATCTGAATGCACTACTGACCATGCCACTCCAAAGATGAAGCATCTCATGCTTCCCCAAAGATGAAGCATCCCTTGTCTCTTCGCTGACAGGTCTGCTTAGCATCATGCTGGGCCAGCAGCCAGCTCTTACCAATCAACAGTGATGTTTCTTCTCTGAGCCAATTTAAAATCATTTTTAAGAGTCCAAACAATGAAGACTATATCGTCCTAGATGCTATCTTTGTGGTGCACTGACATGACTCACATGAATGATTTTGCCTCTTAAGAAGAGGGTGAAAACATTACAGTATAACTTGACCCAGAGCCTTAAATATTCAACATCTATATTCTCTTATAATATATATATATATAATTCTTCCAAGTACTTAACAAAATTGAATTTAGGGTATGCTACTAGATTGGAAATCATTATAGACTACCCAGGATCCAGCTCTATGGATCTGAAGTTCCACAGAGAAGTGCTGGCCACATAAAATTTGGTAATAATAGGTTTAAAAAATAATAGGTTTTGGTGCAGCAGCTGACATCCACCAGGGAGCATGGAAGAGCAGATGGCACATAATGCAGCAGAGCTGTTTCTTTGCTCAGAGGTTGAAGGGGTCAAGAGTTTATTCTCAGTGAGATCATGGAAGTGAACTCCTAAGCCCTGGTGAAACACCTCGAAGACCACCACTCAAGAGGAGGTTAATTGCCTGGATGTACACTTGCTCCTGCATTTTCCACAGATGACTAGGCTTGATAGAAACCACCAGCAAGAAGAACCAAGGAGAGGGATGCCAACGAGTAGACTGTTAAATCGAGGTCAGTGTGTGTGTGTGTGTGTGTGTGTGTGTGTGTGTGTGTGTGTGCCTGCAGTGGCCAGAAGAGGGCATTAGATCTCCTGTGACTAGAGTTACAGGTAGTCATAAACTGTGGAGGTGAGGGTATTGGGAATGGTACCCACATCCTCTACAAGAACAGTGCCAGCTCTTACCCACTGAGCCATCTCTCAAATCCACATCCAATGGCCTTTAGGTCTGAACTTTGAAGTCTTTGACATAATCAAAACTCTTACAACCCTACCACTTTTGGAAATTCCTATGTGGGATTTCTTAAAGGGAAACCTGAGGGAATTAGCTTGACATTAGATCTAGGAAACGTCAAGCAAGTATGGACAAATGATTTAGCTATCTTAACACCTGAAATAATGAACATTTATGTGAACTATACAGAGAAACCAGCTAACCTTGAACTAGAGGACAAAGAGACTCTCCTGAGAGCTCTTATATGTACCAGCTTATTGGAGAGGTTGAAAATCTCCAAAGAGAAGAAATCAGCTATACCAGGGAATTAGGGAAGCTTCCCTATCATTGAGAAATGTCATCGGTTTAGCAGGTTGGGGGGGGGGGGTGGTAATTCTACATTACTTAGTACATAATGATGGTTCTGGTTGTAAGCTTTGCAGCTCAGATGGAAAGGGATCCTGGCAGTCAGGAGCCAAGGGATACCACAAGTCACAGGAAGCATAGCAGTTTACAGCTCTGCTTCAGGGAAAGGTTTCCCCAGGGTAACACCTCTACTGGGATTGAGTTGTTAACAGTTCTGCTCTGGTCCCCCAGAGTGTTAACAACCCTGCTCTGCTAAGGTAAGGTTCCCCCAGTGAAAGTGTTACAGCCTTGCTCTGCTCCAGCAAAGAAGATCTCACCCAAACTTCATACAAGAGGTTTATTGGGAGGGAAGAATTCAGGAGAGCAGCGCCTCTGCCAGGGTGGAAAAAGGGCAGCAGCAAACTGAACAGGCTCAGGGCTTATACAGGGCTTTTTAGGGGCGGAGTTTTTCCAGGGCGAAGACTTTCAGGGTGGGAATTGGTTAGATTTCAATCCCCTTGAGCTTGGACAAGATCAGGTTGGCTAGATTTCGTGCTCAGGGATTGGTTGGTTTTCCTGCACAGGGATTGGTTGGTTTCGTGCTCAGTTGGTCAGCGGAAGATTTGGCTCTGGTTTCAGAGCCAAAGCATGTTTATTTCACTGGCCCTTTTTAGCCTTTTGACTCTAGTTTTAGGGCCAGGATGGGTTTCTTTCACTGGCTCTGGTTCTAGAGCCAAAGTGTGTTTCTTTCACTGGTTATGGGTTCAGGGCCAGGGTGGGTTTCTTTGACTGGTTCTGGGTTCAGGGCCAGGGTGCGTTTCTTTCACTGGCTGTGGATTCAGGGCCAGGGTGGGTTTCTTTGGATGGCCCTTTTCTCCTACACTAGTATTATCTACTGGACTTCTGTCACTGTAGAGAATGATTTTATTTAGCTCCCCGAAGATTTCTGCCTTGGAAATGAAGAATACTAAGGTTCATAGTTATAAGATAATTTACTCCAACTTGCGTTACTAGTATGTGCAAATAAGGCATTTTAAGTCAGACCTCGTGGCTTGGAAGGCTTTATTTACCACTTCCAGGAAGCACTGGATCTTTTAGGAATCAAATGCCTGCCTGTGCTGAAAGAAATGAGGGCATGGCCATGATGCCTGAGAAGCAGCTCTGTGATGGAGTAAGTGGTCATCGGACTGAGTTGTGCTTCAGGGAAAGTTCAGACAGGATGATGTCCTCAGTCCCTTCCAATCTGGGCCTCCGTGACTCTAATGTTCCCTAAGAAGTGGTCTTGCAGAATGACTCAGTGGCTGAAGGGACAAACATCACTCTGACTCACTGTATCCCTTCCATTGTTTGACAGATAAGCTATTAGGCGTTTGTGTCAAGGATAAGAGCAGGAAGATTACTTGTTGGGATAAGAAAATGTGGTTTCACTTCAGGAAAATAGACAAGGAAAATGAGGAAAGAACAGCTGGAGAAGAATCTGGAAGGGTTTGTTTCACAACCAAGGTGTGAGTTCCGGCTTTACTGTGTGTCTTATGGTGCATATTTAAATGAGAAAGGGTGTAATTCCTTCAGTGTAAAGAGCTGTGATCTGAACAGAATGGACACAGTAGGAAACTTCTACTTGTTCTACTTCCTGTGGCTAGCTATGCTCCATGACCTCAGATGTGTTACCCAGTTTCCACACCTCAAGAATGTTCTAGACAATATATTACTTATTCTAATTCTAGTGAGAATTGAATTTGAAAAATTTGTTCATCTAAATAACATAAAACAATCGCTTGACCAGACAATGTAGTAGATATGTTATGCTGTAAAGTGATAATGTTTCCTTCTTCATTTAATTTAAATTCAAGGAGAAAAAACGCTCCAAAAAGATTAAAACCTGGTAAAATTGGACGTGAGGGATGAATGCCCGAGATGACAAGGAAGGAGAAAATGTGAGACTCCTCAGTACCACAGAGGGAGGAGGGAGGTGTTCTCCGCTCAGACAAGGCTACTCTTTCACCCCTGACTTAGAACTGGATTCTGCTCTGGTTCATGACAGGTGACTTAGAATGAGGATGTTTCAGTTAGCACAAGGGATAAATGCATGTGTTAAAATGAGGAACCAATGGGTAATAAGGACACATTCCTAACAGTAATGGGAGAAAGGGACAAAGGGAGGGAGGGAAGGAGGGAGGGAAGGAGGGAGGGAGGGAGGGAGGAAGACCCACTGTTCTGAAGAACTTCAGGCCGCTCGAATGATTTTTATTACTTTACTTAATGTTTCCAATTGTCTGTAATTGCCTCTCTCTGACATTTTTGTTAGTAGATTTTTTTAAAGGCATTTTAAAAGATTTTAGATAGGAAATTATTGACACAGAGAATTGTGATACTGTTACCCTATGACGACATATAACAGTCCCCTCAAATAACTCCTTTTACTAATTTAGAAAGATATGATTTTATTTCTTCACACTGTAAGTTCTGTATACACTCACTCCTGGGGTTTTTGGAGGAATGTGGAAGACTTTGGGACTTTGGAGCAAAGAGCAGTTGAATGCTGTAAAGAGAGCTTGAATAAGCCAACCTAGTAGGAGCCTGGAAGACAGTAGAGCTGACAGCAATGTGGACCGTGGAGGCCCAGCTCCACAGGTTACAGAGGGGAACAATATTAGCACTGGATTGGAGACCATTCTCCTGATATTTTGGCAAATAATATGCTGTTTTCTACCACTGTCCTATGAACTTGCCTGAGGCTAAATTGAAAAGGAATGGACTAATTTCTTTGGCAGAGGAGATTTTAAGACAGCCTACTATTGATTCTGTCATGTCGTCATTAGTGATCACTTATGTGGGTCTACAATGGAGAAGGTTAAGTAGCCAGAAAGAAATACAAATAGTTAAGGTGCTTAGGAACATAGTAAGAGGCTAACTCTGTGTTGGAATAAAGGGAAGGGTGTCCTCAGGGCAAGAGCTCACCCAGTTAAGCTTCCAATTATGAAGGAAAAGGCATAAGGAATTTTCTGTTCCTAGAAAGAAACAACAAACAAGAGCTACTGAATTGTGGTTCAAGGCGGGCAGGGTCTACACTAAGCTGGCAGTTGAACTTGGAAGTGTCTCCTACAAAGTTCTGGCTTTAGAATCATGAAAAATACAAGAGTAAAGGAGTCGTGGAGTCTTCCTCTACGGTTTCAGAGAGCTGCTGAAGCCAAGCTTGTGGCATAAAGTCCCTGCATGGAGGCTGCCAGAGGCCATTGTGTGGAGCTAACATATGAGTTGCATTGGACACTCCCAACAGGAAGGGGTGCCAGAGCTGTGAGATATCTGCCGAGGAAAGCTGCACATGGTTAAGTGGAAGCAGCCCCAGAGAAAAGTCTGGCAAAGGTATTGAAGTTGTAAAGGCAGAGCCATTTAAGCCCTTTAACACTGAACATTTACTATAGAATTCGAGAGTTACACTGCTGGGTTTTGATCTTGCTTTGGTCCAGTGTTTCCTCACTAGACCTTGATGGGTGATATCGCTCTGTATGCTGTGAATGTGTTGCTCTGATTGGTTGATAAATAAAACGCTTATTGGCCAGTAGCCAGGCAGGAAGTATAGTATAGGCGGGATAAGCAGATAGGAGAATTCTGGGAAGAGGAAAGCTGAGTCAGGAGTCGCCAGCCAGACACAGAGGAAGCAAGATGTGAAGGCAGGACTGAGAAAAGGTACCAAGCCACGTAACTAAACATAAATAAGAATAATGGGTTAATTCAAGTGTTAGAGCTAGTCAATAGTTAGCCTGAGCTAATGGCCGAGCAGTTTTAGTTAATATAAGCCTCTGTGTGTTTACTTGGGTCCAAGCAGCTGCAGGACTGCAGGAGCTGGGCAGGTCGAGGAAAACTTCAGCTACAAGACCTCTATTTCCCTGCTTAAAAATGTTAATGTATATTCTGTGCTATTGTATGTTGGGAGTATTTAATTTTCCATTAGATCCTATGGTGGGCTGCAATTAAGAGATTTCCTTGAGTCTCAGAGGACACTTTTGAACAGTGTTGAGACTATGGAAGATTATGGGGACTTTTGTAGTTGAACTTAACGCATTTTGCGTTATGGCATGGTCATGAGACCATGGGGACCAGGAAGTAGACTGTGGTGGTTTGAATGAAACGTCCCCCATATTCTCAAGCATCTGAATATGTGGTACTCGGTTAGTGGGGCTGTTTGGGTAAGTCTAGGAAGTACAGCCTTGCAGTAGAATGTTTAGCACTGGCAGAATGGTGACGTGGGGGGGGGGGGGGCTTTGAGGTTTCAAAAATGTGCCACTCTCTGCTTTCTGTCTGAGGCATGAGATGTGAGCTCTCAAGATGAAATGTGAGCTTTTAATTGCCTGCCACATGCTACCTCCACTCTGGCACTCTGGATGATTACCCCACTGGAACCATATGCCAAATAAACCCTTTTGTCTATAAGTTTCCCTGGTCATAAAGCTTCATCATGGCAACAGAAAAGCAACTAATTTAACACCTCTAATATCAAAATCTAGTGTTGTGCCTGCAGCCAAATCTTAGCCAATCACAGTAACCAACTGTTCAGTCTGTGTCCTAAACAGACAAATATGGACATAATTGAGTTATCTACAAGTTCATTTCCATTTTTTTGCATGTTATCTCTTTTACTCTAGTTGTAAATATAAGTCTTCACCTCCCATATTGTGTAGTAGATTGGGGTGTTCAAAATTTTGTTTTTGAGATAGGATAGGGCTTGTCTATGAAGCTCAAGCAAGCTTCAAGATCTTGCCTCAGAATCATAGATGGTGGGATTATAGCACACATTGCCATGCCTAGCTTCTAAACTTCAGAGCTGTTTTTAATTTGGACTGCCACCTGAACCTAGAATCACAAGTGAAATCAATTAAAATACCTGTAAAACTAGTTTGCTGTAACTTTGGCTTTTAATACACATCTTGTCCTTGGATGAGTATTTAGGGAACATCCATGTACAATATGGAAGCAATTATGTTGATAGCTAATACAAAAGACATTTGAGAGGACCTTTATGAAGGCAGTGAAATCAGTGCAGCAAAATCACTGAAAAGAGCATGAAGTGGAGCGGGGAGATGGCTCAGCGATAAAGCACTTGCTATGCGAACCCAGAGACCTGAGTTCAAATCCTCACAATCGCTATGGAGCCAAGGCTGGAAGTACTTCTCTGCAATCCTGTGCTCCTACAGCAAGATGAGAGGCAGACACAGGTGAGTCCCCAGAAGTTCATGGGCTAGCCTGGAGTACACAGAGGTAGATAGCAAAACACCATGTCTCAAAGAAGGCAGAAAAAGGTATCCTTTGACCTTCATACATGTGATATGGCATGCCTATGCATGCATATGCACATGTGTACGTGAGAGTACACACACATACAAAAAAAATAGCCAATTGCTCCATTTACTCATAATATTTAAAAAACTACTTTAAAAATCCCTTAAAATAATCATCCTGACATCATTGTCAAATTATAATAAAACGTAATTAAGTGTCTTTAAGTCACAATTTGATTCTAAGACAGTATATCTCGCTAGTTCTAACAAACTAACTGCAAGACAGAGGAAACTACTGGCTTCTATATGATTATCAAAAGCATGCAGATAATTATTACATCATTACATTAAAAAATAAGCTACGTGATGAATCAATATAACCTGTATATCATATAGAGATATTTTTCACTAGGGTATGGCCTCTTACAGTTGGAAGAAGTGTTAACCAAATATATTAAATGTGAAGGCTGTGTATGACATTTGCAGGTACTAAAAATGACACTTAGGTACAAACACTGTTTCCCACCAGAGGATCAGAGCTGAACTTAAGAACACAGGAGTATTGGCAAGATTGTATTCACGTGAGCTCTCAAGGATCAACTGTTGCACTGAATTGCTAGGAACTTCAACACTACACATCCTTGTGCCTCACAATATCAGGGAAAATGAGAAAATTTAACATTTAAGATATGTAAAAATACCTATGGATAGTGGAAGGCCTTACATTATAATAATGCTTCCTTTTTAATTTCACATATAAACTTAATTATAAAAAAAATCAACCTGGGGGCTGGAGAGATGGCTCAGCAGTTAACAACAAACTGCTCTTACAGAGGACCCTAGTTCCCAGCAACCATACCAGGCAGCTCACAATTGTTTGTAACTTAAGCTCCAGAGAATCTGGCACTTCTGGCCTCCATGCATACCCAAACACACAAGTACACACTCATACACAGGAGACACACATACATACATGATTAAAATAAAAAGAAATCTTTTAAAGTCAACTTGTCTTCTCTCTACTGTTCTCATGTATCCTCCACACAAACCAAACTGACCTGCTGTGTTTGCCCTTGACAAAGTATCATATCTGGAATTCACTTTTTTGTTTACACTGTCCCATCCATCTTCTGGGTCCCATTTATCTCACCGCTGAAATGCTAATATTTATTCTCATCACAAATTAAAGCTGAAGTCCTTGGTGGAGGCGTACATCTCACAGTTCTCTGAGCATTCATGACCTGATGATACTACCCTAGATGAGAAGATGGGAATGTCTACTCCCTAAGTCTCTAAGCCTACTGAAGATAGGAATCATGCCTTCTCTGGATCTTAACAACTAAACATTGAATGCACAATTATCAGTGTTGGAGGAATTATTAAAGGGAACATTTTAATACACTGCTCAAGCGTATGGGGGAATACAGCTTCCATAGAACACAGGCACACACACACACACACACAGGTACACACCCATCTGCACATAAAAATTAAAATAAAAGATTCACATGTGAGAGAAAACATGCAGTGTTTGTCTTTCTGAGTCTGTGGTCCTTAACATAATATTTCTCAGTTACATATTTTTTTTCTGAAAATGTCATGATTTAATTTTTCTTTATGGTTAAATAAAATTCCACTGTGTCTCTGTACGTTTTCCTTACCAAGTCGTCTGTTGATGAACATCTAGGCTGATTGTGTTTATTAGCTATTGTGAATAGAGCAGCAGTAAACATGGATAAGCAAGTATCTCTACAGCAGGTACCGAGGCTTTTGGGTATATGCCCAGGAGTGGCACAGCCAGATCTAGTTTCAGCTTTTAGAGAAATTGCCACACTGATTTCCATAGTGGCTGCATAGGTTTATACTCTCATCAACTATGTGTAAGGGCTCCTCTTTGCCCACATCCTCACCACCATTTGTTGTCATTTGTTTACTTGATGTTCGCCATTCTGACTTGGGTGAGAGAAGTTAAAATCCTTCTGCACAATAGAGGACACCACCAGTAGACTGAAGAGAGGCTGTAAAATGAGAGCAATGTCCTTGCCAGTTACGGTATGCGTAGGGGATTAATACTGGAAATATATGAAGAACTACAAAATATAAACCCTCAAGCCTCCCAAGTATCCCAACTTATAAATGGATCGATGAAATGAAGAGACGGTTCTAAAATGGAAAAACACAAATGATGAATAAATATTTAAAAAGTGTCCAACATTTTAGTCATCAGGGAAATGCAATTAAACTACATTTTGCAACGGGGGTGAGGCAATCATTGTGAATTGTGCTTGCATTTTCCTGTTGATTGGTGGTGTTAAACATTTTTTCATGTGAAGTGTTGCTTATTGACATGTTCTGTCCTTTCTTATCAACATATTTGGTTTTGCTCTTAAGTTGTTTGAACTCCCTCTGTATTCTAGATGCTAAGCCCTTCTCAGATGTATAGATTGCTTTCTCCCGTTCACTAGATTACCTCTTTACTCTGTTGATTCTTCCACTGGCTATGTAGAAGCCTTATTGGTTGGAGGTAATCTCATTGTCTATTTATGATTATGCTTCCCATCCACTTAGGTTCTTTTGCAAACAATCTTTGTCCACTCTGATATCATGGAGTATTTTATATGCTATAGCTATACTTACTTAAATGAGAATATAGATGATCCATCCAAGTTAACCAAAGACATACGCTTTTAGTTTTAATATTTATTCTTAAATATATCTTTGTCATCTGCCCAAATGATAAGACATGGAGGCGGTCTTTTACATGACAAATGATACTTTGTTGACTTTCTTTAAAAATTACTTGAAAATAAGTAGGAGTCCCCATTCCTCACTCTTCATGCTAACAAAGCATTTTATTATTGTATGTACATTGAGTGGGCTGTTATTGCCACCGGAGTTTCTTTTTGCTGACTTCAGTGGTCTTAATGAAAAGCTTTGTGCCAGGTGGCAGCTGGGATTGTCCGATTGTGTGCCTGTGATCACATGTGTCCTTAAATAAATGTGAAGGGCATGGCTCTGTAAACAGGCTTTCAATTTCTTGACTTCAAGTCTTACTTCTAATCATTGAGGCAATTGGAATTTTCCTTATGGCCATTTCAGAGACTATTATCAACTGTTACTATCTACCTGCTTTTCAGAATTAAAGAATTCGAAGCGCTTTCCTTTATCTCTGAAAGGAGGCAAACATCTCTATTGTCAACACCTGCCTCCACACAGCGTGATGGGGATAGCCATGTTTGCTTCCTGGGAGGACTGCATTGTCCCTTGGCCTGCCTAAGATTTGGGAAGTGATATTTGTTATCTGAATTTCCAGAAACCAGTAAATACAATTTAATAACTGTGATGAGTCCAGTCTCAAAGATCTGGGCTGTAACATTTACTCCATGCAGTTACATAAAGAAATAAGCCTTCATAGAATAATATGAAGTTTTAATCATACAAACTCAAAATTATAAAAAAAAGTCTTTACATCTCCCACACATGCCAATTCCCTTTTTGCCTTCTTCTCTAGTCCATGTCTCTACCGAACCCAGATATGTCCTTGTCTTATACCCTTGTATAATTTTTAACTGGTCCTATCTATCCATCTTGCAGAGTCTCATTTGCTGACGTAATTTTCTTTCTTTTACATAGTGATGGAGATTGGACCCAGGCCCCCCTCGTGCTAAGGTCCTTTATCACTAAGCTGCATCAGCAGCTTTTCCACTTATTTGTTATTTCATTTCAGCAATCCATGAGAATGCTTGGTGGCTGGCTGCTGCTTCTTCCTCCCATACTTCTGTGCTTCTTCCCTTCCCAACAAGGTGCTAAGCAAGCTTCTGATGGGTAGGACACAGGACATGGTGTCAACCTGACATCCAAGCACCATGTAAGTATCCCTTTATTTTTAATATGGATAAACAGAGGCACAGAGTCTTCCATCCACTCATGTAGTAACTGATTGTTCTCGTAATGCCTGGTACTAGGCCAAATCCTAAGTGAACAATACAGCATGAAAACTGAAAACTTTTCTGTTCTTGTGAGCTTCGGTCTGCCGGGGGGATTTGGCCACTAATTAGTCAAGTCAAATGTGAGCTTTGTAAAGGTTTTCAAGCATTTGGCCATGAGATTTAGAGGGGTGGAAAAAAAAACAAAAAGGAAGTGACCATTCCGTTTTTCCATCATCAGCTAACACCAAGTATAAGTTTGAATCCGGATGCTTGGAAAATCGTCCCTTGGATTGTCTACCTCGGAGTTCAAATTTATTTGTACATTTTCTAATCTGTTGAATAAGCAGTGCTGGGACTTTAAAATTGAAGGCAAGAATCATACACAAAGTTCAGGACTGAGGTCATTTAACACTTTAGTCCACTTTTATCTTGTTGTTCTTTCTCCTCTGTGTTCTGTGATAAAGGACTTAGAAATCAGCCAAATACATTCATTCACCAGTAGATGCCTGGAATTCCAATTCAGTGTGGCAGCCGCAGGCTCGTGTATCCTTGCACAACTGTAGTGTCCGGATGAGACCTCTCACCACAGCATTTCCATAAGAAATGAATTTACTTAGAGGAAAAAAAATGGTTGCTGGGAAATGAGTTCCAGTATAGCTGTCTTCTGGGGGTTGGAACTCAGTTAAGCACCTGTGGAGGTGTGTGATGAGTGAGACGTTACATGCCATGTTTATGCACACTCTCGATTCCTGTGGAGATAGCATGTCAGCATTCTGGCTTTAATTTTACAAGTTTGAGAGCAGTTGGTGGTGTCAATCGATAGGGGAAAATAATCCAGGACTGGTTAAATATCCTCACACATCTGTTTTAAGCAATACTTAGCAATAGCTGGCAAGCACCTGTGAGCAGGCATGCGTCCACCAGCATCTCTCTGCTTTGGAAGGAGTTCAAGCGGAAAGCTACTGCTGTCCTGCTTCATAAGCAGCGGCAATTTCTGACAACCACCGACTGTGCTGGGCCTCAGCGGCTGCGTTGTTATCTGCGGCAGCACAATTTAATTAGAGGCCTTAGTCTGATTATCTGCCCGCGCACACTACCTTAACTGCTCTGCTCTAGTTGGAGGAATAAATTTTATCTTATCATGCTAACCTATTTAAGAGGATGCCTAAGCATTTTCAAGTGTTTTAGTCTTCATGCTATGTCCCCTCTTCAACATAACTGTATTAAAAAAAAAAAATCTTTGACGTCAATTTGAAGTATTCTCAAAAGAATCAAACGTTTATTTCTGGGCATAAAAATCGAGTTTGTATCAGGTGTAATTTCCTAATTCACAGTGCTGTTTAAGTAGGGTGGACAGAAGGGGGCATAGTGATATGATTTTAAGATAGTTCTCAGTGTGTATATAGTGAGTATGTATGTAAAAGCGCATGTGATCGTGCAGAATAAGTAGTGAGTTTTGGTTTGGTTTTTCAAGACAGGGCTTCTCTGTGTAGTCCTGACTGTCCTGGAACTCACTCTGTAGACCAGGCTGGCCTCAAACTCACAGAGATCTACCTGCCTCAGCCTTCTAGGTGCTGGGACTAAAGGTGTGTGTGCCACCACCCCCACCACCTCCTGGCAGAATAAATGGTTGTAAATGGCTCTGCTTGTAGGGGGTGGGGAGGCAATAGAAACAATCAAGCGAGGTAGAGAAGATTCTTCCACATAAGTCTGGCTTCAGATGAGGAAAGGAAGTCTACCCGACAGGAAGCAAGCACAATTGCTGGGAAGTCGGATGGAAGATGGTGGAGAGCTGATCCAGGCAAGGAGCAGGAAGCAGGAAAGCCCGAAGAGCTGTCGGGAGAGTTTGCTGGAGAAGTGGAGAAGGAGATGCCCACATCAGCAAGGTTGGCCAGAAAAGCCCTTGTCTGCACTTCTGATGCCTAAGTAAGGGCCCAGCCATCAGAGTGGCTTTCACTCTCTCTTTCTTTTCTTTGCTTTTCCTCCTTCCTTCCTTCCTTCCTTCCTTCCTTCCTTCCTTCCTTCCTTCCTTCCTTCCTTTTTTTCTTCCATTTGAGTCTTAATTTTGTTGAGACAAGATCTCACCCTACAGGACAAGATGGCCTGGAATTCATGGTACTCCTCCTGCCTTGGCCTCTGGGATTACAGGCATGATGTATCCAGATTCAGGTTAGCTCTTGGTGGAGAATTTTCCAATTGAAGAGCCTTCCAAACATTTCTGTGTTCACTGATGTTTTGTAAACTCCCACATGCTGTTTATAGTGATAAGCAGAAAGGTATGGCCAGATGTAACCACTAAAAATATGAACTCAAAGAACATCCCAGGAAAGGCTGAATGAAATAAGGGAAGCTTTAACTAACATAAATTGTATCTTTATTCTAATATTATAGAAATGCAATAGTTCTAGTTTTATAATCTTTTTAATTATTATTTTTAAATCTATTTATTTTTACCTTATCCATTCTCACTACATCCCTCCCATCTTCATCCAAATTTCATGTCCTCTTTTGTAATTTTTATTAATAGCCTCCTTGAGTCCAGTTAGTGATGACCATGTGTGAACCAGTGTGAGGTCATTCCTTGAGGCATGGGAAACATTTCAGCAGCTACATCCCCTAGGCTGTCCCTTTCTCAGAAGCCACACACAGCCTGCAGCAGCTCAGCTAGGTATGGGTCCAGGAAATACCTCTTCTATTCATGCTGGAATTTTGACTAGTTTGATCTTTTGCTGGTCTTTTGTATGTAATTACAGTTTCGGTGAGTTCATGTTTTCAACAACCGGACCATGTCCAGAAGACAGGATGTTACAGCTCTGTTCCATCTTGGGGCTCTTACACTCTTTCTGCCCTTTCTCCTGTGATAACAACTAAGTAATTTTTAAGTTTCTTCCAGGCTTAAATTTCCACAACTGAGTGCAACTTTGCTGATGGCCATTGCAAGTTTGAGTTCCATTCTGGTCCAGGCATTTCCTAAAGCAAAGTTTGTCTTGCTCAACTTCTAAACTTCAGGAACCATGTTTTCTCCCCAGTCAGTAATTATTTAGTCAAACTCTGGAATCATTTCCCTAGTCCCTGATCAATATAACATATGTTTTCACTCCTGTTTAATTTGTGGCTTCTAATTCTTCTGACCTGGAAATGCATGATAACAAAAAGAGTCCTCTAAACTCTACATCTATATTGCTTTTATTGCCCAGTATGTCAAAATTGTACCACCTCAAAAATTCCTGATCCTAAATTTAAAAAGAAAAAGTAAAGTATTTCTTTTTATGACAAGTTTTGATTTTTTCCATCAACTATAAAGACTTATATAATGAATGAACTGCATTTTAAATTCAGAATGATCCAATATATTTAGACAAAAAAAAAAGACACATGGGCATCCACACTAAAGAGGCCTGCACATATTAATGAGGGTAATGAATCTCACTTGCTGGGCTGGGCACTTGCTTTGCAATAAGTCACTGATATTCTGTGTGTGTTGTACATTATGATTCATTGATTCCTAAAGCAGCCCCATGAGGTGCAAATCAATCATTTCTTTAACATTGTAGTAGGGAAACCAATAAACAGAAGATGTCAGTCACTTACAGGTTTATCCAGCTGGAAATACAATCAACCTATTATAACCTGTTAGCACTGGCGTAATTTTTTTTTTCTTTTTTGAGACAGGGTCTCACAGTATAGCTCTGGCTGGCCTAAAAATCACTACATAGATGAGGCTGGCCTTAAACTCACAGATATTCTGCCTCTGAGTGCTGGTATTAAAAGTGTGCCTGGCACTGTAAGTTTTTAACCTTTGATACTGAACAACTAATACCTTAAAATCTGGATAACATTCTTTAAAATATGGTGACATAACTGAAGACAACAATTACCTCTTCCCCAGAGTCCTTCAGTAACCCATAGTTAAACATGAAGCGGCAGGGCCCATAAGCCCCTCCTCAGTCCATAATTGACAGGTGACGGGCCCAATCTTGTGCAAGCCCAGTAGGGCAATCATAGATGCTGTGAGATTGTGTTCACAATGTCCATGTTGTGCCCCAGGGATAATATTTCACAGTCCTTATCTTCTGGCTCTTACTTTCTTTCTGTTTCCTGTTTCAGGAAGTTCCCTGAGTCTTAGGGAGGGTTACAAACACCTTGCAGAAGACTGAGCACTTAATTGCCACTCATTCTCAGCACTGTGACTATCCCTAAGCTGTGCATTGGTCTCATTTCACTGCAAAGAGAAGCTCTTCTGATGAAGGCTGAGAGTAGCGTTTGTCTATGGGTGTAAATATCAAAATTTAAAGACAGTTTGGCAAAAAGGCAGTTTAGCTAGAGAGTAGTAAGTCCACTTGAGCTTATGATCTCCCCAGTTTTTGACTGGGTTAGCATTACCAGGAATGTGTTCTATCTTGAGAGCTGGGCTCAAATCCAATCCAAGAGCAGCTGGTTACTGCCATAACAGACATGCCATTGCTGCAGACACATCTTGCCCAGAAAAAGGTTGGCACTATAGCTCTTTTGGCTTCAAATAAACCTAGTTTTGTGGTGCTGATATGACCATGTTATCATCTCAACTTTTATGACCCTTTAAACAAAAGCTCACAAAGGGTTAGAATATCCCCCTCCAAAAAGTTGAGTAGAGCAAACAAGAAACTAAACCAAGACTGGTTGTCTGCTTGTTGCAAAACTAGAAATTAAACCCAGGGCCTCACTCACTAGTTAAGTGCTCTACCAGTGGGTTGGAGGCCAACACTAACTAGCAAGTTTCTCTGCTCTGGATACAGAAAGTGAGAAATAGTTTCATGTTTCTGCAGAGCTGGATCTCCACTGCTACCAGAGATAGCTGTCCTGGAAGGGAAGGCGCACACATGGAGGTGAGAAAGCCTTTCAAATCCATCTTTCCTAAGCTTCACTGTAGAAGGTGAGCATGATCTTTCTGGCTACTGAGTTGAGAGCCAGTGTACCTGCCCTTTCCCTCTGCAAAAGCAACACTACAAGTGTTTTTTTGTTGTTGTTGTTGTTGTTGTTGTTTTGTATTGTTTTTGTTTTTGTTTTCTTCTTAGAGAAAACATGTTCTTCTATGGGGAAATGAAAAGCAATGAAAACCCCCAATACACTCTTGATTCATTACAATGTCTGTGCCTTTTGTTGCAAGCTGAAGGGCCTCCAGCATCATGATTCCAACATCTAACACACAAACACAGATTCAGTACATCCTTTGGAGCATATTTAAAACCTCTTACATGAGTGTGCCTCCAAAGACTCCAAGCTACCTGTTTAACACATACTGGCCCATTCTGGGAAGGCAGCAGCTGATACCTTACTTTCACCATAAAGCAGGGTGTTCAACCATAAACAAAAATCTGAGCATTCATTACAGTAATATTTACATATATATAATATATAGTGATGTATATACATATAATTCCAAGCGAATATGGTTGATTTCTTTATTATATCATACTTTCATATGACCACAGCCCATCTATTCTCTGTATTCTCCATTGGATCTAAATGAGTTTTAATCTGAAACACTCAGAAAATACAGGCTGATTAAATTGTCACCAGGTGAACCTCTTACATTCCTGGAAGACTGATGTTTTCAGAGTGACAGTGCATACTCTGAGGTAGGTGGTGGTGATGGCTGTTAATTTTGATAGAGTGAACTTTGCAGATGAGTCGAGCATATTCAGTAGCTCTTCAACCATAAACATGCAAAATAAAAGTTTCTTTCTTGGATAAAGAAACCCTCTTTGCCTCTCAGTGGCTCTGGGACCAGCGGGCTATTGAAAGGATAAACGGCTCTGGTTGGTCAGTGGAAGCGTCACGGGCCATGGTTACCAGAGTCAGAATGGGCTTTATTAGAAAGAAGAGAGGACAGGAGGGAGAAGCCAGGCCTGGTGGAGAGAACAGAGCAGGGACAGAGAGAGGAAACACAGGAAGGAGAGGCACAGAGAGAGAGAGAGAGTGTGGGGGCGCCTATCCGGCTTTAAGGCTGGGACACAGTTGCCCGCTGATGACATTTAAGACATTAAATCTGGAAGAGTGAGAGCAGGATCCTAACAGCTATGTTTATTCTTGCAAGTAAAAATTAGTTCATTAAAAGACAGCCCCTGGCAAAGCCAATTCCATCTACTCAAATTCAGTTGATTTAAGGAAGCTAAATACCTGTTTGCACTAATGCTCTGTTGTGGTAGTCATCATACCAAATGTGATCATTTATACTCAGTAAAGGAACATTAACTGCAAAGAGCCAAAACTTCAAGGAATTGTGGAGAAATTCGTCTTCAAAATGTTTTCTCCCTGAAAAATTTTCTTATCTGTAAATGATAAAATTGACAGTGATCACTTCTTACTTATATAACTTTTTAAAAGATTTGTTTCATTTGTGTGTGTGTGTGTGTGTGTGTGTGTGTGTGTGTGTGTGTGTGTGTGTGTGCATACATGTTTTCACATGTGCATGCAGGTGCTTGTGGAGGCCAGAAGGAGGTGTCAGACCCTCTGGAGCTGGAGTTGTAGGCAGTTCTGAGGTGCCAGATATGAGTGCTGGGAACTGAACTCAGCTCCTCTGCAAGAGTAACATGGGCACTTAATCACTAAGTCATCTGCCTAGATCTACTTATATAACTTTTTAACAAAAAGATTTACTTATTTCAATGCTATGTGTATGGGTGGGTGTTTGCCTGCACGTCTAGGCACCACATGTGTGCAGCAGCACCTATAGAGATCAGAAAAGGATACCAGATCCCCTGGAAATGAGTTACAGGTGGTTGTTAGCTCCCATGTGGGTGCTGGGAATTGAATCTAGGTCCTTTGAAAGAGCAGTGTTCTTAACCACTGAGTCATCTCTCCAGCCCCCTTATATAACTTTTAAATACTGAAATATTCTGTATAAACCCTGTTCAATTATGAAAACTTAAGGTTACAGACTTGACAAATCATTTATGTTTTTGGACCAGTAATTTTTAGGGTTTTTATTTTTTTCTTACAAAGCACATAACTACTGGTGATCGTTAGCTATCGGCCACAATCTCTTCACATACAATTTGAGTGAAATACAATATTTATAGAAATGTAAAGGATGGCAAAGTTCATGAATGCTGGGGTTACTGGTGACACAGTCATATACAAAAGCACCAACCTGTGGTGTGTACACTGGTTGTATACACTGATCACAATCAATCCCACACTTTCTCTCACACTCAGGAATTTACCAAATTCTGACAATAGCCACAACCATTCTTAAATTGAAAAGAAATAGATTATTTTACTATTTAAATATTTATAAAAAATGAATTGCAGGTAGTATGATCTGCTAGCATGTCATTAACCTGAAATGAAAACCTTCTGTTTAAGAAAGTAGTTATTCTTTCTTCTAATGCCTGTTGTGAAATGTTTCATGTTTAAAACTTCAACATTCAACCTATGCTTGATGCATAAAAACATGGTTATGGGGCAAATAAATCCTGGTATATTAGACTCACATTTTGACATCTTTACAGCTCAGAGAGATTAAAGTATTAAACCATACTGGCCCATATGAAAAAATAATTTAAAATTCCAATTAATTTAATTGGAATTTTGCTGAATGTAGGAAATAATAATGTTTATCAATCTTTCTAGGGTTCTAATTTGTTCTAAAAGAACAAATTAAGAATTTCACACAATAAAAATCTCCAAAAATTATACAAAGAATCTCTTTAAAAACAACTAAATCCTCCAAATAGTGACATGTTTTCTTTAGTCTCCCTTTCCAGAGATAAATAAATATAGGTAGTATAACATGAGTTATATTACAAAGATTACCTGTGTTTGCATGTATATTGGACAGTATATAATGTCTCCACAGAAGTAAGGAAATCTTCCATGAACAATTTACAGCGAACTGTAGCCCTTTGCCCTTTGATTTCTCAGCCTGAATCCTCTCACACAGACAATGCCTTGTCGAATTACATGACTCTGGTCACAGTCAGGAAATTAACTTTGGTATGCTATTATCTCATGAACAGACTATTCAAATCTCAATAATTTCCCATTTAATGATGGTTTTATTTTAAATAGGGGAAAAATGTTCATAGTGCTGAGTCTCCTCCAAGACCGTCCCTTCCCCACAGCTTTGTGTTCAGCCCCTTCAGGTTTAGACTGCTCTTTATTGTGACAGTCAAGCAAAGATCATTTGTCCTGATTCATGGTGTTCCTTTCTTTATCCAACACTTCTTCCCAATGAGAGTCATGTACCTTAGGTGGAAGCAGCATCAGAATCAAAATGAACTATGTCTGATTTCATTTCTATGTTCCTTCATGATCCCTTGGCTAGGATGTGTTCACCACTTTTCTCAGCCACCAAGTCTCTATTTTCCCTGTGTCACTTCTAAGAATTGTATAGGTATACACTGGGATTCTATGAAATTATCTTTTTCATCAATTTATGTCCATCCAGTTTAGCTCCCATAGAAAGTTCTTGCCTGATACTATTGCTGTTATGATTGCACAAAACTGATTTTTTATTTATGTGTTTTCCCTTGAATGTGCATAATTCAATATTTCTCTATAAAGAGTGCCATCATTTATTTATTTTTAATTTTGGTAGGTTACCCTCACTTCCTACCACCACATCGCTTTCACTGGCACTAACTGTGCATGGTAATGAGATTTGTTATGATATTTGTGTACATTCATATAGCACACAACAATCTCATCCAACCACTGTTCCATATTTTATCTGAAAAATATAGGAAACAGAAGGGAAAACTGAGAAATGAAATTATATCAAATGAAAACACCTCCGCTCAGCAAATAAAATAATCAACAGAAAAGACAACCTGAAGAATAGGAGAAAGTATTTATCAGCTAGTCATTGGACAGAAAGCTAATCTCCAGAATGTATAATGAACTCAAGACAATTAAGAGTAACCACATATATGCACCTACACACACACGGGGGGGGGGGGGCAGGTGGACCGGCAAATATATCTACACACAAAATTAACAGTAGTAAAATACTTCAAAGTAATAATATTATTATTATTGTTTTGATATTCAGAGAAATCATAAGCTTAGCTAACTGGTACCTTTCAGGTTGACTTCTATATCCTTTTGCACATTCTCATTATTCTTTTAGGACATTCTATTACCAAAAGCTGCTTCAGACTCTTGCAATCTTTTACCTCTTTCCCTAGAATGATTCATCTCTCTGGGAGCCTTTTAGAGGAGGCTGGTGCTTACAAATCAAGATGTATGGGGCTACAGAAACACAGAAGCAATCGACAAAGACGTTTCCAGCTCCTGTCAAATCCATATTTCTATATACACGGACATTTGCATCTGTCTGCCTTCACAGCTCACCATCCCTCCTTCATTGCTCTAACCACAGTCAAAGGCTGTATGTGAGGGAGTAGCCTCCTTCAGACTCCCGATAGGATTTATCTCATTTACAACCTAACAGTTTCCATGTTACTGTTTTGTGGAGTGAGAAACAAAGGAAGTCTGTCAGGGAGCATTTTCTGTATCAGTTCTCTCTTGGGCTCAAGTCCCCCAGAGATAATGCCAAGGACCTGGTGAATACTAGACCCAGACACACACTGGGATGTCACTCTAGCTGAACAGCCCTGGCTTAGCAGAGCTCGGGGTCTTGTGGCACTTAAGCAAAGCTTCTTTGCCATAAACGCTGTGACTTCATCCTTCAAACTTGTTTACACACGCCAACCCTGAGAAGCGCCCTTCTGAAATGTCGTTGGGGCTTGCACTCTTGGCATACCCTGAAGAGGTTTGCATGGGTACTCAGGGCTCCTGGTTGGTTGCCTCTCTGAGACTTAGCCCTCCTATTTGAAAATTTGAGCTCCAAATGCTCCAAATCCTGATACATTTTCAGGACCAACATGACACCACAAATGGAAAATTCCCCATTTACCTTCATATGATATAGTAAAACCCTGCTGCATCATGTTACACATGAAATTATTTTCACCACATGTGTACAAGAAGTGTATGAAATACAAATGAATTTCTTGTTTTATATTTGAGTCCTATCCCCAAAAAAACAATCCATTATGTATGTGCCAAAAATATGAAATCTGATAAATGAGTACCAAGTATTTCAATTGGCAAATGTTCGCCCTGTCTGTCTGTCTGACAGATAATGAAAAAGTAGACTCCTGTTGGAATTATTACACTTATGTGTTTGCTCAACCACAGGACATGAATTACATGATGCAGGATGTCTATTCTTGTGAAAAATGAGCTACCACTGTAGGTTTGTCATAGTCCTTGTTCATCCTAAATTAATAAAACTAAAACACTTGTCTAGTTGACTAATTGTGCTGGGTCTGTTTCCTGCTTGAGTGTGTCATATGCTTCTTTTGATTCTGTTAGTTTTCCATATTCCTCCTCATTTTATTTATTTTCTTTTTGAATATTAAAAAATAATAGGTTTGAAGAAATCAAAACTATACCAAAAGATACACCAAGAGAAGATTCAGCATCTTGTTGTCCTTCTCTCCCATGCATTATATTGTAGCTCAGACCAGCCCATCCCCTCAGACCACCCCATCCTCTCAGACCACCCCATCCTCTCAGACCACCCCATTCCCTCAGACCACCCCATCTCCTCAGACCACCCCAACCCTCAGACCACCCCATCTCCCAGACTACCCCATCCTCTCAGACCACCCCATTCCCTCAGACCACCCCATCTCCTCAGACCACCCCAACCCTCAGTCCACCCCATCCCCCAGACCACTCCATCTCCTTAGACCACCGCATCCCCTCAGACCACCCTATCCATTCAGACCACCCCATCTCCTCAGACCACCCCATCCATTCAGAGCACCCCATCCATTCAGAGCACCCCATCCCCTCAGACCACCGCATACCTTCAGACCATCCCATCCAGAGCACCCCATCCCCTCAGACCACCCCTGTCAAAGATGAATTTCTCACTTTCCTGCTTTGTTCCCAACTTCAACAGCTCTTCACTGTCTCTATCCTGACACCTTCTACATCGTTCTCTTGGAAAGCACCAGGCTTTTGAGTTATTTCCTATACTAAGTGAATGAGAGCAACAAGTCAGCTGATGAAAACATGGTGTTGTGGAACTAATTCTGAGAGATTCGGAGGGAATTTTTAAATGTGTCGCTTGTCCTCATGAAATCCTCTGTCTGACAGAATTCATCCATGTTGTTACAGCAGGTGGACGGGATTGATCCCACAGGAACTCACAGACCCATCTTCACATCATGGGATGGGGGTAGAAACATCAGATACCGCTGAACGTGGGGGACACACCTGTAACCCTGAAACTTCGGGAGGCAGAGGAAAGAGGAGCTGCAGGAGCCTGGGCTGCAAAGCAAGACCCTGTCCTAGAAACAGTGAGAGAGAGAGAAGGGAGGGAACAAGGGAGGGAAGGGAACAGAGGGAGGGAGGGAGGTAATAGAGGAAAGACAAACCAGATAACATATGCCACCTGACAGGACAAGAAGAAGTATATACAGACACCTATGAAGTATCCACAGCCAATGAATTAAGGATTTCTATTCAGTTTTCAAGAAATTCATATATCCAATGAACATATTTAAACAATATTAAAAGCCACTGTCCAGGTTGTGGATAACTCTAACATATAAACAGCAACAAGAAGTGGGGGGGGGGCTGTTTTTTGATAGACATACTGAAAATATGTAGTGGGCAGACTTTGTATCATGATCTGAATACATGAACTGGAACAGTACACTACAATATAATCAGGAAAAAAATGGAACACAATTGTCCAACCAAAATATTTTCAGAGCTGTAGACTTTAATTCAGTTTCTAGATAGGCCCCCTTACGACTGCTAGGTATTTATAGGTATAATGATAGCATATGTAGAGACTGAATTAAAATATGTTACTTGGGATTCTTCTACAAGCATGGCAATACAGGGCATCCCCATATACAACTACAGTACCAAAATACAGAAGATACCAGAACAGCAGGTACTCGCAGTGAAGCCAGAAAATGAGGGAAACTAGATTGCTCATCTAGTCACAGTTTTGAAGTATCTCTAATGATCTATATCTGGAATTTTCTATGATGAATAAGTTAAGTCAGATAACACAGGAGGGTAAGGAACTGTGAACAATGGCAAAGGTGTTTAAGGTCTACAGCTCTTTTTGGCTGGAGGCAGAGAAGTTTTAGTCAGATAGTTTAGTAAGGAAAGTACTTCCTCCCAAGCCGGTTCAGTTCCCAGATATCAAAGCGGCGTGGTAGTATGCACACACGTGATCCTAGCACCAGGAGAATGCCTGGGCTTCTCTCACCATCCGGTCTCACCTAATCTGTGAGCTCCAGGTCCCAGTGAGGGTGGGATGGAAATCCATCCAAGGAGCAAATCCAAGGTTGTACTCTGGGCTCTGTATGCAAATGCACATATGTGTACTATATCTGCACACACAGACATTTCAAAAAAATTTCTCTGTTAAATTCTATGGAGCTAAGGAGTTTCTGATATTGATGAAGGGTGCCACTGTTTGTGTTACTTCTTGGTCCCATGACTTACTGTATCCATTTAAGTCCTGCCATGTAAACACAGAGGATGGGAACAGTATGCGGATCCAGGGGGAAATTGATCCCAAAGAAGCCAAAGTATAAGCATTCTAGAGTTTCATATCATAAACATTCTAAACATCAGAGCATGAAATATTTTCATGTAAATGTGGATTCACAATAATTTTCTGCTTTATTTATTTATGTATTTATTTATTTATTTATTGCACACATGCATGCACACATACTTGCACATGCATGCCACCAGTCAACCTTAGGTTTGCTCCTCGGGTGGCCTTCCATTTTGTTTTGAGACAGAGATCACAAGACAAATTGTGTGAGTTGGTTCTTCCTCCACCACGTGGATCCAGGGACTCAAACACAGGTGGTCAGGCATGGTATCTAGAAGACTATAAAACTCCAGATCCTCACTGTGCAGTTGGTGTGACATGGCTTGATAGGCTACTCTTTGCAGCCCCACACAGAGATCCCTCTTGTAACCACGAAGGCTCACATGCACAAGTGATACCTCTCCCCATTGGCTTGATTTTTCTTTCTCTGTAGTGCCAAGGGACACAGGTCTAGTTATCGTCTGTTGAGTTGATGACATTCATAAAATTCTGAAGAGAAATGGGACTCCGTCGGTGGAAACCCTTGTCAAACAGGTGCCTGGTGGGATCACTAGCCCCAAGATTTTGATAGGAATCCTGACATCAAAAGGGGCATGGTCCTTTTGATGCCTTTGGGGGGGGTCTTTCCATAGTTTGGTTTAAGAGCTGAAAAGTTGTTCCAGGGTCACAGCAGATAATAGAAGATAATAAAGGATGCCTCTAATGAGATGACAGGCTCCTGACTTGGCTGTTGCAACCTTTGCTAAACAGCAGTTTCCTGTGGACAAATAGCTTGGAAATTGGAAATTATCAGGAAATGGCTAAAAAATGACAGAATGGCTTCATATTTTAATGCCAAGTAGTTTAAGCAGTTGTACTGGAGACATACAACAACCCAGAGGCCGGTTCTGAATTGTATAATTAAGTTTATTTCTTCAGTGTTCCATTTCACCATAGGAGGTCCAGAGCTTAATCACAAAAATACCTAGGAAGAGAGATTTTTTAAATGTTCTGGAAGAAACAGAAAACTTAGTTACAAATCTACAAGAGAGAGGAGATGTTGTAAGAGATACGTATTATTCACATCATCCATTTCAGAGGCAAAATTGCCTCTACTGAGTGGACACAATATTGCCAGAAATTCTGGAACAATTTTTGGAGCAAACCAGTCAGAAGCTCTCTAACGAAAAATGGCCAGAGACAAGCAAGATTTCTGCTATATATATAAAACAATGCTGCTCTTCAAACTTAGACAGAAGTGAGCTCACCAAGCCTACAACATGAATGTAGAAGACTTATTTATGGCAAAACACTGTCTCCGATATAGACCCTGACTTATTTACAAACCCAGAGAATCCAAAAACCAAGCAGGAAATACTAGAAGTCCCATTTCAATAACTAAGACTTTCTGATAAATACTCATTCTGGGATGAGAGGATCACATGGTGGATTTTTAATTTTTCAAGCCACATCCACTCAATAATATTTTCCATAGTGCTGTCATTCATTGTGAATTCCTAACCAACAGTTTGCATGGGTTTTAATTTCTGCAACAGAAATGACTCTTTCTTAGCTGGCATATTTCTTCCCATCTGGGGAATCCTTCACTGAGTCTGCTACTGTACTGTAGGGTACTGGAGGTCGGTTCCCAGCATCCAAATCAGGTAGCTCACAACCTCCTTTAAGCCAAGTTCCAGGGGATCTGGCCCCCTGTGGCCCCAGAGGGCACCTACAAACACAGTGCACAGAAACTCAGGCAGGTACACACACACACACACACACACACACACACACACACACACACACAAACACACACGAGTAAAAATAAATAAGGAAATAAGTCTTCAAATGTGTACATTACTTTCAATATGCTGCTCGATTTTACTTGATTTTATTTCCCCCCTTTTTCCTGTTCATACTAGGGACAGAGCCCAAAGCCATGTACATGCCAAGCAAGTGCTCTACCTATGAGTTCCATCCAGCCCTCAAATCATTTCACTGTAAACATTTTAGGCAGCAAAGTATTTCCCATACATCTTATTACAAAGGATTTTTTTTATAATTTAAGAAGAAGTTTTCCTGAGGGTAGCTTTATTCTTACATGACAGTTCACTTCTAGTGCCCCACCCTGAGTAACTAAAGTAAAAGTACTCAAGAGACAGCGGGCAGTTTTTAAAGTGTGCTGCGCCAGTAGCGATCCAGGCAATGGGAGCACAGCCCACTGTGAGAACATGTAGCATTTTAAGAGATGAATTCCAAAGCTGCACGAAATAAAATCATCAGCGAGTAATGAAATAGAAGGAGAGAAACGTGGACCTGTAGTTGCTGCTCAGAGACGCCAAAATCAAATCATGCCAATCTAAGTGAAGCAAACGCATCTTGCTGCATCATTTAGCAGCCCCTCGGGGTTCTCCTACATAAATATTTGATGACAGGTAAGGCCTCTCTATAGCATTCCTTTTCCAGTTCAAAGTATTCTCTGGCCTGAAGAACTGGAGCTTTATAAGTCTCCAAGTGTACAAGGTTCCTATAGCAACCACCAGGGTGGCGCCCACTGGCCTATAAGGGATAAGCAGTGGACCAGGGTAGCCCCTTCAATATGTCAGCATGTGTAAATCACAGGAAGCCACACAGCGAATCTGTTAACATCACATCTGGGGAGCCCTCCTTGCTGTCTGTGGGAATCATCCCTGCTGAAATACTGTGAGCCTTGGAGGATTTTTGAAGATCTTGGTTAACTCTTTACATGTAACTCAGTTACTCGCTAAGCCTGCTTTTGATGATGACTCTGATCCCTTTCACTTACAGATGTTATACCTTTAGGTTGAAAACATGTAGTCATGTTGCAAAAGGAACCCCTTGGTGGGATGGTGGTGACCATGGGAGTGGGTGGCCACTGTGAAGGGCAGGTCTGGTCCTGCTAGAAAAGGAGCGAGGTGAGGAATATGTTGGTAAACTGAAGAAGTACAGCAACTTGAGAACCTGGGAGAAAGGATTCTCTTGGCTTGAAGAAACGTTTACTTCTCTGAAAGCAAAAGAAAAGCAAGGAACTGTGTTCTATATATTATTACAGTTATGAGGAGAGGAGAGAGCTGAGGGAGTGTGTAGTGAATATCCTTCAACGTCATAAAATCCTGGTCACTGGTGAGTAGTAGAAGGGTAGTGGATAAACAGAGGGATAAGAGGTGAAGGAGAGACGTGTGCATTACTTTACTAGTTGCTGCAACAACATGCATAACAGAGCAACTCCTTACGGAGAACCGGGCTGCTTCGGCTCCTTGTTTCTCGCACAGCTGGCACGGTGGCTGAAGAGACTGAGGCGGTGGCTGTTTGGACAGTGGTTTATTCACATCTCGGTGGACAGAACGCAGAGAGTTTGGACGGTACTAGAGCAGATAGAACCTGCAGGACCTTCCCACGCTGACCCAATTCTGCCAGCTAGACCACAATCCCAAAGTTCTCAAGACCTGCCAAAGTGGCAGCACCAGCTAGGACCCAAACAATTAATTAACCACGTGATCCTGTAGGGGACACAGCAGATCCAAACCATAACAGTGGGGGCTTAAAACCAAGGAGGCTTTTCAAAAGTTACAGTAGGCGATACAATAAACAGGGATACTCGAGGAAAGAAACAGCTAGCTTTAGCCAAGATCCCGCTAAATGTGAATGGTGTGACTCCAATGACTGGGTATTATGTGCTGACCCAAGGTTAGAGATCAGCATGTGACTTGCAGGAAGCTGCACCCAACTGTGAGTTCTCACTACCACTCAGCACCAGCAAATAGCTTGCAGCAGAAGACCAAATACCAAGGTCTTCTCTCAAGGGCAAATAATTTTTATAGAAACATTCTCCCTCTGGCACAGTAATTTTACTATTACAATGAGGTTCGAGGTTATTGTATTTAATGGAAAGTAAAATGATTTTATAAAACGTTCACACATCGGCTACATGTGTGCTCAGCATTCATCCCAAGAGTGAGCATTCCTTTTCCACCACTAACAGTATACTAGAGATGTTCTGGAAAAATCTGTGTTCAAAGGCAAGAAGTCTGTGTGACAAAATTCATCTAAGATTTGAAGACAAAATAATGTTAGTTCTAAAAAGACATTTTTTAGGAAATGCAAGAAATTTAAAAACACTTGGGTCCTGTGTACTCTTTGTAGCTGATTCCCAATGGTTAGACCAATGGACCCATTGGAAGGGCTTCAGTTTGCATTATAGGGAAGGAAGTGCCCAATCTTGTCATTGCGATAATTAATTTGCTATCACTGCCCTGTGCTGAGAATACAAGTGCAGAAAAGGAGCAGGGACGGAATTGCTGACAAATATGCCGTGTGTATTGAAAACCAGAATACATGCAGCTGCCACCCAGACGCCCCCATTGTACCTTGGCAGACAATAGCTTTCAACTAGGATTCAGCACAATGAGCCACAAAAGGGGCATGAGGTAAATGTAGGGTGTATGCAGCAGGCCATTTTGATGAAATATCTAGGGGACAATTTGCCATGAAATATCAGCTGGTAAAAGAGACCAGCTGCTGAGTAAGGAGGATGTGTCAAGCTATAACCACAGCTCCTATTTTATAATTAGATTGGCAAAATGTGGACCTTCATTTGTCCACAAAACACTGCTGAGTTTGAATGTGTCATGGGTATGCCTACAGACTTCAAAGTTTGGAAGGAACAGTGTTTTTCTGAGCTAAATTAACATTGGGAACCCAGCAGGCAAAAGCTTCTGTAGACTTTCCTTTATTCCTAAATCATGTGATATAAATTGCATGGAATGTCAGTGTTGTCTCAGAAACATAAACTGAATTTTTTTTGACACAGAGACAGTGAATCAATCAATCAACAATCCTCCTGTCTCAGCTTCATGGTTCTCACTTTCAGGGTAATAGACACACCCAAAGGGTGATGGATCAGCACACATCATCTTGTGTTTGGATAAGCTCCCCACCCATGGGGTGTTGAGCTCTCTTCCTCCTACAGAGTTAGTATCTCATATTTATCATTTTTTCAGCTTCCAGAAGTGTGTTGCTATCATCTCGTGGTACTTGTAGCTAAAAATTCTTACAAATTACAGGTGCCTGTTCAGTCCATTAAAGCTAAGAGCAGTTATGTTAACTTTGAACAACAACAATAATAACAACAACAAAAACAGAAAAAAAAAAACATTTCAGCAAAAAAATCCCTGTCAAATGTGGAAATGATAAAATAAGTAAATAAATAAATACAATACCTCCTAGTGTTCTTCAGATTCTTTTGTATCTACCTGGTCAAAGCACTCACGGTTTTATAAACTCATACCCTGAACCCCACTTCTCCTGTCTGGCCCTCCAATGCCAGCAGCCCTCAGAGAAGACAGCTTCTGGAGCTGCTGCTCACCGTGGAGACTACTCAGTTAGTTCATACACATTTCTCTTCCCACTTTAAACCCAGGTATATTTCCTTTTCTTCGCAAATGACCTTTCTTCCCTCCATTTCTTAAAACTATGAACTTGCTCTCTTGATTCTAAAATGTGTTTTCCCTTGGCCTGAATCCTCCTCTCTATTCTTTGGCTTCTCAGTCTCAACAATTTGACCTTTTGTCTAAGAAGAGCATTATATTTTACTAAAGTCATCAAAAATAAAAACAAAAAAATGTGTGTGTCAGGGGGAAGGGGGATATGCCTTTGAAAGCCAGAGGTCAACACTGACTGTCTTCCTCAAACATTCCCCACCCAATTTACTTATTTTTATTTTATTTATTTATTTGTTTGTTTGTTTGTTTGTTTATTTTTGGTAATAGTATGTCTTTTTGACCCTGGAACTCACCAGTTCTGTTGAACTAACAAGCCAGAACCTGCCCCTGCCCCCAATCCTCTTGTCTCTGCCCCTCACAGTGCTGTGATTACAAGGACACACTGCCACACCCAGACTTTCGCGTGGATGGTGGGAGGCTGAACTCAAGTCCTTCCCACTTCTCAGCTTCCACCTGTCTTTGTACCCTGAGAACATGGCTGTTAGTATCTTTCTTACCATCTACCCTTAACTGATCCCATGTTCCAGTCTCCCCAACTAGTCTTTTGCCTTTGAAAACCAAGCTTCTGGGTTCTCAATCCTCTTAACCTGTATTCAAAGATACTCAGAAATCTAGTCAGCAGGAATCCTGGACCTGTGGTGTGGCTTTTATCTGTCTTCCTTTTCCAGGCTCTAGCCTCTGCAGGTGTGCATGTTTTCTCTTTTACTTTCCCATGCTAACTTCCATCTTGTTTATGCTCAATTTTATTGTTTGCAGCAATCAATTCACAACGTTGTGGAAGTTTGGAACTTGAATTACAGTCCTTGATCTGGATAAAATACTGTTCACATGTACCGTCTATCCACCACTATCAATGGTGAGAGGATGTAGGTTCTACAGACAGACAGACAAACAGACACAGAAAGTTGCTAAAAGTCATAGAGATGATTTGACACAGAAAATTCGTGTATGGAGGACGGAGGGCATTATTAAGAATTATCAGCAGGAAAGGCTTTTAGGAAATAGTCTCTCAGATACATTTGTTTTGTGGAATATGCAAAGGAAATAATTACTTCTTATTAATTTGTAGGTTTGTTGAAGTCAACTCAAGGAAAAGTGGAAGAGAAAATTCATCTAAAATAAAATTAGTAGCTTAGAGACAAAGTTTTTTTTTTCTTTTTGAGATTAGCCAGATCTCTCTGAAGGTTACCTCAACAGGCAAGCCTGGATTCAAAATAATACCTCATTGGCTCTACATCATTGGGTGGGTACAGTACATGGCCACTAGACCATGGGGGAAATCTGTCTCATGATCTTCCAAAGACAAGCTGGTTGTTCTAAAAAAAAGTGAATTTCCTATAGTGTATTGATGCTATCTCCAAGTTATACTCATCGCTATTTCAAAATTACATTCCATCCTTAAAAAAATTCCTTTAGAGAGGAACAATTGAACGAGTTCTCCTCTTTCCCCCTTCCTCATTTACAATGTCTCCCACTGAAGTAGTCAGTAAGAGAATTAGTCAGTTTCCTTCGGGAAAATAGATAGATTCCTGGGAGACGTGCCCAGGTATTAGATACAAACTGTAGAATGGATCAGTTCTAGATAAGTTCCTTGGTTTATAAAATCCCACAACATAGTTAACTTATAAAATAGATCCCTTTTCCAAAATATAGAGAGTCCCTAAAAATAAAAGCACAACGATGTTTATGGCCGATAATACTATCTCTTCAAACCACATGGAGAACAGAATCTGCCTGTACACTCCACCTTGTGGGTAGAAAGCCAAGCCTAGAGCCCAAAGAATTCAGTGTGCAGATGCTTCTGACTCATAAGTGAAAGTCCGAGAACTTATGTGGAAATTTGTTTTAGAAATGACGATCTAAGATGTCTCTACCAGGTTAGAATTTAGAGTCTGGTCCTCATACAGGTCAACCCTTCCTTTGAAAGCTTCCTCTTTAAAATTGAAAACTGCTCTTTAATTTGATTTTATGTCTTGGAGTGTTTTGCCTAAATGTATGCCCATGCACCATGGGCATGCCTGGTGCCTATAGAGGCGAGAAGAGGACATTGGATCTCCTAGAACTGGAATTACAGATGTTCGTGAGTCTCCATGTGAATGCTGGGAACCGAACCTGGGTCTGATGCAAGAGCAGCCAGTGTTCTTAAAAGCTCACCTACCTCCTCTCCAGACCCTAACCTTTCAAAAAAAAATCTGTTTAATAAATATCATTTGCAAAATGAATTCACAAACATCTAGCTATCTTTTGCTATCTGAAGGTCACAACAAGGTTATATAAAAAAATAAAGTAATAAACACCTTCAAGTGTTCAAGGACACAATCTGTCTCTATAGGAATATGTAGAATGCTCTACATAAAATTAACATCAATTAATGTTTTTTAAAAATTCAGGAGTTGAAATACTTCTGAAAGTATGTGGTAATCAAGTGAGAAGCCTCTTGAATTCTCTGGTTGCAAGTTCATAGCTGAAATCTTCAAACAGAGCTAACTCTCCCTCAATAGATTGTATGAAACCATGGCATGGAAGTTAGAGGGTAGCTTTCATTCCTCTGTGGTTCATGGAAAACTCCTAAAAGTGGCTATTAAGACTCTGAAAGGTGAAAGGGCCAGGAAAATATCATGACAGCCTGACCTAATAACTCAGTTAAGAACTAGACTTCCGTCCCTGCTTTTGGGAACTGAGCAGGCAATTTCTGAGGAGGAGCCATGAACAAAGGACAATCAATCTCCAACACCCTCTGACAACAAGGACGAGTAGGCCTGGTACATACCAGGCCTGAGCCACAGTCAACAAACTCAAGGTGTTAACCAAATAAGGACAAAGCCTGGGACTTGTCCAGACCTGCCCCCAATGGAAAACTGTAGCCTAACCAGCCTCTAACTAGCCCGAGCCAATTAAAACATACTAATATGATTGCCACTTACTTGAACCAATCATATCTAAAGTGACCTAACTTCCTAGGACACTCCCCTTAGTTAGGCTTAGAAGGAGCTCACACATCTCTCTCAGGGTCTAAGCCATCTTGCTTTTGTGTGGGATGGCAGGCCCCAGCATGCTGGAATAATAAAGGGTCTTGCTGATTGCACAAGTGGGTGGTGGTCTTTCGTGGGACTTCTCCAGGACCCTAACAAAAGTAACATCAGGTTTTCTTTTCTTTTTTCTTTTTTTTTTTTGTCCCACTAAAAGAATGGGCACATCTACCTGAAAGCAAGAACTCACAAAAGTGTCCCATGTGTGTGAAATCTGAGAGACATGCTCATGTGGCTCTGCACTGTCTGTGGAAAAACAAAGAAAATGCAAAAGCTGTTGCATCAAGGGAAACATTGGGAATATTTCCCAAGGAAAAGGGTAAATGGCCAATACTAGGAAAAATGAAAATACAGAGGTGTATAAAAGTAACTGTTATTTTGACCTAAAGTTTAAAATTCACCATGACTTTGACTACTACTGATTCTTTGAATGTGTTCATTTATAGTTTGTGGTAAATCCAACTTACATTTTGGAGGGTTGAATGGAGGCTGGAGGGCAACCTCATGAGTTGTCACGCTAGGTCTCTCACTGGATCTGGGGTTTGCTCCTTAGACTAGGCTAGCTGGACAAATAAGCCCCAGAGATCTGTCTCCACCTCCCCAGCACTGGGTTGGCAGATACAAACTATCATTCTTGGCTTTTATGTGGGTACTGAAGACAAAACTCAAGTTCTCACACTTGCCCAGCCAACACTTTATGAATCTAACCCTCTCCCCAGACCTCTATACTTTTTCTCAAAGACATAAAAGTGGGCATCTAAATTCAGAATATTTTCTGGTTGCTATACAAATATTTATTTATATAGATATTAACTACTGTCAACTGTTTAAAAATATGTAAATAAAAAGCACTAAGACAATAATCCTAAATTCATGAGCATTGCTGCTGATCTTCTGGAGTCATTTTAACTCAACCCACCTGCACATGCAGCTGTTCTTACATGTCTAAGATTTTTAAATGGAATTCAAAAGCTGAAGTGCAGAGTTCTAACAAACTCACTGAGGTTTCAGGGATTATTTCTGCTCAGAGAATTAACTGACCAAAGAAACTAATGCTGAAAAGAATTCTCTTAATGACTTAGGTAGAAAAAGAAGACTATGAAAAATTGTCGGAATAATGGAGAAAAAGGAACTAATCTCATTAATCTCAAAAGACTAGGTATTTTTGTTTCTGGGTATGTGTTTATTTTTATTTCCATTGCTTTTGTTTCTGTAGCTATTTCTGGACTTGCCTAGGGAACCAAAGCCAGAAACGTTATCAAGTCATGGTCCATAAAACTAACCTGCTTTTATGTTTTCTCTCTCTTTGTCACTTGCCCAATCCCCATCTCCTTAAACCCCCACTAATATTTTTTCACCTTGACTTTGCCTTGAGCTCAACTGAAATCTAAAGTCTGGAATACAACTTAGTTACTTTGAACCCTGAACTCAGGCTGCCAACCAGTGAGGGTAGATTCCTGATAGAACTGATGCCCCGTGGGCAAAGAGTGTGTAGGTGGAATCTAGAAAAAGTGAATTTGAGACTCTGGACTCTGTTCCTGGTTCATTAACTTATCCCTTGTTCTATAGAACTTCTTAGCATATCCAAGGGAGGAAAGGGGAAGACTCTTGGATGTAACTTGATGAAAAGCTGTAAGCAGACAGGAAGAGCCTTATATAACAAATTTCCTTTTTTTTCTTCTATAGGGCTGGCATCTATATCTTTCTTACAAAGAACTTATTAATGACCAAAGAAGTTGCCAACACATTACAATATTCCAATAGCTTTTCTTCTAAGTCTTAAAAGTTTCAGCCAAGGCTAGAAGAGTGTAACCAACTGATTTCACACTACCACACCTATCCTCAGCTGAAGTCACACATCTTTATTTCATTCATAATGACACCCACTGTCAAGTACAAATTTCCTGATTAAGACTTTGAGTTGCACATGATAGGTGGAAGGAACTCAAAATAGTTCAAGCAAGACTGGGAAATCCATTATGACTGGTGTGGTAGTTTGAATAGAAATAGTTCCCATAATGGTCATGTATTTATATACTTGGTCATTAGGAAATGCCACTACTTGAGAGGGATCATGAGGTGTAGCCTTGTTGGAGGAAATGTGTCACTGGAAGTGGCCTTTTGTTTTCAAAAGCCTATACCAGGCCTAGTGGTCCCTCCTCCTGCTGCCTAGGGATGGATCCTAATGTAGAACTCTCCGCTCCTTCTCCAGCACTATGTCTGCCTGCATGCCACCATGCTTCCCACCATACTGATAATGGACTAAACCTCTGAAACTGTAAGCCAGCCCCAATTAAATGCTTTCCATTATAAGAATTCTTGTGGTCGTGGTGATTCTTCACAGCAATAGAACAGTGACTAAGACAACTGGCTTGAATCTGGAAAAACCCAAAAGGATCAACTTTATGTCTTGTCTCTGCTGTCCTTTCAATGCAGAGCCTCCTATTATAGATAAAACAAGGCAGCTATCATCAGCTTAACATCCACACAAACAGCTTCTTGTTTCCAGAACAAAATTTGAAAATTTCTATCATTAATATCTCTCTCTCTCTCTCTCTCTCTCTCTCTCTCTCTCTGTGGGGGGGGTGGGGGGTGGGTGTGGGTGTGGGTGAAGGCATAGCATGGTGGCATGGTAAAGATATGGAGGTCAAAGGATAGCCTTAAACATTGGTCTTGGCCTTCTATATTGTTTGAGACAAGGTCTCTTTTGTTGTTCACTGCTATACACCCAAGGCAAGCTGGCCCTCAAGCTTCTAGGGACTCTCCCATTTGCTGTGGGATATCTTTCTATATTCTGTGAATATGTGTTGCTCTGATTGGTTGATAAATAAAGCTGTTTGGTCAATGGTGAGGCAGAATAAGGTTAGGCACAACATTTGAACTGAAGAAATGGGAGAAGAAAGGGGAGTGAGAGTAGATGTCAGTCCACCTCCCAAGGAGCAACAAGATGCGAGCAGACTGGTAACATCACCGCCATGTAGCAATATATAGATTAATAGAAATGAGTTGAGTTAAGTGATAAGAGCTAGCTAACAAGAAGCCTGACCCATAGGCCATACAGTTTGTAAATAATATAAGCCTCTGTGTGTTTACTTGGAACCAATCGGCTGCAGGATGTGGGTAGGAGAGATTCGTCCTGACTGAGGAGCTGGGCAGGACCAGAGAAACTTATGACTACACCCGTCTCTGCCTATCATCTTGCTTCAGGGAGCACTGGATTGCAAATTCACTCCCCCACTAGTTTTACATAGATTCTGAAGCTTTGAACTTAGGTCTTCACATTTGGGTGGCAAGCTCTTCACTCATGAGAGCCTTCCCCAGCCCTTTATTATTAATATCTTAACACTCTGGACAACCTACTTTCAGTAATAATTTAGTGAGAATCCTCCTGACTTCTCAGGGCTCTCCTTAGTAATTATCCATCCACTGATGACTTACTAATATTCTTTGAATATGAAGTCCTACCTGACCTTGTGTTGGGCTTAATACAGATCTGTCGGTCCCCTCTTTTCCAAAACCTCATTGAGTAGCTGTCCTACAGCCGTCTTTATCATTTTTGTCATGGAGTGTTGTTTTTAAAACTTTAACACTATGTGCTCAGCAATGCATTTTATTTTAGGAAAGCTCTCCGCTAAGGATACAGCTTCCATCAAATAATAAGAGTGCTATCTGCATATTCTATTAACAATGGAATATTATGTAATTAACACAAAGGACTATTTCAGTGGATTAAAGGGCGAGATGCATAATGAGACCTTAATTATAGGGAGAGGTTCTTCCTGTAGATATTTGTAGAATATTCTCTTGAAAAAATGCAGAATATTTATGTGGCATTTACATAAATTGACTCTCTACAATGAAATGGTGCTGGAAAAGATTGTTTTCCTAAAACAAGAGGAAGTATTCTTGATGCCCGTTATTTCATAATTAAATTTCCAGTTCTTTTGTAGTCAACCAAAATACAAATGATGCCTTTGCCACCTGGGTGCTAAAATAGTGCTAAGAATGGTTGGAAGTTATTTACCACCCAGAAGTCATATTGTTTATGCTGTTGCTAAACTGTTTTCTCTCCTGAACTTTCTGATAAATAATTTCTCACTTGTAAGACAAAAAGGAACAACATTAACTCAGTAAAACGTTCAGATTGTCTTACCTTTCCTGTATTTCATGACTTAATACCTGCTTTGGTATGTCTGAGATTTTCTCAAAAAATATGAGGACACCATTTTCCCACTCATCTTAGTCCCACCTTGCCACCCAGCTAGGAAGCTACCATAGTCTCCAGGGCCATGTGAAGTCAACTCTGAATAGCTCATGAGTACCAGGGAGGCACAAGCTGGGATGCTTTTCTGTTACTTTCTGTAGGTCTAAGTGCTAGGTAAACAGACTTAGAAGCTCACAGTCATGTGTCAGTATATAACTGATACTGTATCTCCTAGAATAAGAATGAAGTCCCACAGCCAAACACACAGTTTAACAATGGTCAGATGAAAAGTCTAGATTGTCCTGCAACATCTTATTTGAATGCTATGTGAAATAAGTTATGTAATAGCTATAGGAGAAATGTGCATTTCCATAGAACATTTTAATCAGAGCATTGTATTCATATCTGTAACTACCTTCCCTGGCTATTCCATAAGTATCTTAAAAACAAGTGCTTCTTATTTATGCACATTATAATTCTCAGGCTTCACAAGTTTATGGACAGGATCTCACCAAGAATTCCTCCTTAGATACCCGAATCCTGGCTCTGCAAAGCTCTCAACTAACTTCTAAACTTAATAATGCCAGATTTATTTTCTTTTATACCCTAAGCCTTGACAATAAACCTACTTCCTATAGTTACTTCCTCTATCTTCTGATTTTAATGTATCCTCTCTGACCTGAATTTCAGACATGCAAACTTAATAGCAAATAGAGTATGTTGTATGTTAAACATATTAAAAAAGTGGAGATTTTAGTAGATAACTCCCTCTTCCCTTTGAGGTCTGACAAATGACATCATCTCATCCTTCCTCCAAGGCTAACTTCCAGTGGATAAGCATTTTGATCAGGTACTATGTTGCCATACGCATGTTACTGCCCCAAGTACTGTAGACATCCCTGAACTAGAGTATGCCATCATACGCATGTTACTACCCCAAGAACTGTAGACATCCCTGAATTAGAGTATGCCATCAAGCAAGATGGATTATACCTTGAAAGAGAATGAAGTGATGAAAAAAAGTCAGAGAGCTATGAAAATTCAGAGATCAAGAGACATGCACCTAGGGAAGATCAGAAATACAACTAACATTTGTACCTGAATCTGTTGTAGTTCATCTGTGGCTGCTTGAGTGCATGCTAATTATACCAGGATATATTAGAATTCAATAAGCACAGATTTGAAAAGTACCATCCCTAGAGTTGGGGAGATGGCTCAGTAGTTAAAATGCTTTCCTATTCAAAACATGGGGACCTGAGTTTAGATACCTAGTACCACATAAAGATCTCAGCATTGGAAAGGCAGAGATGGGAAGAATCCTGGAGCCTACTGGCCAGCCAGTTTCCATAAATAAATGTAGGTGCCTTTGTGTGCCTGCACACTCACACCCTCACACACCATATTGACCCTCTAATAGGAGCTGAGCTTAGTGAAAGGAGCCCAGATATAGGTTCTCATGCCTAAAGGATGAGCCAGCAGAACTTGATCAGAATGGCTGCAGCACTTGGTAAGATTTTAAACTCTTGAGATCAGTTCCCAGCGTTTCTGATTTATTGATCTGGATGAAAGAGTGCAAAAAAAAAAAAAATTCCATGTGGCCTGTAATGCCAAAAGTCCTTGTCATCCCTGAATTTGAGAGTTGATGCAAGGGGCTGACGACATGCAGTGGCAGAGTAGAGAAGCATCACATTAGTGGTATCCGGTGTGACAAACGGACTCGGGAGAGATAAGGATGTAGATCCCAAGAGACCTGCACATGACATCCGACCTCTTCTCTGGCTCTGTCTGCTAGGACTCTGTTCCATCGGGAACCTGAGGAAAATTTCGACTGAAAGACAAAGTAAACTTGACAGAATTGTGGTATTCTGAGGAGGACTTGGGCACCGGAGGACAATCTCCTGGTTCAGTTGTTAGAAGCAAGTGTAGGAAAACAGAAGCCTACACACGAGGAGCTACTTCCCTTGGGTTTGTTTTAATCTTGGCTCATTACTATAACTGCCTAAAATTTATAATAATATGTACCACTAAGCCTTACCCTGATCTTAAACATCTGAATCATGTAGGCAGAGGTATGAATGTTTTGTAAGCATTCTTCTAGGAAATTACGATATAATTCTAGTTTGAGAAGCAATAAACAACCCCCAGGATTCTCTCTCCCTACCAGTTACAGGCCACAGGGGAGGTCAGACCTGTGACATGAGTCTCACAGCAAAGGAAAGTTAAATTTTTGCAGAAATCCAAGTATCTGCAGCACTCAACGTCATCAAAGCTTAATATTATTACTGCTTTGTTTTCTTACAGTTTTTAGAATTTATATTAGAGTAAAAAAAAAACAAGTAGCAATCTCATTGACCTTTACTCGATCTGTTCTATCTACTATAACAAAATGCCGTAAACTAGGTGGATTATGAACATCAAAAATTTATGTTTCATAGTTCTGAAGGTGTGGATACCCAAGATAAAAATTCCAAGTTTGGTGCATGCTGAGGCTCCTTTCCTTCTTCAGAAATGGAGCCTTCTGTCCTTATCCTGACAGCACCAAAAGAGCAAGGTCACTAATGTCACTTGTAAAAGTGTGACCCTCACAATCTACATTCTAATGGCCACCTCCTTGTCCCATCACCTGAGGAGTTAGGATCATAGCATGAATGGAGAAGGTTTCCAGCATCTTTCTTCAACCACTGTCATTTTCAGATGCCACTGAATTTTCTTCCTCAGACTTTTATTTTTTTTTTTCAGAGTGGCCATTGAGCACTCTTTCTGATAAATTAAAGAAAACAACATTGGCAGTATGCATATGCTTCATATGCTTGTTCTGAGATTCCACATCACATTTTTGCTATCTTTTTCACCAACATTTGCCTTCCATCTTTATCTCTAACTTGCCTCTACCAGTAGAGCTGCAGAGGGAGAGAAGGAAACACTAGAAACAGCTGAGCTACAGGCTGAAAAGTCTTCCATTGGAATGGGATGAGCAGAAGAAGACAATTTGAATCAAAACCCGGTAAATGTATGCTAATCGTGTCCAGTTCCATGAGTTCCACCCCCATTGAGTTGGAGCCAGGCCACCTGATTGCTTCTTCCTCTGGTAAAGAATATCTCAGATGAACCAGCTGTCATGGTCATGGTTCAGAAAATTGGCCCTGAAAAGAACCCTGAGCCATCTGTGTTTGGTGTTCTATTCAAAGGATGTTCTCCAAATCACAGGCTTCCATCAGGACCTTCACAGCAAGGCCCTCTCCCATCAGAACTCTGGAGAACATTGCTCATGAGCATCTCGTGCACCCCCTTGGGGTGGGAATGCTGTGGTTTCTAGCAAAGAGAGCTCAGGGGTGAGGCGGATAAAAATAAGACTGGGAACTTCCAGAGACAGGAAGCATCCTTCTTCCCTTCCTTTTACTTTGTCAGATTTTGGGATTGACAAGAAGTTGGGCGTTGAGTTGTGTTGAAGCATCTTGTATGCACTGAGGACCGAAAGAGCATTTGCAGGGTTATCCTGAGATGGGCAAAGTTGTTCCCACTAGGAAAGAAACACAAGGAAGTACACAGTCTCATCTGTTAAGTAGCTTGACCTCACCGACACCGGTGGTGAGTAGCTGATCTAAAGTTGGGTTGTATAGCCTGTGAGGTATGTGTTGGCTTACATCTTCTCATGCTTTAGAAAATAGAAGAATTTTTTGTTTTGTTTTTACTTATGGGTGTATAGATGCCATGTGGGGCAGTGTCTGTGTAGGCCAGAAGAAGGCACCAAATCCCCTGAAAGTGGAGTTACAGGCAGCTGTGACCCAACTGACATGGGTATGAGGACCTGAACTTGTGTCCCCCAAGAGAAGAGCAAGCACTCTTCAATACTGAACCATCTCTCCAGCACCATTTCTGGTACTTTTTAGCTGCATACTTTTGTTCTTGGGAAGCTGAGCCTGGATTGTGATTTATTTTTCCCTAGTTAATCTATGACAATTTTTTTTGTAACTCTAGAGAAAGGCGAAATGATGAATTCAATGAGGCTGAAATAGCAATGAGGATTCTAACAATTTATTTGTGGCACATGGATAAGCTTAAGGCTCATAGAAATAATGTCAGAAAGTATGAAATGCAAGGTAGCGTCAAGCCACACCGTAAACTACATGCTTGACAAACAAGAGAAAATGTTGAATACACAAGGGGAAATGAATGAAAAGACTAATTGTGGTGGGTAATTTTTAAAAAAGGTTTTCTTAAGATACTTTTTTCTTCAAGGCCATGTACAGGGAGTAGATTCCAGAAGCATTGCAAATATACCTAAATGCGTTGGTCTGAAATATAGGTATAGTATTGGTATGTAAATTTGCTTCTTCTGGGCATGTTACCCATAGATTAGGAACCTCAGATTTTAGCGACTGTTAACGGTATGGAAGGTTATAATTATGAAATAAAAAGAAGCAAGGATGGGACAAAGAAAAGAGAAAGAGATAATGAATAAGGGAGAGTATAAGAGATTTGAATGAACTGAAGCTGGAGAGATGATTCTGTAGTTGAAAGCATATACTGCTCTTTCAGAGGACCCAGGTTCAATTCCCAGCACCCACATGGCACCTCATAACTTCCTGTAACTCCATTTCTAAGGGATTCAATGCCATTTTCTGCCCTTCCTGGGTACTTGCATGGCACCTGGGTGCAATACATACATGCAAGCAAAACCATCATACACGTAAAACAAACCTAGTTTTTAAATTAAAAATGTAAGTAAATCTTTTCTTTAAAAGACATACGGGTGTTCCAATAAATAACTTTATAGCAGAGTCGAGGAAGAAATATACACAGCAATTCTAAAAGCTAATTAGGCAATACACAAACAAAAAGAAAAACCAGAGTGACACATGCATGTAAGAATGGAGATTAGAGACAGAAAACACGAAAGTGAATACTCAGGAAGTGAATTGCTGTCACATCTGTACTGAGTTGAAAGACGAAGTTGTCAGATCTTTCTAGTTCTCACAGTCTCTATTTAGTCTGAAGTATATACTTAAAGTATATATATATTTATATATATATATATATAAGTATATATAGTATATAGTTAAAGCTAGGAAAGGTTCAGAAAGCAAAAAATAGAGAGAGAGACAGAGACAGAGACAGAGACAGAGAGAGGAGAATAAAAATTTAAGAATTTAAAATGCAGCGTAAGGGTAACGAACTGTTCCTGAACAGAATTTCTGTTTGCATGCACAGACATCTTAGACTCAGGTGTGCTTACTAGAGTAGCATGTTCCCATGATTGAGCATCAGAGCCAAGATGAACCATAATGGATGTCTTACTCCTCAAGAAGGCTGGAATGATAAAGCCATTGAAAAGGTTACAAGGAAACACGTAAACAACAAGAATCAAGGCAAACACTGGCCTTGTGGAATGTTACTAGTCACTATTTAAAGCAAGACAACCAGTTACTAAGCTAAACGTGAGGTGTAAGGAGAGAGAAGCTATCCTAGTGTTCATTCTCTAAGTGTGACATAAGACGACCCTGGCACAATGGCATCTGTAGCACAAACCTGGCAAACTGAGTTGAGTCTCTGGAACTCATGGAAAGGTGAGAAGACAGAGTTCTTCCAGTTGTCTTCTGACCTTCACATTTGCCATTGTACACACACACACACACACACACACACACACACACACACACACACACACACACACTAATAAAAAATAATGTTTTAAAACCTGCAATGAATAGCTCACTCCTTTTTACTATCATCGCTGCTTATCTTTGTAAATTATCAACATTGTATGAGGTTTTACTCTTCCAACTCCTCTTGTCCTTTTGCTCCTCAAAGGAATTCTTTGCAGAAATGTGTGATTTTATGTTTGAAGAGTAGCGTCCTTTGGTCATCCATCACGATGTCAGAACTGTACCCCCCGGTGACGGGGTGAGCCTCAGCCTCCCCACATTTGCACGCACACAAACTTTGGTGACCTTTGGAATTTGAAAACTGCATGAATCACCACAGTAGGAAAATTGGACTGAGGCAACTAGACAGTTGTTTTTCAGAGGATTAACTACATCCTGGGCCACATGTAATCAGTAAAAGTATGTGCAGAGCCACATAATCTATCAAGCGAAGAAAATTTTCTATGATTCATTATCTATGGTAAACATTGATGTTGTTATAAATTCTATACAGCAAAAACAAAGATCAAGATCATGACTAATTTTATGTTGCCAGCATTAAAAAACAAACCTCATTAATCTATTCTGCCTTTGTAACTCTGAATGTAGGTTCTTGTGATATACACAACCCACATCTAGAAGATCACTTCAGGATTAACCTTCCAAAATTATGAGGACTAATTATAGATGTATTTTCTAAATATACCTGTGTATTTATAAGAAATGACAGTGATTTCCCGAGCTTGCATAAGAAATAACATATAATTTGAATGATACTAGGCTTAGTTAGAGTTTGACTTTAGGGAAATGATTTCTTTTTCTAAATAAAATACCTGTATTACTAGGGTACAATTTTTATCTTTACAACAGGACAATATTTATTCATCAGTAGTAGAATATTAATAAAGTTCTCCCAAATGATTGATATGTCTACCAGTATAAAACATAAGATGCAGTATGTAGCAGCCAGTTCAGAAACTTTGTATATTTTTCCCTGCATGTAAAATGCATCCCTCACAGTCCATCTCTAATGTACCTTGCAATGGTGATTTGAAAGAGAATGGGCCCCATAGGCTCATATGTTTGAATGCTTGGTTCCTCGGTTAGTGGAACTGTTGGGAAAGCATTAGGAGGTGTGGCCTTATTGGAGTAGGTGTGACCTAGTTGGAGGAAGTATGTCACTGGGACTGGGCTGTGAAGTTTCAAAAGCTCACACCAGGTCCAGTGACTCTCTGCCTGCTGTAGATTAGGATCTCAGCTACTTTTCCAGCACCATATCTGTCTTCATGCTGTCATGCCCCCCACCATGATGATAATGGACTAGTCCTCTGAAGCTATAAGCAAGCTCACAAGTAAATGATTTCTTCTATAAGTTGCCTTGATCATGACATCTTTTCAGAGCAATAGAACAATAACTAAGACATTTGCTGAAGGCTCAGTTAATTTCAAAAAACTTTCATCATTCTTACTGGGTCTCACTCCCAAGCTTCAGGACTGTACCTAAACAGCTCCATACTATATTAAGTTTATAGGATTATGAAGTTAAGATACATGCCAGTATCTCAAAATACTGAAAAGGCCAGAGATCCAAAATCCTTGTGGGTAATGAAATGCTTTCCAGAACTTTCCAGGTACATCAGTGAACTCAGACAGAGCACATGCTCAATATTTTAAAATAATTCAAAATATATCAGATGACTTAGGATTGGATATAATTGCTTATTTTTAAGGGATTTCCATTACTAAAGGCATTGATATTGAAAAGCCTTTAGATTTAGAAAAATTGCTTTATTATATCATTTGTCAAATAGAATATGCAGAGCTTTGTAACACTGTTTTGTTTTGTTCTCAACATTTATCTGTTTAATTTATTTAGTGGGTGTGTTTGCACACACATGCTCACATGTGCACACCTGTGCATGAGAAGTCGGAAGACAGTTTTTGAGAGTTCGTTCTCTCTTTCCACCATGTGGGTTCAGGTATTAAATTCAAGTCATTAGACTTGGCAACAAGCACCTTTACCAGAGAGTGCTCTTACTGGCTCTCTGCTTGTTTTCAAGTCGGGGTCTCATTTAGCCCAGGTTCAGGCTGATCTCAAATCACGATGTAACTGTTGATGGCCTTGAACTTCTAATATTTGTGTCTTCATCTCCCTACTGCTAGGATTACAGATAGGGACCACTATCCCTTATTGACAAGGTGCTTAGGATGAAACCTAGGGCTTTGTACGTTCTTAGAGTTACACTCAGACCAAGAAAGTATGTTTCAATCATCACATTTTTATCATAGTGTAAGTCTAGTGAAAGTCATATGCTCAAAGAAAAAAGCTGTGGAGACACTTCTCATAAGCCTCAGGTCCCCGAGACCTGTCTCCCAACAGATTTTCCAGAATCCAGAGAAAGGTAATGGATACACTGCTGGTTCATAGAGTTTTTGATGCAATTGATTAACACACAAATTCCAAACTGCCCTGTTTTAGTTACATAAATAAAAACAAACAAGTGAAAAATGGTTCCATAGACCACCATGGGCTCTGGAACAAAATTCAAGGAATTATTCCCTACAGTGAAATGTAACATATGGTATTGTCCCTCTTTTTACTGTTCCTTGGCTGACCCTTGCTTGGGATAGATTTCATAGTCACCAGGTTGATATTCATAAGACTGTTACCTAATAACTCTCCTATGAGCTGATAACCTAAGTATCATATAAAGCATTTCACCAGCCTTTTGTGTAAATCTGATGCCCAAGTAGCAGTCAAGCAAAGCATTGTGTTCCTGGCACTCTACATTGTCCATAGGTGCATGGAATAAATTACATTATTATCACAAAAATTTTTTATAAAAATTTCATCTTGGATACCAAACAAAATTCAATATTTTCAATTTATTCTTTCATTCTGACCAGGCATAGGAAAGCAAAAAAAAAAAAAGCAATTTTCTTACCTTACTTCAGATATTCCCATAGGACCCATTTCTCCAACAAAATTTCCCAAATCACTCCCTTTAACCTGTCACTAACAGTAATAAAGACAAAATTAATGAACAAATAATAGCCAGAACTATGGATGATAAAATTTTGTCTGCTCTCAGATATTTCTTTATTAAATGAGTTGTCTGTCCCATTAGTGGAAGATCAGTAGAGACTATGAATCTGGGCTAACATCTCTTCCTCCTACTTCTTGCCTCTAAGGAGACTGAACTTTTGTAAGATTACAGCCAAGTCAATAATATGTCTTGAGGTCATTTAAGACTATGTACTTAACCTGATTGATATCCTGCTATGTGCTCCATCTGTCTAAGTTTAGTTTGCCCTTATGAAAACGATGCAACCAACCATGCTATGCCTTGGATTTCCCATGTAATGAGTTTTACAGCCTAAGTCAAATACATAGCTTTAATTTTTGCTTAATTATTCTCCCATCTCCCTAACTTAGGATGGAGTGTGTGTTTGTTTGTGTGTGTGTGTATGTGTGTGTCTGTGTGTGCGCGCACACACGTGCACACGTGCCTGTGGTTATGATCAATTGTGAAAACAGCCAGCTGATGGAAAAAAAAAACTTAAACAAAAACATATTCTGTGTCAGAAGCAACATGAAGATATAAGCTGATAACATCTGTTTGCAGTTTGAAGTGCTATTCTGGGTCAGTTAGGGACAAACAGCAGGGACAGACACACACAACAGAAAGACAGCAGACAGACCAGTCACTAACCAGAAACTATAGACAGATGGAAGACACAGGGAGGGAAATGGAGAACTCAAATTTGGGTTTGCTCTTGGTCAAACTACTCCAAGAGGAAGTATCATTTTCATTCCTTAATGCGATATCGGCACATAAATCTATTCAGAAAGAAGGTGGAGACCTGACCTCAGTGAGTGGATTAATTATTTACCAGGAACACAATGTGAGTTATAGTCAGGGCCTCTGAAACAATAAAAACTCCTTTGTATGGATTTCCAATTTGTTACTAGAAGCAAAGAAAGCAGAAATATGAAAAGGTATATACCTTGCTCTATTCCCCTTCTACCAGAAATAAATATATTCACATATATATTTATGATATAGATTTGTAAAGGACTATTGGTAAACAAAAAGAAAGCAGAGCTGAAAACAGGAAGAACACTCATCACCTTGCTGGGTTATACAGTCTTTGTGTTGGGTTAAAACTGTTAAATATATTACTTGTTGGGAAACTAGTACCTAGAACATACTAGTTAATTTTAGAGTATCCAATGTATTGTTTAACATATTTAAGGAAAAAGGATTATAAAATATAATTGTATTGCATTGATAAAATCATATTTACAATTTATGCTGTGGAAACCACAAGTAGCTACATCTCCTTTAAAGCTCTTTGTTTCTTCTACTGCCAAATGGAAGGGCTACACGACATGCCCACACATTTAGCCCCAGAAGAGTATCTCTCAAAATCGCAATGGTAGAGGGGTGGAAGTGGAGTCAGCCAAAGGGCACTTGCTAACATGCAAGAAGTCAGAGCAGGCAGTAGCAAAGGATGCCACAATGGTTATTTTGGTCCAGTGAGTGTTGACCGAAGAAGAAAAAGAGGATTTACATTGCTGTAATTACACCTATCCGACAAAGGCTAAAGATTTCTAGGTCACCACGTACTGAGCTTGCTCAAAGTGACTTTCAAATGTCACATAGCTATATAATTTATCTTTTGGCTGCAGTTAATTAAATAAAGTAGGAGGTCTTTGAGGGCCAAGCTGACCCTGGCCTGGCTCTATTCAGTCTCCATGGATTGTTCAATGAGGAAACTATTTCAGTCTTCAGCAGTCTTAAAAATAACAGAAGGAACACTTCGCCTGAACCTATACATTAGGTGGAGGAGAAATAACCATTCTCCAATGCCTTTTCTTTCCTCCAATTGATTATACTCATTATGGTCTGACGTTAGACTTTCAAGCTGGCCAACACTATAGAGACATGAAAAGAAAGACTGCCCTGACTGCTCACAAACACCACAGTCTTTCTGGGAGAGGGCAAGGGGGACATCAACACATTTAGAATCCAGCAGTCGGAACAGCCAACTCTAACCTGAGGATCATGGGAAAGATTGTCACCAGTGACAAGATGGCGGGAGAACAGCCCCACTTGACTATAGACGATCATGATACCTGAAAGTCATCCCTGTGTGATCAAAGTGTTGAGCTGAAGATAAGTTTCATTTAGGAGACTGGGGAGGTAGCTCAACTGGTAAAGTGGTTCTATATAAACATAAGGACCTGAGTTCGAGTCCCCAAAAACAAACCAAATAGGCAGCATGGTGGCAAACTGCTTATAATCTTAGTCTAGCCTAGTTCTAATTGATGAGTTCCAGGCCATTAAGAGATGTCTCAAAAATTAAAAAAAAAAAAAAAAAAAAACCAGTGGATGGAATCTGAGAAATGATGACATCTGACCTACACACACACTTACACACCTGCCCATACACATGCCACACACATACACACATACAAAAAGATGGATCCTATTTTGATTAAATTATGTGAAATATAAATTTTTATGGTGATTTTCTCAAAATATCTCGTAGGCATAATCAAAAGAGTGAGGATCTCCATGTTGGGTACTGAGCTGAGTTAATCTTGGTATGTGAGATTAACAAGGTAAACAAGACTAAGGGAGGGAAGAGGAGGAACAGAGCAAGGAGAAGCTGGGATTTGTCAGGTCCTGGGGGTTGGAATACAGCATCCATTAGAGATGGGGAGGATGTTTTATCAGGCAAAAATAGTTTCAACAGAATCTCAGAGTTTAATGTCTTTCATCTCACCAGGGCTATCCCACACATCTCTATCATGTCAAGTTACAGGGTTTCATTTTTCACTGATAAGTGCCTTCAGTTTTAACTACACGCATACTGAAATGTAAATGTCTACAGGTCATTCAATCACATGATGAGGACTTGTGATTTGTTTGTTTGTTTGTTTGTTTTTGGTCCACTTGAGTCCCACAGCTGCAGGAGAAAAGACTGTCCGGAAACACTTACTTTCCTTTTAATTGTGTATATGCACCTGAAGCTGGCATATGGCATCTTGTAGCTCATTCTTTTCCTGTGTCACCTAGTCCAGAGACGCTAGGAGAAACCAGCCATCATCATTATATTCATAAGTTTTACAGAAATGGTCAAAAGCATCAAGCAGACAGTCATTAAAGCCGTTGCCTCCCGCAGATGGTGAAAGAGGAGTCTCAACTGCATTTATCTTGTATATTTTTTAACAGCTCATTTTATGGATTATCATCACTCTCTAGACTACCAGGAGAATCTTTAGCAACTTCAGGTGCAGTCAAATTAGAGAGCCAACTCCAAGAGACATCAAGCTCATTAAGGAAATTCATCCTTACAATCCTCTTTCTGTAGAACCACTTCTCAGTACCAATATCTGCATTGGTTAAGGTTCCTTAAAGGAACAGATCAACAATATATATAGAATATATATTTGTGTACCCTAAAAAAGCTTTCCTGAGGATCAAAAGACAGAACCAGACACTAGATTAGACATAGAGGCCAGACAGTGGTGACTCACAATCTTAATCCTATCACTCAGGAGATAGAGATCCATCTGGATCTCTGTGAATTTAAAGCCACACTGGAAACAGAGCCCGGGAGTGGTGGCACACACCTTTAATCCCAGGAAGTGATGGTGGGGTGGAGAAAGGTATGTAAGATGTGAGGAAACAGGAACTGAAGCAGTTCAGCTGAGACCCTTTCAGGTGAGGACTCAGAGGCTTTCAGTCTGAGAATTCGTGGAAACAGGATCAGCTGAAGAGTTGGCTGTGGCTTGCTCTGCTTCTCTGATCTTTCAGCTTTCACCCCAATATCTGGCTCCAGTTTTTTACTAAAAGACCAGCTAAGATTTGAACAACATGGGGTAGTCTAAAACTCATTATTGGCATGCCAGAGAAAGAGAGCCTAGTAGCTGCTTAGGCTGAGAAACTGGATGCCTGAGCAACTGTAGTCAAACATGAAAATCTGGACATTCTCTGGAAATTTTTGGTCTTGTGTCCACATTAAAGGTTGAAGAAGGTGGAGTTTGAAGTCACAGAGGGTAGCAGCCTTGACAGATTCACTCAGGAGGGGAAAGCGTCACAGCTTCTCTTCCCCTCCAGCCATCCCAGTCATGCTATCTGGCAACTCCGTGACAGACACAAGCAGAAGTGTTCTAGATACGTGTAAATGTAGCCAAGTTGAAAACCACCACCAATGATTCATTTCAGTCTGTCACGGTGTTTCCAGACGTGATTTGATATGAAGACTGTGACCTAAACAATAGGCTAAATCCCTTGACGGATTCATAATACGATGGCATTATTGGAAGGTGGCGATGAGTAGCAGATGAAGCCTCATTTGAGGAAGTAGGAATCTGGGTGCATGGCCCTGGAGGTGCATCTTGCCCTAGCCCTTTTCTGTATACTCCCTTTCTCTTCTTATCCATGAAATGAAGAGTCACTCTGCCACATGACCCCTTTACTATGAGTTCTGCCCAAACATATGGGGCCGAGCAATCATGAGCTGAGCCCTCTGAAGCTGTGAGCTCAAACAGCTCTTTCCTCTTCCTTCAAGTTATTTTAGTCAAGTAGTTGGTCACAGAGATGAGACATCTAACTAATACACATTGTAAGGCACACTTTCTGGTTCCTGGGAGCCATGTTGTTGTTTGGAGATCGCTTTCACATTTGGTACACTTTGGGAGTTTGATGGCCGGGGGGACACTGGAGGGTGGGTAACGTGAACAGTACTTTACCATTGTCATCCATTGTTCCAGAGAGTCCTCTGAAGTTTTCTATGCTCTGTTATTCATTGCCTTTTTTTCATCTTGGTCACAAGCATTGGTCATGCCTTGGGGCCCTAATGCTTTCTAGATTTCTATGACTTTCTGAATTATAAATGGATATATTAGTGGTGCTGAATTATGAGTTAACTCAGTTAAATTAAATAATTTTATTTTCATTGCTATCTTTATCATATATTATGCATTCAGATAAAAGACATAAATCTATTTAGAAATGTCATCAGTATTTGAAATGTAATTATATTGTACCTCTATTATTTTTGACAAATTTACACCTTATGGTGTGCCTTCCCTGCATTTAAAGATTCTTTAGTGACACTCAGAGCAATCATACTTATCTCCAAGTAGGTTACATAATTAAATATAATATTCTTTAATAACATTGGAGAGGATCATTTTATTCTAAATGTTATATACAGAGAATTATTACAGAATCTTTCCATCTAGTGACATGATTAAATTTTATATGTTCACTAGACTTGTTGCATTCTTTAAAATATTGTTTTAAATTTGAAATCGCATTTTCTGTGTATAAACCCTATTTTTCTACTTCCACCTTTTTAAAAATTCCATTTTTATCCTAGGCTAACACCTATTATTTTCTTCATCTTGCATTAATGCTCCCATTTATGTTTCATGAAGGTTTTCACTTGGATGTCTTTGCTCAAAGGATAGCTGCTGAACCTGTACCCAGACCATATTTGACTCAGGTTCACTGGAAAATGTCTTTCAAAAATTCAGTCCTTTGGCTGCATTCTCCTGCTAACAAGTGAATGAATTATGCAACATTTCCCCCAATCCCTTACATATCAAAAGAGTTTTCCCAAAGAACGTGAGGAAACATAGTGGATATTTCAAGGGCTATCTGCTGCAAAGGCCATGATGGGTGCATTGCAGAACTTACTGTTCAAAACTGTTTCTTTAAAAAAAAAAATAAGTCATGAGAGCAACATTTCCAAGGAATGAAAATTTTGAGTCTCTGAAAACTATTAATTAAGAAAGAAATTTTCATGACCTGAGGAGATAACTCAGTGGATAGAGCACTTGTTCTTCAAGTCTGAGAACCAACGTTCCAGTCCTCATAACCAACATATAAAGCCAGGCAGGCAGGACAGCTGCCTGTAATTCAAGGCCCCAGCACTCAGGATCAGAGAGGTAGGGCATCCTCAGCAAACTAGACTAGCTCAAATCTGGGTTCAGATACTGACTTTACCTTAACTAATAATGTGGAGAGTGATCTAGGAAGACACTTAGTGTTGCTTTGGGGTGGGCTTTCTATAAGCTGTGAATATGTGTTACTCTCATTGGTTGGTAAATAAAGCTGTTTGGCCAATGGCGAGGAAGAATAAGGTTAGGCGGTGCATTCAAACTGAAGATGGAGATGAAGAAAGGCAGAGTCAGGGCAGCTGCCAGCAGCCACCAAAGGAACAAGATGCCAGAGCACCAGTAAGTCACAGGCCACATGGTGATAAAAAGATTAATAAAAATGGGTTAACTTAAATGTAAGAGCTAGTTAGTAACAAGCCTGAGCCATCAGTCAAATACTTATAATTAATACAAGCCTCTGAGTGATTATTTGAAAATGGCTAAGGGGTAAGGCAGGACAGAGAAAAGGCTCTGGTTACGCAGTATCAACCTCATGCACACACACACACACACACACACACACACACACACACACACACACCCATGCACACATGCACACACACACACACATAGGAGCACATGAGAACACACACATACCACAAATGCGCACATAAAAGAGGAAACTTTCATATCCACTTATTGTGACTGTGTTCTATATAAACTCATATCATAAAACTTAAAGAATATACTGAGTCTAAAATTACAATGAACAATGAATTTAAAACCAATGAAGACACAACATTCTTCCCCACTTTCCAGTTTACAATAAGTTTCTCATTTTAATAGCAACCAAAACGTTGTGCATATAATAAATTCTATATTTTGCAAAAGGAATTTGAAAAATAAGTTTTATGGAGAAAGTAGTGCTGGGTCCATATATTATGGAAATAGCAACCGTGTTAGAGCCAACAGTAGTTCAAACCATTCATAAGCAATTAGTATTCAGACTTTCAGAATAAGAGATTTCCAACTCCACTCCACTAACTCAGGAGTTAATTACCAGCTTAAAAGTGGTGTCAGCCACTTGCATTATGCTCAGGGGACAGCTGCAGGCCAGGGTGAAAAACTCCCATGAGAGAGCAGCCATGTGATGAGAACCTACAGAGCTGTAGGAGCAAGGCTGTGCAAAGCCTTGAGAGCCTGTTCCTCACGTACAGCATATTGCATTTTCAGTACAGGATCAGTCTCTTAAAAAATATACTAATCATTGACCATGCATTTTTATAAAAAATAATTCTATTAAGAATATTTCATGTCATCACTAAGGTTCATTCTTTAAACAAAAGAAGCTGGACATCTAATATATATAAATCACTACTGGAAGACCTGGAGTGTAGTTGGAGTTTTCCTGTCTGGCCCACAGTCAGGACACATCGCTTTTACCTGTCAGTCCCACAACCGCTCAAACTCGACCAAGTAAACACAGAGACTTATATTGGTTATAAACTGTATGGCCATGGCAGGCTTTTTGTTAACTGTTTTTACAGTTTAAATTAATCTATTTTTATTAATCTATACCTTGTCACATGGCTCATGGTTTACCGGCATCTTTATATGTTGTTTTTCATCATGGCGGCTGGCAGTGTTTCTCTGACTTAGTCTTTTATTTTTTAGCTTTATCTGGAGGGAAATAGTGAGTATGATGAAGCTTGGAGAACAGTGAGGAATGTAAGATGTGCCTTGTCACAATTTTCCCCATTATTCAATTTTCCTACCCATTTTTCAAGAGTGATGATATAGAGGAATGATGGGGAATGTGGTCTAGTCCTCAACCTTTAACAAAAATCTCTTTCACCACCAAAACAAACACCCTGAAATGAGTTCCAGTCCATTAACTAGCCCTGAAGTTGGACACAGCACCAATCTTTCCCCTACAGTATTCCTTTAAGAGTTCATCTGGCCGGGCAGTGGTGGCGCACGCCTTTAATCCCAGCACTCGGGAGGCAGAGCCAGGCGGATCTCTGTGAGTTCAAGACCAGCCTGGGCTACCAAGTGAGTTCCAGGAAAGGCGCAAAGCTACACAGAGAAACCCTGTCTCGAAAAACCAAAAAAAAAAAAAAAAAAAAAAAAAAGAGTTCATCTGACCAACCTTAATATTATATTTATTTTCTTCTCCCCTACTGCAAATTAGGATATTCAAGAGAAAAACTCTTGTCCACCTTACACACAGTTGCTGCTCAACTTACTTTGCCATATCTCCAAAAAGACAACGATGTTAGAGCTGCCTGGTTGTATTAATTTGGAGGGGAGATTTTCTTCTTCTTCTGCGATCTATTCAGAAATCCTGTCTTTCAGTTATTGCTTTTTTTTTTCCTGTTCTGTTCCCAGAAGAGATTTTACATATTTAATTTTCTTCCCAGACCAAGTCAATTTCAGTGTCTCTTGTCCTCTCTCTTGGGTTTTACATATTAATATTCTAATGTGGAAATGTGGCTCTTCTCTAAAGCTTGCACAAATGTTTGACCTTGGTCACTTGGGAATGTGGGAAAACAGCCATGATGTGGATAATGTTCTGACCACTGGTCAGTACATACTGATCACCGTGAAATCACAAACGGTAGGTGATGCTCAGCAGAAATTAGTTTCTTTCACCGTTGTCGAGTGCAAACGAAAATTTTACTTCAGTACATGTAGAAATGTTATATTCTTCAAAGTCCTAACTTCATTATTTTAAAGGAAATAAAGGTGGTTACTTTTCTTTAATTTTAAAAATGGAACTAAATCACATTTTTAAAAGGTGAGTGACCATAAACAAATATGCTCTTCAAATACTAATTGACAATTAATTCCCCTTTTCCTTCCATCCTTGGCATATGTATCACTGAAATTATGATCAATTTTTAGAGCACCCTCTGACATTTGAGCAACATAATTCAAGTCAATAATATTTGACCTTGTAGAGCTGCAGGTGACATGTTAGACTCAAAAACATCCAATAGAATCAGCTCCACTTCTTGAATATGGTTAAAAAATTATCTGTTCCTCAAGCAGAAAGAGTATTGCTGTACAAGAATAAGGTCTCTGATATTGAAGAGGTTGGTTGAGAAGATTGAAGAATTTATGAGAATGGCTGATTGTGCATCCTGTTATTCTTTCTCATGTGAAATTTTGTCATCAAATACTGAAGAATTATGGGAACAAAATGCAGAAGGCAACTAGTCTTTTTGCAAAGAGGATTTAGAAAAAACTCTGGTATATCAAAAATGAAAATCACTTATGGATCTTAATACCTGAATGGAATTTAATGAAATTTTGCTGATATCATTCCTTGACACCTTTTTCCCATTTTTGTTCACAATGAAGGCTGAGGTAGGTAGACATGGGGTTTGAATTCATCCAGGTAAAAAGAAAGAATTAAACCCAAACTCCATTTCTCACTGATTGATTCATTTTCCCACACCACCAACAAGTCAACCTCACACTGTCTCTGTGTGATAAATAAAATGTTTGCATGGTTTATAGGTCCTCATGGAGGTTGGCTTTATTCTGATCAACTCAATTTTCCAACAGACTACAGTCTTCAATTGGAAATGTGTCCTTCAAAAAAAAGGCTTGTGCGCTGACAGCTTGGTCCGAATTTTGAGAAGAGATTAATTTCATCATGTGGCACTAAAGTCATCCAGGTATGAATACTTTGGTGAGTGTAGACTGAGAGGTGGGGCCTGTTTAGAGAAAACAGTATCATGTCATTGGCCTGTGTGTCTTTCTGTTTCCTATGTACCAAAAGTGAGGGAGCCCTTCAGTCTGACCACAGACCAGAAGCAACCAGGAACTGAAACCTCTGAAAACCTGAACCAAATAAACCTTTTCACCACAGCTATAGAATGCTGACACACAGCTAATGTGTGTGCCACATGCTAAGACTTGTCATTTCATCATCCCCCCCCAACCCCCCATCATTCCGACCCTTTTCCTATCGCTAGAGAATCTTCCCTGTCCTCGCTTGTCGCTGTTTCCATTCATCGAGGTACAGACCACCTTGGAGTCCCCATGGAGTCCTGACTTTCATTCTCCTAATCTATTCTTCTCACATTCGGTGGCACCCCCTGCCCAGTTCCCAAAAAAAGAAATTTCCCCTTTCTTAAGACTCTCAAACTTACAAACATCTCCCATGCCGATTGGTACTATATAAAGTTAATAGTATATAAATGCAGCTACGGATTGATTGATCCCAGGTAAAACGATGAGATGAAGGGCTAAATAATTACATTGACAGAAAGGAAGTGGTATTGTGGACCAGGATATGGCAAAATATAAAAGTCCCACCTAATGATTTAGAGAAGCTTAAAATTTTTGAAAAGTATCTGCAAGTATATGCACTGTTGCTCATTAGAATGTTTGTGATAGGTGCAAATCAGCTCTGAAAGCCTTTAGAAAGCTGTAAATAAATGTTTGTAAATACAGTTTGCCTGTATTCCCCTATGAAATGCTGCTTACATGTTCTCACGAGCAGAAGCCACTTGTTCCACTTTACTGTGTGCTGTGCCTCGCACATACTGGTTATGCCACACGTAATTAATTAATTAATTAATCGACCAGCTTTACAGAATTGAAGCTGTATGTATTGATACTGAGTCGCTGCTGACTTTATGTAAGTTTAACTTAATTTCCATGTGACGATGCACTTGTTCAGCATTTTAAAAGCTTAAAAAACTTCTCAACAGTTTCACACTCTCAACCAAATAATTTAAGTGTGTAATTATCGTTATATGTTTGCTAATTTGTAGGAGAGGTATAGGTGCATCAGAAGTGTGTGTGTGTGTGTGTGTGTGTGTGTGTGTGTGTGTGTGTGTGTGTATGTGTGTGTGCATGCGCGTGCACGTGCGCCCCCTTATGGACACATGGGTGTGTGGAGACTAGAGGTCAAAGTTGAAGTCTTCCTCTGTCACTCTCCACTTTAGCTTTGGGAACAAAGGCTCACTGATCCTAGAGCTCTTGATTCAGCTAGACTAGCTGACCAGCATGATTCTGAGATCCACATGTGTGATCCTCACCAACTTTTACATGGGTGCTGGCAGGCTGATGTAGGTCTTTATGATTACATAGCAAGGACTTTACTCACCAAGCTTTGTTTCCAGCTCAGTGCTTAGATTTTTGTTTAAGTATTTGAAGTTAAGAAAAATTTGACTACAAAAATAGTTCAAGTTTTCATGGGGCTGGGGAGACGGCTTGTTGGGTAAGGTGTGTGCCATGCAAGCATGAGAAAAGGCGTTTAAAGCCTTAGTATCCATTTAAATCCCAAGTGGGCATGGTGACCTACCTGTAAGCCTAGACAAGGGAACCCTAGAGCAAGCTGGGTAACAAAACCGGCCCAATTGGTGATCTCTGGATTCAAGTGTAAAACCCAGCCTCGATATATAAAATGGAGGGCAATTGAGAAAGACTCCCAGTGCCTTTATCCTGCTACCACACAGAGGCACACACGTGTACATTTGCAATATATCCACGTGCAATAAAAGCTATCAGACAGCCTCTGTCAACAGTTTGCATTCATAATTATTACTCCAGACAGACCTGCTGACCTATAAGCATAGAGGGCAGATCCAAAATGAAAATGTGTTCATGGCAGAAAGGCCCGATATGAAATAAGCGGTGTGAGCTAGGCCCAAGGACAAGCGCTGGTATCTGACAGGTGACAATTTGCACTGTACTGGCTGGCAAAGCCACCAGTCCTTCCTGTGGTGTTGAAGCGGCATACAGCAAACCAACAGAGAGCAAAGAAGTACTGACGGTGGTGTAGGGGTGGGCAGGGGGATGGTTCGGGTTCTCACCACCAAAGCATAAAGGAAAAACCACGGTCAACAAGACTCACAGTCCTGAAGCCAGAGCAAGAGAAACCGGGCTGGGAGCTGCCGGCACGGAGGTTCTGGTTGTCCGGGCCGGGCTTGCTCCCAGGACAGATGGGAACATTACCCCTGAGGGAATGGGGCGGTGCAGACAGAGAGATGCGGGATCCGTGACTTCAGAAGCTATGGATTGTAAGGTTGGAAAAGAAAAACGGGCAGGCCATTGCAAAGCACAATGCTTACATAGCCTAGAACCAATTCATTGAAGGTGTACCCATCTTAAGACAGGCCTGAAATCTTAGCTACTTAGCAGACAGAGGTAGAAAGATTCACCAACTACTCGTGGTACAGAATGAGTTCACAGCCAGCTGTCACAACTTCCTCAGACTAGCCTCATGACAAAATTTGATGATGATCCTGACCCCACCTCTCCAGGGCTGTCAATAAAGTTTGGTCATAGAATACTTACCCAACGTGCATCAGACCCTACATTCAATGCCTAACACAGAACAAAAGCTCACCTCTAGATTCAGAATGTATAGACTTGAAATTTTATGAGAGGAAGTATCATATCTATTTTGTCCAGCTATATTCAATGCCCAACACAGTGCAGAATATGAAGAAAAACGTTAAATATTTGTACTTGTTAGAAGCTAAAACGGATAGTAATAGATATTGGCTAATTCAAATATTATTTTCTTTTTTCTCAGAATTTCTAGTTGTTTTTCTGCAGCCTAATTTTATGAGCCTTCAGAAAGCTTAAGCTAATTTCTGATTATCCAAGACACATGGGTTTAGGCTTTTTTTTTTTTCGGAAGACAATTTTTAATCAGTTTTTCTGTGCCTTTAACTGTAACTTAACATTAGAAAACTAAAACAAAAACAAAAATTAACCCATCCCATTCTACATAAAGCGGTTAGTGAGATCTACCATAAGATTAGTCTAACCATGACCTTTTCTTACACAAAGTCCTCTAATAAAAAATGGCCAAAATAGTCAATTTTCTACTGCTGCAACAAAATGCAGGACACTCTCAGGAAGCATAGTTGATATTCTGTACTCACCGACCTACAGTTACCATTACTCTGCCTGCAGCCCCTGTCAGCCAGTGTGTGTGTGTGTGTGTGTGTGTGTGTGTGTGTGTGTGGTGTAAATGGAATCACACAGAATATCATGAAGACCCACAAGAAAAATTGCAACAATGTAAAATGAATCTGGCATTGACTCACTATTGGGCACGATGTAGAAAAAAATTTCTATAAAATTGATTGTACTTTATTATTTATGCTTCACTCCATTCTGGACTTTGTGAGAGAAAGGCCTGCATCTGCTTTCAAGGATGGATCTCTTAACAGAGTCCAGCACCTTATGTAAAATAGACTCTTGAATGAATGGATGAATGGATGAATGAATGAATGAATGATCACCACATGCTGTTACTGAAGCTGCTTGTTTCTAGTCTCCATTCTGGCCTCACTCCCTGGCTCTCTCAATTCGGAAGGCACATGTCTAGAGAAGGTTAGTCTATATTTAGTTGATGATGATCCTGACCCCATCTATCCAGTGCTCTCAAATCCCTTTAAATAAAAGCCTGTTCTTGCTGTCTGAGTTTTTAAAACTATTTTAAACATTGTAAGAAATCTTGGCGGCTGGAGAGATAGCCCAGAAGTTGAGAGCACTGGCTGTTCTTCCAGAGGATCAGGGTTCAATTCTTAGCACCCACATGGAGGCTCACAACCATCTGTTATTCCAGTTCCAGAGAACTCAATGCCCTTCTCTGGCCTCTGAGAGCACCACACACACGGTGCATAGACATACATGCAGCCAAAACACCCATAAGTTAAAAGCTAAGTTAATTTTTTAGAGATTAGAAAAGAAATCCTTAAAATAGAAATGTATAGTGTGTTCTACTAATTAAAGATACTTTGAAAATGAATCAATTTTCAAAACTCAGAAAGAGAGAAAAATAATATTTTGATAAATAAATTAGATGTTGTCATGCATAATGATTTAAGGTAGCATTTGGTCAATCTAACCCACTTGATATTTTTCAGTCTTTATCATTTTATTAATTGTGCAAACATCATGAGCACACTGAGAGAATAGGATGATTTAATTAATGCATGTTGGCATCATATCATAAATAAGGAAAATATCCAACTATGAAGACTGTTCCAGAATTTTAAAGAAATGTTTTCCACAGCTGCAGTGCCCACTAAGAGTCAAATTATTCAGTTATATTATCTTATAATAAATACACAGATCTTAGTCATTCTTGAAATGTTCAGCCTGCCTGAATAAACCTGTCACTTTGGATAATATGATTAATATTTCAACATCATCAATCATCTCTAGTTAGTAGTGCTTTGCTTTATAAAAGCTCTCAAGTCAATGATGTCATAGGACAGACTTTTTTCTAAATACATCCCAAGTGAATTTAAAGAATAATCATAAGTACTTAAGATAAACTTGAAACAAAATGAGTAGATACCATTTCTACAAGGAACAGTGAGAAATACAAATTACTTCCCCTAAATGGACATATACTTATGTGCAATATGCAGAGAATTCCCCACATGAAAGCCAATTGTCTGATGCTAAATCACATTTAAAATATCATTTCATCTCTGATATATTCTTCTCTTATAATCTTGTTAAAATGCTATCACTTGCAAAATTCTGATAGTACATTAAAGAATGTGATTTTGTAATAGTATTTCTGTCCACACAGTCTCTATGATGAAGGGTAGATTATTCTAAATATAATGGTCACATAGAAACAGATTCATTCTTCATCTTCCTGTGACTCACTTCCACGTCATAGCAGTCACAGTGCTTTTTATTTTTTCCCTCTCATTTGAGATGACTGCCAATAGCTCCAGGGGCAGAGAGCGAAGAAACCAACATTGTCTACAAAGGTCAGTGTTAGTCATAGATTAAGGAGACAGACATCAGGACTTTAGAGACATAACTTAAGAGGTATCAAGACAGGTTTCTATTCCCCAAATATCTTCTCATTAGTCCAAAATTTATTCGACAAGCTGCATCATCTTTTTTTTTTTTTTTTTTTTGGTTTTTTTTTGAGACAGGGTTTCTCTGTGTAGCTTTGCGAAGCTGCATCATCTTATTTCCCTTAGTAATGGGGGCAAATAGACAAGTTTTCAAAAGGCAAGATACTTCATCTTGAGTTTACAGCAGTACTTAATACCATGCGATTCCAGGTGGATCTTGCATTGGAAAGCCAGTGATGAGTGTGAGCTACCCACAAAGGTCTGAGTCGCTGTGCAGATGATGTTGGTGGGAAGATTTTGCACATCCAGGCCTCATGCATATCAGATAGATTTGATTCTATGTAACTTAATCTCTATGGATCCTCAGATAAACATCCGTACAATAAGAGAACCTAACTCAACTAAACTTTTGGTTAGGTTGAGGGGGGAGAGGCAAAGGGATTAAATGGGTTCAGAGAGTTTGCCCCCTGTAAAGTGCTTAACTATGAGCAGAAACGTAGGGGCCATTCCATTGTCAGTCATCAGAAGCAGCTCAACTTCTGAGAGCAAAGCAGAAAATCTTCACGCCAGACACTTCGTGTGCACATAGCTGAGTGTCTGTCAAATGGATGAAGAGAAATTAATGAGGCTCAAATCCATTTAAGATTGCATCCTGCCCTGAGACGCTCTGGTCCTGTGAAAGTTAGGCACCCAATAACACTAGTCCTTTACAGTGCCACCCTGAAGCTATTCTAGGGAGGAAGGGAATATCATTTTCCTTCTCTGGGAAAAGATCACGAAATGTTTTACTCTCAAGGGTAATTCAATTCAATTAAAGTTACATCTCTGACACCCAGCACGGTGGCTTATTGGGAAAGGTATGTGTTCATTAGTGAATCCACAGGAATCAAGCCTTTAATTAAATAAATCATAATTTTGGTTAAGGTGTGGGAGGATCGACCCACAACCAATGTATACACAGGATACTGAGAGAAAGAAAAATTAGTCTGCTCTTGATGCCTGTGCATGTGAAATTGATGTGACAGAAAGTCTGTCACAGGGAGATTGGGGATGTAGTAACATGAGGCAAACCATGATATATTACAGGTCCGTTAGGTAAAGAAGTAGCCTGAAGGAACTGTGGGAAATGTCCAAACAGTGCAGACTGGAAGGCCAACCACGTCCACGAAGCAGACACTGTCCTTCTCACAGCTGAAAATGTAAAGAAGGTGCTAGAAAACACGATGAAAATAATCATGCAGACTCTTCACAATCACGGCTTCTCTGGAAGGTCTTCCTCCCTGGGACTATTGTACCAAGTCACGAAAAGAATAGTTCAGTAGGAAGATTAGTTAAGTAAAATGAGAATATTAACACACAACTCAAGAAATTAGACATTAATGGGAGGAGCCAATCAAACCGGAGTTTGTCTTTCATTGGTCCCTGTGTCCCCTAACTCAATACACACTTCCATTAGTACACAGCACACAGAAATTACCTCACTGCTGGATGCTTAAGAAGTAGGAAGTCCAAATACAAGAGTCTTTCTCTCCATCCTTCAGCTCAAATTCCAGACCCAAGAAATTACTAATTACTGCTCTACTGAATCACCGGCAAAAACAACATGAGAAAAATACTGAATTTGGAGAACTGAAGTTTATGTAGAACTTTTTAATTTTCTTTAAATGAGATTATGGTATCCATTTGATACATAACAGTTTGTGATCTTCTCCTCAGCTGCAAATGAATTTATTCATATTACCCAGGAAGTTATGGTGAACCCTGAAATCCTGGATTTCCTTGAGTATGGGTTCACTGAGCGTCCAATTTCAGATTCCAACGTTTCAGATTCCTGATTGTCCTCACCACGTAGAGGGGCTTGAATCCTACTTCAGCTTCCCTTATCTCAGTGATGTGCTGATCCAAAACAAAGGAGGCGGCATCCTTAAAAACAGGACAGCTGTTATACAGCTCTTTTCCCAAAATCAAAACACTCCCTCCTGAAGCAAGGAGAGAGGCTCATTAGGGTTGAAAGCAAACTTAGAAGGCTCAGCCAGGCAGTGGTGGAGCACGCCTTAAATCCCAGCACTCAGGAGGCAGAGACAGGCAGATCTCTGTGAGTTCAAGGGCAGCTTAATCTACAGAGTAAGTTCCAGGACAGCCAGGGCTACACAGAGAAACCCTGTCTTGAAAAATAAACAAACAAACAAACAGCGACGACAACAACAAAAATCAAACTACCCAACTTAGAAGGCTCAAGAAGTAAACGAAATTTACAGGTCTCAGGAAACTCCCCAAACAGGATTCCCAAGCCTCTTCTCTAAGGTGACAGACACGGAGAGGAGCAATTGCTAGGGAAGAAGAGACCCTAACTAGTCAAGCTGCCTGCCAGTCACGCAAGGAGCTCCAAGGAAGCAGCTTTTGTGAGGCGTCACCCAGGCTCTGCAGCTGCCTTTGAGTCATCCATACCTGCCACAATTTACTTGACACGAGTTTACATTTCCAAGCAGCTTTAGGAATCATTAAGTCCAAGCAAGACAGAATGCCTCCTCTACACAGCCAACATCTCTGGGCATCAATAAGAAAGAAACGTGATTTGGCTATTTATACACACACACACACCTTTTCTCTGCAGGACAAAACCCGCTCTGTACTGAGGTAAGTACAAAACACCAAGTTAAATAAAGCATGGTATTTTTTTTCTTTGAAGCCACTGCAGCAACGGGCCACGCTGTTGAGTTTTCTTACTCCTCCTTTTGCCAAAAGGAGACAATTGCTTGAGTATACAGGGAGAGCGAGCTCGGGCTGTTGCTCACGCAGCTGCAGTTTGAAGGAAGAAGAAAGTACCACAGATGTCAAGTCTCCAACTCTGTGTGAATTCACAGGGATTTGAAAGTAATAAAACGCTGCCACCTTGGTTTCTAACTACATTAAAGATCATTTAACAGATAAATGAAAAGTCAGGCATCGTGGCTCATGCCTGTAATCCCAACACATGAGTGGTAAAAGCAGAAGGCTTAAATATGCAACATTACCATCTGCCACATAAAGCATACAAGGGTAGCCAGTTTGGGTTACAAAAGAACCTGTCCCATCAGGGCATGATGGCGCATGCCTTTAATCACGGTGCTCCAGAGGCAGAGGCAGGCAGATCTCTGTGAGTTTGAGGTCAGCCTGGTCTATGTATGTAGTTCCAGTCCAGCTAGTGCTACATAGTGAGATTTTGTCTCAGAGAGAGACAGAGACAGAGAGAATTAAAATAGCTTGTTTTTCCGAGTTAATTTCAAGTCAGAGTGGTACAAAACACTATCCACATGCAGTAATCTACTTTGTGTTTTCAAATGGAAGAATTCAATTTTGCAGACAAGCAAAAATGTGCAGATAAGTTAATGAAAGAAAATCTCTAAAACTCTTGAAGGAAATTGCTTTGCTGCTCCTACTGTTCTTAACCTAGTAATACCTGGTAATAATTTTAGTATTGCTGGTCTATGCACATGTGGCTGAGACAGTCCAGTGTTGGCCTTCTGTGTCATAAGTTTTCAAGATAATGAACAAAGCTGAGATGGAGCTCGGTGGTACAGTGCTTGTTCAGGGTGTGCGAAGACTGGATCAACCCCCAGTACTGTGAAAACAACCAGTCCAAGAAAAGAGTACTTATAAAGATCTGTATGCATTCAAAGACAGACAGACACACACATACACTCACACTCATACTCCTACATAGTCATACAGCTCACACACACACATATTCACACACACATACATACTCATACACAGGCACACACTAATACACATACACACTCATATATACTCACACATATACTCAGACATTCACACACACACACACTCATACACACACTTATATGTAGATTATATGTGAGCACTACTAACTTTTGAAAAGGCATCATAAAACACAAATATTATAAAAACTATGTGCACTTTAGTGGCATGTAAAATACCATTAAAATGATCCCTGTAAATGAACACATGTATAGTATACATTTAACAAGTGGATATTTGTATAAAATGTATGTGCAATGTATATACATATACAAAATACTTTAGGCAGCAAAGCTTTCCCCATGTATCTCCATGGGACTGAACCATATATGAAAACATCACTTCAAGTTTCTTTGACTTTCCATAAGCAGAGGAGTTTTATAACCCAAGCCGAGACATCTGTCCTGCAGAATGACAGTTCCATGGATTTCTGCCTGGATCCTTGCCTCCAGCTTGGATTTAAGAAACACGTCTTGATGATTCATGCATAGGGCAGAATGTAGCCTTGACAGATGCCTATAAATAATGGCATGACAGACCTTTCACACAAGCAAGCCTCATGAGAAATCTCCCCGCAAAACTAGAGAAACTTGGTCTACACTGGCATGAATGTAAGTCTCTAATGAGAAGAAATAGATACATTTGCAGTTTTCACTTTTTAATACGACCACGGGGAGCTCCACTCTCCCCTGCAGCTCCCTTTTTGACATTTAATGGTAACCAGGACAAATTTTCTCCCAACACAGTGCTTTTTTTGAAACATGCGAAGAAGGCCGTTTCTTAGTTAAAGGGGATCAGCCCTTGTACAGCTGTGTTCTGTGGTTTGGCCCTGCTGGCTAAGTGGGGCTGCTCATGCCTTCATCAGCTCGCCCAGGGATGGTATTGAAGTGTCCCTTTCCCATTCTTTAGGTCTGGAATGAGACTGTATTCCTCGCAAGTGCCCAGAGGATGCTGATCTTCTTGGCCGACAGATGTACCACGCACTGTGTACCAAAGCACTAGGTTTCTGTAGCCAGTTACCAGCTTCCATTCTCTAACTCACAGGCATTCAACAAGCACAAATAGAACCCGGGCTGTGAGCTCAAAGCCATTCTACCCTTCCAAAATGTGAATTTTAATTTTTCCCCTCCCCCTCCTCCTCTTCTTTCTTTATGAGTTGTCTCTCTGGATATAGGGCAAGCTTTAAACTTGCTCTGTATCCCAGGCTGACGTCAGACTTAAAACCTTACTGCCTCATCTTCCTGGGTACCAGGATTACAGATGTATACCACCACATCCAGCTTCTAAGCAGTTTTTAACATGTTTATTTTTCCTTATATTTCACTGCTCTGATGCCATGTGGTTGTGGACGATAGTTGGGGAATACTTTTGTGATCATCTGAGTTAGGAATAGTCATTAGACGTGAGCATTCTAATGCCTGAAGTTAAATTTTTCCTCTGTACCATGTAAACACCGGAGGAAACAAACCTTAAAAAGCATGACTACAAGGAATACCCCACCTCCTTCCTCCTAGACAGTATGAAGACTCAGCCAGGCAGGTCAGTTCTAAGCCTCCATCAGATGTTCATTTTCATTGAGCTTCTGAGTCCTTCTTCATGGTAACAGAACCCCGTGGAAAGAAAACGATGGGGTTTCAGATGAAATGGATTTGAGTTAAGATGCAATAAACTCCACTTATTTGTGTGACCTGGGAGAGCTGTGCCAACTTTCTGTGTTCTTATGTGTAAATGTGAATGCATGAGCTAGCTCTCCATCACTATGAAAAACACCTGAGAAAATAAAAGAAGACATGCTTAATCAGGTTCATTGTTATAGAGGTTTCATTTCATGGTCACTCAACCCTGTTGCTCTGGGCACAGTACAGAACATCCATAGCACATGCCACACATCCCAATATCCCCTTCAAAGACCTGACTCCAATGACCTAACTGCCTCCCATTAAGCCCTTCCTATCAAACATCCCACCTTCTCCCAATGGTGTTATGGGCTGGGGACAAAGCTAACCTGTGTGGTCATGGGAGACATTAATACCTAAACTATAGCAATGACCTGATAATCTTCTGTTTATTTAACAGCTATTTATTGAGAACCTACAATGTGCTGGGCATTGTTCTAACACGAGATAAGTCAACGAACAAGGGAAATAGTTTTCCTTCTGGGTAGAAGGTAAGGTGGGTGGAAAGAACACATACAAGTAGTCCCTCATACATATGCCTGACCCCCAAAACAAGTGGCCTTATTTCGTGTCTTTTTACTCTTTGCTGTTTTCCAGATAGCCCCTAGGGAATACAGAACCTTCATTTCCATAAACTCCATCGGGACTCTCCCTTGCCTAGAGAGTCCTACACACCACGCATGGCTTCAAGTGCTTGACACATGTCTGAACTTATGTAATACTCACAGCCACCCAAAAGGCGGGCTGCTCCTTTGTTTTACAAGGATGAAGACACTGCTCCTCAGAGAGAGAAAACCCAGAGAAATCCTCAAAGTCTCAGAAAGGAGGAACAGCAGAGCAGCGCTCTAACTCAGAGCTTGGCTTTGGGTACCCTCAACAATTCCTCAGAGCAATGACATCCCCACCATTTGAAGAAGTCCAAGAAGTTTCATCTGAAACACTGAAGCAGACAGCTGGAGCTGAGAATTAGGTGGGCTGGTTCTGCCCTCTGGCGGAAACCCGAAGAGGGACAGGATGGGAAAGAGACCGAGACCGTGAGGTACAGCAGGATGGGAAAATGGTAAGTGCGTCCACCTTCTCCACTCTTCCAAAGTGTGGATACTTATTAAAAGGACAGGAAAATCTAGGTGCAACATCTAAGGATATAAAGGGTGTTTCCAAGTACCTCACACAACACAGATCCCTCACGTTCTTGCTACAGAGGCAAAGCCTCCAGAGCCCCAAAGGGAAAGGAAATGAGGAAACATGGTAACATTGCACATTTTACTAGAAATATTCTAAGTGTTGGGTAAATTACCACAAGGTACAATGGGACTTATCATTGGAAGGAGTTCCAATTATAAAAACATTTTCAAAGTCATACCAGATGTGATAGATTCAGATAGTCAAAGAAAGATTAAGATCCCTTTTAGCTGGCCTCAGAGAGTTAAGTTTTCCCTCCTCAGATAAAAAGTCTAATACTCGCCGACGCTGTAGATTCCTTTCATGCTCTGTGCTACTGGAGGCTGGAACTCCAGGCAACAATACCTGGCGCGTCAAGAGATATCAAAAAGGTAACCAAAAAAGCTGTCAAAGACAGAGCGACAGCTCTTCTCAAAGATTGTCCAAGACGGAGGCATCTCCTGGGATTGTCCATATAAGAAAAGACAACCCCCTAATCGTCGCCACAGCTAGGACCTCAGTAAGGGTATTACAGACCCCCCCGGTATAAAAAAAAAACTGGGTAAAAAGAGTAAAAAATAAAAAATATAAATATAAAACAAACTAGTTCCTCTAAGAGATAAATACATATTGATATCCTTAAATTTTTCCTTAAAAAAATAATATACTGATACTTAGATTGTCTGTGTAAATGTTATTTGTTTCTGTCTACTAACCTCCCTTATTTTCCTAGAAGAAAAAGAGAGAGACTTCAAGGTCTCTTCTACCAGCCAACAACTTCTCCTGTTAACCCTTCTCTGTCCTGATATTGCTTAAAAAAATGTTAAATTACCAGTTCAAGATACTAAAAAATTTATGCTTTTGTTTCCACAAAAAAAAAAAAAAAAAAATGGCCGGGCGGTGGTGGCGCACGCCTTTAATCCCAGCACTCGGGAGGCAGAGCCAGGCGGATCTCTGTGAGTTCGAGGCCAGCCTGGGCTACCAAGTGAGTTCCAGGAAAAGGCGCAAAGCTACACAGAGAAACCCTGTCTCGAAAAACCAAAAAAAAAAAATGTACATGGGTTTTGGTCATTTGAGTTCCATGGGTTACAAATACTTACCATCATTTTAAAAAATTGGTTTCAAATTATTGTTGATTAAGATAAAAGTTTAAATAAATGATTTTTTGGTTTAAAATACAAGTTATGAAAATTTATAAAAATAAGTTATAAAGAACTGAGGATAAAAAGACTTAAATAATGATTTAAAAAATAACTTAAGCTATATAAAAAAAAGTTCCAGATTTCTCTCTCTTGCTATTCTACTGTTATATTGAGACTCCAAAGTTTCATAATTTTGCTCTAACAAAATATCATTTAAAATTTTTGTCTCTATCTGGGGATGAGGTATCAGGTGTTGCACAGGAGCTTTGGAAAAAACAAGTTCGCTGTAGGGCTGGAGAGATGGATGGGCGGTTAAAAGGGCCTGCTGCTCTTGCCTAGGACCAGAGTTCAGGTCCAACACCCACACCAGGTGGCTCACAACTGCCTGTAACCCCAGGTCCAGGGAATCCAATGCTCTCTTCTGGTCACTCTTTTCCTCATACACATACACGTACACATGTAAGTCAAGATTAATTGCTTAGGTGTACCTAACGTCTGAGTACATCTCCTATTCTGTTATGGATAAAGTTCCCTTTTACATATTAGCAACTCAGAATTACATCAACAAAACACAGGGAATATTTAGCCTAAAGTGATTGAAAATATCCCTTCATTCATTTTTCTAGCAAATGTACTCTTACTACATATTTATTAAATAAAATGATTTCATTTAATTAAAAAAACAAACCTTAAGCGCTGAGTGTTAGGGTCCTCTATCTTGACACATCAGTTATGGTGCCAGAAAAGACTTCTCTGTAACTTGGGTGAACTTCATAGTGCTTTAATTACCCAGTAAATCTAATAATATATGGTTATTTCAATCAGCAGTCAATATGAAAATTGTCTAGCTGATTTTGTTTTGCTTTGTATGGAGTCTCCGATATCTGGTGCACATGCTCCATTTATAATGCATCTCACTTTGGACTTAAATGAATTGTGTTTCAAATGTCCTGTAACTACATGCTGCTTCCACACAGGTTAGCACAGAGCTACACTTTGTAAGGAACAATTCTTTCAAATATTGAACAGAAGACGTACCCTTCGTGTCTAAGACCAAACGTTAAACTGTTTAAAATATAAATATCCTAACATAGCAATATATATGTACTTCACTTTCTAATCTGATAACATAAATTGAATAGAAACACAATAATATTCTTACATCCTTTTTTTCCATTACATTCACAGGAATGAACACTCAAAAGGACAGTGTCAAAAGAGCGCCATCTTGTGGCAATGTGTTCAAACTGTTGAAGCGGAATTCGAAGCAAAGGGAACAATGCCATATAATCAGGGTAGGACTCTAAGCAGAGAAACTGTTGAAACTCTCTGTCTGTCAAGTGTGTTGCTGATTGGTCAATAAATAAATCACTGATTGGCCAGTGGACAGGCAGGAAGTATAGGTGGGACAAGGAGGAGAATAAAGCTAGAAAGTGGAAGGCTGAGGGAGACACTGCCAGCCGCCGCGATGACAAACAGCATGTGAAGATGCCGGTAAGCCACAAGCTATGTGGCAAGGTATAGATTTATAGAAATGGATTAATTTAAGCTGTAAGAACAGTTAGCAAGAAGCCTGCCACGGCCATACAATTTGTAACCAATATAAGTCTCTGTGTTTACTTGGTCGGGTCTGACGGCTATGGGACTGGCGGGTGAGAGAGATTTGTCCTGACTGTGGGCCAGGCAGGAAAACTCTAGCTACACATACAGTCAGAGTTTACAGCAGCCCTCGCACTGTGGGAAAAGGCATTTCAGGCTTCCTAGGCAGAGTCCTGGAACACTCATCTCCTGGTACCCAACAGCATTCCCAACAATGTGGTAAGTTGGCCTCAGGGCTAACCTGTGAAGACAGCATTTGATTATATGAAATGGGCAGCACCGAGGTTGAGAACACCACAAAAGAGCAAGGCATATGGACACACTGGGGTTTTATAGAAACAATCTTTCGTTCCCCGCATCCAAGACATGAGTTAACACAGGACTGCCAAATCTGAATTGGCTTCATGAGGAGAGAGGCCTCAGCAAAGCTGTATCTGTTGTCGAAAGGTTATCGCAAGCGACAAGTACACGTTCACCTCACACTCTAGCAGGATGGCGGGGCACGGACACTGGAGAACACAGGCTGCCGTGTAAGGAAGTCACTGCCAAGCTCAACTCCTAGCTTGCACCTTGCTTGGCCAAGGCCAGTCGCTTCTGAATGTAATGTGTGTTCTTACTCCAACAGGCACCAATTAGGATATCTTGTGATCTAGATTTTATCTAGGTTCAAATCAAAGAGCAAGGTCAACTGGGTGTTACAGGAAGCTTCAGTGAGCTTTAAGCTAGCATTCCGACTTCCTCCAAACAAGCAAATATATACACAGTGTGGACCACATCACTGTGACCAGGAAAGCGCCATCGTCTAAGTTATTCCTCTTCCTAGCACATCAAAGTGAGTCAAGACCAAGCTATGTTGCAAAAATCATTAAAAGGAGGACATTTACCAATTCCAAAGTATGAAAAGGACTATTCTGACCACTCCATGCTAATCAATTCCATAATAATTGTTCCTGAAAAAGTCCTTGAAAAACTAATAAACTTATTCAAAGAGAAATGAATAGAAAAGGAGACCTGAAGAGCCTTGTAGCTATTTAAAAACACACAGGTAAACACTTTCCCATAATGGAAATCCAGATCCAGGTAGCTTTCTTGATTTCTAGATAACCACAAAGGAAGAGAGCATTCTAATTCTACATAAACATCCAGGAAACTGAAAAGGGGGGAGTATGTCCCAAACACACTAAGAAGCTACAAGCCAACATCTCTTATGCACACAAATGCAGCACTTCTCAACACACCCACATACACACACACACATGCACACACACTCACATAATCCAATAATAGAAATAATAAATATCACGGACAAGTGGCCTTAATCCTAGGGATGGAAGGTTGTTTTAATACTAGGAAATCAAGGTAATTTATGGTAGCCACACACCTCCATACCCAATATGACCACGTTAGCAAGTGAAAAATACTGACAAAGGCCAACACAGAGGGACCTCAAGTAAACGGAGGCAACTCATAAAAAAAAATGACAGCTAACATTGTTCTTAGTGTTTTCCTTAATATCTGGGACCTGACAAAAACACCACCAGCATTTCTGTTGAGCTGCAGATTTTAGACTATAAAACATGCCAAAAAAAAAAAATCAAGAAACTAAAGTCATATAGATGGACTAAGAGAATAAAATTATATTTATTTGTTTGATACAAATCCACTAACATTCAACTATAGTTAACTATATTTAGTAAGGTTGCCAGATAAATAAATACATTGCATTTCAATATAGCAACAGACTATAGAAAACTGAAAATAAGATGTATTCATAATATTATAACGTATGGGGCTTAGGGATAAGCTTAAGAATAAGTACTATATATATATATATATATATATATATATATATATATATATATATATATATATATATACTGGATGTATATAATGAAAAGACAAAGTGTTGTTAAGAGACTTGTTGAGTGATGTGTATCAGACAAACCCCTATGTTTGGGGCTGGGAAACAGGGCTGTTGAGATGTGAGTAGTTGGCATACCAATCTGGTCCCCACAATCCCAATCAAAAGCAATGTCCTATTAAAACTGATAAACTGATAAGATTTATGTAGAAACACAATAGGTGACATAACTTGGAAAATGTCCAAGAAAGATTACAAAGCTGCCATTGTCAGGTTATGAAACTTACCAGGGTGGTGTGGAATCCAAGAGGCATTTCAGTAGACAAAGGACATGTGTCGACAAACAGTGCTGGGACAAATGGGTGCCCATTTCAAGACACTCCTCCCACCATTCTAAAAACTACAGACTAACCATAGACTCTAAACAAAATATTATAAAGTGTACAAATGGGCCAGCAAAATGGCTCAGCAGGTGAAGGTGCTTGCTGCCAAGCCCAATGACCTGAGTTCAAGCCCTCAGTCCCACAGGATACAAGGAGAGAACCAGCTTCCACAACTTGTCTTCAAACCTGCGCACCTGTATGCTCTATAGTATACTTCCACCCACCCAAACAAACGAATGTAATACTGTTTTAAATGTAAAACTTCTAAAAGTGAATGTAGGAGAAAACTGTGTACGTAGACTAGATACATTTCTTAGATACAGCATGAAAAACATGCTCTATAGAAGGAAAATCATTTGGAACAATAAAAAAAAATTAAAACATTTCCTCTAAGGTGATAACAAATCAAAAGACAAGGTGGATAAAGCACTTGATCAATAATATATACTCCCCAAACATCAGTAAGAAAGCAATACAACCAGGTTGGGGATTTAGCACAGTGGTAGAGCGCTTGCCTAGCAAGCGCAAGGCCCTGGGTTCAGTCCTCAGCTCCGGGGAAATAAAAAAAAAAAGAAAGAAAGCAATACAACAAAGATAAGTCATTTAAGCTCACATGTCACCAAGCATATGAAGCCAAGTCACATGAAAAGATGCTAAACGTTCGTCATAGGATATAAACGAAAGCAATAGGAACAGACACAGCCCAGCCAGTCCAGCGGCAAAAGCTACAGACTGGGGTAAGTGTTGCCATGGGTGCCACATAAACGGAAGCCTCACACATTTCCCGAGAAAAGGGTGCCGGTTTGGAAAATATCTTGGTATGTCCTTGAAAAGCAACCGTCTAAGCTATTTTCCAATCTGTGATAAAACACCACAACCAAAAGCAATTTGAGGAGGAAAAGGTTTGTTTCGACTTACCGTTTACAGCTGTATCATGAAAGGAAGTCAGGGCAGGAACTCAAGGCAGGAGCTGGATGCAGGAACTGAAGCAGAGGCCACAGACAAAGACTTAGTTTGCTCTGTGGCTTGCTCAGCGTGCTGTTTTATACACCCCACGGACCCACGTACAAGTGTGGCACCACCGACAGTGGGCTGGGCCTTCCCACATCAATCATTCATCAAGAAAGCGATCCACAGATGTGTCTGCAAGTCGATCTTACAGAGGCGCTTTCTCAAGGGAGGGCTTTCCTCTTTCCAGATGACCCTACCTTGTGTCCAGTTAAAAACAAAACAAACCAACCAACCAGACAACAAAAAAACTAGCCAGCGTGGAAACATAGACAAACTTGACATTTTCTTCAAAAACTAAATTAGAAGCTTCCTTCAAATGACTGGGGAAAAATGTTTTAGTGACAAAAGGGAGACACTATCCCAAGGAAAGAAGTGGATTAGAGACCAAGGAAGAGGTGTTGGGACAGCTAAGTTTGGGGCAGTGGTTCTCAACCTTCCTGACTCTGCAACCCTTAAATATAATTCCTCATGTTGAGGTGACCCCCTCCCCCGCCCCACAACCAGAAAAATTATTTTCATTGCTACTCCGGGCCTGGAATTTTGCTAGTTATGAATTGTAACATAAATACCTGACATGCGACAGGGTCATGACCCACAGGTTGAGAACTGCTGGCTTAGACACAGTAAATGCCTGTGTAAGATTGGGTTATAGGTAAGCCTGCAGGGCATTTTAAGTGATTGATAGGGAAGGGCCCAGCCTATTGTGAATGGTACCATCCCCAGGCTGCTCTCATGAGAAAGCAGGCTGAGCAAGCCAGAAGGCAGCACTCCTCTATGGCCTCTGCATCAGCTCCTGCCCCCAGGTTCCTGCCCTACCTACTTTTGCTGAACTGATTTGAAATGTGAATGAAATAAACTATTTTCCCTCCAAGTTGTTTTTTGGTCAGTGTTTCATCAATAGCACAGTTAACCCTAAAACACCCCCAACAGGCGAGGCAGATGAGTGAGTACCAGGAACTACATATGCAGGAATAATCAGATAGCATTAAGTGATGGGGGAAACAATGTGACACCCAAAGCCTGTGATAGAACTAAGAAACCAAACCTGACAGCCAGTGATGTTGAAGCACGGACTAATGATATAGAAAACCTGCTTAACGCAACTCTGAAAATACCTCAAACCTAAGGGAAAAATGGATCACCAGCTTCAGGAGGCATTTGGAAATGAAAATTACCCAAATACAAAACCAAAAAGCCCTGTCCAAGTTCAACTGTGCTTAAAGAGCTTCAGGCGTCAAGTTCTTTTCATAGGTAAATCCCCATCAGAACAATTGATCTGAGTTCAAGGTCAGCCTGGTCTACAGAGCAAGTCCCAGGACACCTAGGGCTACACATAGAAATCCTGTCTTGGGGGAAAAAAAAAAAAAAAAAAAAAACTAAACCAAACCCAACAACAAAAAACAAAACCCTAACTTGCAAAACCAGGAAAGCACTGAAGGATAGATTTCAAATCCTGAAATGAAGTGACCACTGACTAGGATCACTAGATACTCTTTAAAACTGAAGGAGATTGCTCCTGATTATCCTGAGCTAATGCAGGACAAGATCACTAAACTGGTACTGCAGGTTATCCACATTTCTTATGGATAAACAAATGAAAGCTAGAAAATAAAAACAAACCATTGCCCACTACTCAGTAAACCTGATGGGAAGTCTGCCGAGACAGAAAATGCCCTCTATACTTCAGTGTTCTAATGAGTTGCAGCATCTGGAGATGTTTATCTACAGGTCTACACACTTACCAGATAAGCTACTGGCAGGGAACTCAGGGAGGCAGGACAAGCCCTCAGTGAGACATGATCCACCCAATTCCCTTCACAGCTCAATGTACTTGTTTCCAGTGCCAATGTGGGCATAAAAATGAACAGCACATGCTACTAAACGTATAAGAATTTTATTGTAACAAAACAAAATAAAGTTATATGAATATTTATTTTCTTTGGCACGTAAAAACAGAAATATTTACAAGTATAAAAACATTAAAACAGACCAGAAATAAAGTAAACAAGACTTTACAATGAATACTTTACACACTGAAAAAGGCTCATACTGACAAAGACAAACATTTAAATCGACAGACTCAAGTTGACATGGACACAATACAAATTTGGTAAAGCATCACAGATGCTAACACTGTGAATCACATCTGTTTTAAAGACTCCATAAAATTACAGCCTTCACTTGCCATAAAATCCAATCAATTTTATTTTCATCTAACTACAAATAGATACCCAGTTTCTTTTTCTTAATTTAATCTTTCTGTTTGTATGAAAATTTTTAATTTTTTAATATTAAACTGTAATTGTTTTAGGAGGCTATATGCATATCCTCTCTTCCCAAAGGGACAAAATGGCACCCTACATTTATTTTTACCTTCTTAAGTTATAATCTAACAATCCTTAAAAAGTAGCCCTTAGGATCTTCTACAGTTGATGTGCTAAGGGTCACAATCTCTGTAAATTCTTTTTACTTTTTTTAGTTCCAGGCAAAGGGCCCATCACTTTACAGGTGGCTTTTAGGAGCTTGCTATTCGAACAGTCTTTGGTGTTGACATGATAATCACACAGACACTTTGTACAATAGTCAAATCCACAGCTTTCCCGTTTGCAGGTCGCACGCTCTAAATAGTGGTCATATTTTGCAGGGAAATTACAGCGAACACAGGCTTTGAGGCTCTCGTTGTTTTTTAACGTCTTGGCCACCTAGAAGAAAAAAATCCGTTATGTATGTGTATTTTAGCGGACTGAATGAATTCTGGTAACCAACCCAGGAAGAGAAGCCATGCCTTCAGCACAGCTAACGATTTACAGGAGACATTTTAGTGTCTATCACCCAACAGTTCAGAGTAATAGGAAACCATGCACTTCTGAAAGATACAGTTTGTCCAGCTGTTCTCCTTATGACAGTAGCCAACTACAAAATGTAGTATGGAACAGTTTGAGAAACTCCAAGGTCACCGAGTGAACAAAGGGGACAGAAGAGGTGACCTCTTCAATAACTGCCTTAAGGCTTCTTACTCTAAACCAAAGGAACATTAGCGTGTGATTAATAGAGTAGCAAACACTAGATATCCGGCAGTGTACTGAAACCCCACTTCTCACATTAACTCCCTTGAGCAGTGAGTGCCGGTTCCAATACCCCCGATTAGACAGTTACCTCAAGGAATTCCCCGTGCCGGCTGTAGGCAGGACCTTTCTTCTGATCACGCTGACTGGGCAAATTGGCTTGAGTATCTTTTCTGGGAGGAGTCCAAGTCGATGACTTCTGAACAGAAGTTAGTGCAGTTCTGCTCACAACGTACCCTCTGGTTGAAGCATGCAGCGACAACTTACTGTTTTCCTGATTGAAAAAGGTTGAACAGAGAATTTTAAAATTCTTTTCTCTACTCATTACATTTGCACTTGGTAAAAGGATCAAAAAGGAACGGGATGTCCAGTCCTGCGTCAATCTGCAGGTTTAATACAGCCCAACAGAGCTATGCACAAAAACATTCCGAGACAAACTCAATGGAAGTGTCAATTAGAAACTAAGATGAGCCTATAAGGATTTGAAGGTACCTTTAAACTAACCAAGGCCAAAGTCCTGCCCACAGAACAAATGGTCATGCTCCCAACTACCAGCAGGTGGCAGTAATCAGTTAACTGAGCACAGAATTTAAGTATCCCTTGTCTTAAGTCACCTGGCTAAGTGGCAGCATTTGTTTGCTAAGCATGTCCAACTCTAAGGCCAAAACTCCCAATCATATACTAATCATTGTCAGAAATACAATTACCAAGTACTTCAGAAAATTAAACACTTCCTCTAGACCAGCAGTTCTTAATCTGTGGGTTGCATCCCCTTTTGGGGGAGTCAAACGACCCTTTCACAGGGGTTGCCTATCAGGTATTTACATTACAATTCGTAACAGTAGCAAAACTACAGTTATGAAGTAGCAACGAAAATAACTTTATGGTTGGGGGTCACCACAACATGAGGAAATGTACTGAAGGGTCGAAGAATTAGTTAGGAAGGTTGAGAACCACTGCTCTACATAGTAAGACTCTCCAGGATGTTTGTTGATAATTTAGTTTGTCTTATAACTGACCACAATGACACACACCACCAATTGTGCAGCCCTTATTTTTAAATCAGTCTGCACAGCGCAGCTTTTCCAGGTTAGAGGAAGTATAACCAAAAGTGTAATTTTTTTTTTTTTTTTTTTTGGTTTTTCGAGACAGGGTTTCTCTGTGTAGCTTTGCGCCTTTCCTGGAACTCGCTTTGGAGACCAGGCTGGCCTCGAACTCACAGAGATCCGCCTGGCTCTGCCTCCCGAGTGCTGGGATTAAAGGCGTGCGCCACCACCGCCCGGCTAAAAGTGTAATTTTTTTAAACTTGTCTTACGCCCCTCACACTCATTCTCTCCAGCCCCTGGGAGGCTGATGTGCTTTATGAATTTAAAGGACTTAAAAAAAAAATTGTCCCTTTTCCTTTTTTTTTCAAGTAGGCCTGGCTGTCCTTGAAATCAGAGATCCTCCTATCTCTGCCTCTCAAGTGCTGGGATTAAAGGCGTGTGCCACCACCGCCCAGCTATATAATGTCTCTACTTCTAAAGAAAAAAGAACAGCAGCCCTTCAAGAAACCATCACTTACATGGACTCTCTGCATGGCTTTGCTGTACAGCTGGGATGCTCCTTTATCGGTTTCTACTATCTTCTTCCAAAGTCTGCTCACTTTAGACAAACTGGAAGCAAAGGACACAAGATACTAAGATGAGCGGAGAACAGAAGCACAATGCAAGCTTTGCTAACCTGACTAAACATGGAAACTGTTCCGATGACCATGTATCAGTGTTTAACCAGACTACCCAAGGGCCAAAATTTTCAAATGTTTTAAAAGCTCCCATCAAGCTTCCACTGTATCCACTCTTTTTGAGTAGCTATTTGGAGAACCAATTACATACTACTACAATGTGCACACCTCCACCTTCCTCTAGGCTGCTTGTAATAGATTTTGAAAACCCGTTATATTAACTTAAATGCACTCCACAATGCTGATTACAGAAACCAGCCAATAATAGAAACCAACACATCCACCCTGTTTCACTTCAGCCAGTCAGATGATTCAATATAGAATACATCCTTCTAATACCAAGACTACAAAATTCAAAGTAACCAGACTAGATGCATATTTCCTACGTTTTCTTTCATTTCAAATGCCATCAATCAAACACAAGCCAGCACTGATTTACACTCATCTTACAAGTGGGTCTCAGGTTATCTAACACATGCAGTGTGTAACACACTCACTTTATTAAATCCATGCCGCTGAGCTTTGTCAAAATATTAGCTAAAAGGTGTTTAAATCCCCTCCGGGAGAGCTCGGTGAGGATATCTAGGTGTTCCAGACCCATTTTCTTGCCAATTATATTCTGTAGTCTAAAGTTCCCACTGGCGATAACTTCCTTCAGCATTTCTCGATCCACTTTCGGGTTTCGTTTGGAATTCTTTTTTAATGTTGAGCAAACCACTCTTTCAAAATGCAGGACAGGCAGCAGGTGTTTGTTGGGATACTGGTCTGGGCTCTGTGACGGCAGCAGGCGGGGCTGGCTACTGTTTCTGAAATTCTCCAGGATAAGGATGCCATCCTCCTGTTCACTCTGATGTGTAAATGACGAATAGCCACTGTCTTCATACAGTCTGCTGGCCTCTAGCTCCTCTATTTCACTTGAACTATTGAGCAGTTTTTGTACACGTTGATTTTCCTTGTTGTTATCAGGTCCCACAATTGGTGACTCAATGAAAGATAACCTTTCCTGGTTTCTAAAGCAGTCCTTGCAGGAAGGCTCCAAACACACAGGATTGTAGGAAACTTGTTTCCCACTCTCCTCAGGTTTTACCACTTCAAGTTCGGAAAGATCAGGGTTGCAATTAAAACACTTCATTTTAACGGAAAGAACAGGACTTTCTTCTTTACAACCTATGAAAAGAACACACGAAACAGAATAAAGATCACTTTTGTAATAACATGGTCCCCTCCTCCCTGATGGGGACTGAACCCAGGGCTTTACACCAAGTATCAGTCCTTACATACCCACTAACAGAAATGAACAGGTTGCATTACCATGGTGTGCATGTCCCAATTAAGAGATTAAGCCAAAACTATTAACTAAAGCCCATGGTTGCACGGTCCTTCAGCTTTCCCCACTGTTCCAGGACACCACATTCCATCTAGCTATCATTAGTTCTACAGGCTTCCTTTGCACTAACTCTCCTCTCCCCATTCGAGTGTGTCGGGATGCATGTACCATGGTGCACATGTGGTCAGGACAACTCTATGCAGTCCGTTTTCTTCTATCCCTATGTGGCTCTGACTGGGCACAGGGGGCAAGCTGGTGAAAAGCACGTTGACCTCCAGTTATGGCTATGGCAGTTTCATCCCTTCCCTCAGCCAGTGCCTCTGACCCGAGATCTGCCTAACGCATGTGCTCATGTGAGCACGACTTGCAGGACAAGAACACTGTAATCAACAGTGCTGGCACCAAACCTAGTCCAGGGATGCTCACTTTTGCCTCCAACTGTTCTAAGTTTTGCTCTCATGAGCTTTTCCAGCTGGCTGGGGACTGCATTTCACATGTTGGCATCATTTCCTTTTTTTAAGCTTTTTTTTTTTTTTAACTTTTCCAGACTACAGGATTCTCTTTATTTTTGTTTTCTAAATTAAAGAAAGTATCAGAAGACAAAAATCTGGTATATAAAATAGCTAAATCCATCTTGGGCAAGAACTTCCCAAAGGTCAAAGTAAGTGCTCCTAAACAGTAAGAAATACTTTATATTGTTTATGTAGTCAATCACACATAAAGGCAGATTACCTGATTCCATACCTCCCCCAATCAAACAATATGTGGGGGCATTTTCATCTGATACCTACTTATGATAGATTAAGGGGCAAGTTAGGTATTAGGTGTGATCTTTAGGAGTGACCAAACCTTTCTATTTTCCAAACAGAAAGAAATTTGGCTCCAAATTTGAAAAGGTCACAGGTCACTCACTGGCAATGGTGGATTACAGGGAAGTATGAGGAATCAAGGTTAGAGGTGTTTACAAGAGTCCCAAGGGGACCAGGGTTTACAACTGCAGTAGAAACTTTGGCAAGTGACCCCAACTAACTAATGCACAGGATATGTACTGTTAAGTAGAATAAAAAAAAAACCCTACAGTTAAAGACTCCAGCAATTAACATAAAGAGTACCATTTACTAAGTCGGGAGAAAATGACAAAAAGATAACTCTCACAGCCTTAGTTTTCCCATCCACGAAATGGGAAGAAAACTATTAAATGCACGATCTAATCAATAGCATCTCTATCACACTGCTCACATTAAGCCAAGCTCTCACATTTCTTACACTGCAAATCAAGATAAATTCCACACAAGCACAAATTTAGGAAGCAAAAGTTCAAATGAAAAAGCTCTCTGCTGAACTTTCCAACCAGTTTATTTCGTTAGGATATTTTTGGTTTCCCTTAAAACGAACCTATAGATAAAACTCAAACATTTTAATGTTTCGAACTCACATTACCGCTGCTCAGGCCAATCACTGGGGTGGGGGAGGGAGAAGGTTTGAGAGTTATAAAGTGCACCCGGTCTGACCTTTCATTCAACTTATAAATCCCGACCTTACATTCCATATCAAAGGCTGTAATTAAAACTGTCGTTAAAGTCTTTCTAGCTCTTCCATATGTTAACCAAGTTTCAGTCTCAGTCCCCAAGCATGTGGCCAAGGCTAAGCACATTCATTTCTCCGCTTAAAGACTGAGGAAATTTCAGTGACCAAAAGTGTAATTCTCATGAGAAAATCTTTAAGCCTACTTGGAAAATCATTTAAATGTACTAATTAATTTTTTAAAAATTTCTTCAAAGCTGTAAACCAAGTCGGGGAGGGGACTCGGAGGCAGCACGTATTTCCTGAGGAGCAAAGTTGAGCAAAAAAAAAAATCCCTCGTAAAACGATTACATTTCCGACTTTTAAGGTTGACTTAGGATTCAGGGTCTTTTACAAATACAATCTGCTAAGCTAGCAGCTTTTACCCCTCAAGGCTTAATTCCTGTTCTGATGAAGGAAGATTATCAAAGAAATGCTTTTTTCCTCCAGTTTCGAAAATTTCTAGGATAAAATAGATGGATGTCTTTCACTGAGGGTCCAACAAAGATGTATTTTAAATATATATATGTAACTGAGTTTGCTGAACTCTGATTCAGGCTTTGAAGCAAGTGATCACTAACTCCTCAATTCAGAGGGGAAAAAAAATAAACTCCTCGACTTTCACCATTAAATAAACACTAGAGGCAAACTCATGGTTTTGGGGTTTTTTTCTTTTCTTTTTTTGAGGGGGGGGCGCTTTTCAAAACCCTCCCGGGGGCTCCAGGACTTGAGGTTGAGAAAAGAGGCAAAAAGAGGAGAAAATAAAATCTTTTTCCATTGAGTTTGGTACGGTGGGCAGAGGAGGGGGGTCTCTACATTTGGCGGGAGCAGGGAAGGAGCCCCCAGAAGTGCTGGGGGGTCGGTGATGGGAGGTGCCCCGAGGGCGCGGTGCACGAGGGAGGGCGGGAGATAAGCGCGAGCGCAATCTCCCGCGCTCTCCGGCCAGGACGCTGAGGTAGAAAAGTTTGGGAAACTGAGTTGGGATGTGAGGGAGCTAAACAACTGTGAAAAGGGGGTGTAGGGGCTGGAGAAGAGGCATCTGGCAAGGCTGGAAGCCCAGAGCCCTGTCACAGCTCGGGCAGGAGTGGGGGAGGGGAGAGGGGGCATTTGGCGCCCATGCAGGGGCTGGGGTGGAATCCCGCGCGCAGATGCCACCACCTGCACGTCCTGGGAGCGGGATACCTGGATGGGATGGGATGGTGGGACCCCGTGCCAGGCAGACCACAACTGTCCCATTCTGCACCAGCCGACTGACTCTCCTCTGCGCCCCGAGTCTCCTCCTTTCCTGCCCCGGGCCTGGAAAGCCACCTGAGGCCCGGGACCCCGTGATCTGCACATGCACCCGGTCTGAAGCTGCGGCCACCGGAGTGGGGATCCCTTCAATGCCCGCCTCATACTCACCGTCCGCGACCGTCCGCGCGCCGAGGCCGCAGGGGCAGGAGGACGGCCGGGGCAGACCGCTGCAAACGCGCCGGCTCATGCCGGAGAATGCGGGCTCCGACGCAGGTGAAGTGGCGGCGACCGGAGGGAAGAGGCGACCGGCCGCGGCGCCGAGCTGTAGCTCTTAAAAGGCGCCAGCTGGTACTTTTAAAATCTTTGAATTTGGTGCCCAAATCAGAACAGACCAATGGGGCGCGGCGTCCGCACGCGCGCGCCAATAGGCAGACGGCGTGAGGGGGACGCCCTCGCTCGCCCAATAGGAGGCCGCGGGGGCGGGGCCAGCCGTAGAACTAGGGCCCCTCCCACCCACCCCGATCCGCGCCTCCCCAAAGAGGCAGGGGGCGTGGGTAAGGCCGCTGGGGGCGTGGCCTGCGAAGGCGGGGCGCCTGCGCAGACCCGCCGTGCTGCCCACCCCCATCCCCGCCGCTGTCCCGCGAACCGGCCTCCCGCGAGTCCTCATGTCCTGCGGACAGCTCCGACTTCTGCCTGGAGATCTCTGATGGGCACAGGTGGGGCCCATGTCTCCCTCCATCGTAGCTGAAGCGCGAGCTTGGTGAGCGGCAAGCCGGCCACGCAGTCCAGGCCCTTCCCCTCCCAGCTCCGGACCCGCCTCTCTAGGATTTAGGCGCGCTCTACTCTCCCTCCTAAATTGGCTCCGCCCCTTGCCTGGAGCCTCCGCGCTTGCGCCCCGCGCGGCGGCGGCGGCGGCGCCGCGGACTTGGCGGGTTGGCGCTTGCGCACTAGGGTCCTGGCGGTTCCCTCCGGGAGGGGTGGACGGGCGGGGCCGGACAGATGGCTGCGAGAGAACCGCCCTTGCCCTCGGGACGGCGCGCAGCTGGACCCCGGCGTCGCTTTGCTCAGCACCTCCCGGTGGCTGAGGGCGCGGCCTAATCTCTAGTCCTTGCCACAGCATTCTTTGAGGTTTTCAACCACCAAGCATTCTTACCAGTGTGAATTGGTATTTTCGCTTTTCTGTGTTGTGTCTTTGCCTTCGTAGGCTGAGCGCAAGACAGCACACCTGTCCCCTCCATCCCACCATTAAGTCAAACTCCCCACTTCTTTGGGCTGGAGGAGCCCTGGCTAGGTGGATGTTTTTGTAGCAAGGGCGGGAGTGAATGTGTTCCTTATTATACAGTCTGGTGACAAGCAGTAAGTAGTGCGCTCCTTGTGATGCTGGGCACTGCACACCTTGAATTTGTTTCTACATGGTGACAATGCACGGGACTCGGTTTCAGAATATGGCGCTCTAACCCTACAGGATGCTCGCTCCGAGAAACGCCCACCCCCTCGACTTGCCATTTCCCTCCTGCTTTTCTGCAGCAGTATTTGACTTTCAGTTAATGTTGCATGCGGTCAATGACAGCTGTTGTAAGGCGGGGCCAAGACTAGACTGAGTCATACAAGTGCTGAGTGGATCTAGTTCTTAACTAAATTAGTTTATCTCTAGTTTTCTGGCATTTTTACACTTGAACGTGTTGCATAAAAATAGTTATGGTGTTGCTTACCAAAATCTTGGCAGCAATATCCGTTTTGTTTCTGAGAACGGAGCCTCTAAGTATAAATGGCTGAAACGACAGAAGTCTTTCTGGGACTTTTTGTACTAATGAGAACGAAATTGGCGGTTCAGATTTTCAGCAAATGAAAGAAAGAACTGTCAAGAGAGGCATGCATTGAGAATTTCGAATGGTCAGCTAAGTTTGAGTCTTTGAACATTGTACTGACCTTGCAAAGCACTGCATAAAGTGCCTGCAGCCCATCAAGCATGGGGATCAGAAGAGTGAGAAGTTAGATCTTGTGGTAGCCTGTAGAGTTCCATGTGAAGTTGTAAATTTCTTCTGATTACACTGCATAGGGGTTTTAGCTAAAGTAATTTGCTGAATGAATATTAAAATGCTGTCTGATCAGGTGTGGTGGCACACACATTTAATCCCAGCAATTGGGAGGCAGAAAATTGAGTTCTAGGGCTACACAGAGAAACCCTGTCATGAAAGATGAAAGAAAAATTTTTTAAAATGCAGTACAAGGGAGATGGTTATGTAAAATATACTCCCTAATGGGTAAGTGTGAAATAACACTGAATGCAGACCATTGGTGTATTATGTGTACAGTAATGGAGTTGGGTTTTAGAGGCAGGGGAAACCTATCAGAATGCTGAGGGACTAGAAAAATGTTGGTATTAGCTTGCCATTTTTAGTAATCTTAGCATTATTTTCACTTTATAATGATTGTACTTAGAAGTCTAAGTCAAATTTCCCTAGAATTTCAGAGCTAGTCAAGACAATGCAGAGACTTTTGAATCCTCCAGAGGTAGGGGGAGAAATTCTTGAGGAATTAAGAAGGGAAAAAGGGAAAAAGAGCCCAGTTCCTTTAGGCAAGACTTCAGAAGTCCAAGGCCAGGCAGTGTTGGTGCATGCCACTAATCCAAGCACTCTGGAGACAGAGGCATGTGGATCTCTGTGAATTCAAGGCCAGCCTGGTCTACAGCATTAATTCCAGGACAGCCAAGGCTACAAAGAGAAACCCCCATCTTGAAAAAACAAACAAAAATTTCCTGTTTCAAAAAGCAAGCAAGTTGTAGTATTGTTATCACAGACGTCTAAGGGATATTTGCATCAACCATGCAAGGAATATGACCTTGTCCCCAAAATAAACACCACTGCTGCTTTTTCAGAGAACCTGGGTTCAATTTCCAGCATCCATTGGCAACTCACAACTGTCTGTAACTACAATCCCATGGGATCACATACCCTAAGTTGGCATCCATGGGTACTTCAGGCACATGGTGTACAGACATACATGCATGAAAACACCCATACATATAAAATGCAAACTTAAAAAGTGTTTTTAAAGGTAAAGTACCTTTCATGAGAAGGGAGGGAATCTGTTTATGTTACCTGGTTTCTGTGCTAAATACTGTTGGCAGCTTGAAAACCCTTGCCTATCAGTAATGGTTTTCTGCTACTCGCTTTCCAATAGTGAGAACTAAATCCTCTTAAAGTAAGTGTACTGAAATTACAAGCTGAGTCCTGAAGGCAGTTTGGCTATATATATATAATTACTGATTTAAGAGAAGCGCATTATGTGTTCCTAAAAACTACTGCTGATTCCAGCAAATCTGGGGAAGTACCTCATAATTCCTTTATTATTTAGGTTAGAGGCCTCTAAAACCTAGCAACAGCGGCATGGCACAGTCAAACGCTCCCTATTTCAATAGGAATTTATGTGACAACAGTGCTAAGTCACAGGAAAAGGTATGGAGTAGTTTAAACTGGCCAAGTCTTAAGCATTAATGTCCACTAATGTCCACACAACTCACATAATACCAAAGTACCTAGTTTGATCTTCATAGATGAAAATCCAGTGCAGTGTCTTGAAAATCAAGATCAGGGGTCTGATAAAGGTAAACCCACTGGGTTATATATATATATATATATATATATATATATATATATATATATATACACACACACACACACATATATATATATATATATATATATGTATACACACACACACACATACACACACACACACACACACACATATATTTGGATGTTAGTTTGAGGAAGCCAGCTCCAACACATCTGGGGAAGAAGTAGAGAAATCTGAACTATTAGTGCTAAGTATTTGGGATTTATGAATTTTGTCATGTGATGATAGGTGCTTAAGATAAGTGCCAGTTGGTATGTGCGAGAGTGAACTGTCAGGTTTGCAGTTTATTTCAGACACCAAGTGTATGAAAACATTATTGAAAATGGGCAGTGACTCTGGGTGTCTGACAGTTAAGACATGAGCCCCATTCAGAAGGGACTCTTAAAACCTTAGTCGTGAAGCTGACGCATGTAGTATCACATTGGCAGCACCTGGGCTTTGGAGGGGACACATTCAAACTACTGCAGCCTGGACCTCTCTTTGCCGCTAGCATGTGAAGCTTGTCAGTAGCAGGTGGTGGAGAAACCCTGTAAGCATGACAGGACATTTCATTTCTACTCCTCCATGGCACAGCCTCTGGGGGCACTCTTAGACACCATAATGGTTTATTTCATACATTTGGCTTGCTGTTACCAATGTATTTGGTCACATAATATTTTAGATCTTCTCAAGTTTTGGATGGCACTGGCATTTAAATCAATGAAAAATCAGTTAACCTAGATTGCCCTTTATGCTACCATGTATACCCAACCAGGCTGAAGGTCTGACTAGAGAAGACCCAGCCTCCTTCAATCAAGACAAACATCAGTTCTTCTTGGTCTCCACCCAGCTGATTCACACTGCAGATCTTGGACACATAGTACTACTCTATGTGGGGCCATCCTTATAGTGATCTGTGTAGACACATCCTATTAGTTTTGTTTCTCTGGAGAACTGATATAGCCCACCAAAGGATGGATTCTAGTCAGTTTTGTTCACACTTGAACAGGAGGCTTTTTGCTTACCATGCCCCATGGGCTTGAGGTTCTCTGTTTGCAAGGCCCACGCTACCAGCTGCAGGGCAACCCAGGAACCTCTCCACCACTCAGTGGGCTATGCCATGCCCTACAACAGGCCTGACTCTACCCTGTGGAAGGGAGCACCTTATAAGGATGGGCTTTTATTAGGAACTTCGTGTAGGCCATTCTCTCTCAGTCCCAGCGTACCTGACTTTTATTGCTAGTCAGTTTCACTGTCAGAATCTATCTCTTTACATCACATTAACATAGATATTTCTGCTTAGTATTTGAAATTTTTGAGCACCTATTATTTTGCACAAAAACTTGTTGGAAATACGGGTCTACATTAGAATGCTGAAATGTTGTTGGTATTTTTGTTCTTTTTTATTCTTTTGGGAAGCCCACCACCCAGCTCCCAAATAAATCACAAATGGAGGCTTATTCTTAATTATAAATGCCCAGCCTTAACTTGGATTGTTTCTTGTCAGCTTTCCTTAAATTATCCTGTCTACCTTTTGCCTCTGGGCTTTTACCTTCTATTTCTGTATATCTTACTTTCACTCTTACTCCGTGGCTGGCTGTGTGGCTGGGCCCTAGCATCCTCCTCTCCTTGTTCTCTTGCTCCTTCTTTCTTCTCCCAGATTTCTCCCTCTATTATTCTTTCTGCCTGCTAGCCCTGCCAACCCTTTCTGCTGCCTCACTAGTGGCCTCTCAGCTCTTTATTAGACCAATCAGGTAGCACAGCTTCACAGTTAAACAAATATAACATTAAAAGAATGCAACACATCTTTGCATCATTAAACACAAATGTTCCACAGAATAAACAAATGTAACACACCTTAAAATAATATTCCACAACAACTGTCTTCCTTTGTGTCTCATATTTTTATAGAGTAGAGTCCAAGAAACTGTTACCTTACATTCCTCAAGAGAATACCGGTTAAATATTTGTACAAAGTGGATTTGCTCTAAGATTTTTCTAGTCTGTATAAAAAAACAGCTTTACAAAGCAGCTTAGTCTTTTCTGGAAATCATTTCTACTAGAGATTCATAATCCGAATAGTCCTTTAATGACTGTATCATGTCATCCAGAAGACAGTCTCCTTGCATGAAGTTCTCAAGATCATGCAGTGACTTGTTTATCCTGTGATCTGTGACCCTGTTCTGTGGAAAGTTGTATGTTCTTATTTTCTCTGATCTTCCTTTAGTTCCAACCTAAAGAAACAGGGGGAGCAGACATGAGATGCATTAGGATCCAGGAGGCCTACAGCAATGCAAGAACCAAGTGTAAGTCCCTGACTCCCCAGATGACATGGTGGAATGGTACAGAGAAAAGAAGGTAGACTTTAAAATCAGACACAGTATCTATGTCCTGCCTCTGCTCCTTGAACGCTCTATGGCTTACACCGAAACTTTAATTTCCCACCAGCAAAATACTGATTACTTAATGAAGGAGTCTGGCAAATGGTTGATATTTAAACGGTAGAAGCAGCATATTTATGTGTACATTTTCTATGTAATCTCTGGGAATTCGTGTCATCCTGAAGTGGTGAAAAGATGATGGGTGGTCACACTAAAGAAGTCATGGAAAGATTGTATATGGCATAAAATGAAATACGAAACAGTAGGTTTGCACTTGCATTATTCTTGCTTCCAGAGGTTGAAAGGATTAAAAGCTGAGTAGGGACTTGGTCCACTTTGACAAATCTGAGAAAAATACGCTTGACTATAGAAAACAGGATAAGACTGTACATGGGTACTGCCCTTATAATAAAAACAAGAACAGTATTAACATAAAAACTACACTACCCATACATATTTTATCTTTGTGTTTCTTAAATCCATTTTTACCTGGATCTTTCTAGCATTGTATCTTTTGGTAGTTTCTTCCTCTAGATGCATGCTGTAGAGCCTTGCACGTAACTTCTTCATAGCTAGCTCCCTGTTCTTCAGTTGAGATCTCTCTTGCTGGCATTCAGAAACAACACCTGAATAACATTATGAGAATTACAGAATTTTAATACAAAAATCTTTATTATCAGGGACTATTCCTTTTCTTTCTTATCCCTTTTCTTCTTTTATGAGATAAATCAAGAATCTAACAGAAGACTTTAAATACTTTTAATACAGACTTTTTTCACATCGTCGGTTAGCTATCTTAAAAAAGACTTATAAAAATGAAATGTATAAAGAAGTACAAATCCTAGTATTAGAATTAAAAGAATATAGTTGAGGATTTCCTTTTTTTTCCCTATTTCTATATATACACCCCCACTTATCATCTTAATATTTAACTGTTTTCTGTAGTTAAAAGGACACAATCCTATCTGCCCACCAGTCTTCCTAACCCCTGGTTAACAGAAACTATGACAGTTTGTTCCGGTTAAGGTAAGCCTGAACCGTATAAACTGGACATCCCTGTCACTCACAATCCACCCCAGGGCTCTAGTAACACTTCAAAGCATGGCTCTACTTAGCAGTGTACAGTCCATCTGCCCAATTATCCAGATTCAAACTGCGTTGCCTTGGACTTTACAGTCTCAAGGGAAAGATGCTCCTGAAATGTATTTAAAACTGCACATGTGTCATGTTTCTGTGTAGGAAATCCAAAGCTTTTATTGCTTTCAGGGTCCTTGTTACGATCTTAGCCCTAAGGCTAATAACTAGCGATTCAGACCATTTTCTGATAAATAATTCAGGTCATTATCTCACTGAGCTTCTAGTAAATATATATTTCAAAACCCAATTGGCAGGCAGCAGGACTCTGTTCTCTTCACAGTGACTACCATGGCGACTCCTATGCTTAGCCCTCCCTCTTCCTGGCTTTGTAATTACCTACATAGCATCAGCCACAGAACCTAGAGAATCAAGTGATTGGTTAAGAGCCCTTAATGGTTTACTTTCTTTTGGCAACTGAAGGTCCGCTTTGGTGGGAAACCAGTCAGTCTCCCAGAAATTGATCTTGACTCAAAGCTCCACGTTGGAAAACTCGGTACATACCTGTAGGAAGATGAACTATTCGAACAGCACTGTCTGTGGTATTTACATGCTGACCTCCAGCTCCACTCGCTCTCTTAGTGTCAATTCTCAAATCTTTAGGATTAATCACCAGTTTAATCTAGATATACGAAGAAAAGTGGCAACTTTAAGAAACAATGCATGTACCAACTGTCTTCAGGTGAGACCTACACATTGTAAATACATGTCATACACAGAGTTACATAAAATTTAAAACGGTTTAAGAATAGATAGTACTTAGGATATTATTTCCTATTTTTTTTTCTTTTTTTAATGAATAGGGAACAAAAGCAACACTCCCTAATCCTCAAAAGTTAAGCTTTTTGTCTCACAAATGATGCAACTGGGGAGTGTTAAAAATAGGAGATTTGGGGCTGCAGGTGTGGCTCAATGGTGAAGAGTATGTGTTGCCTTTACGAGGACCTAAGTTAGGCAACACATCAGGTGGCTCCCGCCTCTGTAACTTCAGCTCCAGACTGGATGCCTCTGAGTCCTCATCCAAATGGATCTCAGCTGAACTGCTGCTGAAAGCCTAAAAGCTTAACCAGGCTTCCAGTCTGAGGAAACAGGATCAGCTGAGGAATTGGCAAGGTAAGGTGGCTGTGGCTTGCTCTGCTTCTCTGATCTTCCAGTATTCACCCCAATACTCTGGCTCTGGGTTTGTTTTTTTATTAATAAGACCTTCTAACAATTGGTGCTACAGCACCATGTTTAAAAATGTCTGTTCCATGAACAACTAAAGACTGATCGATGGCATGTCAATCATCTTGCAGTAAGATAACCCCTCTTAAGAGTTGCTAGAAAAGCTAGACGGAACCTAGCCCTCACTCCCGTGGCCCAGAAGCTATCTGGGCTCCTGACACTGACTCGGCTGTTCTGTTCCTCAGTCTTCTCACAGATACTAAAAGCAAGGAAGGAAATCCTTCCTATCATACATCTAGGACTTTTTCTTTAAAATAGTAGATAGAAACCCTCAAATCATTCCTACTTCATTTTTTAAGTGAATTAACTTGTCACTTTTAGCAGAAGAGAAATTATAGACTGAGAACTTGCTTTGTGAGGTACGACGCACACTCAGGGCCTTTCTAATACAGCTGGGTCAGAAGCAGCAACTGTGCTGAGTGACCAGCCCTTTTCTGACGGCACCTGGAGAAGCCACCCTGCCATGCCAAGTGAGGCCCGCAACCAGCTCAACAGTGTCACCTGACCCATGAGGGAGGCTTACAAGGCCCATTTACTGCCGGAGAAAAAGCCAGTGTAATCTGGACAATCTACAGACATTTTTCATTCTTACCATCCATTGTAAAATTACATTTCTTCAACCAAATTTTCAAGAGTAACTCAAGATAGGAAAGGAAAATCCAAATGATAAGGTTACAGTTGCTAGGAGAGCGGCCCTGTGCCAGCTCCATTACTGTGCTTTACCTCAGCAGGCTGGGGCAGAATTGCCACTGTCATGGTGCTGGTGTGGATGCGGCCTTGCTTCTCCGTCTTTGGCACTCTTTGTACTCTGTGCACCCCTCCTTCAAATTTCATGTGTTTATAGGCTTCTGGACCTCCAATGCTGGCTGACGCATGCCGAAGGCCACCTTGAAAACATGGGGAGAACTGAATTCTTTTTACCATTCTGCCATGCATTGTTTAAACTGACCATCACATGTGTTCTCATGAAATATAGTTAAAAGAGCCACAAAATAACTAGGTATACAGAGGACAAGCACACTGAAAAACTTTAGCAAGTCTTTGATGTCTGGTGTTTCAATACATAATCTTTAACTATTTAGATTTATTTAATTTTATGTCTGAGTACTTTAACTCTATACATGTATATATGTGTAACACGTGTGCCAGGTGCATGTGGAGTCAGAAGGCAGCATCAGATCCACTGGAAATGGATTTATGGGGGATTGTGAGCTACCACATGGGTGCTGGGAACTGAATTTAAGTCCTCCCAAGAGCAGCAAGTGCTTCTAACTACAGCTTTCCAGCACTTTGATCACCAGTGCTTCTGTGCAGTTACTAAATTCCAATGCCGATGAATTCACAACAGTAACATCTAACAGACCACTGGTTTGGTTTCTTTTTGAGACAGGTTCTCCTGTAGCCCACACTAGTCCTGAATAGTATAATTCTTCTGCCTCAGCCTCTTGGGTGCTAGGATTACGTTGTGAGCCCAGAATATTCTGAAACCACTTTTCAAAGCTACAAGTGATTATACATACCATATGGAATGGCTTTCCACCATACTTTATAAGAAATTTCAAAATTGTATCTTTATTTAAAATCCTTAGGTAAATAATGGGCATAAAACTACTTAGTCCTTATAAGTTCTGATCACCATCTTGCCAACCCTTTTCCAGGACATAATATAGATGAATCAATGCTTTACAAAAACAAATCACTCTCCACTTCGAACGGTGCTGTTTAGAGCCATCTGAGAAGCAACTTCACCTGAGAAATGGTGACAACACTGACCGTCGGGAAGTCTGTGAGCCCTTTTCCTGAAGGATAACTAACGTACGAGGACCATGTGACTGAGGTAGAGGGTAGTGCTGCCCCTGGGCAAATGGTCTTGGGGTGTATGAAAAAGCAGGCGAGGCCAGCCAGAGGGAAGAAGCCAGCAAGCAGTTTTTCTCCATGGCCTGTTTCCTGCCTCCACATTCCAGCCTGGAATCCCTGCCCCGACGTCCCTTTGCAGTACTGTAACTGAAGGATGAAACAAACCCTCTCTTCCCCAAGTTGCTTTTGGTCATGGTGCTCATCACAGTCACAGAAACCTAACTAAGACACTGACCTAGTTCACTTGGGAGATAGTCCAGCGTTTCAAAATGCCACCTTTTAAACGCAGCATACTGCTGGTACATGTCAAACATCTCGGAAGTGAAAAGCATGGCTTCCTGACCACCCACACCCGCAGTCACCTCCAGGATCAAGTCACTCTCGTCCGTTTCTTCTGAAGGAACCAAAAGGGAGATGATCTGTGAACACAAAGACAGCACCTTCCTGTGACTAAGAACTAGTCAAACTAGTGCCCAAAGCTATAAAATTAGAGAATTTAGTATGTAACCTAAATTTCTCTAAACAAATCATTTAATATTGTTCTTCAGTACAGTTTGATCATCTTGTTAACTAAAAATATATAATGCATAATTTCCACTAAGGTATTAATTTTCAGTTACATTTTAAATATTACAAAATGCATCTACTTTTGATAGATTTGTTTTTATTTCTTCTTGGAATTCTTTCTTTTGTTTCTGATACTCCTGCCTCCACCTCCTCAGTGCTGGGACTAGAGCTATGCACCACCACACCGATTTTATGTGGTACTGGGGACTAAACTCAGGGCCGCACAATGCTGGATAAACCCTCCAATAACTAAGCTATGCCTCCAACCCCCACTTTGGGAATCTTACACACTTTCTATCAACTCCCTATTCAGATATAGTTTGGAATTAAATGCTGGGAGCAGGATATTTTACCACGTGTAGTGTGCAAAAGAAATTCTCCTCTCTTGAAATACAAGCCTAATATGGAAGGAAAACTGCATTCGGCAGTTACGCTTCCTTAACATGGGAGAGAAAACTTGATTTTGGAAGTTTAGGACTGGCACTCTATCAACAAAAGCCATGTTCTTGCCCCTTCAAAGTTCAGTTTGCCATCACTCTATAATCTTTCCTATTCATTGCCTTCCCAGTAAGAGCTGGTACATGAATTTATCAGTGAGAGCTGTACAGTACACAGGTCTTGTACATGAAGAATTTGAAAGATAGGAAGAATAACATTTTCTGCTTTAAAACCCCCTTTGACACTGGTAAGCCCTTCATGGAGTGTGTACACAAGAGAAACATCACATTGTAGGCCTGCAAGAGACAAAAGTTTGTCACTTGTACCCCAGTAAGACAGACAAGAGCTTCAAAAGTCTAGAGTTGGAGAAATGGAGATGACTCTGCTGTGGGATGTCTGTGTGTACATTGTGAATATGTGTTGCTCTCACTGGTTGATAAATAAAGCTGTTTTGGCCAATAGCCAGGCAGAATTAGGTTAAGCGGTACAATCAAACTGGAGATGAAGGGTAGAGTGGTGCTGTGGATATCGCTCTGTATGCTGTGAATTTGTTGCTCTGATTTGGTTGATAAATAAAACGCTGATTGGAGGAGACTACAGCCAGCTGCCAAGGAAGCAAGATGCATAGAAAATGAGGTAACGAGCCACGAACCACGTAGCAAAGCATACTTAAGAAATATGGGTTAATTTAAATGTAAGAGCTAACTAGTAATAAGTCTGAGCCATTGGCTAAACGTTTATAATTAATATAAGCCTCTGAGTGATTATTTGGAAATGACTGCAGGATGGTGCGGGACAGAGAAAAACTTCCGTTTACATAGCTCAGTGGTTAAGAACAATGACTACTTTTCCAGAGGACCTGTGTTCAGTTTCAGGACCCACACCAGGCAACTTACAATCTCTATACCTCCATTTCCAAGGGATGTGACACCTTCTGGCTTCCAATGGCATCAGGCATGTTTGTGGTACAAACACACTTGCAGACAAATATTCATACAAAAATAAAGAAAAACCAACAGCAACAAAAACTTCTATCTAAACAGCAACAGGTTACTTTTCTGGGCTCTTTTATAAACCTTAACGAAATGCATAAGGAATTATGGCATGAATGCTCTATTCTTTGTGTACATACCATACCTGATGCTTCAGCTGAGTTATTTCTTTTTGACACAAAGCTATTTCACTCTCTGCAAGTTTCTTTAAATCTTCATTCTCATCTAGGAAAAAGAGCAGCGGTTAAGTTTTTCTTAATAAGTGTTGAATTCACCTCCACAGAAGCCACGATAATAGACTTTGAGAGAAAAAATTTAAGTGACTGAGAAACGGCTTGGCAATTAAAAGCACTTGCTACTCTTGCAGACGACCTAGACTTAGTTCCCAGCACCCACATGTTGGCTCACAAGCATCTCTAATTCAGTTCCGGGGATCTGACACCCTCTTCTTATTTTTGTGGGCACTAGGCATGCATATGGTACACGTGTACACATGCAGGCAAAATACTCATACACAAAAAGTTAAATTTTAAAAATGTTTACTGGTTTTATTTGGTATGTATGACTGAGTATTTGTATGCTGAGTATAGTGTATGCTGTGCCCAGAGGCCAGAATGGGGTGCTGGATCACCGAAGACTGGCTACACTGTGCAGGGAACAAAATCTGGGTCCTCTGCAAGAGCAACAAGTGCTCTTTACAGTTGTGCTTTCTCTGCAGCCCCAATAACTAGACAAGTTACCAAGTTAGGCTTTACAACACCACATGGATACATTTAACTAGTTAGAATGCCCAGGAGAGGCACAAAGGTTTTAACAGCTAAATGAAAATTGAAAGCTGCCTTCAGTCCCAAGTTAGCCTTAGTGACTATTTCCACGGGTAAAGTAAGTATCCGACCCAAAGCACTGCTGGAGTCTGCCCAACGTTTACATAAACTATTCCTTTCATCTCTGCTTTTATCGTTATTTTATCTTAGAGTTCTCACTTCTGACTTGAAGATCGACTTTCTCATTCCTGTTTTTCTATTCTATGGACATATACAGCCTGGGAAAGGGGATTACAAACTGTTTTCTCTCTGAAACAGCAAACGTGCACACAGCCTGCATGTGTGTGCTTATCTATCAGGAATCTACATCGACGGGAGGTGGGGCAGTACACATCCAGAGCCTTCCTTGGGGCAACGTTATGGCTCTAAGTTCTACAGCTTCTCCACGCTAGAGGGTTTTGTTTTCTCCAGTTCTTTAAGTAACTGTTGTCAACTTCAGTTTCCCCACCCAATTGTTGGGAAATTAAACACCAACTAACTTTGATAACTAGAACTTATTTTTGGATTTCCTGATTACATTAATCAGACTTTTAATTAAATTCTCTTTGGCAAACTCACCAAATGTAAAGGTGTTTTTCAGTATAAGCTGAAAAAGGTAAGCTTATCTACTTCTACGTCAGGTATTGGCACGATCTTGTTTCTTCTAAGTAATTAGTTTCTACAGAATCATTTGGCGAATTCCTTCCCAGTCCCAAAGGTCTGCCTATTCCTCTGGTTTCTTCTCCTCCTGCCTCAGGTGTACTTTATTATGCATTTCTGCCTTGTTATGGTCTATGCCAATTTTGATTTTTTAGTATCTACCCTGACCCCTCTGACTATTCAGGCTCAACAGCTTTCTCCTACACTGTAGTTCTCCTAGACCAACACGGAAATCCGTACCAGTATCCTAACAGGTTTATTTGTATTGTGTAAATATGCATTCAAAGCAAAGCTCTTTCCCCTACCTCAACAAAACTCAACTTTTGTATCTCTAACTTAAATTGAACATAGAAATCATTTTGATGACAGAAGCTGTCCCTTCCCGTTTATAATTCCGCCCTAGTTTTATGATACAGTCACCAAATCTTGTTTCTTAGTGTCTTGCAGGTCAGCTCAGTGCCTACCTACCACCATCTCTCCTTTGAATGGTAAGCAGCTTCCTCCTGACTCATGTATTCCCACACTAACTTCACAGTGGAGTTTCCCTAGATAACTCCACTTCTTTGCCTAAAAATGTAAGACACTGCCCATGGTCTAGAGAAACAATTCTAATCCTTCTTCTTTCTGGTTTTCTGTTCCTCTTCCGTTGCCATCTCCCGTACCTATTCTATGCTTCCACCATATACAGTGCTTGTCACGTGGTACCTATATCCATGTCGATCACTTCTGCCTTCTATTCACTTCTATACCACCTAACCACCTCCGCTTATTAGAGATCCATTTAAATGCTACTTCCTGTTTTCCCGCACCTCTCTATACTGAAATTTAAAGTCCTTACTTTTTTATTCCCATTTTTGTGTTTATGAATATGCATGTTTGCATATGTTTGGGTACACATGAATGTTGAGTCCCAGGGTTGATGTCAGGAATCAATCTCAATCCCTCTTCGTACTTTATTTATTTATTTATTTATTTTTTTGGTTTTTCGAGACAGGGTTTCTCTGTGTAGCTTTGCGCCTTTCCTGGATCTCGCGCTGTAGACCAGGCTGGCCTCGAACTCACAGAGATCCGCCTGCCTCTGCCTCCCGAGTGCTGGGATTAAAGGCGTGCGCCACCACCGCCCGGCCGTACTTTATTTAATGAGACAAGGTTTCTGAATCAAGCCTAGAGTTCCCACTTCAGTAATCAGACATTTCGGCTTCCGACTTGGCTTCAAATGCAGAGAAATCTCGAGGGAAATGTGTGAGAACTCGGATTTCCAGGGCTAGGGTTCTAACTCTACAGTGCGTCACACCTCACACTGCAACAGGTCAATACCATAAAGGCACCGGGCTGCAAAGCCAGTCGCAGGGACTACCTCTTCTTTCCTGAGCATCTGAGCTGCCAGGAGGGAAGGGGAGGCAACTAAGAACCTTAATAACTTCTGATGACTGATGGGCAGAGCACTGTGTCAAGGGAGGCCTGCAGAGCCTGAGGTCGGGAATGCAGATGGCTTCCAAACCCGCTGCAGCCAGAGGCTTACCGTGCAGCAAGGATTCCGTGTCCCGCAACTCCCGCTCCTTCTCGCTGAGCAGCCGGGCTGCCGCTGCCAGCTGAGGTCCTCCGGCGTCCAGCCCCCCGGTCTCCGAGCCTGCACGGCGCTCCAGGAAGGCCCGTAGGGGCCCTTCGCGGGCAAAGAGCTCCTCGGGCGGCGGGGTAGTGCGGCTGAGGCCACGGAAGGCCCACAGGCGTCGGGCACCGCTCAGAAACCCGCTCCGCATCCTGGCGGAGCGCACTCCGTAGCCGAACCAAGCAAGGCTCTCTAAAGGATTCGGCTCCAAGTCCTCTAGGACTGCCTTTAAAAGTTCTGCCGGAAATGATGAGAGGACTTCCGGCAAGGCGTGGGAAAGCCGCTAGGTGTCCTAAAGCCAAAAGGTGAAGGGGCGGGGCGATCATGAGGCGTTTGCCCCGCCTCCAGCCCGAGCGCTGACTCCTGGGCCCCGCCTCGGATGACGGGGCTCCACCCCCTCGGCCCCGTCTCCAAGGGGACGCGGGGAAAGCCCCGGTGCCTCGGCCTAATCTCCGGGAGGAGAGGGGGAGCGCCAATGCCTCGGCACCACCTCCGAGGGCCTCCGCTTCCTCGGCCCGGCCCCCAGGGGTGGGGCTCCAATGTGCCTCCATCTCCGGCGCAGGGGCTCCCCAAGGCCTCGGCCCCACCTCCGGGGGTGGGGAGAAAACCTCGAAACCTTAGCCCCGCCTCCAAGGGGGAAGCTCCGACGCCTCGGCCTGGCCTCCATCTCCAGGGGAGGGAAGGGAGCGTCAAGGCCTCGGCCCCGCCTCTAGGGGAGGAGCTCCACTGCCTCGGCCCCGCCTCTGGGGGAGGAGCTCCACCGCCTCGGCCCCGCCTCTGGGGGAGGAGCTCCACCGCCTCGGCCCCGCCTCTGGGGGAGGAGCTCCACCGCCTCGGCCCCGCCTCTAGGGAGGGACCTCCACCGCCTCGGCCCCGTCTCTTGGGGGCGAGCTCCGCCGCCTCAGCCTAGTTTCCATGGGCGGAGACCCGCCGTCTTAGATCGATCTCCAGAGGGCGAGCTCCACTGCCTAGGCTGAATTTCGGGGAGGCAGGGGTAGCGCCAACGCCTCGGCCACGCCCCCTGGGGGAGGGGCTCCAAAGCCTCAGCTCCGCCTCCAGGCGGAACTCAGATGCCTCGGCCCCGCCTCCAGTCGAGGCTCAGGCCTCGGCCCCGCTCCCAAGCTTGCTCGGAAACCTTGACCCCGCCTCCGGGCTGAGTTGTAAGGCTGGCCAGTTCTAGGGATGGCCAGGCCAGGCCTGCAGCAACTTCTCTGCTATTTGAAAGTGAGGGTTTGCTTCCCAAGTCTGCGTGGGGACTTGAAGAGCCATGAAGATAGTCAAGTGCCCTGCAGGCTCAGAGATCACAGCCACGGAAGTCATTTGTCCCCAGTCTCTAAGAGTGAATTTTAGGATGGTCATCCGTGTTTTCTCCTCTTCTTTTTCCTGCTTTTATTTGTCTGACAGATGAGTTAGGTTCCTTCCCAAGACAGGTGTAACCTACTACGACCTCCAAGTGATGCTAACAAAATGTATCTGTTTTCCTGTCGTCACCTACACATCATTCCCCAGCTTTCTCACGATTTCCTGTCTCACGTTCGGGTCCATTTCAGTCCAATTCTCTATTGCTCTTTCACTATGCTCTTGCTCCGCTCCCCCACAAATCCATGTTAAAACTAACAAAATACAACACAAGGAAGCCTTCAAAAACCTGCTTTCCTTCTGCTCTGAAATTTTTCCTCACAGGGGGAGTACTCACTTAGCTTGCTCAAGGCTCAGTCTCCAGCCTTACAATGAAAAGTATCAAAGGCCTGTCTCCGGTGTCCATCTCATCCTCCTAACTGCTAAATGATGCATTTGCAGCTTCGAAAGACTTAACCACAGCCCACAAGAGACGTGGATAACAGGGAGTGAATAAATACAGCCAAACCAGTCTTGGGAAAGCAGGGCTTGAAGCTCAGTGTATGAACTCTACAGGATTACTAGCTGTTTTTTTTTTTGGGGGGGTGTTGTTTTTTGTTTGTTTGTTTTTATGGTGGTGGTTCACTGCTGATCAAACTATCTTCATTGCAGAACAAAATGGTAAAGAATGGGTACTCTTAAAGTGAACTAATTAAAACTATTAATTACAAAATTCCCCCCAAAATCCTGAATTTTGCATCATATCTAATCAGTCCTTAGCATCAAATACACAGGTACTGAAGTGAAAAAATAAAGTGGCCCTTCAAACAACAGCAAGCAATTCCAGTACCTCAAATTTCCCTTATCCTTGTGTATTCAAGTGACACTATGTAAATGTTGAGTTGTAAGATGGAGGTTGAGACCAGTTTTATTGCTATTCTGACCTGAGTATAGAAAAGTAGTACCAGGTGGTTTTCTGTTAGGAAAACTTATTTCTAACACTAAACTCAATTTTGAAGTTATTTTTTTCTGCCATAGAAATTATGGTGAGAGTATTTTGAATTTAGTGTGAGAAATCCCTCCACTGCACTCTTCAAGATATCAGTTACTTCAAGAATATATTTTATTACTTATAAAAGGTACTCTAATGTCACATAACGATGTAAAGAATCCACCAGAAGTCATTATACTCATTTTATACTCAGATAGTGGTAGGCCAATGAGCAAACAATAACTTGTCTAAGGATACATGGAGAATTCTTTATTAATTCAAAACATTTTAAGAAAATCAGTGTAATGCATATGCATTTTACAATAATATCCATAAATCTCCACAATATAGTTAAATGAAAACACCTGTTATTTGATTTACTTTGAAAACTCAGATACACTTAGAGACTTCTGAGTTTTCTTACATTATTGTCATGCTCAAATCTATTACATGGTAAAAATTGTAGCACTTCCAGGAAGTCTATTATTGTACATAGGTAAATGATAAAATCTATTCAATGGAATAAAAATGCAGAAAAACAAACATCAAGAAAAGAATCTGGATTATCTATTCAGTTAAGAGTACCCACAGTTACTTCAGTATTATGAAATAGCCAAGCATGGTTACTCTTGCATTCATGTACCCAGAAACTTTTCGTGGTCCACTAATAAATATATTGGTGGAATACAAAATATGGAAATAGATTACTAAATAGAATGAGCATGGAAGTAAGAAATTGTACATGTTCAAGACGATAAATTTCACAGAATCAAATTCATGAAAATACTTTTTAGTATTTTGCGAACTCTTTAAAGTCAGACACAAGAAACACTGTGACGAACAGGCTAAAGCTAGAGGGGCAACATCAAGTCTTCCACACCACTTCAGCGTTGTATACATTGCTCAGTGGATGGTACACAGGAAAGCATTAAACACGAGTAATAAATAACCGCTTGCTACAATTAATGAGACTAAAATCTTCAAACCCAGCATGTGCGTAAGTTCTAGGTAAGTACACAGGGTGTGTCAGGGAGAGGGGAATCAGTTGCGCTTTTAAGTGAATATTCAAGCTAACACTGGTTTGGAATTTGACCCATGTCACTCCCTCACTCATCGCATGTTCTTTATAGTATTTGGTAGTAATCCTTTAAAAGAGCCTAGTATTTTGTGCTAAGAAGTCTGCCAAAATTGCTTTTGTTGGTTTGTTTTTCTTGCCCAGTGTAAACAGTCTGTTTCCTCCAAGACACCCTCTTGTGCGTGTGTATTACTTGACAGCAGAGAGGCTGCTCTGAACAGGATGCTTCAACCAGGCGATAGGTGAAAAACAACAACAACAACAAAGAGAAGCCCAAAGCAAGAGTCGTTAGCCTGCTGGCATGTGCCTTTGATATCCTGTAATAAACTTGGCACTCTTCGAGGATGGACAGGTGGCTCAGCAGTTAAGAGCACTTGCCGCTCTTGCAGAGGACCCTGATTCAGTTCCCAGCACACACATGGCGGGGGGGCAGGGGGAGCTCAAAACCATCTGTAGCTCCAATTCCTGGGGACTCTTTTGGCCTCTGAGGTGCTTCATGCATATGGTCACATATGTACATGTGGACAAAACACTCACACACATAAAATCAAAATAAATCTTTACAATAGCAAGACAAGAATAACACTATTCCTTCTAGAAAACAAAAACTCCTATCTAAACATACACACACACACACACACACCAAAAAACAAAACAACAACAACAAAAAACCTAGACAAATCCCAGCAGAGCGATGCTCTGCACAATAGAAGTCTGCTTCCTCTCAAAATTGTCAAGGTTCTGAAAGATACAAGAACACTTCTAGAAAGTCACAGCTGAAAGGAGCCACAGGCGAGGTAACAGCAAATGGTCACGTTGTTACCAGATGTAGGGGCAGAGAGAAGACATTGGGTAAAGCATCTGGTATTGGAGTGGAGTACAGACTCCATGAGTCAACATTACTCTTTAATTGTAACTAACGCTGTCACAGGTGTAGAGCACATGAGGCCATTCTGGACTGTCTTTGTGATCTTTCTATAAAGGCTGAAAATACTCTAAAATTTGATGAAACACGTAGCCACTGTTATCCGTCTTTCCACTCACAGTTTCATGATAGAATTGACAAAATCACACTACGATTAAAAAGATTGTTTTGTAATGGTGCTTTATGAAATTACATTTATCTCTATCATCCACTGACATACTTGGTATATTGGTAACTAACTTGATTTTTATATTATTCCTATCCTTGGGAATGTTGATTTTATTTCCTATGTCTCCATCTTTGAGTGTGTGTGTGTGTGTGTGTGTGTGTGTGTGTGTGTACGTTCATATTTAGATTTTGCAAATATGTTTCAAATAATAAACAAAGAAAGTAGAATAGAGAGCACAGGGAAAGTCGCTGGGTAATAAATGAGAACAAGATATTGCTGTGGGATGGTCTGTATGTCAAATTATTCTGATTGGTCAATAAATAAAACACTGATTGGCCAGTGGCTAGTCAGGAAGTATAGGCAGGACTAACAGAGAGGAGAAAAGAAAGAACAGGAAGGCGGAAGAAGTCACTGCCAGCCGCCACCATGACAAGCCACATGTGAAGATGCCAGTAAGCCACAAGCCATGTGGCAAGGTACAGATTTATGGAAATGGATTAATTTAAGCTGTAAGAACAGTTAGCAAGAAGATATAACAAAAACATCTGTATGAAAATGTTGTAATGAAACCCTTTTTTGTATGCTAACCTAAAAAATTTTAAAGGAAAAATTTGGGGGAAAATACATTAAAACGACATTGACTACAGACCTTCCTAAAAAATGTGACTATTACTGGCCTGCAGAACTCTGATAAATTATCATACGCAATACCATTGTTCCCATGACCATGCCACAATTAATATTCTTCCTGTTCAGATGAAGAGACAGACTCAGAAAGGACAGTGACTTTTCTACCATCTCTGGATACCACTTGAAATCAGTTTGGTCATTTCAAAAGGAGGTGTGCCCAAGCCTAAGACAATTTAATTATCAGTTTAAAACACGTATCTCTAACTATTTAAAAAGCTGAAATGCTGTAATGAGGATATAAATCAACAGAAAAATTTGCAGCAGAAAACATTTAGCACAAGACATGAGGGGGACTTGAACTTCAGTTTGTCCACATGACATTAAAATGTTGGTTATCGTTATCAGTACTTTTTGATAACTGCTTTCCCCAATGCAGAGCTTTTATCACAAGAATCGAATGAGTCCCCAGCCCCATCTGCCCAACTAAAGCAACACCCACTTCCTCAGTGTTCTCACTAGAAATGATGGTCTGGAATATTCACTTAAACTGATGGGGAAAACATGTCACTTATGGCTGTTTAGGACTATATCTGTAAGAGTAATATTTTTTTAAACATACACACAACCCAAAGTTTGCTGCTGGGAGCAATGATATTAAAATCTTGCAGATACATTCTGAAGTACGGTCTCAGATGTTTTAGTGGTAAATGTTGGCAGTTGTGGCAAGTGAAGAATTATTAAAATTATTACACGTGGGATACTCCTTTCTAAGGTTAGCATTGTATATTGACATTGTATATTTAAAAGCAGAAAAGAATACCCAAAGAGTCGATTTCCTTTGGAAATTGGTCATTAACTGGCAATCTAAATAGATAGGTAAGCCAATCTTTTGACATTCTTTCTTATTTCAAAATAATACATAAAGCATAAAGTATTCAAAATCTATGTTATGTCGGGTTCTAAGTATATCTGCTAGCTGTTTAAAAACAAATTGGTGGTTTTTCAAAAGGTTATTTTCCTATGATTTATTTTAAGTTCCTTCCATTTAAAAATCTTCACCAAAGCACCTGATTTTTTTTATTTGTTTTGAGTGTAGTTTCCACAATTACAATGTGACTTTTTCCAAGAAGGTTAAAAAATTATAGAGAAAAAAAAAAAGAATAGACTTAAATTAAGATTCAAGTATTATTTTAAACCAGCACAATAGGGAGAGACATGTATTTATTTTCAACAAATAAGCCTTTATCTAGTTCTATAGTCCTTTGACACTGAACTATCAAATAAATGTAGCACACACTTTATAGTAGGAGGCATTGGAGGGCACTTAACATCCCAGGCATGGCGACTCACTGTGAAAACTGGTTATATATAAATATTGTATGGATTTTTTAAAGACCATATTATAATTTTGACTTTTGCGTTTCACAATTTCAGTATCAAAATCCTGTTTTGCTCATATTCCTATGTGCCTTGTCATATTGTCAGAGCATCTGTGATAACCTTGGATAACATCATAATAAGCCAGAAAGAGAAGAGTCATCCATCCAGTGTTAGCATGTCTATTTGGAAGATCCACCTCTGAAGACCTCTGTTTTCAAGTCACCTCTGTATACATCATCTACATCACCTACTTTTCTTTCCATAATAGATACGCCTATAGATAGGTACTATAGAAAGTGCATTAACCTCTTCTGTGTATTAGCAGATTCTAACAACATACTAAGTTATCTTGGTAATTTAAAACACAAGGTGCTTCATTTTAAAGTGCTAGTATTTCCCCCAGGGAGCTATTTACTCACTAGGGATGAAATCAAAATTGAATAAAGCAAATGTTGTGCTCTTGAAATGGTGGCAGAGACACCAGTTGAGGGCTTTTGTTTGTTTATGATAGCTCTGTGATTTAAACTGAAGAAATCATACCGTACTATAAAAACCGGCATAGTTATAAGTCCACAGACACAACCTTCCAAACTTGAAACATTCTGGAATGCAATAAGGAACCCTCTCCCCTGAAACAGGAATTTAGCACAGAACTGCTCACACGGCCTGGCTAATGACACGGACTGTGCAAATGTGCTCTAGAACCTTCTCGAGGAAACTTCTTAACCAGGGCTCCAAAAAGACACAGCAACTTTGAAATGCAAACACGGCAAATGCCCAGCTTAGAGACGAAGCCTCGTTAAGGAGGCCCTTAACTTCTACATTTGGTAAAATATTAGCTGCACTGTCAGTCAGACAACTCACCTCATCGTCCAAGGCATCTTGTAAAGCTAACCCATGGGAGTAAGTCACCAGCGTCCACAGTAACAACAGGAATAGAAAGTCTACATCAGAAACAACTGTGCATGCAGGGAGTCAGAGTATATTACATATCTCCTGGTACGTGACCAGCTCATTGTGCCTCAAACACAGAAACACGTATGATGCCATACTATACATGTGTACACTCACAGGAGCATAATAAACATTAATCAAGAAAATAATTAAATGATTCAGAATGGTGGGACTTCACAATAGAGGCAACGATGCCCCTTTTAAGTTTTCTTGACTCTTTAGGAAAAAATAGGATTTTTTTTCTGTAAACATCTTCATAACTATCTTTTTCTCAACGTATTACTGAAGCTATTCAAAGAGTAAATATCTAGGTGACATGAATAAAGCACATCTTAAATACACTAACACTTTCAGAAAAAGAAACACAGGCATTTGTTAAAAGATGACGATTATAAATACTTTCTATCTGCACTTTAACTATGTGTTCATAAATAATGTATTTAAAAGTGCTGAACATGGTAGATAGTCAGCGACGCCAGTGTAAACAGAACGCTTTGTTTTCGACTCTGCAAATTGTTTTCAAAATCCCATTTCGTCAAACACTGCAACAGTTAAAATATTTGCATAGGGAATAGGTAATAGCCCTTTTAATCATAGCTCCTGAATTCTATATAAGTTAGAAAATCATACTCACTTAAAAAACAATTCTTGAAATGTTTTAAATTTATGGAAAAAGAAACATGATGCCAACCTTTCAAGTAAAATAAATTTAAAAAGAAAACTCCAAACTTTTCTTTTTAAAAAAATATGTTTAATAAATTAAAAAAATGAGAGGTAGTTAAAAAATGACAAATAAAACCTATAATTTAAATATCATCCTTAATATAAGGCCAGTATTCTCAGTGGATATAAATCTTTTTAAATCTTCCTTTTTTTTTTTTAGATTACTCAACATTATACTCATTGAGTTTAAGATTAAAAAAATAGTCTCCAGGGGATATTGATATTGAAAGATAAGACCTTGATATAAATATGACATTGATTGTAATTTTGGTTTTGTGCACAATACGACACTGTTCTGAAGGTCAGAAATACATGCCAGGGTCAGGTGAGTATTTCATGTAAAGAGTTAATGTAATTACAAAAAATAATATTGGCAGCTAAAATATTTAAGCACTGTACTGCCTTTTAATTGTGCATGAGGGTTAATTGTTTTTAACAATGTTAAAATAAATCTTTCTTGAGATACTACATGAAAACAGTTAAGGTCTGACGTTGGAGGTTTTCTTCTTCATAACCCTTTATAAAATGTTGCTTAGGAAAAACTTAAGCTTTTCACTGGATTATACGTTCAAGGCAAATATGCCACATGCCAGATGCAATTCCTCGAGATGTTTTCACAGTGCTACATGTAGGCATTCCTCACTAGATCTTTTGCTTTATAGTCCCAAACTGGATTAGCAAGCACATTATTGTTTTCTTGCTGACATACATAAGTTTACACGACTAATTTAGAACTGGAGAGCCATTCTTTAATAAATTAGTTATAGTATTGGACATTTGATATATACATAGACTCATTTCTTCTTGTATGAAATACCTAAAAACAGTATCACTCTTGTGTTTTTCAATGAGACAGGATATCTTCAGACGATTTTGTGCTTTTTAAAATTTTCTTATCACTATTAGGTTTTGTTGTTGTTGTTTTCTTTCTTTCTTTTCTTTTTTTTTAAACATAGCAAACTCTGCTGTAATGAAAATGCCAGAGTTTGGGCAGTGAACAACCAGAGGGCTCTCAAACTAAGATCCATCCACAGGCAGAGATGATCAGCTAACTTTTTCTTTCCATGTACAGAAAAATTGGCTTCAAAGTCCCTGTACTAAACATAGTATGTAGCATGGTTAAATGTCACTGTTACATGTTTAAAATAGCCTTTTTTTTTGTATCAGATTATGCTTAAAAATGCAAACCACAGCCAATTTGTTGGCAATTGTTTCTAAGAGACCATATTGCACAAAAGTCCTTAAATACAGATATAAGGTATGCTACTGATGAAATAGTACAGCTAAGTGGCAGACAAAGCAGTTGTACTTTGCACATGCGGCCTCTGGAGATGCACTAGGAGACTGCTCAGAGGACTAGGAACACAGTTTGCTTGCAAGGAGAACAAGTGTTGAATAAACAAACTTAATTTGGCAATTCACTGTCTCGTATAGACTTTTCTCCAAACAGAATCATGGGTAACCTCGATTAAAAATGGAGACAAAGACCCTCACGATTGTCTCTTGCCAGCAGCCCGAGGGTGCCAACCTGTAGTTCTCCAGGAACTCAATTTCTGGTGTCATTTAACTACTTATATTTCCCATCCCAGCCCTCTGAAATGATTTTTTTTTTTTGGCCTTTCCCATGAAAATTACGATTCAGAAGAAGAGTTGGCAGTACTTTCCACAAAGGCTTTGTAGATCTGCGAGTTCAAGAATCTTGGGAAAGAATCCCTGTGCATCAGGGTATAGATCTGGAGCTGGGCATCTTCATACATGTGAGGGCTCGGGTCCAGCAGGTTCTTGTTGATCACCTCCCTAACTCGAGAATCCAGGCTGACCTAAAATGGAACAACAACAGATTATGTCCGTGTAGTTTGCAAAGGACATCTCAGAGAGATTTCATAGATGAAGTCTGATACTCACGACCCCAGAGACTGTCCTTCAAAGGCTAAATAATGATTTGTGATTTCTTCCTTCTGATGTGGAATTAAACAACACCGAAGAAGAAGAAGAAGAAGAAGAAGAAGAAGAAGAAGAAGAAGAAGAAGAAGAAGAAGAAGAAGAAGAAAAGGAAGAAGAAGAGAGAGAAAAGAAAAGACCAATTTGGCTCACAGAGATCTTGGCTTCTTCGTGTTTATCTTCTCCATGTATTATTGAGTGCCAGTGCCAGAGAATAATCAGAATGTTATTCACCACCCCCTCCTTCCCTGTGATTGTTAGGGTGACTCTGTTGACAATTGGGTACAAATCTGAAGGCAGAAAAGAGTTCCCTGACCAAAATCAGCACACGTGTCATACATGGTACTTAATAGTTTCATATTCCAAAGGGTCTCACCAAGTGAAGGCAGGCGGGGCACAGACCATGAAAGAGCAGAGAAAAGCAGAAACAGAGGTAGCTGTACAGTCCTAATCAGGTGGCGCCATCTGGGAAACATCTTTAAAAGATCTCTACAGAGCAGAAACTAGGATAATGAAGTATCATATTTAATAAAAGAGTATTAGGAAGTCAGAATACTCAATAAAATTACCAATGCAGTGTTGCTTTAAAAATATACAGAAATTAAACTCAGAAAAAAAAAATCCAGTCATCCATCACATGCCACTATTACTGGGCAATTTACCTGGGACACAAAGGACATGTTAGGAAAGTAGGAACAGAAAAATAGCACTAAAGCCATGGTTAGGGGAACAGATCAAATGATCTATCCTAAAAGACCATATTAGAAATAAAACCTACAAATGTAGGAGGCTCCGATCCCCAGCCCAGCCAAAGGAGGAGGAGAAAAGAAAAACCGTACAGGAGACAAAAAAATCATCCAGAGTGTTGATTGCTTCCTACTGTGACCACGGTATTGTGGTGCATGGGTGACTGTCTCTTAACACACACAGCCTTTTGTGTTTATAGGCAAACACCTTGGCCTAAGCATGTTGTAAGGGCCTTGATTGTGGCTTCTTTTCTCCTTCACAGACAGGACTGTGTGTTGTCTGCACAGATCTCAGAATGAAGCTACGCAGATCTCATCATGTTCCTGAACTCAGCAGACACGTGTGTTAGATTGATGGATAATCCGAAGGGCAGCTTGCTAGATTTGTCAGGAAATGGAAGCCAGCAATTAGTTTCTGCAGTCTGAACTACCCAATTTATGCATAGAAAAACGTATCCATCCCTTAGCTGGACTGATTACACGTTCTCCTTTGTTGGGAATTCTCTTTTTAAACACACATTTTGTAAGTGAGCTCTTTACTTCTTTTGGCTTTTCCACGCCATATGAATTCACTGCCACCAACCCCTGTGGGTGGGTGGGGCCCCTTGTGAGCTTCAGAAGCAGGAGACAGAATAATCCCCAGAGCATGCAGGCTGGGGGAGGGGGAGGGACTCTAGGTTTGCTCCAAAAACTCCACCTCAGTGGTAACGTAGAAGGGCAATTGAGGATGATTCTTAATGAATGTGCAACTATATATATATATATAAAAATTTATGTGTGTGTGTGCACGCGCGCGCGGTGCGTGTGCGCAATAGAGCGCGTGCGCAATGGTGCGCGCGCGCGCGCGCGAGCACACACACACACACACACACACACAACACACACATTCCTGGGTAGGCTTCAGTGATTGGCTTTTTAGACAAATGACCCAGGGGACTCTCAGATACACGGCCTGAGCATCATGCTTTGGAAAGCATCACCCACTTCACAACATAGCGGCTTGCTTCTGCATGGCGTTAGTTCTGGAAAGCAAGTACCTGTCACAGACTGTGAGGCCAGCGATGAACGAATGAATGATCAAAGCACCCTGGGGAGACCCGGCCTTCAACGTGTCTAGGGCGACTCTGAACAGAAGCTCATTAACCTAGCCAGAGAGATCTAGGCACTCATGTTCTCAGAGTGGGCCCTTTAGAGCCGCCCTGGCCTCAGGTGCCCACCTCAGCGTTCTCTTACCTCTTTCGGCGATAGGATAGAAATGTAGTCCTCATAGATCATCCTGGCCTTCTCTTCAACCACTTTTTTGTTCTGTTCTTTCTTCAAGTCTTCGCAGGCTAGCCAGAAGAGGAGGTTCTCTTCGCTGTATTCTGTTCGGAGGAACTCTCTGAAAAGATTCCGTCCCGCAGGAGCCTTCATCATTTTGTCAAAATTTTGAGACCAGGACAAGACTTCCTCCGCAGTGGGGTCTTGGCTGCAGAGAGAGGGTGAAGAAGCCATTAGAAGCAGCAGCGTCCACGTCCACCTGCGAATGCTAGCAGGGAAAGGAGCCGGTGGTTGGAAATCCTTAGTCACGTGCTGCCCTCTAATGGCCGCGTCTCGCTACTCCGCCCGGCTTGATCTGGCAAGCCATCTGAGGGACTGTATCAGTCCTGAGCCTCGCTGGACAAAGGAACCCAGGGGTGCAAGAGGCAGGGATGGGAGCCACGGGTTAGAAGGGTTAGAACCGTAAGGAGTTATATACCCCAAGCCCATAGCTGTCGGACGGTCCTACGGAATCCTGCAAGGGGTGATGTTTCCGAGCAGTTTGTTGTAAATGGACGGGAACATTCTGGGAATAACTTTTCTCTCTACCCCAGTTGCATGGTCTAACCGTAAGAAAGAGCTGATTTTTCATTTCCAGGATCCATTTCTTATTATTGACACAACCTAAAATAAGAATACGTTTTGTGCCACACCAACTCCAGTGTCGTCCGTGTGACATAAACAATTATGTCTATAATAGCTGACGGGAGATACGTGTCCCACGGGACTAAGCTCCCTAAAGGTCCCTGACAGAGTGCCCGTGTTATGCCTCCCTCTCGAAGAAGACGTGCTTCACGGATCATGAGCTCCCTGGGGTTCTGTATAACTGCTTTTCTGATAATGTTCTAATTAATCTATGAAGCACAGCCAAAATTAATGAATGCTTGGGTTGCGAACTATGAAGGAAAGGGGAAGCTGGACATAGATCTTAATCAAATATAACAAAATAAACTATTTTTTTAAGACCCCAAGCCACTAGGTAAAAAAAGTATAATAGTTCAGGCACCTCTAGGGAATGAACACTCACCCACTAGGAATCCTTTAGGAATCCCAACTAAAATGATTTATGGTAAAAAAACAAAACAAAACAAAAAAAAACCGTTATCTCATAGGAGACAGATGGTGGGCCCCTCTGTTAAAAAAATTCAACATGAAAAACTTAAAGACTACAACCAAACCCCTTCCCCTTACAGGCATAAAAGTATAAGAGTCCATATTCCAACAGATAAAAAGATTTTATATTAAAAGAGATATGTAATAAAAAAACTAAAAAAAGACTTAGGGAGGATCTACAACATCCAAATTGGCTAAATGGGTCATAAAAACCAAAAAAAAAAATAAAGATACATAATAAACTAGAAAACGGCTGAGCTAAAGATAAAGGACACAGCTACAACCACAAAGAAGCCTACACAAGTCTAGGGACTGTACTAAGTTTAAAAAACACAGACTGCTTTTTGGGTCATAAAGTTCTTATGGGTGAAGGGATATGTCTAGCGCTGATTAATAACTGTGTGCTTGCTTTTATTTTTAAAGATGATGTGATTACATTATTGCCAAGCTCTCGTTGTTCCTTGTATGACTTGATAGATTTCTTTTCTATATATAAACTACTGATTTACAAAAGTAAAATTACAACAGATTCAAACCACTTGTAAATGTGTTGTCTGTCATTCACCGAATCCTTGCCTTCCTGACTACCCAAGCCGTGATTCTCCTACGGTCATGGTACCCCTGATGGGCCAGTCCATGACAGTTTTGTACACTTGTCACAAAATGCCCCCAAATGCTCAACGTATTCCTTAAAAAGCAGAGGACTTTTAGAAGAGTATGAAGGATTTTTCTGGACAACTGTTTACAATAAACACCACTACTTTATTGCCCAAACCACCAGGCACTGATCTATTTGCCCCCACACCAAAGAAGAAGAAGCACAAAGCTTGGAGATTTTTTACTTTTTATTTTATTTTATTTTTTAAAGACCAGCGGTGCATTTATTTGCATAAAGCCAAAGGTCAGACTTAAAATCCAAGCTAACAGCCATGAGGCTTACAGTTTCACACTGATTCGGTCTTGAAAAGGTCTTGGTTTTCTCTGCTTTCGAGGATGCTGCTCTCTTTCATGCTTCACTTACATCTTCAGTTTTCACAGAATCAGTATTAAGTCCAAGAAAGTCTTTTTTTTTTTTTTTTATGATGTACCGAACACACTGCAAAATCACATTTCTTTCATGTCGAATGTCTGGAGCCAGAAGCATTTCCAGGAGGTATGGGTGATGTGTTCTTGGTTCAAATAGCGTGTGGTAGTAACCTTTTTTCCTCTTAAGGGCTATCTTCCTGAAACCCATCCTCTGGCTCTCCCACTTGGCTCCTGCGACAATTCTACCAGCTATTTTAACATTTTGTCTTGGACTCTTAGGAGGACTGCTATGGAGAACATGGTTTTCTGTAGGAACATCTGCTTCAGTCTTGATAGGGATTTCTTCCAGTTCACTCTCTGACCCCGAAACACTTCCTGAGCTGCTCATCAGTGAACACAGTGCTGGTGTCTCCTCCTTAGGTACTACAGTCCTTTGTGGTTTCTCCTCCTTGTCAGACTCAGAGTCACTGCGTATCAAAGTACCGAGGGGGTCGGCGGATGGAGCTGCAGGCTTAGAACCTCTGGCACGATTGCCCAGGCCAATGGCTGCTCTCTGTCTAGCCCCACCATTTTTCCATCTATGATGTTTACCAGGACTTCTGATTTTTGCCATCTGGGAATGTCGGGACATGCCTTTCATTTTGCCATACTGTGTTGTTGTCAAGACTTCTCCTCTCTTTTCTTTTTCAAGCTGTAACTTTTTCTTTCTTTCAATGTTGGCCAGAGTTGGGGTAGTTTTTTCCTTCTTTCTTCCCTCCATCTTGCAGCCTCTTCTGGAGTGTCTAGCTTGATCTTCCTCATACCAGGAGCATGCATATTCTTCCAATGGAACTGGACAATCTTCTCATGTGCACTAAAGGAGCAATCTACCTCAGGGCATTTTGTATGTTCAGATATGTGTATGTCATATTTTTCTTGAATTTTAAAGCCACAATCACAGGTATCACAGAAAAAGTGGAAAACTGGTTCCTTTCTTTTCTTCTTTTTCTGTTTTCTGTTTTGGGGCAAACTGAAGTTATTGAGTTTTGCATCGTATGTTCGTGGAAAATAAGACTGTGTAACCGAAGTGTAGTAGTAGGACGTGGGATACGTAGGGAAACCATTAGGAGACAGCCCCCAGTACCAAGGCGGCGAGGCTTGGAAATTCCAGGCCGGCTGGCGGCTGAACTGAGGTTGTACATCCAGCGGAGGAGCCTGGGCATCGAAGGGAGGCTGCGCCGCGGGGAGAATCTGGGAGAATCTGAGCATCGAACAGGGGAAGCGCTCCAGAGAGAGGTTGAGTCTGCCTGTGGGGCTGTCCCATCTAAGGCTCAGACTCCGCCGCCGCTGGGGACAACAGAGGAGGCGGGGGGGGGGGGGGGGGGGGGGGGGGGGGGCAGCATGGCCCAGTACACCCAGTTGTCCTGCTGTGGGGCAGTTTCGCTGGGAGTCCCCAGCGTGGAAGTGGCTCTGCCATGCCACCTAGCAAGTGGAGAGCCCAGCGTGCAATTGTGACGCTAACATTAAACATCCTTTTTTAAAAATTTTTAAGATGATGCAGAATCTTAGTTTTTAACTCAAAATATATTTGGTTAGGAGGCGTATTATTTTACTTTTGTTAATTTTCACCAGGTATCTTAGATCGACTTGCAGCTGGCCCATAATATCTGAAGCTCTTCAGTCATTTACAGTATTAAATTTGGGGCTGGGGAGATGGTTCAATGGGTAAAGTGCTTTCTATGCACGAGAACCTGGGTTTGAATTCCCAGGACTCATGTAAAAGCCAGGGAAGGTGACGTGCTCCATGCCCCCAGCGCTTGGGGTAAGGGGTGGAGATAACCAGATGCCAGGGGCTCACAAGGAAGTAAATTTAGCAAAAATTTGAGCTTGAGGTTCAGTGAGAGACCCTGCTTTAAAAAAAGGTGTTGGGTGGGTGGGGTGGAGAGTGATAAAGGAAGTCACTTGCTGCTCACCTCTAATATCCACACATACACACATGGGAGAGCACACCCACACACATGTGCATATACACATCCACATAACATGGACATACACAAACAACACTATCAATAAAAAAATTAAATGTACAGCTGTTTAACATCACAGTGAAACTCATATTAACACTTGTATAAAAAGCAAAAAAGGATGCTTTATAATTATGTGAACCGTCAACTTATAATCAGGTTTTCTCCTCTAAAATTGCCTTTCAGTTTCTCATTTTGGAAAGACTTGGCTGAAGACTGTTCTGGCGGTTATAAAACCAGGAGCTGGCTGGGTGGCTGTTTTTAACTGGTTGATTTTGGTAATCCAGTGTGTGTGTATATGTGCATGTGCATACATGTGTGTGTGTGTGTGTGTGTGTGTGTGTGTGTGTGTGTGTGTGTGTGAGTTCATGTGCATGTGTGTGTGTGTGTGTGTGTCTTTGTGTGCATGCACAGGTGTGTGTATGTGGTGTCTAGATTCTTATACAATGAAGACAGATTTTAAAATATTTCCAGCCAAGAGAAGTAAAAGTCAGTAACGCGTGCAATAATCTTTGCTGAACTAACAGAGAAAGATAAACTGGGACAATGCTTGGCCTTGTAACACAGTTAATAGAAAAACCTGGTCAAAGCTATTTGCAGCCGTAAGATCTTCCAGGCCGAGTCGCCACTCACTTCATAGAACCACAAGAGATGCTGCCTTGGCTTGGGGTGCACACAAGTGCACACACTTACACCCAGAAGAGACTCCAGCCCGGCCTCCACACTCACCACTCCTCCAGGACCTGGATGCTCTCCATTTTTGTGGTGTGTGAGGGTCTCCCCGCAGCGTCTCCTCTTTCCTCATTCCTGACGGTGAGGCTGTAAAACGTAACACACTTCGTCAAGGGAATCGCAAAAAGCCAAAGGACAGTATCACTTTCTCAGGAGAAACAGATCACAGGAGATTTGACTGCCAGCCACGTGGGATGATTTAAAATGCAGGAAGAGGAATAACACTTTTATAGGATGGTGGTGAGTGAGAGTTGGTAAGTCTGTACCAACTTAAAAAAATCATAAAATCAATCAGAATCCTCACATGGGTATCATTATCTATTCTGATTTCATTATTACATAACTTAAATTACTTAAATTCTTTTACATAATTGTACCTTTATAACCTCAACATTGGACATGCTTTCATAGTTGACATATTGTTGTGTTACCTTTAAGAGTGGAGAGTCATTTTGATTTTTGCTTAGTTCTGTTGAGTTTTTCTCATTTATTTTCTCCCTATTAGTAGCTAAGAAGATAGAACACACCAGAAGCCAATACAGACTTAGATATCTTTGTAGCATCCTTCCCGTCAAGCCATAATTTTGTCAGCAATACCATCCTTTCTCCAGTCCCTAAAGTTTGAGCAACTGGATTGGGTTCTATGTCAGTCAGTCTCCAGGGTCTTGGGAGAGACAAGGAGACAATTTCAAGGATGTGGAGCAGGAGCCCACTGGGTGAGTGTGATGGTTACTTTTCCATTGTCATCTTGGCAGGGTCCAGAACCAGCTGGGAGATGGGACTCTGGCCATACCTATGGGGGAAATACTTTGACTATGTTCATTGATATGGGAAGACTAATTTTAATTGCGGGTGGGGCCATTCTTCAGCTAGAGGCCCTGGACCTTCTGAACACATTTGCATTCACCCCCTCTGTTTCCTTACTATGGGTGTGACTAGACAGTTGGCTCAAGCTCCTGCTAACTTGACCTCGCCACCATAAGGGACCGCACCTTGAACTGTGGGCTAAAATAAGCCCTCTTTCCCCTACGCTGCCTTCGTCTGTGTATTCTATCATGGCAACAGGAATCAAGCTGAGGCGGTAGAAGTGACATAGAGTGAGATCCTGGGAATTAGGAAAGCCCCATGTGCTGTATTAGAACAGTAAGAACTGCTAGATTAAGGTACACTGCAGCTTAACGGCGCCTTGGGGGTAGAGACCAGGGTCAAGGGGAAAACCAGAGATAGTGGGGGTGACCAGTAGATATTAAGGGAAGGTAGAATGCTTCCAGGACTTAGCTGGTTAAAGCGCCTGCCCGGGAGAGAGATGGTGGGAGGATGACTCAGTGGTCCTTCCTCAGTAGAAACTCAAGCTCCTGAGTTAATAACCTGATATTGCTATCCAGAAGATGATGGGCTTCATGAGACCCCATCAGAAGCAAATGAAGGTCCTATAACATCTCTTTCATCGGTTCATTCATTCGTGTACTACCAGAGGCAATGGAAGTTTTCTTTTGGTGACACCATTCTCTTTGCATTAATGTTATTATTATCCCCATTGTACAGGTGAGGAAAGTAGAGGTCAGAGTGGTCTGGTAAGTTGATCACAAACAGAGTGCTAGCTGTGTGGTAGGGCTAGAGTTTGAGCCCTATAACCTGCATTTTTACTGAGTGACTACTACATACACCAGGCCTTCTGTTAGGCATCTCCATCATAAACCACTAAATAGGGCTGTGGTAGAAAGGGAGGCTTTGGAGTTGAGGAGGTATCCATGAGTATTCTTCTCAGCCTAGAAAGTCTGGCTAGAGACTTTGAGACATGAGAGATGGTGTCTCATGAATACATTCTTGACTCTCAGGTTGTGGGAGGGGAAGATGGAGAGAATGCAGTGTAGAGAAGAATCTAAAGAATTCAGGTTCCACAGGATGGTGGTGGCAACCATCTTTAATCCCAGCACTCTGGAGGCAGAGGCAGGTGGATCTCTGCGAGTTTGAGGCCAGCCTGATCTACAGAGCAAGTTCCAGGACAGTCAGGGATACACAGAGAAAGCCTGTCTCGAAAACAAAGAAAGAAAGAAACAAACAGAATTCAGGTTCTTACCAATGAGGCCAAGCTACCTTTGAGTCTGACTAGGAGGATCCTTTAATTAAAAACACCATAAACCTCAAAGAAAAAAAAATTAATAGTGAAGTAAAGGACATTTTCCTCCTCCCTGTCTTGGGGGCGGTGGCAAGCTTGCTGGTATCGGAGCACAGGAGAATGTAAACCTCTGAGAAAAGTGGCATAGTCCAAAGAGTCCAGAAAGCCGCTGCTTCCAAGAGGCCCCAATACTGGCAACACTCCCAGGACTTGAACAGCGTAGGTTTCAGTGCAGCCGGGGGAGCGGGACTGAGAGACAGCCGTGGTGCCCAGTTTAGTCTCAGAGTGTTGGCACTGTGGATGTGCCTGATGCCCGAGGTAGCCTCGCAAACGGTAGCAAAGCCTTCGATACCTGCAATCCATTTAGGTATGGCATGTGTCATTCATGAGAGTCGTGGGTTACTCTTTGAGTGAAGGTGTTTCTCTGAAATTTGAGTGGGTGTCTGGGTGAGATACACTGCCGACATTATTCTGTCAAATTTTCCCCACATGTATCAAATATACACTTTTTGTGACTTTTATAAAAGCTCTTATTGAGATAGGAAGTCACTCATTTCCATACAGTGTCCCAGAGAATGTACCACACAAAACCCAGGTCACGGCTCATTTTCTGCAACATGTCTTAGAAATTTCTTTCCTCTGTGCCTCTGCTGTAGAGCGACCAATCTGGAGTCAATGTGCATGAATCATACGCTTCTGAGCATAATCCTGGCTCTTGTGTCTATTCCTGTGATGTTTACAAACATCTCAAATGCTAGCATATTAGAGCCATCAGCATAAAATATTGGATTGTGTTTACATCTCTCATTTCTACAGATGGTAAAATATGGACACACATTTGGACTAAATCTAGTTATGACAGGAATTCAGTAAATGCTTAACTGTTCACCATGGGTACCATTCTTAATTTCATACTGGGCACAGAATTAGCCTTCAATAAAAAAAAATTGAACATAAGCAGTGGTAGCCTAGGAAAATAGACAAGAATCCCCCAGAGACAGCTGGCTGGGTAAACTAGTCAAATGGGTGAGTTATGGGCTTGATTGAGAGACCCTGACGCAAAGAATAAGTTGGAAAGTAGATTTCTGACATTAATTTTGGGCTTCCATAAGTCTGTGCATGTGTGTGCTTCCTCATGCAAACACACACATACACAACACACACACACACACACACACACACACACACACACACACACACACACACACGCATCATGTAGAGATTGAGATGGAGAAAATGAGGAAGAAATTGTTGCTGGTCTGCCTGCCTGTCCGGATACTGACACATCTCTTATTTTCACTTTGTTGTGCTCTAAAGATTCATGGGCTTGGGCTGCTTTTAAAGGTAACAATATGGTTCATATTTACTCAAACTTCTCAGTGTTCTACATCTTTGAAAAGGTTAAAAAGGAAGACCCCAAACATAAGAGTTGTGAGTTCCCCAAAAGATGTGTGTGTTGTCAGTTTGACAGACTCTAGAATCAGTGGGAGATGGGGCCCTGGGCATGCCTATGGAGGGTTATATTGATTATATTAGTGTAGGGAGACCCAACTTGATTGTAAGTGGGACTCTTCTAGAATCTTCTAGAAGATTCTAGACTATATAAGACGGGGGAAGTGGGTTGAACATTAAGACACATTCATTGTTATTTCTTGACTATGGATATGACATGACCAGCTACTTGAAGCTCCTGATATGTTGATTTCCCTGCCATGATGGACTATAAGCCGGAATCAACTGTTCTCTCCTTAAGCATGTGGTTTTTTTTTTTTTTCCTTCTTCACTTTCAGGTAGGTAACATTTTAAATGAACATTCCTATCTTCCAATCCAAGACACAAGGAGAGTGAGACACACCCATAGTGAGCACTGTGGGAATATTCATCAAAGCCTACATACTTTAGGGAAGTGAAACATCAACAACCCAGGCTATAGCTACCAAAGCAAGCATGGAGACTTCATCGAGACTCTCAGGTCTGGTGCCCTGAAGAAGGGAGGAAATACATCTAGCACATTTCAGAGAATAAGAAGAGTGGGCTCTATCTATGGATGGTGGACTGTTTGTAAGCATCAGTATGGATAGTGGGGGGTGGGGGGGCACCTGAAGCGGTGGCTTTCTTTACTGTTATCAGAAACAGCGCACACCCTATTTTGGAAAGCGGTTGACTCTTGTAAGAAAACAATCAGTCCTTAGAAACAATGCTTGAAGAAAGTGGCGAATAGCACGAAACCTTTGTGGTAGCCATGGTGATGCTGGGATAGCAGACGATCACATGCATTTATGCAAAATCAAAATGCATGTGAGGAATCAGTAAAGTGCACACATAAAGATGATACTCTCCTCAGGTAATAGGGGTTAGATTACTAACCAACACCATTTCGTGTGCAAGGACGCACTTGCTCAGCCGACTCCCACACTGCCCCCCAACTGCATCAGGCTGGGGTGGACACCCTCTGACTTCTGGCCTCAGGCAAGCTTTGCTCGGTGGTATGACCACTGCCTCTTCTTATAAAAGCTGTCCAGGATGATTTACCTTTATAGTTATTCACAAAATGAGCTGGTCTTAAAGAAAAGCTATGGGGGGCGGGCATATCAGACCGCTAAGTGCCCTTCTCCACAACACAGGGCACTCAGAACACACACACCAGACACAAACAACACTACAGTCTCCACACAACCCCCACACCCACCCCAGAACACACACTACACTGAACCAACAGCAAACAAATCATGAACACACCAAAGTCAGTCAGCAGCCAAGGATGCCTTCCACTTAGGTAGAGAATAAATTAGTTTCAAATCTAGGATGTAGGCATTTCCATATTTATGTTTTTGTAATATAACTTGGTTTTGAGTAGCATGTTGAGAACAAAGAGTTTGAAATTTGTGTCTGGAACTGTCATGGAACACAAATTACAATTTTAGCGTGTTTAACGAAATGTTAAAGAAAACAAAACTGCTGGGCTTGAGGATATAGCCCAGTCTGGAACGGCTGCCTAACTGACATGCATGAAGGCCTGTGTTCAATTCCCAGCACCACACAAAACAAGGCGTGGTGGTGCATGCCTGTAGCCCCAACACTAGGGAGCTGGAGGCTGGAGAATCAGAGTTTGAAGGTTAACATTGGCTATATAGCAAGTTTGTTCAAGGCCAGCCTACACCATGTAGACCCAGTCTCAAGAGGATCAACCAATCACACCCCACCACAACCCAAAGACTCTTATGTTTTACAATCATATATCATGTAACGAAATAAGAACTCAGGTTTAAATATCTAGAGTAAGATAATATGCTATTAAAGTTCCTTCCACTAGATGGCTGTGTTACCTTTAGAAATACAAAAGTTAAGTCAGAAGAAAGGCAGAATCTGAGTGTAGTTACTCTTTTTTGGAAAAATAAATATTTTCTTTCATGTAAGACATCTTGATGATTCTGTCATTCCAAGGAGTTTGATAATAGTTCCGTTTTCTATGGATGTATTAATCAAGATGGAAGAGGAGGGTGGGGTGTATCTTCACCTTGAGCTGTGTGTGAACATGGGGTTATATCCCCCTTTCAGTTTTCAGAATGAATACTCCCTAGCCCAAAGGCTCTTTATTTGGAAATACTTTAGTCTTAAAAGATGCTGGCATTGCTGGTGTGCTGGTGCAGGCCTTTACTCCTAGCGCTCAGTTGTGAGGCAGAAGGCAGGTGGAGTTCTGAGTTTGAGTCCAAACTGGTCTCAGCGCAAGTTCCAAGACAGTCAGGGCTGCAGGGAGAAACCCTGTCTTGAAAACAACAAACAAGAACCAAGCGATGCTGGCATAATCTTATTAACGTTGTTAGTATGCCTTCCAATAGCAAGTCATTCTGCACTGTATGTGGGTATGGAAAACTGTAGCTTGAGTTTTCCTGCCTGGCCCACAGTCAGGACAAATCTCTCTCACCTGCCAGTCCCACAGACGCTCAGACCCGACCAAGTAAACACAGAGACTTATATTGCTTACAAACTGTATGGCCGTGGCCGGCTTCTTGCTAACTGTTCTTACAGCTTAAATTAATCCATTTCCATTAATCTATACCTTGCCACGTGGCTCGTGGCTTACCGGCATCTTCACATGCTGTTTGTCATCGTGACGGCTGGCAGTGTCTCTCTGACTCAGCCTTCCACTTCCCAGCTTTATTCTCCTCCTTGTCCCGCCTACACTTCCTGCCTAGCCAATGGCCAATCAGTGTTTTATTTATTGACTAATTAGCAACACACTTGACAAACAGACCATCACATAGCAGAAAACAGTCACATATACTTAGAGAGGGGTTTAGCTAACAGGCAGTGGCTAAAACCTTTTTTAAAAAATATTTTCAGTGTTTTAAAAGAGCCATTGTAAGAGTAGATTCTCCCACATTACTTTAATTTCAGCTTAGCTCGGGCATGAAGAATTGCTTTGTGCCAGGCATAGTGACACATGCTTTTAATTCCAGCACTTGGGAAGCAGAGGCAGGTGGATCTCTATGAGTTCAAGTCCAGGCTCATCTACAAAGTGAGTCCCAGAAGTGTCAAAACTACATAGTGAAATCGTATCTTGAAAAACATAAAAAATAACAAACAAACAAACAAAAACACTTATTTTGTTTTAATACATGAAAAACATTTTTTTTGAGCCTGACTCAATTTCTCTTTGTTCTTGATCTCTCTCCAATATATACACATGCTTTTATAGATAGGTTTTAAAAATATCATTTTTATCTGTATAAAATTTTATTTCAAACCCTAAAACTGGCATTTTAGGTTCATTGACAAGCATTTTAACTTGGGAATCTCCAACCCCTTTCAATAAGAAACTACACGTTCAAAATCTAGATCTATTGTGTAAGCTGATATTCAGTTAGAGGATCAAAGTTTTTTATTTGGCATGAAGAGCAAATCTCTATTTTTCCTTAAAATGAAGAGAATTACAGGGCCAAATACATAGATGATAATATAAGCTACAAGCCAGCCATTGGGCTTGTCTTCTAGTCTCAGAGAGGTTGCAAAACAATTGTAGGCTTCTTTTTCAACCATGGTCATTTTCTTTGCAATGTATAAGTAAGTTAGTGGATGCTTTTGTGGAAACGCAAGTCCCTTGGGTTGAGAAGGCCAAATCAGCTCCCATTTAGTGAACACTCACTGTCTTGGAAACGGTGTGTGAGTAATCATCCTACTCTAAATGTATTTGGTAGACTGGAGCTCAGGCGTGTGATTCGGTTAGTGTCCTTGTTAGCTTCATGGGGGCAAAGGTTACAACGCTAACACATGTAAGAAATGATTCTGAGAGTGGGCAGGGGCACTTATTTACTCCCCACTCATACCTTGACTGGGACTCCCCAGTTACTGTGCCTATGATTTTCTGTAGAATGGACGTGGGGGAAATCTTTGGGGTCACGTATGATCGACAGTAACAATGTTAAGCTGCAGGGGAAATTAAGTGAAGTATATGGAATTTCTGAGGCTCTGAGGGTCTTCTGCCTGGGTGGTGCACCCTTCAAGAAGATTCCAGTTAACCAGGGAACCCAAGAGAAAAAGTACAGTCATAGAGAATGCAGAAATGGTGTCTGTTCTATCCCCCCGGCAACACGTTGAAGAGTACACTGGCAGGCACACAATGGTCAAATCTCACTATGTCCGGTTAAACCCCTTGCACACTGAGACTTGTGGAGAGGTCAGAATAACTTCAGTTAGGAATCATTCGTGCCAAGACTGGAGGCTAAAAGCCTCTTCTAGCTACACTAGGGCTGGGAAGTAAAACTCCTGCGATACAAACTTGGGGACCTGAGTTCCAGTCCCAGCACCCATGTAAAGATGTGGTAAACAGCTGTTGTAATCCCAGCGCGGGCGAGGCAGAGGCGGGCGAATCCCTGGGGCTCACTGTCTTGCTAATCTAGCCTCATTTTTGAGCACCAGGTGGCAGTGATAGGCTGTATTTCAACAAACAAGGCAGATGGTTCTTGGAGGACGACAACTGAGATTAAGTTCTGGCTATATATATATATATATATTATATATATATATATATATATATATATATATATATATATAATATATATATATATTATATATATGCACACGCGCATACACGCAGGTTCACACACATGCAAACGTATGTGTGCACACACAGATTAGTTTATGTTCTTAGTCATCCACGCTGTGGGATGTTCTGTAGGGCAAATGTGTTGCTCTGATTGGTCAATAAATAAAACACTGATTGGCCATTGGCTAGCAGGAAGTATAGGCGGGACAAGGAGAATAAAGCTGGGAAGTGGAAGGCTGAGTCAGAGAGACACTGCCAGCTGCCACGATGGAGTGTGTATCTACGTAGTTTGTTCTTCTCTCCTACCACCTGGGGATTGAACTCAGGGCCTCAGGCTTGGTGGCAGGTGTCTTTTACCCACTAAGCCATCTCACCAGGCTATTGGTCTAGGATTCTCAGCTTCTTTACTTGAGGGCCACACTTGAGGCTGTCCTCAGAGGGGACTACCTTTCCATGTCGCATCTACTCTCCTCTTCCCCCTACCTTCAGTGGCCCTCCTCTTCATGCTGCTCTACCTGGTACCCAGCACTGGTCCTCTAAGGAGCTTCTCAAAGGCTACTTCTCCCTTACATGCCTCAGGGCAAGGTGGTGATGGAGAAGGGCATCTGAAGCCTCTGATGCTATGCCATCTGACCTCTCTCCCACTCCTTTCCTCTCATGGCACTGCCCACTGCACACACCTCTCTCTTCCTGTCCCCATCTCAGGGTACTCATGTCACATAAATCACTATTGCTGTCCCCAAGGAGTTTGCTAGGCCATTTTCTTTGTTCTACACTGAACTAGCTAAGTATATAGCAGGTGTCTTAGCTCCCAAGGTGGCTCCCCCCTTACCCGAGCTGACTCAAATTAACCACCTCTCATTCGCTCTTACTGTATCATCATGCCCCTTTTATTCTCCTGAATATGCTCTGCATGATACTTTATTATTTTATTTCTTTCCTTTCTGTTGGAAATCTAAATTGCGCAATGTGAAACTTAGAAAATATTCATCCTTAAAAAGATTCATTAATTTTTATTTTATGTATGTGGTTATTTTGTCTACATATTTGTAACTACACTGAAGGTATGCCTGGTGCCCGCAGACGCCAGAAGAGAGTGCCAGATCCCCCGGAACTGGAGTTAGGGATGGTGGTAAGCTGCCATGTGGGTGCTGAGTGCTGAAGCAGGATCCTCAGCAAGAGCAACAAGTGTTCTCAATAACTGAGCCATCTCTTCACCCACAGAAAAATATTTGCTTTTGTTTTTTGAAGTAAATGAAATTTCAAAAATGGTAGGGAGAATATACCTGTGATGGTCACAGGTCAGCTTAGTTTTATCATTCTGACAGCTTCACCATAGACCGGAGCCTGTCAAATCTGTTTTATATGTGACCCAAAGCAGCTATAATACCAAACTCTTTAAAAGGATAACCTGGTAATCAAACCAAGTACTGGTGCCTGGATTGCCTAATGACTTTGTTCTTTGTCACCATGGAGACAGGAAGAACATGGTGGACGAATTCAGATGCCAACAATGGATACTTGAGCAATTGTAACCTTGTGATTTAATGAATGAATGTTCTATAGATGTTCCAGAGTCCTAAATGCCCACTCTGGCTGGTGTCTGTGGTCTATGAAAGCTATGACCCTCTGGTAGCTAGTTTCTTCACATAACTGATAGGAGCTATTCAGGAAATTCCCCCATGTCATTGTGGGATGGCATTTCAAGCCTAGACCTCTGTGCAAGCTATGTTCATGATGATCCTGTTACAAGTGCTTTGGAAACTCTGTGCAGAGCGAAATCATTTTACAGGAATAGATTATGCTCCATGCGAGATGAATCAGCTCTCTGAGGGTGACAGGTACACAGGAGACACTTATTCACCATTGCCTCTAATGAGATGATTCAGCTTGCATATTGTGAGTCTCGGTATTTCCAGGGAGTGATTTCTTCACCATGGTGCAGACTTGGATTCTTGTTTTCCTTTTCAAAAAAATATCCTTTGGCTTTGAAAGCATGCATCTTAGTATTTCCATTGGCAGGGAGCTCAATGGTGACAGCATCGGAGGATAAAATAGGACATTCTTTTTGCACTGTTTTGAATTACAGAGACTGTGGTACTTGTTAAAAATGGAGGGCGGGACAACCAAAAGCATGTTTATGAAGGTCTCAGCATTTACTTAGTGCTCTATCCCACGGTCTAGGAATTCTGGGAACTAATGCTTCTAAAAGAGAGACAGTTTTAGTTTCAAAGGACTAGGTTATTTACTAAATTTATTCTGTGACCAATCTTTCTTGTAAAGAATCTAGTGTCACTAGCCAAATCTGGTGAGCCATACCCCAAGTAGCACTCAAGATTGGGAGTTAGACTGGGAAAGTTGTATTTATCAGTGGTTCATATCAAACCTGGGAATGAAAAGTTTGTAAGTACCATATTAATGGGGACTAGTCAGTGCACCGCTTATTAAGAGGCCTGGTATCTAATCTGACCTTTATGGAAAGTAGGCTTGCCAACCTACGAAATTAAAGCATTTATTGCCATCATCATTTTTGTTTTACTGAAAATAGTTTTGTTTCTTGTTTTGGCCTATAGTTTCAGGGGACATTAATTCATCATAGCAGGGAAGTTTCTTCTGTGGAGATGGGACCTTATGGTAGCTGCTCCCTTCATAAGTACAGGCAGGAAGGAGAGAGGGGGCGCGGGTAGACTTGAATCATGTGTGCAAAGGTCCACACCGAATAGCCCATGTCTGCCAGCTATCCTTATCAAAAGGTAATGCTTTAAAAAAGGGTTTAAAGCGTTAAACCTTTAAAAAAAGGTTATGCAGCCTCCCCAAACAGCATCATCAGCTAGTGACCCAATGTTCAAATACACGACACTGTGGGGGACATTTTATCTGCAAATCTCACTACTATGTCTAATTCATAAAACAGCCAGAGAAGAATGATTTTAGGCGAAGCTGAGAACAAGAGCTCAGGAGGGCTTCATTCAGGAATCCTCCAGGTCCTTTATTCCCTAGGGCCATGACCTGACTGTGCTGGCCAGTTTTATGTCAACTTGACACAAGCTAGAGCCATTTAGAAAGAGGAAACCTTGAATGAGAAAATGCCTCCATCATACTACAGTTCATTTTTAATTAATTGATAATTGACACGGGAGGGTCCAGATCACTGTGGGAGGTGTCACTTCGGGGATGGTGGTCTTGGGGGCCCGTAAGAAATCAGGCTAAGCAAGTCACGAGGAGCAAGTCAGTAAGCAGCGCCCTTCCACGGTTTCTGCTTCAGTTCCTGCCTCCAGGTTCCTCCCTTTTTTGAGTCCCTGCTCTTATTTCCCTCAGGGATGGACTTTTACCTAGAAGTATAAGATGTAATACAGTTTCCTCCCCAAAGTTGCTTTTGATCATAGTGTTTTATCACAGTAACAGAAACACTCACTAAGACACTGACCATCACTCATTATCAAACAGAGGTCATGTCACCATGGGGGAATGGTAGGTAGATCATAGCTCTTGAGTCCTAATTTTTAATATTTCTTGCTTGCTGAACACCACTAAAAGCAGGAAGGCATTGAAGAGGCGATTAGCACCCAGTGATGTTGGGGAAAAGGAGCCTGGATTATTTTAATGCAGCCTCTGCTATCATGAGAGGTTATGCAGACCATTTGGACCTTAGCGCTAAGTTCAAAAAAACATTGGACAGCTTTACCCTCTGACCTTCTCTGTGCCCTTTGTGTTTGTGAATACAGAAGTTTCTAGTCTCCAGCGCACTTCTCCATATGCTATCTTGGGTACAAGTATTGTAGCAGCTCCTATGTTTCATATACTGTACTGACGGCAGGTGGTGAGGAACAGCAGGGTGTGTCAAAGTATTCCTCAGTAAAAAGAATCAGCCAGGCCGGGCGGTGGTGGCGCACGCCTTTAATCCCAGCACTCGGGAGGCAGAGCCAGGCGGATCTCTGTGAGTTCGAGGCCAGCCTGGACTACCAAGTGAGTTCCAGGAAAGGCGCAAAGCTACACAGAGAAACCCTGTCTCGAAAAACCAAAAAAAAAAAAAAAAAAAAAAAGCATCAGCCAGAAGGCTACTAGCTGAAGAGGCAAGTTAGGGTGGACCTGAACCTTCAGATGAATGAGTGGCGCTGTCAAAGTTCCCTTTTTTTTTTTTCCTGCAGAAAAGGCTCAGTGCACGTGGATTTTGTTCACTGTACTTGGGGCATTCATGGCTCATGTGTAAGACAGTGAAAGAATATAAACCCCATTTTCTTCACATTTCTTCTTGAAATGGAGGACTCAAGAGGGAGCAAGAGAAAGAGACCGTGTTAGCAAGGGAAGGGGCTCTTGCACGAGGCCACAGTTTCTAGCAGTCATCACAAAGTCCGCCACACTCTAGACTCCGAGGAGACCGTAGGGATAACCAGCGGGAATGTCCTCTGCACCCCCTTCTACAGTGAAACGCTGATAGTTTCATAAGGAGGAGGAGGAAATTATTACGTGAGTGACGGCTGTCAGTGAAGTGTGGATGAGAAATGCAAATCTGAAAGAAATGCCACGTTTTAAAAAAACCCATAGTGTGAAGCTATAGTGAAGCATCCCTAGACATAGAAATTCATTTTTTCAGCTCTTTACTTCCTTAAAAGGAAGTGAAGCCAGCCACACAACAGCAGTCCCCCATCCACGGGGACAGCTGCTTCATGTTTTGATTCCTAACGCTTTTTAGGCTCTAAGTTACATTTTTTTTTTCATGGTGCTGTTTGTTCCGCTCCTTTGACCTAGCCTGGAAAATTTAAAGAACATTTCTTTCTTTTTTTAAAAAGTATTTCTCACAAAAAAAAACCCTTACAATTTTCTTTTTTAAATTCAAAGCACAAAAATAATGAAATTCTAAAAACTTGATGTGTAAAGGATATTTTCATCTGAAATCATGTAAACAATACTATAATTAAACTCCATTGCACAAGTGTTTTAATTCTGAAAATGATGAAGAACTGGGGGCTGGAGAGATGACTTGGTGGTGAAGAGCACTAGCTGCTCTTCCAGGTGAGCTGGGTTCGACTCCCAGCACCCACAGGGACTGGGCAGCTCAGAACCATCTGTAACTTCAGTCCTTGGAGATTTGACGCCCTTTTCTGGTCTTTCTGGCCACCAGTGAGGCACGTGGCACATAGACGTACACGCAGGCAAAATATCCATACACATAAAAACAAATAAAAAATTGAAAACTAAATTTTACCAGGCAAATAAAACAATAACTTATCTCAGGGACACGGCAAAGAGCAAATGAGAAATTGAAGTCCATCTTTAATGCCGCCGTAACCGGATTCCGATGTTTATACAGAATTTAGGATAAAATAGTTTTATTTTCTAGGCTAGTTTCTGTGCTGCTTCTAAACTTTCGTTATCGTTGTGTGTATATGTGACATGTGTGCGCATGCTCGTGTGTGTGTGTGCAGGCATGAGTGTGCTGTGGCAGGTGTGTGGAGGCAGGTGACAACCCTCCGGGGTTGCCGCTCTGCCTTCAGTATGTTGGTTCCAGGGATCAAACTCGGGCCACCAGGCTCACATGGCAAGTCCTTTTGCCTGCTGAGCCATCTTGCTGGCCCTGCATGCTGTTTTTTTTAATTTTGCACTACACTCTTTGAGTGGATTCTATTACTCCAGTAGGCCATTTTCCACTGCCTGGGGAGCTAAATCATATTAAATGCTCGCTCTGTGTCATGGGCTCCTCTTAGCGCACCACACGTAGCATCTCATTTAATTTTATAGCCTTATGAGGTATGGGTTCACATTAGTTATTTGACAGATGAGGCTTGTGAGGACCAGAAAGATGAACTAGTTTATCATTGGTTACACAGTTGGTAACAAATAAGGACACAATTTGATCCCTGGCAATCTGCCTTAGGAACTCCCATACTGTCTCACTAGGTTCTTCATGGGTTAAGACTTATGCTAAAAAAAAAAAAAAAGACTTGTGCTCAATAGTCTCTGTAGGGGTGAAAAAAAAAAACAACTCTTAACTATGACAAAGATAGCAACCCCATCTAGAACTCTCTTTCCTTCATCTGAAATTGAATGCAAATTAATCATGTATGACTTTCCCTAACAGAGAATCATCATTTAGAAAGCAAATTTTACACTTATAAAAAGAACCAGTCTGAGCCTCCCTGAGCCTTCCTGATGACTACAATACCTGAGCCTTCCTGGGCCTGCAGTTTTCATGATCAGCTGCAGCTTTTTCATCATCAAGGGAGACCATCAACTCATTATGAGGACACGCTTCCATCCTCTGCATTGGCCACAATGAAGCTGGACCATATCAAAAGGGCAACCTCAATGGACACTGGAAAACCATGGAGGCTGTGCAGAAGACGACTTGACCACTTGGGCCTTCTGTTAGGTTTTGAAACAGACCAGGGAGACCTAGTAACCATGGCTACGCTGGTAGTTCTACTTATAAAATTGGGTCTTGAAAGAACTCCCAAGCTTAGGGTTCAATGGGAAGTTCCAGTAAATCTAGTCTTATCTTGAGCTATCTAATCCACATAATTCTCACAGATTTTGAATTGACTGATTTTCATATTTTTGGAATCTGGACCTGGTAAGAGACCTGAATCATGGACATCTAGCATAAGACAGGAACCTTGGAGACCAGCTTGTCTTTCTTTTTATGGTTTGAGGGGGAAAGAAAAGAATAAACAGATATCCTGCAGCATGCCAGTGGTTAAACTGCAACAAAAACAATACTCTATGGCTCTAGTTTCAGAGATTTTAGTTGACTGACTTGATTTTCCTTCCAAGCATAGTGTCTGATCTTTCAGATTTGTGGTTCTAAGTCCCTCCCTCTTCACTCCATGGCTTTGCTGGCAAGAAGGCTGTGGCTAAAGCCAGCACTCTGACTCACAGTGCTCTGATTATACCACCAAACGCAACCAACCCCTGTGAGGAAACGTGTAATAAAAAACAAAACAGCACATTACATTTAACACTGGGTGCAATAGTATTGGACACTCCCTTAATATTCCTGGCTCTTGAACCATCATGACACTGTTGCTTGTGGATCGGTAATCTCACAATTATGACCTTATTTTTATCCATATCCATAAGAAGCATACATGGAAGAAACCATGACATTAAAGAAATGTCCCCATCTTTACTTTACCAACATTTTAAATGTCAGTACTGAGGGAGCAAATTCTGCTTATGGGATGTGCATCTTACATCAGTGATGGTCTTCAGAGATTTCTACATACACCATGGGCAAGGAGAGCAGGTTGGCAGGTTTCTGTGAGACAAAGCCTTGGTACATATGCTTCCACTGGGTCTAGTATGGACCTACCAGGAGCAGCTACAGCAGCAGCACCAGCAGAAGCAGCAGGTGTTGTTGGGCCTCTGGTTTCCGGGTGCTTGAGACACAGCCTGTGTTCCTTCATTTTGGGATTGCTGCCGTTTTCTCATTTCAGCTGCTTCAGAACCCAGCTGGCTGAAGGGAGACAGAAAACACAAGGTGTGAAAGACTGCCATAAAGGCAAGTGAAGGGAAACAAGATTAGACACAATGAATCAGAAGTGGAAAACCCAAAGCATTGGAATGCCCTCTTCTTCCAACAACCCCCAGGAGCCAGAGAGATAGCTCAGTGGTTAGGACCACCAGTTGCTCCTGCAGAGGACCCACAGATCAGTTCCCAGTACCCACAAGGGGACTTGCAAACAGCTTGTAACTCCAGTTCCAGGAGATCTGATGCCCTCTTCTGGACCCTGCAGGCACTGCACACATATGGAGCACATACTCACATGCAGCCAGAATACTCATGCACATAAAATAAATAAATCCAAAACAATATTTAAAAAACTCCAGAAGAATTAAGTTATAGTATCAAGGAATAGATAGAGAATTCAGTGAAGACAAAAACAAAAGGTTGAAGCCTAAGAGAATGGACATAAGCAGAGGGGAAACACGGAGGCCCCAGCACACACTCAACGGTATTTTTAGCCTGAAGAAAGAATTAACAGATTGTCAGTGGAGTGGTAGTGTAAGGGGAGTTGGCTGGGAACTTCTCAGAAGAAAAAAAAAAAAACAAAGACTCACAGTGAAAGAGCACACCACATGCTGAGCAGGATGAGTAAAGTAAAAATAAACCCACACTTACACATACAGTAAAACGCAGACTTACAAAGTGAAGGGGGGAAGGTGGAACTCATAACAGAGAAATAACATTCTGATTGACAGTAAGCTGTTAACAAGCATGGTGATGGGGAGGGAAATAACGCTTTCCATCTGTTGAGAAAGAATGGACACTCAGCAATTTTATATTCAGCTAAACAAAAATTCAGGGGTGGGGATTGTGTCTGACAGATTCACTCTATTACTTAAGCCTGCCAGACTCCAGTCAGAAGGAAACAAAGTCAGAGGAAGGAGCCATGCCCTGTTAACAATTGCAATTGGTAAAAATATGGCACCGGACTTACTGACTGGCTAAGATAGAGCCCCCAAGTTTCTCTGTTTAGAAAGAATCAGAATTACATTTAAAGCTACATAAATTAGGAAAAGGGGACACGGCCCTTCCCTCCTGTGGACACTGATCTTGTAGACATCACAAATATCCCCATATCTTTTCATCCAAGAGTCATTTTTTTCCTTGTTCACTAAACTGTGGTGGGTTGAATGTCAGATTGTCTCAGTAAGACTCACACTAAAGCTTAACTCCTCAATGTGCTGGCAGTGGGGTGGTGAAAGCCCTCACAGGCGATGGGATCACGGTGGATGTACCCTTGTGAAAGCATTAATGAACTTCCGATGAGACTAAACTCATCACACGAGTGGGTTATTTTATATCAGCTTGCCCGGGTCCAATCTTTCATGCATGTCTGCTTGCTGTTTGTTTTCTGCCCTGTGTTGACTTTAGCATGTGGCCTGCACCAGAAACTAAGCTGATATTGGTACCCTCTCTTCTAAGTTCCCTGACTCTGGAACTGCAAGGCCCAAAGCAAACTTTTCTTTATACATTGCTGGGCTCCAGGTCTTCTGTTATAGTGATGGAATAAATTAAGACGCAACAGGTCTATTGGTAGCGATCAGCATTAAAATGGACTGAACTTATCACCCCCAAATCCATACATTGAATTCCTGTCCTGGTTCCTAGTGTGATGGTACTAAAAGGTAAGGCTTTTGAGGGGAGGTAACCAAGTGAGGAGGATGGAGTCCATGTGAGTAAAATTACTACCTTTATATAACAGACCCTAGGGTACTCTCCTGCCTTCTTCCCTGGGTGGATATGAAGAGAAGTCAGCAGTTGATCGGAATCTGGCCATGCTGTACCCCAGACTCTGATTCCCAGCCCATGAAACCACAATAAACACACCTCCCTTGTTGATAAACCAACCAGCCCATGGAAGTTTGTTACAGCAGCTGTAGCACAAATCTTAAAAGGTCTTATTGATAAAAACTCAGGAACAAGGTGTTGGGGTGAACACTGAATGATCAGAGAAACAGAACAAGCCAACCTCACCTCGCCATTCCTCAGCTGATCTTGTTTCCTCAAACTGGAAGCCTCTGTGTCCTCATCTGAATGGATCTCAGCTGTACTGCTCCTCAAAAGCCTAAAAGCTTAAAGGGGCTCTAGTTTCTGATCCTCATGCCTTATATACCTTTCTGCTTCCTGCCATCACTTCCTGGGATTAAAGGCGTGTGTCACCATGCCTGGCTGTTTCCAGTGTGGCTTTGAACTCACAGAGATCCGGATGGATCTCTGCCTCCGGAATGCTAGGATTAAAGGCATGTGCTACCACTGCCTAAACCTATGTTTAATATAGTGGCTGTTCTGTTCTCTGACCCCCAGATAAGTTTATTGGAGTGCATAATATATTGGGGGCATAATATCACCACAAGCAGGTGCAGTGAGTAAGGCAGACTCTGATGGCTCTTGTAAGTACTGCCCTTGCTCGCTTTCCTGGGCATTACCTCACCTGTGTTCTATCTCACTCGTGTCTTCCAGGCCAACACTGGGGGTTTCTTTCCATCTCCTCCACCTTCAAAATTAGAGTCAACACAGTGATCTGTCCTTAGAACAATTCTGCAATTTGTTTGTTTATTTCTTAAATCGTCAATTCTTTAAAAAGTGGATCTATTTTTTGAAGAAATTTTATAATCCTCAAAATACGATGCCCAATCGAGATTTTTTTTCCTTTCAGAATCTGGGGCCCTCAATCCTGCCTAGTTGACATCTCCCCATGGCTTTCTCAGCTTAGCACCTCAAATATTGCATGTCTTAGTCTGACTATTGTCTTTCCCCCAAACTTTATTTCTCCCAGTTTTCTTAATCTCAGTTAAGTGAAACATCCCATCATTCTAAACATTTAGGCCAAGGTTCCATATGCCTCCGAGGCCCCTCTATTCTACCCAGACTCCACATCAGCAGATCAGCAAGTGTGAGGCCTGTTAACTGGTCTCCTCTGTTCTCCCTCTGCCTCTACCTCCCAGCTCTTCCCATTCCCTCCATTTACTCCTGACACAGCAGCTAGTTTTTCTTTTAAAACACAGACCGATCATTTTGGCAAAGAGTTTTCTGTTGGACCCTGCTCAAAAATCTCCTGTCAGCTTCTCATCACACTCAAGAATGGAGCCAAACTTGTTGCCTCCAACATTTCTGTGATTGCTGCATCTCCCTCCTCATCACGGACTCTCATCAAATCCCTGACTTCCTTGGCTACTCCCCAGCCAGCCATGTCTGGTGCCCACATGTGTGTCCAAGCCTTTAGACTTGTTCCATCCTTGGGGCTCCACTCTCCCATGTCTTGACTCAAATGCCACATTCTCCATGACTGTTTTGTGTACAGTTACAGCTCATTCTGCTTCTAATACGAAGCACCATCTTTTCCCATTAACTTTTCTCTCTACTGGGTGTCATCACCGGATTCCAACAAGTTTTATACATCTTACTCTAACCACCTAGAAAGTAAAGTGAATGAGGACAGGGAATCGCTTTCTGCCTTTCTTTTCAATGTTGTAGCAATGTGTGGTGTGTAGGAGGCAGGTATAGACATCTGTTAAGCTGGTGACATTTACACATGGTCCTATTAATGACAGGGAAGGGACAGTGAGGCCTTTTACACCCAACATTCAAAGTGATGAATTTCCTAGACAGCCGATTCAATTATGAAAGAAAAAGTGAGCACAATGGGAAAGGGAAGCGTGCATTTGCTGGTTTCTGAGCGACGTGGTTGCCTACAAAGCAATTCCCAAGGATTGACGGGACACTTCATCACAGACAGGCCAAGAATCCATCCTGCAAAAACCAGCTTATTTCTAAAACACTAGAACCAACAGCCAGAACATATTTTGAAAGGCAGAATTCAAATAGCAAACTTTCTAAACATACCATGTCTAAAAACTGTATACCAGCTCGATGGAAAAACTATAAGGAGTCTCCATCTGCTCTGAGACCGGCTATTTTCTCAGACAATAGCATCAAAGGTCTCTTAAATGTTCATTGTCATCAAATCATTTTATAAATTTGGTGTGTGTATAATAAAAACAGTTGTACCACTCTCAGAACTTAACAAAAGGATTAAAAAGACATTGAAAAACAACAACAAAGGGCAATGTAAAAATCAGACACACTTCTGGAAGTAACAATATATAGGAGTGCTAGTCCCACCTATCAATGTAATACTATGATAATTAAAAAAAAATTTATTTTATGATTATGAGTGTTTGCCTGCCTGTGTGTCTATGTACCACATGCATTCTCGGTGCCTGCAGAGGCCAGAAGAGGGCGTTAGATTCCCCCAGAAGTGGAGCTACAGATGGTTGTGAGCCACCATTCTGGTCTTCTACAAGAGCGGCAAGTGTTGCCTTAACTAGTGAGCAATCTCTCCAGACCCTGTAATTAGGATAATTTTGATAGCGCAGAATGGCAATGAAATAGATAAGTGAATCAACAATGAAATTTTCAGAGATGTGGGAAACAGAGTCAAATGCCATTGCAACCATGCCTAAAATGCAGAACGTTCCCATGTTCTTCATGGCTCACACCTGAAAACAGTAGTGTTTGGGAACTGGCTGGGGTTTATCAGTATCTACAGAAGCAAAATCTGCGTGGCTCACATTTTTATCTTCCAGACCTCAATCAATTTCAGTTTTCAAGCAAAACAAATTTTAATGTCATAGATAAAACATGAAAGCATTACGTTAGACGAAGCATAATTCTCAGATACTTTTGAATATGGGTGAGCCGATTCCTTTCCTCCCTCTCCTTGATTCTTGAGGAAAAGAAAACAGAAGAAGCTGGCCCCTTCTTTTTAAAGAAGCTTATACCTGCTCCAAACTAGGACTTTACATCAAGCTGTCTGAGAACACTGCAGCATCCAGAGTGGAGCAGAGCAGAGCTAGCCAAATGTCCAGTTCACAGCCCCAAATGCTTCTCTCACACCAGCCACATTCAGAAATGCTTCATTCCGTCTGTATAATAAGATGCTGGGAAGGCTGCGATGGAATCGGTATTAATGGTCCCAGCATCACCATTCCCTCCTCAAGGCCTAAACAAATTAGTTAACCAGGAAACTCCACAAATTAGGTACAGTGACCGAGGAGGGTTGTTTCTCTGTTTTGTAGTACTGTGTCTTTCAGGGAATGTTAAAATTCTGATCTCATTTCCAGCTGTGCATAATTTCACTCTTCTATTTCTCCCTTTTCTCGGGTTCTCTTTGGATCAGATTCAGTGATCAAAATCATTTTATAGGTTGAAGCCTGGGCCATATAAAACAAGATAAAATTTAAAGGGATAAATTAAAGAATGATGATTTTGGGTCCCAAAGCAGATGCTTGAAACTGGGATGAGAAAAACCCAGCTTCCCAGCAGCACATGAAAATGTCTAGGTATCTACAGGATTATATCAGCCAACTACATTTTGTTCCAAATAAAATAGTTAATGGGAATTGAGAATCCATTAACAGAAGGATATTTTTTAAGAAAAGCTGAGGTACAATTTCTCTGGGATGGTTAAATATTATGTTCAATTCCTGTCACCACCCTTTATAAAAGAAACGGAAAGGAGGGTTGAGAAAGAAACTCACAAAGAGGGTTTTTTTTTTTTTTTTTTTTTTTTTTAGAATTCTATTTTTACAAGAAAGACAAACATGCTCTGGACCAAAGAATCCTAAGCCAGAATTTGAAACGAAGACATGAAGACGAGAATATGGATTTGCTTTGCAAGGACCCCCAAGTGTTAGAAGATAGATGGACAAATAGAAGATATGAGACTTGGCTTAATGGTGGGGTGAGTCTCAAGTGAGGCCCTCTTGAGCCTTCAAGCCAAAGCCGAACAACTTTTGAAAGAGGTTGACGCCTGGAGGTCTGACAATCACAGGGATGATTAGACGGAAACACAAACCTGTCTCGGCTCTGAGGCCACGTGTCGGAAGTGCAGTTGAGATGAAGGCAGAGAACCCCTGTTTGTGTCACTGTCCACAACTTCACAGGTCATACTGTCAATCATTAGCATCATGTGGTATTCCTCAAGTTTTTGTTCAGTTTTTTTTTTTTTTTTTAGTAAGACTGTAAAACTCTTGAAAGCAAGATGTGCATGCTTGAGTGTGTGTGTGAGTGTGTATGTGTGTATGTGTGTGATGCCTGTGTGTGTGTGTGTGTGTGTGTGTGTGTGTGTGTGTGTGTGTGTGTGTGTGGTGTGTCAGTGTGTGTTTCCTGGAATCACACAGTGTTCTGTCTATAGTAGTAAATGCATAATAAATACTGATTATTGATAATGGTAGGGACTGGCCATTCAGTCCCCTGATTGAAAGTATCTATTTCTCTAAGGCAGAGTTTTGGAAATTTCACATGCAGTCTTCTAACTCTAAATAACGTACCTGTTGAATCTGTTCCTCCCCTTTCCGCAAAGTCTCCCTCATACAGGACGAGGGTGACCTTCAGCTATGGGTCTAGAGAATTGAAGATGGCTGTGGGGAAAACCCTTGCATCCTGTCTGAAAGTTTACATAAAACTTGGATATTTTGATTCCAACTTTGGAGGGAAAAGAAAGTCCTTACATCTTCTTTAATGGTCAGGATACTGTGATACCAAGAGGATCCATTTTGGAAAATTAGGAAGACTTGGGAAAGAACTGACTCTGTACATCAGGGTTAGTTCCTGGGATGGAAAGACGGCTCAGCAGGTAAGAGTTCTTGTTAAGCAAGCATAAGACTTGAGTTTATATTCTCAGAACACATATTAGAAACTGGGTCTGGGCAAGCATGTGCCTTTAACTCCAGAGCTGTGGGGGTGGCAGGACTCAGAACAGAAGGATCTCTGGGTTTCACTGGATGTAAGTCTAGGTCCAGGTTCAACGCCACACTGAAGTGTGGTGCGTGAACAAGTTCCCAGGTCCTACTGCCTGGGTCTAAGTCTAGTGTCCATCATTTATAGCAAGACCTTCAGGTAGTTATTTAACTCATTTTTGTGGCAGTTTCCTCACTGGCAGACAGAAATGAACAATAATAGAGCACATCAACACATCAGTATAACTGTGGGAATTAAAAGAATTTGATGCATTAAAGACTTGGACCAAATCCTGCACTCACAGTAAGTTCCCAGTAAGTGTCAGCTTCGTCAAGGGAATACGGAAGCAAGTTCTTCTCCATGTGCCAGCAAGCGGGATGCCACCGTGTTTTCAGGCTGCAGATGGCCAAGATTTTCATCAGTATCTTCTTTCTTAAGATCATTTCAGTTCCTCTGTGATGGGTTTTTATGTGCATTGGTTAGGATCTTCCTGTCTCAAGAGATCTACACAAAAGCTTACTCACTGAAGAAAGATGACTAGAGGATTGGCTCTTTCTATTTCACTACTACGCCATAATTTTTATCGCATGTAAATGAATCGAGTCCCGAGTGACTCATAGTACCCACAATTGGCTCGTTATCCAACAATGCACATCATTATAATTGTGGCCATCTTGTCATGTTTAGGGGAGGCGTTCTACTCAATTCTGTCCTTATTGACTCGATGTTGAGCCCCCAAAAGGTACTTATATGAGTCTCTCTTCAGCAGTGTGTCAGACAAGGAAGCAATTCACCACACAAAGATGATTATTTTTAGTTGTGATGTATTTTTTCCCCTTGGAGAAAAGGAAGCCCTTGATGCAAATTTTCTGCTCAGTCCTCTGCTTCGGCTAGGTCAGCATGTCTTTCTAACCGAGCAAATTAGATGTTAGACACCACTTCCTAGTCCATCACTATCTCTCTCTCTCTCTCTCTCTCTCTAGCATTGTACCCAAAATAGTTTTTAGGTTGGAAGGGTATATATTTTAATGTTGTTTTCAAAAATCAATAATTAAAAAAATTTGTCTATTTATTGTACATGTCTGTGTCTGTGCCCACTCATGTCACAGTGCACACAGGGAGGTCAGTTGACAGTTTGAGGATGTTGGTTCTTTCCTTCCACCATGTGGTTACTAGGGATTGAATTTAGGTTGCCAGGTTTGGCAGCAAGTACCTTTACCTGCTGAGCCAAATTGCTGGCTCCCCAAACCAATATTTTCATGAGTGTGTTTCAAAAACAAATCTCAGCACTAGGGAGATAGATTCACTAGGAAAAGACTTCCACACAAGCACAAGGGCCTGAGTTCGATCCCCAGCACCACTCAGCTGGTGTGGTGATACACACTTGTAATCCCAGTATTAGATGGGAGACAGAAAGATCCCAGGGCTTCCTAGCCAGCTAGCCTAGTCAAGCTGGGGAGCCCCATGTCCCAGTGGGGAAAAAAAACCTGTCTCATGGAGTAAGGCAGATAGTGACTGAGGAATGACTTCCAAGGTATGCTTCTGATGTCCACATGCATCCACACATACATACGTGGACACACACACACAGGCATACATGTGCACACCTATGGCAGAAAATCACACAGGACTGGTGGATGACACAGGTCATCTCCAATTATCCACAATTTTGCATTTTATGATTTTTAGCCTTGCTCCATCCTGCACCATCCATCCCAGGATGTGAACTCCCTTTGTGAACACATCTGTGCTGTATGAAACCACCTGCAGTTGATCACGTAGTTCCCCTCGTGTTACTTCATAACATTCCCCAGAGCACCATCGTCAATCGGCGTGTAAGTAGAGCAGGCACCCACTGTGGGTCTCAGGATGCAGTCTCTGCAGATAAGGTGGGGCACAGCTGTGCTGGTCTTCCTGTGCTCCTGACTCTCATCCCTTCCCTCTGACCTTTGTTCCCATTTGGGCAGAAGCAGGAGATTTCCCTCTACAGCCATGCAGCGTGGTGAGCCAGCCACATGCGGCTATGATCTGCCCCTAGGTCACCTTCTCTGGCTGGACTCTGACTCCGCCTTTCAATCTCCCGAGCACCTGAAGAGGTGTTTCCTCCAGCCGGTCCGGCAGACACTCCCAGCCTTGGGAAGACACCCGCCATGGCTTCCCCTTGCCGGATATCACCCACTGATGTAGAGCTTTGCCATTTGAGACTTCCTCCAAGACTCAGCGTTCTGAGGGTGGAACCTGGGTCTGCCACCTCAGAGCTCTTGTTACCCATGAGAGAAGAACCAAGAATCCCACGGAGGAGCACCCAGGGTTTGTCAGCTGCAGCTTGTTTTTCCTCAGAGGCAAAAAGATTTCAGCGAGAAAACGTCTCTGAAAGTGATTTCACAACTTTTAAGTAGCCACCAGTATCTGTATCTTTCAAGGCCGTAGAATCTGGTATTTGATTTTCACATCGATTGTGTAAAATTAAAGTATAATTACATCACTTTCCTCCATTCCCTTCTTTCAATGTTTCCACATCCTTCAAATTTATGGCCTTCTCTTATTGTTATTGATGCCTATATCTGTATCTATCTATATCTGCATAAATATGTAAATAGACACATACATTTTAACATCAGCGGTTTTGACACTGTTGCTTGCTCTATGAATATGCTTACTGGTGAGCTCAGTTGTTGTATTGTATGTTAGGGAAATGATGCAAGAGAAAGAGAAGTCTCTTTTCAGCCAGGTGGGAATCCAGGCTTCCTCACAGAGGCCAGATTTACACAGATAAGGCAGAAGGAAAGATGATCCCATTGCTTAGACATTTAGGAGCACCTGGAAGACCAATTAGAGAAAATAGCATTTCCGGGTTTTGTTTGGTTTAGTTTTAGAGATAAGGTCTCACTGTGTAGCGCTGGCTGGCCGGCTGGCCTGGAACTCACTATATAGACCACTCACTGAGATCCACCTGCCTCTGCCTCCAGAGTGCTGGGATTGAAGACCTGTGCTACCACACCCCACTACAATAGTGTTTTTTAAAAACACAATTTATATGGCTAGGGAAATTGCCCAGTTGGTTAAATGCTTGTTGTTCAAGGATGGGTCCTGTGTTTTATCCCAAATACAAAAAAAAAAAAAAAAAAAAAAAAGAAAAGAAAGAAAGAAAAAAAGAGGCATGGTGGTTCCCTCCTGTAGTCCCAGTTCTGGGGCTGTGGAGCCAGGCAGTTGAGTCAGATGGCTAGCCAGCCCAGCCTATTCAGTGAGTTCCAGATGAAGACATGGTCTTCATAAACAAAGGAGAGGGTTCCCTACTTTTGTTCAAGGTTGTCCTCTGGTCTCCACATACATACTTGTACACCCACTAGCACATGTATGTGTAAACACACACACACACACACACACACACACACACACACACACACACACAAATTCTGATTTTTATCTGTCTTGTTCAGGATTTGCATTATTTTGGAGCACCATATTACCTTAGGGTGAATGTTTTGAAAGTGGGGAAAAATACAGCAAGGGCTATTTTAGTCATAGACACTAGATGGTCACAGAATCTATTAGCATGGCCCCATTATAAAAAAGAAAAAGCCAGCGTTTAATATAGAGCCATAACGTGCTTACTTAGGGAAGTACTAACGAAACACTCATCCCTATGACATGTGCATTTTGAAACGAATGAATAACAGTCAAAGAAGACGCGCCCTTTATTTTCATCCTCATAAAGAAGATGGGCTAGGTTAAAATAAGATGGAGAAAGCAAACTTCAGCTGTGACAAGATTAAATAGAAAAACAAAACCAGTGCGAATGAAAAAGCGTGGCAGAACCATCCCCTTTAACAGTAAATGCTTCGTGTGGTTCTTAATGATGGTTATTCAAACAGGGGAGTTGCCATGGAGACAATGCACACCCATGCTTAACATGTAGAGGGCAGAAACATTACCACTGTGGGGAACTGTCCACGGAGAACTGAGCACATGGTCCATGTCCCCTTTATGCCCGAGTTTAATGGAACATACCTGAATGTAACTCAGCTGTTTTGTGCTTCTATGTCCAGGCAGTGATCTTTGTTTCTCGCTCTCAGTTCAAGGCACCTTGTGTTTTAAAGAGTAACTCTGCTTTGGAATACTCTCAGATATGTTCAGCATAGGAGGGGCCATGTGGTCAAATATTTCCAAAACTAAATAGTGTCTATCTAATCTAGTAGACATCTGAAGAGGGTCTATAAAGCTCTGACCAAATAATGAGTAGTTTTTTTCAGAAGCCACTCAATGCAAAATCAGCCCTAGAGAATTTATACCATCTCTCCCTACAGTACATGGCCTACCATATGTTTAATCAAAATAATGTACTTTTAGCAATAATCTATTTTCAACCTCCTGGCCCTGACTTGTTATAAAGTTCATACCAGTTCAATCACATTTTGTAAAATAAACACACTGACATCCAGGAAATACCCAAGTGATAGAACCCATTTAATCAGCGTTTTTCAAACGCATTGCCAAACATTTTCATTCATCCCAGGAGCAGAGGTCAGTGGCCGTCAAAAGTTGTGCTTGCTAGTGAAAGGTTCTGCCCTAAGGCCAGGCAGCAATTCCCAGACTCCCAGTAAAATACTCTCTAAATACAGACCTGTAGATAAGAAGACAGCAGGGTCCCCCCTTTTCTTGGGTGGTGAGGAACTACGATGCCTCTCTAGCTTTGCATATGCGTGTGCAAATGCGTGCAAGAGCATTGGCTGTGATGGGTCTAACTCGCAACAAAGCATAAAGCTGGGAATGCTGGGAATGCTGGGAAAAGTGGGTCTTGGCAGCAATATTTGAAACTCAATCAGATAAAGGCATGCACAGCAAACACTCTGTGATGTTCCAGGGTTGTTGTGAAGCTACCAAACAATTCTTATAGAACTATTAGCTAGCAAGTGCTCAGTTATCACTAACACCTCAACTTATCAATATCAATACTTCCTCTAGACACCGTGTCATTTCATGAAGGTCTGGGTTAGAGTGCCCCTTTCACACGATTGCTTGTGAAGGGTCAGGGTGATTGTTGTCGTTTCCATCTACAACCAGCCATGTAACAAAGTTCCCACTGATCACCCTAACAACTAATAATACAATGAAAAGCCATGCGAAAATTCAATCCCTGGTTAGTTTTTAAATGACACTTAATAGATACAAAACCACTCTACCAAATGGCTGTGAAGTTTCTAATGTGTACTCACACTGTTATACTGTGTATATTTGGTTGTAGGCCGGTGGTTCCCAACCTTCCTAATGGTTCAGCCCCTTAATACAGTTCCTCATGTGGTGATGCTCCCCAACCATGAAGTTATTTCATTGCCACTTCATAACCTTAATTATGCTACTGTTAGAAATAGTAACGTAAATATCTGATATGCGACCCAACGGGGTCTTGACCCACATGTTGAGAACCACTGTTGTAGCTCAATAACAAAATTTTGCCAATGAGAACAGATAACACAGAGCCACTGCATTTTAGCACTTGATGACGAACCAGAACTACCACTTTTACGGAGCATTGTTACATCCCCCCTATGGTACTCTAGCTGTTTGGGAAGCCATGTTGAGTCCTAGGTCAAGCAATTATAAAAATCAAGATAATGCATTACATAATTCATGGAATTCTTGTGAGGATGAGATGAAAACCACTAGTACAGGACTTGGCATAGTACTAGGCTCATGATGAGCCCAATGTATGCAAATTCTCTTTGTTTTTAAGCTTTAGTACTTTCTCTACCTGTGATTGGAGGATGAAAAATATTTCAAGTTATTATTTGTGTAGCATCTAGGGCAGTGCCCAACTGCCACAGGGAGAGAGCATAACAATACTGGAGATTTCTTACGCAGAAATAGATGTCTAAAACGTAGGAAATGTATAAACCATTCACCCACTATTGGAAAAGTGCCAGAGAACTACTTATTCCATGTAATTCCCGGCCACTCAAACTTTAAACTCACAGGCGGATGCAGTGCGGTCAGGACGGGCCTCAGCAAAGGTCGCCCTTAGGAACTGCCTATGGGAGTGTCACTCGGGCTGGTAGAAATGGGTTGTGTAACTAAACAGAGGAGGGGAGCTGACACTTCTTTCACTACTGAGGACTTTCTTGTGCAGTCTCCAGTGTAAACCCATGAAGTAAACACTGCTATTTTATCATCAGGAAACCAGACAGACCATCCAGACACTGGATAGTCTGCTAATACCAAGGTTTAAATTAAAACCGCCTGTCCCCAGGGTCTCTGATCTTCCTTTTTGAGTGGTGGAGACGTGATCATCACCAAAAATAGGAACCCTCTTGCCAATGTCTCTCTAGGTAATGGGCATATTCCAGATGCCCTGAAAGGCTTGTTGGCTGTGCTCATCCATGCTATCAATTCTCCAGTGGGCTAGGCTTCAGTATCTTGCCACTATGGCTAAGAACCACCAGAGTTACTTATTTGGGAAGCCCATTGAGATACCTGTTAAAGGTCTGTCTCAAAAAGAAACTTATGGTGCTTGGGTTTCCATTTCATATGAGTTATGAGACATTTGATCTAAGTTTAAAATAAATAGATTTGCAAATTTAGGAAACCAGTGAAGATGCATGGATACTTCTTCCATACAGCTTCCCTTGGACCTGAAGATCGCATCTTGTTTTTCATGTTGATAGCTGTCTGCATGGGTTCACAATGAAGAAGCACCCCTTCCACCACAGACATTTCCCCACAGGGGTTCTGCAGTATTTCAGAGAACAGTCAGTGTAAATGTAGTCACTAGAATTACCCAAAGGAAAAGTTTCTTTCTCTATTTTTTATATTTTTAATTTTATTTTATTTTGGTGTGGGGCACACACGCCATAGTGCACAGGTGGACAGAAGATAAGCTGGCAGCAATTGGGTCTCTCCTTCCACCAAGCTCCAGGTGTTGAACACAGGTCATCAGGCCTGGTGGTACACCCTTACCCGCTGAGCCATGTCTCCAGCCAGGGGAAAATGTCACTCAGTCCTGGGCTGCCGTCTTATTCTGCTGAACCCCATCTCTCCGTCCCTCACCAATCCAGCCAGAGATGCAGGAAAATGGGCTTGCTTCACTTGAGACAGCCCTGTGCCCATCGGCTGCTTTTTCAGCCTCAGCTCCAGAGGTCACTGTCATGCCTTTGCTACCTACCACCAGGGTGCTCCGAAATCTCCAGAAGCTTTGGCAGTCCAGACTGACTGAGGTCGTGAATGGTAGAGTCAAATTTTAATAATATGTTTTCTTTAAAAACAACAACAACAACAACAACAAAAACCAGGTGTGGTCAAATACAGGGAAACCCCAAGATATGGTGTAGCACACAGGAACTAGGTAATAGGTAAGAAATCAACTGACTACTGAGTCACAAGGCCCAGGAGGGACAATGACTGACAGGAGCTAGGGTCAGAGGGGCAGGTGTAGAGAAGACTCTGTCTTGAGAATTGCCTTTAGGTCGGGAGCAGTGGCCTACCCCCGGGATTGTGTGCTTCAGACAATGAACCCCAACTCCTCCCAGTGATGCCTTTGGTCTGTTGACAGCGCTCACTCCTGGCTAAACTACTGAAGAATGTCTTCCAGACCAGGCCCCTGAGACAGAAGAGAGCAGAAGAGAGAATATCCTGGAGGAAAAAGTATTGGATATTAAACCATGAGGGTGGCTCTGTTCCTGGGTGTTTTTGCACTCAATGACTCATGACAAAATGTTCCTGACTGTACATCACTGTCACGGTCAGTTTGAGCTGCCAACTTGACCCAACCTAGAATCACCTGGGAAGAAGGTCTCAGTGAGGAACTGTGTAGATCAGGTTGGTCAGTGAGCCTATCTGTGGGGACCATCTTGATTAAGTTAATTGATCTGGGACAACGCAGTGCCCTGTAGGTGGCAGTTCCCTGGGTCTGTGCCCTGGACTGTACATGAGTAGAGAAAGTGAGCTGAGCCATGGACACATGTGCATTCATTCTCTTCCTGCTCCTGACTGTGGATGTGACCAGCTGCTTCGGACTGTGGATGTGACTGTGGAATGCCTTGACTTCCCCACAATGATTGACCAGAAGCTGGAGCTGTAATCCAAATGAACACTTCCTCCTTTAACGTTGTCAGAGTATTTTATCCCAGCAACAGAGACAAAACCAGGGCACTCAACATGTTTAATACATGGCCCTAAAATAAGAGGGAAATAAACCCAGATCTACCCTAAGGAGCTTGCTGAGGTTCACTAAGTTGTACTACCTGTCCCTCTTGAAGTATAAATCAGAGATACTTTTTCCATCATTTAAAAAATATTTTTTAAGACAAGGACTCATCTAGCCCAGATTGGTCTCAAACTCCTTATGTATCTAAGGATGACTCTGAACTTCTGATCCTCCTGCCTCTATTACCCAAGCACTGGGTTTACACACATGTACCACCATGCTTGGTTTATATGGCTGTGGGGAGAAAACTCAGGGACTTGTGGATGCTACCCAAACATTCTACCAACCGAGCTACATCTTCAGCCTAAGGAGAAGTAGCCTAAAAATCCCTGAGGAGGAATTGGATCCCTCGAGATAACTGCTGTTTTTATGTGTGAGATAAATTTCCTACATTTCCCAAGCTGTGCCTTGTTGACTAACAGTTCACTGCTGGCTCTTCATTGACCCGTAATCGCTCAGCCAAAAGTCAGCACAGTGCAGTGGATCCCAGGGAAGCTTTTGAATTTTGATGGCAGGCAAAATCAATTCAAGACCAGTCTATTTCTCTTAATAACACATTGCCTGCATATTTTTGGCTCTGCCTCCCTTGTTCATAATGAGATGCGTAAAATACATGATTAAGAACACTGTCAATCTTCAACAGCTTCCTCCTTAGAAGTTACCCTGTTAAACAGGACAGATGCCAGGCACAGGGAACCCTCCAGTTAGCATTTTGATAGGACTGTGAAGTAGATAAAGAGAGACCTTTCCTTAATTCTCTAATTGGCAGGAAGGAGATTGCCAATCACAAAAGCCAGATGTGCAGAAACTATAAACATGGTGCAGTTTATTATGTAAGGGATCTTTTTTTGTTTGTTTGTTTTATTTTTCGAGACAGGGTTTCACTGTGTGACCCTGGCTGTCCTGGAACTCACTCTGTAGACTAGGCTGGCCTCAAACTCACAGAGATCCACCTGCCTCTGCCTTCTGAATGCTGGGATTAAAGGTGTGCACCACCACCACCACCTGGCTATGTGAAGGATCTTTATCATCACCACTAATAGGCTTGATGATACCTGGAAGTGTATTTTTTTTTTTATCGATACCAATTCACACTTAACACCAAAGAAAGATGGCAAATTGGCTGATGGGTGGATAGATGGGCTGCCACCTGCATGGGGACCCAGGGGTGGGAAAGGGATGAGAGTCTCTTTCAAAGTAGCCCAAAGGAGAGACGTTTGGTGGGGCCAAGAAGGTGGCTCAGTGGGTAAGATGTTTGCTGGAAGAATGTGATGACTTGAGTTTCAGTGTCCAAAGCTCATATAAAGCTGGGTATGGCAGTGCAGGTTTGTAATTCCAGTATTCCTAAAGCGAGATGGGAGGGTCCCTGGAAGCTGCAGGGCAACTAGGAAGCAGACACAGGCATACCCGTATGATTTCAAGGCCAGTCTGGTCTACATAGCAAGTTCCAGACCAGCCAAGGCGACATGGAGAGACCTTATCTCAAAACAACAAAAGGCAGAGAGATAAAGTTTGAGAGTGGGGGTGGGGGTGGGGGTGGTGCTGAAGATGACTCAGTGGTTAAGAGCACTGTCTGCTCTTCCAGAGGGCTGGGGTTCAATTCCCAGAACCCATAGTGGTGGCTCACAACCCTCTAGAACTCTAGTCCCAGAGGATCCGATGCCCTCTTCTGGCCTCTGTGGGCACTGCACACACGTGGTGTAGTCATACACACAGGCCAAACACCTATACACCTAGAAATAACAAAATGTTAAAAAAAAAAAAAAACAAAACTAGGTCCCAGAGTATAACATAAACATGTTCCAGACAGAAATTAGAAATTTTAATTTCTACAGTAGGCCAGGAAAATCCAAGTGAAGTCATTCACTATCTGGGGGAAGGGCAAGTCTTGCAAACCCCACAAATTAAGTTGAAAGGCTCCACCTGGCAGAATTAAAACACAACCCAGGGCTATGTCCATGAACAATGTCAGGCTGTGAGAAAAGCAGTGTTGGTTATGGTGCAGAGGTTAATTCTCAGATAATAGAGATGTCTAAAATAGAAAGAAAAGAAAAAAAACTCTAATACGGATGGAAAAGAAAATATACACACAAAAGCAGATGTATAGTTGTGTTTTCACATAAATAATGATGGGTTGGAGAGGTGGATCAGTGGCCGAGTACTGGTTGCTCTTGCAGTGGGCCCTCGTTCGAACTCCAGCATTCATATGGTAGCTCATGATTGCCTATAATTCTAGTTTCAGGGGATCTGACACTGTCTTCTGGCTTCTGTGGGCCACCAGGCATGCATGTGATGCCGGTGCATAAATACAGGCAAAACACTCACACACATAAATAAAGATAAATAAATAATTAAGCAAAAGACATCGAGCCACGCTGATAAGATAGTTCAGTGAGTAACGGGGCTTTGCTCCCAAGCCTCATGACCAGAGCTGTTTCCCTGGGTCCTACACAGTGGAAAGAGAGAAGTGACTCCTGAGACCCGTCTTCTAACCACTTCACACATGCCTCAGCACACACACACATGCCCCCCATGCAAATAAAATGCAGTTTAGCAAAAGAAACGAAATGTAGCCTGTTGTGTAAAGCAAGTTCTCAAGAGAGCTCACTGAAGTACCGTGTTCTAAACACGATGCCAGAGTCAAGATCTGGATGACATCCCCCGTTAGAAAAGCTGGTATCAAGAGTGAGTTTTCACAACTGCAGGAGAGATGGCGAAACTTTTCCACCCTTGCGAAGGGAATAAGGCTGTGGACATGGACCCTTTGGTACAGTCAGCTCCGCTTCCAGGAATCTACTGTGAACACTCATTGCTGCAAGTGTGAAACGGCTCAGCTCACAGTTACACAAGGCAGTGTTCACTGAGATGAAAGGCTGGAAGAAACCCAGATGTCCATCAGTATGAGGGCTGGTTGAGTAAACCATGGTATATGTTCTGTGGGTAGTGTTAGCCAAATCATTTTCCCTGCTGTGTGGATTTTGTTTAACTGTCACACTGTACTCCTGGCAACTCCACAAAGTTAGAATGCTTACTATAGCCTAGTAATGCTGCCTCTGAAAGAAACAAGCCCAACTTACCACGCGTATCTTGACTGGGAGGGAGTAACAAGTGATATACACTTTCATGCAAGACGTCAACCTTTTAAACTGGGCATGTGACTAATAGTTACAGTTAAAATCATGCCTATCATGACCGGTTGTGGTAGTGCACATCTTTAATCCCAGAATTAGGGAGGCAGAGGCCGATTGAATCTCTATGTGTTCAAGGACAGTCTGGTTTGCATTGGGAGTTCCAGTACAGTCAGGGTTACATAGTGAATACCATCTCAAACAAAAACAGATGTGCTGTGGGATGGTCTGTATGTCAAATGTGTTGCTGATTGGTCAATAAATAAATCACTGATTGGCCCGTGGCCAGGCAGGAAGTATAGGCGGGACAAGGAGGAGAATAGAGCTGGGAAGTGGAAGGCTGAGTCAGGGAGACACTGCCAGCCGCCATCATGACAAGGAAGATGTAAAGTACCGGTAAGCCACAAGCCATGTGGCAAGGTATAGATTAATGGAAATGGATTAATTTAAGCTGTAAGAACAGTTAGCAAGAAGTCTGCCACGGCCATACAGTTTGTAACCAATATAAGTCTCTGTGTTTACTTGGTTGGGTCTGAGTGGCTGTGGGACTGGCGGGTGAGAGAGATTTGTCCTGACTGTGGGTCAGGCAGGAAAACTTAAGCTACACAGATGTGTGTGTATGTGTGTATGTATTTATGTGTGTGTGTGTGGATGTGTCTGTCTGTGTACATATGTCTGTGTATATGTGTCTGTGTGTGTGAGAGAGAGTGTGTGTGTGTATGTGTGGGTGTCTCTGTGTGTATATATATGTGTGTATGTATGGGGGTGTGTGTATGAGTGTGTATATACATGTGTGTGTCTGTGTGTGATTGTGTCTGTGTTTTTCTGTGTGTATATGTATGTGTTGTGTCTGTGTGTGTCTGTATATGTATGAATGTGTATGTGTATGTATAGGGATGGATGCATTTGTATATGTGTGTGTTTGTGCCTGTGTGTGTGTGTGTGTGTGTGTGTGTGTGTGTGTGTGTGTGTATGTGTGTGTGTGTGTGTATGGATTATTACTAGAAGTTCTCACTTCTGTGGGAGCCAGGAGCCTCCCTGCCCTCCCCATCTCCCCTTCCTTCCGGTCTGATGTGGACCTCATTGGCTAGCTCCTGAGATGTGTCCTGTGAGGAACAGAGCTCCTGAGCTGCCTCCTGCACTGTGAACAGCAGCCTAACTGGGGCATGGATGGCTGCTGAGGGTAACAACGATGCTGCCTTCGGGCTCCTGCTGCCTCTGCTTCTGAGGGGATGGATAGATAGCCTTTTAAGTGAATGGTGAGCAGAGCCTAAGAAAGTTCCCTGGGGCGGTGCGGGGGGCGGGGGGCACCGCAGATTCATAAAGTGGAGAACCATGCAGCCGAAAGAAAAGGAAAACCAGGAAGACCTCTCTGAGCTGGTGTGGAATCATTCCTAGCCCATGTGTTAATGCGCACAAGGGAAGAAGAGCAGTGTCCTTCAGTGTATGTAGATACCCTTTAGAGTGTCTAGAAATGAGAAAACCAAAAGGAGACACATGTGTCACATACACATAAACACATATGCGTGAATGTTTGCCCACTTTTATAAAAAACGACACCGAGAAGAGAAACCAGCACCATAAGGATCGCTGTAATGAAACAGAAGGAACTGGGGCCATTAGAAGCAGAATTCTCAGAAAACAACTCTTTACATTCATTCATTTCATTTTTGAGCCTTGTTTCTCATGTTCAAAAACAAATAAATAAAAACTACAAAATTAAATAGAGTCATCAACCTAGTGCTGTCAGGTAAATTGGTGAATGCTTTTAATTCCAGCACTTTAGAGGCAGAAGAAGGTGGATCTCGGTGATATTGAGGCCAGCCTGGTCTATGTAGTGAGTTACAGGACAGCTGGGGCTACTTAGAGAGACCTTGTCTCAATAAAAAAACTAACAAATAAACAAATAAACCTAACAAAGCCTAACAAAAACCAAATCTAACAAATTAACATCAGTACACAGAAGAATACATCCAGGTAATTTTTAAACACTATACATCTATGGTGGGATAACTCAAGGAAATCTTAAGCACCACTTAGTAGGGCTTTTGTTAGAAGTAATATTACTATGGAACCAATTTCCTTCATTACGCATGCTAAAATATGTAAATGTAGCATCAGGAACCAACATTTTCAACATAAGAGAAATGAAAAATGTAAAACACAAGTCCATAAAAATCGAAATGCTCTTCTAAAATGTTTCATTGAAATTACAACTTACTACAAGTTAGAATTATTCACATGGCCTCTGATTTTTAAGATACTTTTCCTGGATCTTTGCTCTGAAGTGTCTTAGAACAAATGATACTTTGCAGGAGAAAGAACACACAAGGGTCCTGGGTTCTAATCATCCCACAGAAAGATCCAGCTACTGTTCTTAAAACAATAGTAAAATTTATTTATTTATTTACTTACGGTCTTTCAAGAGAGGGTTTCTCTGTGTAGTCCTGCCTGTCCTGGAACTCACTCTGTAGACCAGCTAGCCTCAAACTCAGAGATCTACATGCCTCTGCCTCCCAAGTGCTGGAGTTAAAGGTGTGCACAACCACCTCTCAGCTAGAAAATGGTAAATTTTTATGAGCTGTTAGTAGATTTGCTTTTGTTCCTTTTTGCGGTATTCTTAGGCTGCTGTACACAAACTGTATCTTCTAGATATTGTTTCCTTTGGCCAACCTGCATTTCTTTTTCTGTCCTATTGCAGTGAACATGTAAGACACTGTTGAGAAGAAGTAGAAATGATCGTTCCTGATTTGCTAACCTAAATAGTAAAAGAGACGGATTTAGGTTGCACTGTTGGTTGAAAGTTTGTGTGTGCAAGCACGTGTGCACCTGTGTGTGTGAGCATGGAGGCCAGAGGTCCATGGTAAGTGTCTTCCTCTATTGTTCTCCCCCTTACTTTTTGAGACACTGTGGTGGTTTGAATAAGAATGGCCCCAATAGGCTCATATATTTGAATGCTTTGCCATTTAGGGAGTGGCACTATCTGGAGATGTATCCCTGTTGGAGTAGCTGTGGCCTTGATGGAGGAAGTGTCACTGGGGTTGGACTTTGAGGTTTCAGAAGCTCAAGCCAGGCCTGCTGTCTCAATCTCTTTTCCTGTTGCTTGGGGATCCATATGTAGAACTTTTGTTTTTTTAATTTATTTATTTTTATTTTATGTGCATTGGTGTTTTGCCATGGGTGTGGGTCCCCTGGAACAGGAGTTACAGACAGCTGTGAGCTGCCATGTGGTTGCTGGGAATTGAACCCAGGTCCTCTGGAAGAGCAGTCAGTGCTCTTAACCACTGAGCCATCTCTCCAGACTCCCATATGCAGAACTCTCAGCTACCTCTCCAGCACCATGTTTGCCTGCATACCACCATGCTTCCACCACGCCATGACAACAATGGACTAAATCTCTGAAGTATAAGCCAACCCCAATTAAATGCTTTCCTTTATAAGAGTTGCCATGGTCATAGTGTCTCTTCCCAGCAACAGAAACCCTAACTAAGACAGACAGGGTCTCTACTGGACCTGGAGCTCCCTGATTCCACTAGGTTGTCTGGTCATTGAGCTATAGGGATCCTCCACTGTCCACCTTCCCAATGTTAAATTACAGGTGTATCTGTCCCTGGCTTTTATGTAGGTGCAGGAGAGCTAAACTCAGGTTCTCATGTCTGTACAGGAAGCATTTTACCAACTGAGCCGTCTCTCCAGCCCCTAACAGAAATTTAGTTGTTGATTATTTTACAGACGCTTTTTTGTCATAGTAAGAGAATTTTCTTCTATTCTTTTGTTAATTTATTTTTAGTCACAACTGGACAAAAAGGCATTGGATTTTCTTGTTATGCATGTATATTGATGTGATTGTGATTTCTTTTGATTGTATTAATATAGTAAATTAAATGAACTGACTTTCAGATATCAACTAAGTCCAGCACAAGTCTTGCTTTATCCTCAGGTGCTATCCTTTCTGTATATTGCTGAATTTGAATAGCTAACATGTATGAAAGGGATTTTTACATCTAGTTATGTGACAGAAAAGTAATCTGCAGCTTTCTCTCTTTTTTAATTTAGTTTTAATAAAAGTGTTTTTGATATTCACATAAAATGAGTTGAGAAGCATTCTTTCGTCTTCTGAAAGATTGTGTGAGGGTTAATATTGTTTCTTCTATTAGTTACTCTCCTGTTGCTGTGATTAAGCACCATGACTGAAAGCAGAGTTTAATTTGGCTTACAGTTCCAAAGGGCTGAGAGTCTGCCCTGGCCTGGGAGGTATGGTACCAAGCAGCAGGCCTTGGGGCTGGAATGGGATGTTGTGGGATCACGTCTCAATCATGGGTAGGAAGCAGAGAGTGTAAACTGTAAGTCATGCAAAAAGGCTTTAAACTTTCAAAGCCCAACCCCAGTGACAACTTCCTCCAACAAGGCCACACCTTCTAAACCTCCCTAAACAGCGCCACCAACTGGAGATGAAGTGTTCAAATGTGTGAGTCTATGGGTGACATTTCTCACTCAAACCACCACATTCTTCTTTATGTAATTGAAGATGTATAAACCATGTAGTCAGGCTTGATTTATAGGACACTGTAGACTCAACACCACATAGAAGCATTTTCAATTTTTGTTTCTTTGTCATGTGACTTTAAGGGTTTTTTTTTTCATTTTATTTAAGCTGCCCATCAACAAAATAAAATTGTTCACAGCATCCCCTTATTACTTTAGTATTTAAATTATGAACCAGAATGATGTTCTCTCTTTTTAATATCATTATTTGTGGTCTTGGTCATTTCTGGCCCCCTCTTCTTCCCTCTCTTTTTCTCTTTCCTCCTTCTCCCTCCCCTCTCTCCTCTTCTCTCTCTGTTCATCAATTTTATTGTGTTTGTTTTCATCAAGTGTAGTGTTCGTTTTCTATCTTCAGGGATTTCTGCTATCTTTGTTATTTCCTCACTTCTACTAGTTTTGAATATACTTCATTCTTTGGATCACCTATGCTAGGAAGTTAGCTAATTGAGCTGGGCTAGGTTTTGAATGCTATGTTGGCTATATTACAAAAAAAACTATGATGTGTTGTGTTTTCATTACCAGTTCAAAACATTTTCTAATGTGCCTTGTGGTCTCTTCTGTTCACTGGTCCATTGATTTATTCAGTAGAGTGATGTTTGATTCCTGAATATTTGTTCATTTTTCATATATTTTCTACTACCAATTTCCAATATAAGTCTGTTTTTAGAATAAGAATAATTGTACATATTTAGACACTTGGACATTCTATTTAATAAAAATTGAATTATGGGCAGGCAGTGGTGGTACAGGTCTTTAATTCCAGCACTCAAGAGGCAGAGGCAGGTGGATCTCTGTGATTTTGAGGCCAGCCTGGTCTACAGAGTGAGCTCCAAAATAGCCAAGGCTACACAAAGAAATTCTGTCTCAAAAACAAAACAAAAAAAAAGAATTATGGCTTATTGTATGTTCTATCCTAACAAATATTCAGAGGATTTAGAAAGATTTTACATTTCACTACATTGTAGCACAGGTTTTTGAACTACAATTAAATTGCTTAGTGATATTTTAAAGTTTTTTCCTGATTTTTCATCTACTCTATTATTCAGAAAGAAATATTAAAACTCCAATTTTTATTCCCTTTTGCTCCTGTTCTTGTAATTTCTGTAGATTTCTACCAACTAACTGAGCTACGTATGAGTCCTATTTTGGGTATTTTGGATCTATGTATCATCATTTGAGTCTTTTTAACTAAATGTCTGTTTTTTTCCTGTGCATATTGTTAATTCTCATGTTTTTATCACTGATACTGATACGTTTCTTCAAATTTCTTATAGTTATTCATTCCACTGTATGCCTTTGTTAACTCATTTCATCTTTATTTGGACCTTATTTTTAATATGACTTTTTATTAGCTCACACATATACATTAGCCACATCTTGCATATATCAGCTGACAATCACTGTCTTCCGAAAGGAATGAAAACGATATTTAAATGATCATTGACCTGGATGTGGTTACAATTGGAAAGAAGCCAGGGCTTTGCACATGGTGGACAAGCGCTCTACTACAGCGTTACAAGCCCAGCTCTGATACACAGAGTCTTAACTCTGCCATCTTTCTCCTTATTACCGATTCCCACCACCTCTCCATCACTCCCTTCCTGAAGTCTAGTTCATATGGCCTGCTTTTTTATGCTGCAACTGCTATATATTTTATTTTTATATGATGTTAGTGTATTTGTTTTAAACAACCAATAAATATTTTTTTAAAAAAACATGAAAACTCAAATTTTTACTATGTTGGAAAATCTTTTGGTATTGCTCCAGGTTCCTGCATACTCTCTTTTTCTTTATGGCTGAGCAAGTTCTTGGGGAACCTACTGGCATGTAACACTCTATCTCAACCCTTATCAGCTTTCCCATACAGACAGGGCCATGGGCAATGACTGTGGGTCATTTCTTTGTGTGTCTCCAATGATTATTCCATCCTCTCATGGCTTTCACAGTATTTCTGTGAACTTTATAGTTATCTTGTTTTATTCTCATGTACATATCATGTGTGAACATGAATGTATTTTGCCTGTGCTAAACTTTCCTTTTGTTATCAGTTCTTACGATAATGTTTATAGTAAATGTAGTATGGTTCAACTTGGAAATGAGGCTTCAGAACTCATCAGGTTTGAAAATGTGCTTACCATCATTCCTTCAAATATTTATTTATGCATTCCTTCCAAATCCAGGAGCTTCAGCTGTGTGTACATCATGTGGCTTAACAGAGACCAGAGACCCTTATTTCAATTTCTTTTCTTTCTGGGTTTTAAGATGGATAGGACCATTGCCCAATTTTTTAATTTATTTATTTTTAATTATGTAATCTAATTTTCTGTTAAGCCAATACAGTGATTTTTATTTGACTGTGGCACTGTTTTTTGTTTGTCTGTTTTAAATTAAATATCTGTGATTTAGCTTCTGGTTGTATTTAAATTTTCTTCCAATTTCACCAGCATTCTGTAACGACGGCATTAACACTTTTCTACTGATTCAATCATCTCTGGCTGGTGACAGTCCCATTGGTTGATAGTTCTTCAGTTTCAGGATACAAATCATACTTTACTGTGGTTGTTTGTTTGTTTTTCTAGACAGGGTTTCTCTGTGTAGCCCTGGCTGTCCTGGAACTCGATCTGTAGACCAGGCTGTCCTGGAACTCAGAGATCCACCTGCCTCTGCCTCTCGAGTGTTGGGATTAAGATGCACCACCACCACCACCACCACCAGGCATCTTTATTGTGTTTTTTACCTATCTAGTAATTTTACATCAGATATTGACGGTTGAAACCCAAGTTGTGGTGGGAGTTGGGTTTTGCTTTGGTGGACTACTAAGCTACTTACAGAGAGATCAGCAGGATCCATTAAGGCTCATTTTTTCAGATTTACTAGTATGGGTCTGGAGTACATCGCTCCATCCAGTGCTGTAGGCAGCTACTGTGAATTCCCTAATTGTTCTGGCTATCTAGAGTTTGAGCTCTTTCCTGCCCACTGTTAATCCTTGCAAATGTTTGGTTTACAATTCTCTGTCTTGAACTGTGAGTTTCACCTTAGTGTTAGCCTGATACTCAGGGAAGACTCCAAAGAACCTTACTCCACCCTCTATCTCCACCAGCATAAACCTGCATCTCTAAGTAAGTGTGCATCCAAATCCTATAATGAGGTTAGGACAGTTCTCTTTATCAGTCTTCAGGAAACCTATTTATGAAAATAATTATAGTTGAATAATATGTTTCAAGGTTTCCTTCTGTTAAAGATGCTAAAAACAGAACAATGCTCATGCAGTATCAGTGGGAATTAAAATATTTTCTAGTTTCCTTTTATTTTGTAACTGATGGTTCATTTCCTGCAGGAAGGCATGCAAAAGGAAAAGCTGGCAGAATGGTGAGTTGTTTTTATGGAAATGAGGCCATTAGCACTGATTTAATGGACACAATCCATTAACTTTTGGACAATATTGATGAAGGAGAAGAGAAAGAAACAAACTAGCAAAGAATCCTCAATTACTAGTCTATGTTCTTGACCTTGGAGCTGGGTGACCAGAACTGCTATAGCATGCACTAAATCTCAACACCAAAAGCCTTATTCTAGCAAAGTGAGAGATGACAAAGTAGACTTACTTGACTAATTGAGGCCGCAGACTAAATGGTATCCTCAACTTAGCCAGATGATGCTAGTCCTGGCATTACAGAAGCATGCCACTGTACCCGGCTCTTTATATGGTGCTGGAGATTGACCTTAGGACAGTATGCTTACTTGGTTAGCATTTTACTAAGCATCTCCAGCCTCTTGTGAGAGAGAGAGACAGAGACAGAGACAGAGACAGAGACAGACAGACAGACAGACAGACAGACAGAGAGGGACAGACAGAAAGAGACAGAGAGAGATAGAGGGACAGAGACAGAGAGACAGAGAGGGAGACAGAGAAAGAAAGGCAGAGAGACAGAGAAAGACAGAGAGCGAGCGAGACAGAGAGAGTGAGACAGGCAGAGAGAGAAGACAGAGACTCATGTCCTGTCTTATGTGGTCCAGCATGTCTAATGCTCAGTGCGGCATACACAAGGCTGGCTGGGTCAGGAGCTCCCAGGCATTCTCCTGTCTTGATCTCTGATCATGCCTAAGGAGCATGGGGATTATAGACGTGTTCACTGAGGTTCCTGACTTTCTATGGGTCCTGGTGATCTAAACTCAGGCCTCATACTTGATGTGGCAAATGTTTTATGCACTGACTATACTGGCTGCTTTTGTGTCAACTTGATGGAGGCTAAAGTCATCTGAGAGGAGGAAACTCCCATTAAGAAAATGCCTCCATAAGACTGGGCTGTAGACAAGCTTGCTTTCTTAATTGATAATTGATGTGGAGCAAGCCAGTAAGCAGCACTCCAACATGGCCTCTGCATCAGCTCCTGCCTCCAGATTCCCGCCCTGTTTGAGTTCTGGCCCTGACTTCCTTCTGTGATAGACAATGGATGTGGAAGCATAAGCCAAATAAACCCTTTCTTCCCCAACTTGCTTTTGATCATGGAGTTTCATCATAGCAATAGTAACCCAAATAAGGACACTGACCCATTTCCTCAGCCCTTATTCTGTATTTTAATAGCCAGTTTCCTTCCCTATCCTTACAAATTTTCCTTAACAAAACCCAAGAGATTGAGTGTTTGAAAATACAGCTTAAGTGTTCTAGTAACACGTTTGAGATTGATATGTGAATCATGGTGGTTTAAAAGAGTTTATTTAGGGGGTTCTCCTAGGAAAATGGTGGTTCAAGAGGCTTCTGACCTTTTATCTTGGTCTGTTTCACTGTTGAAAATTTCAGTAGAGATCTGAGGATGCACATGCGTCTCCGTGTGTTTAGCAGAAAGTGATTCTTACAGGATAATTATAACCCGACTAAGTCATAGGCTTCAGGTATTCCTCTGACTACTACTAAAATGATTGTTTCAAGAGTTATTTTATGGGTTTAATCACCAAATGAGCCATTATCATCCAGCTCTGTTTTTGTTAATTAGGAGAAAATGACAATATAAAAGCATACAGGATGTCAGGATTGGGTGATTCATTGTACTCACACAGAGTTGATTTTGAGAACTCATGTGGGTACAGTGCTTTAATTATATATTCCACAGCTCACAGACTATCTGAAGGTCAATACTACACATGAGAGAAATTGCTTTTGTGTCCTGGGGTGACACAGAGCATCAGTGCTCACTGATTGCATTTACCACCAACAAACCAGTCTACACATCAGTCACACTGAAGAAAAAATACATAGTCTATTTTTTAACATAGAAATGACACCACAATCACCATGATGTATAATGTAGTCATGACCTTGTGAAGGAAACCACAGCTACTACAGTGTTCCACTCATGTTAGGTATCATATGTTGGTTCTGTAAATAATTATATAGACATATAATCATAAAAATTATAAATTTCATATTACTTTTATTAATTATAAACCAACATATCAAATTATATGATTAAAATATTATTAATAATTAAGTACATAATTATTAAAATTATAAACAATAGTTATTAAATATAAAATATATAAATTTATATAAATTATGAAATATATAGATATATGTTGTTTGTGTATATTATATATATATTTCATTTTCATGTGTGTGTATGCATGTCTGCATGTCTGTGGGCCCACTAATGTGTGTAGGTATATGGGGTGTGCATGTGCTCACACAAGCATGTAGAGACCCAAAGTTGATGTTAAGAATTACCTCCAATCCTTCTTTCACCTTATTCATTGAGGATGGGTTTCCTCAATGAAACCCCAAGTTTGCCAATATGAATAGTCTTGCTAGCCAGCTTGATTTGGGGATCCCAATTCTACCTTCTGAGGCTGGAATTACAGTTGTGCTGCCATGCTCACCCAGCATTTATGTGGGCTCTGGGGAGGAGAACTTCTGTTCTCATGCTTGCACAATAAGCATTTTAGCCACTAAGCCATCTCCCAGCTCCATGAAAGTATGTGTGTATGTGTATGTGCATAAGATTAATATTTACAAAAGGTTATATATAATAAAGTATACGAATGTATATAAAATGAAATTCAAGCTACTAAACTGTATCCTCTGAGGAAAACTTTGGTAATGGAACACAGAACATGTAGATTTGAAATGAAAACTGGCCCAGTTTCAGTTATTCTGTGGCTTGACAAACTGAGGAAGCAGTGCCCGTCACTGTATAATGGGTACGTTCATCACGTTCTTGCAAAGGAGGGAGCTCTGATATCTTCATCTGTTAGTCTGACTTGATGTTCATTATGGCTTGGTCTTTTCATAATTATTCAAGCTCAGAAAGATGCTAGAGGCAACATTCCTTAACATTTATTAGTCAATATTCAGTATGCTATCCACATTAAGCTGTTTTGTAATCTGATAGAATAAAGTAGTTCATTACATTGGGTATTTAAATTAAGTGCATTTCTCTCACTTAAAAAGGTTTTAAAGTGTGGACACATTACAAAAGCTGGAAATGTTTATTGGACAAAGTTTTGAAAACACAAATATTCACAATGACAAGAAACATCCTATCATTCAAGAACAAGTCTTAGTGTCTGTCTCTCCATCCATCCATTATTCATCTATCCATCCTCCACCCATCCATCCGTCCATCATTCATCCATCCATCCATCCATCCATCCATCCATCATCCATCCGTTCATCATCCTTGCTCAGCCAACATCGGAGAAGTGTCTACCTACAGCAGATGTGAACAAATATAGAGACCCACAGCTAGACAACATGCAGAGAGTGAGAGACCTTGGAACACTCATCCTGCTTGGATGTCTCCATCAAATCCCTCCCCTCAGGGCTCAGGGAACCCTATGGAAGAGGAGTTTGAAAAGTGTAGGAGCCAGGGAGATGGAGGACACCAAGGAAACAAGGCCCTCTAAATTGCCATGATCAAAGCACATATGATACAGCATGCACAGGTCTGCACTAAAGAGGGCCCTAGAGCTGAAAGGAGAAGTGGACACATGCCCACACTCCCTAACCAGAAACAATCTCCAATTGATAACTACTTACAAATAAAAATTTAGTTTCCTCCAAGGGCGTCTCACTGAGGCAACAAAATACTCTTAAGGGTAGACTATGCTCAGAAGTAGATGGTCAACAGAAAATGAACTCCACAGCATCTTTGGGGGTTCCTTGTCTTACAATGTCATGTCAGATCTTTTCCTTGTTTAAAAATTTTATATCATTATTTTTAAATTTTATTTTATTCATCTACTTTCTCTCTTTTTATCCTACAGATTCTTCGTGTATATATTATTGCTTCCAGTTTAGTGTTTTTTGAGATTCCTGAGTGTGTGAATGAATGGGTCTCTGTGTCTTTTGCCTTCTTGGGTTCTTTCCTTCTTGTCCAATTTCAATGTCTTAGTTTTTATATGACATTATATTATTATTATTATCCCTTAGAAGCTTGTTTGTTTTCTAATAAGAGACAGAAAGGGGGTAGATCCAGATGGGAGGGGAGGTGGGGAGAAACTGGGAAAAGTATAGGGAAGGAAAACCATAATCAAGATCTATTATGTGAGAAAAATTTTTCTTTTCAATAAAAGGAAATAAAAATAAAAATTTTCAAAATATTACTTTTGCATTTTTTCCTTTTGAAAAAATATGGAAGTAGAATCTACTTTTTCAGTTTGTGGGTACTCATTTTAAAATTTGTATTATGTGCCTGGTAGCAGTGGTGGCACACGTCTTTAATCCCAGCACTTGGGTGGCAGAGGCAGGCGGATCTCTCTGAGTTTGAGGCCAGCCTGGTCTACAGAGTGAGTTCCAGGACAGCCAGAGCTGTTACACAGAACAACTCTGTCTTAGGTAAATAAAATAAAATGGATTGTGATTTTGTGTGTGTGTGTGTGTGTGCGTGTGTGTGTGTGTGTGTGTGTGTGTGTGTGTGTGTGTGTGTAGTTATAATACATATATTCAGTCAGTTCATATATTTTTATATATGAACTGAGTTGAGTGAGACTTGGAAATGCTAAAGTCAGACCACCATTCACAAATAATTTCAGTTTGATACAGTTTATGAATATCCTGTAATTATGTAATTGTGTCTGTTGACCCATATAACTCACATCTTAAATGTGTTTTTCTGCTGTGCATTCCTCAAGATTACCTCAAGAGGCATGTGTCGCAGATGCAGTCATGCTTTCACTCTCCCTTCAGGATCTGCTTTCATTTGAAGACTCATAAAAGGGGATGCAGGATGAACTGAGAAGCTCCTGGACTCTGGTCTCAGAGTACTGAATTTCTATTTTCCCTGTATCGTGTGAGACACTCTGACAAAGTCTACAAGTAACCTGAAGAGCCCAAACAACATGAAAATGTTATTTAAGAAATATTGTTGTCAATATTAATTAGTCTTAGATCCTATTACTAAATACTTGCTGGAAGTCATTTTTAAATTAAAAAACATTGCACACCTAATATTTTCTTTGATTCTAGGTCCGATTATTATGTGCCTGTCAATATTTTGATGGTGCGTTCATGCTACTCACAGGCAGGTGAACTGCATTAGGAATTATCTGATTGTTTCTAGATCTCTGACACCCATTGTTCTCCAGGTACAACTTTGTGATCCCAGGGGTGGTGAGCCCCTTTCTACGTCAATTCAGCATATACCAGTTTGATTCATATTTCTTTTTTTACCAGTAAAGTTTGCTTTATAGGCCATGAGTTCCTTGACTAACAGGCAAGAGATCCACTCCTAATTATGATCATTCTTCATCTCTGTCTAAAGATGAAGAAGAAACACAGGGATGTGTGGTGAGGATACTGAGGCCCATGTGAGAAAGGTAATTAGTGGTTAAGATAAATAATTCAAATAGACAACCAGGAGATACAGGCTCTCAGAATGGCACCTGCTCAACATGCTTTTGACTTGGCAGTTGCGATAAAAATGTAGTGGATTCTAGTTTACAGCTTTCTGAAGACTCCAAGAGATCTAGTAGAAAGATACTTAGTCTAAAGAGCCAGCAAATCTGGACAGCAGCCTTACCTGTCTGTAGAAGACCAGTCCACACATTTATTTACCCCAGGAACTTTTGAGGAATGATGAACAAGAAACTTAGTTAGAAATAAAGAGGGGAGAGAAAACACAGGATAGACTTCGGGTGGGCCTGGATCCTTATCCAAATGGGCCCAGAATTTTATTCCAAAGGTCTATTTATAACAATGCCAAGGGGTGGAGCAAAAGACCTCCCCTTTGCTAGTTACAGCCATCTAGTACCCAGGCCCATGGTCCAATCAACCTCTTATGCTGGGTACAGTTACTAGGAAACCTAGTGGGCTCTGACACCTGTCCCAAACAGTAAACCACAGGGTCAACTGTGCACATTAATTAAATGTATCGAGTCTTCATTTCTTCATCTACAACACTAGGATAAAATCCCTCGTGGATTGGTCTGAGTTCCAAAAGTCATAATGTGAAATGTATCGAAGTGCACTCTATAAGTACAATTATGTAACACTGGGCATCATCAAGGAAAAGGGTTCTGTATGCACTCTTCCAACACATATCAGCTACATCCATGATTTACAGTAAGCATGTTAAACTATGTAAGTGATATGCATTTGAAGTTAATACTTAGAAAGGTATTTCCATTGGATTAATAACGGGCAGACTTTGTCCTTTTGCTTCTCCACACCCAGTTTTCACATTCATCCTCATTGGTTTTGAAAATCAAAGGCAGAATACATTAAGAGCATCGAATGCTTTCAGGAAGGGTGACTCTGTTACTAAAAGATAATCTTCACTGTCATTTCAATTCATTTTCTGATTTTTCTTCTAGTTTTGAATGCTCTCAGTATGGTGGTGACTTGAAAATTACATCATCAGTCTATGGGAGAAAAAAATGGAGGAGGTCTCTAGTTTTCTTCTCCCCACTCTCTCCCCTCCCTTCTTTACCTGGGTATAGATAGCTATTTTAAGTACAAGGCTTGTATCCTCTCCAAATAGCATACCAGGTTTTATTATCTATGAAAGCTCTACAAATAATTTTACTCTTTGTTTTAGTTAGGGTTTCTATAGATGTGAAGAGAAACCATGACCAAAGCAACTCTTATAAAGGAAAACATTTGATTGTGGGTGGCTTATAGTTTCAGAGTTTTAGTCCATTATCATCATGACAGGCCATGGCAGCGTGCAGGCAGACATGGTGCTGGAGAAGGAGCTGAGAGTTCTACCTCTTGAGCCACAGACAGCAAGCAGAAAAAGTCCACTACACTGGGCAGAGCTTAAGCATATATGAGACTTCAAAGCCTACCTCTACAGTGACACACTTCCTCTAATGAGGCCACACCTCCTAATAGTGCCAAGCATTCAAACACATGAGTCTATGAGGTCATTCATATTCAAACAATCACACTTTTGTTAAAAATTTTTAAATCATTTTATAACCAGTACATTCACAGATAAATATAATTTGGGGGGGTTAATATAATTTTCACAGATAAAATAAATTAATATTTATCTTTAGATATTATAATATTAATAATGTAAAATTTCAGGTATATCTGTAAGAATTTAACTAAAGAATTTAATGTTCAGAAATTCCTGAGTTAGTCATATTTTTAAAGCAATATGGAGAAAATGCAAATTTAAATGGCTTAAACTTTATGAGTGAATATCATTTATAAAATTCAGTTCTCATCAGTTCTCAGCAAGTGATTTAGAGACCCTGAAAGATATTGAGAAACCATAATGGAAGATCCTCTGGTGTTGAAGATAGCTGTTAAAAGGAGTACATGAGGTAGATTTTGGCCACCACATGCTAGATATTTATAAAAAGGAAGCACAGAAGCAGTAAGTGAATGAACAGTAGCTAAAAGGCAGGAGTAAAATTACTAAATTATTATCATGTATTATGTGATAATAATATTATTAATTATATTGCTGAAGTATTATTATGTTCACAATTTTAGATATTTTGACTTTGTGTTCTGGAAAATGTTGCAATTAAAAGAATGATTTGAAATTTAACCCCAGGTATGCTGACTCTAAGGAGATGAAACCACGTAGATCTCTGGGAGTCCAATTCAATCTTTAGTATAACTGAATATTATACACACTGGACTCCAGAGACAGAATTCAGTGTCTAAAACTACTCCAATCATTTCTCTGAAACAAGCATTTAAGAAAAAAATATCAACCTGACTGTAAGAATATCATTTTCCAAATTTTATTGTTGGAAAATAAATGATCTAATTCTATAATATTGCTCATATCTGCTGAGTCATTGAAAAGATGTAGAGCTCTTCATATGGGAAAACACTTTACCATTTGGAGTCCAAAAGAAATATTCATCTTTATTTACAAACATCATAACTCAAAAAAAAACCCCTTAGAATCCAAATTGCTTCAGTTCTTAACATTTGAATATAATAGTGGCAGGTCTCTAGAACATTGCTCACCAATAAGGACCTACCACAGCCACCTAGCTAATATTTGCTAGATGTATTCTTTGCCTGAGAATGGTTTTGGTGTAAGAAATACAAACAAGAATATAATACAACAGTCTTCATGGAGCCAACAGCCTTGTGTGAAGAAAAGTACAAGGTGCTAGTGGGCTACTGGGTCAACTTAGGATCCCCTAATTTAGGATCACACACACACACACACACACACACACACACACACACACACACACACACACACAAGAGTTGGTCATTTTCTATTTCTTTTCTGTAACAGGAGATGTGTCAAATAGAGATTTCTGGTTTCATTTTATGTCACAGATTATTCACAAATATATGAATGACCATTGGCTAATAAACAGCAGTCTGAACTAATTTCTCAAATTCACAAATATTTTCCATATGAAATATCTTGATTACAAAATTTTAGTATGCCAAGATTGGTGACTTGGAAGGGCCATAGAACTGGCCCTCACTTCTTCTGATCGGGTGAGTCAGGAAGAACTGAACACCCTTTTGTGTTTACTTCAGTTTTATTGATAAATGAAGTTTTATTAATTGATTTCAAACATGTCATAGGCAGATAACTGAAAAACATAGCCAATGACAGAATCCTTCTTTCTTTATACCAGGGCCGTCTCCTCTAAACATAACAGGAGTGAGTGGTGAAGGACCATCTACAGCCTGTCTGCTATGTGTCTGTTTTAATTCAGAGTTTTATTGGCTTGCAACTTAAGCATTTTTTGCAATGTAATTGGCTTAACAGACACCTGGATTAATTTGTTAATTAAATCCTGTGAAAAGCAGTGACCTTGCCAGTTGTTATTTGGGACTTTTTCTTTAATCCCTGGAGAAATATTCCATATTTAGTTTTTTAATTTTATTTTATATGTTTGGGTGTTTTGCCTGCTTGTATGTCTGTGTATCATGTGTGTGCCTGTTGCATGTCAAGGTCAGAAGAGGGTGTCCAGTGCCCTGGTACTAAGTTACAGTCAGTTGTGGGCCTCCACATGGCTGCTGGGAATCTATACTAGGTCCTCAGCAAGAGTAATCAGAGCTCTTAACCATTGAGCTGTCTCTCCAGCTGCTATTTGTGGCTTTAGAACATGTATGTGTCACAGTTAAAGAAAAAAGAAAGGAAGAAAGAAAGAAAGAAAGAAGGAAAAAAAGAAAGAGAGGGGGGAAAGAGGGAGAGAGGGAAGGAGGGGGAGAGGGAGAGAGAGAGAAAGAGAGAGAGAGAGGGAGAGAGGGAGAGAAAGAGAAAAAGAAAACAAGTATTTCTGAAGATAAAATCAATAGGATTCATTCCACATATTTTGGCTTATTTAATTCAGTAAGCATTTGTTGAAAACACATATTGGTATAATTTGTTTGAATATATGTGCATATATATGTATATATGTATTAAAAATGAATGTTATATATTAGAACAAGGTATTTATTGAAAATATCAACCAGATGAATTTTTAAAAATGAAAAGGTTTAGCACCCAGAAATGAGAAGACATTAAGAACATGAAGCATGTTGAATTAAATTTAGGTCTTGTCTAGGCAGCGAGTGTTGGAAGTCCACATCAAGATGGGAATGGGTTAGGTGTGTCAAAGGACTGGGCAGTAATGAGATGCTGGAGGTGTCCGAGAAGGTCATCATCCTTCAGCCTAAGGAGGTGTGGCCTGGGAGTAAGTGTCTGGTGGAGAGTAGGACACAAGACCACTAAGAAAGAAGAGCTCAAGACACCCCAGGAGAGATTTCTAACTTGGGAAGAGGAGGAAGAGAGGGAGACATAAAATGCTCTAGAAGCAAAGCTGGCAGTTAGTGAGGGCCAGTGGCCCAGGGACAAGCAGGTGAAGGTGGCAATGGTGATTGGTATAGGCTCATACCATAGGGGACGATGGCTCTGGGAGGGGCAATGGTGAGCAAGGATGATTCTACCAGTGGCAATGAGGTACAAAGCCATGAGAGCTGCCAGGAAAGGATTAACTTCATGGGATAGTTGGGTGGACGGAGCAGCTGAAGAAGAGGCTGAATGTAATAGAAGCTCTGCTGCTGCTGAAGAGTGGACCAGGAATTGAGAGGTGTGGTCAGAAGGCTTGAGACTAGGAAACAGGAGGCTTTTGGAAGTAAGTGTGAGGTGTCCTAATAGGACAAGACTTTCTATAGTAACTTAGAGTGAAAAGAAAGTAAAACTCTCCAAGGTGATGGGTTAACATGAACATCAGAATCTGTTATGTCTATACATTTCACTAAATGTTTTTTCCATATCGTCTCTCTAACATGCTATTCTTACTACATGGTAAAAAAAAAAAAAGTTCAGCCTGAGATACAAAACATCCTGTCTCAGAAAAGAAAGAAAGGAAAAGCCATTAATTAATTTAACAAAAATAAGAGAAAGGGTCACCTTCCCTTTAATATGTATTCCAAATATGTATTAAAAGCATTTGTCACTTCCAGGATGTTATAGCATTATCTGTTTTTGCTTGGCACTAGGCTTTCAGAGAAGATGGAAATCCTCTATACAGTGATGCTTTGGTCTGACATCCCCATGTGATGATCAGTGTCCCTAAGCAAGTCCTGATCCTCTTTGGTGCCCCCCACTGAGTTAGGAAGCTAAGAGGTAGAAATCAACACGTGTTCAAAGTAGATGAGGTCTAGTCCCGCTTGACGACCAGTTGACAACTCTGCTTCAAGAAAGAGCAGATAAAGACAAGTCCCAGTGTCAGGTGACCTGCCAAGAGAGGGAGGTTGAAACCAAAGGTACAATAAATTTCTTTCTGCTACAAACACCACCGCTCTATGATCTTCAGAGATTAAACTTCAACTTGGAGTGGACCCGATCAATCAGAATGTTATCTAGAACTACATACTTGAAGAGGAATTCTAAGGAGATGCAGTGATGGAGAGAAAGAAAATAAAGGACTAAAACATCAGGATGGAAGCAGGGGATTTGCTTGGAATGCTTCAAAGCCACACACCTCATGGCCTCATGCAAAGTGTTCTGATATTGTCTCTCACTTCCTAAAATGAAGCTTGTGGTTGATATTTTGTGCACCCCAATAAACTTATCTGGGGGTCAGAGAACAGAACAGCCACTATATTAAACATAGAGGTTAGGCAGTGGTAGCACATGCCTTTAATCCTAGCATTCCAGAGGCAGAGATCCATCCGGATCTCTGTGAGTTCAAGGCCACACTGGAAACAGCCAGGCATGGTGACACATACCTTTAATCCCAGGAAGTGATGGCAGGAAGCAGAAAGCTATATAAGGCATGAGGACCAGGCACTAGAAGCTTTTTAAGCTTTGAGGCTTTTAGGCAGTTCAGCTGAGATCCATTTGGATGAGGCTTCAGAGGCCTGCAGTCTGAGGAAACAGGATCGGATGAGGAGTTGTCAAGGTGAGGTTGGCTGTGGCTTGTTCTACTTCTCTGATCTTTCAGAATTCACCTCAATACCTGGCTCCCCTGGGTTTGTTTTTATTAATAAGACCTTTTAGAGATTCTGGCTACAGAAGCTGGCTTTGCTGATAAGGGATGTGATCACTCTAGTGATATGGGATTGCCAAGTGACAGTGAATGCGCACCTGACACACTTATACATGACCATTAGTGAGAATTAAAGTTTGGTCCATTCGTTACCATGGACACACTTTCAAACATATTCAGGATATCCTCTTTTTATAGAGAAGAAATGTAAATGAATGCATACTAACTTGACAAGATTTACCCCCAAGAAATGAAAGGTGCGATACGCCTTAATGAATAAGGTAGATCATTAAAAGCCTTATTAACCAGCTAGAGACTCCGTTACCTGAGCAATCTGAGAAATCAAAGTTTTATGTCAAGTATTAGGTAATTCATACTTTTCAAAAGTGTTATGTACTTTAACAATTTTAGTGTGTGTGTGTGTGTGTGTGTGTGTGTGTGTGTGTGTGTGTGTGTATGGACGCACACATGCCATAGCATATGTGAAAGTCACAGTGTTCTATAAGTTGTCATCTACCATGCAGGTCCCAGCAATTGAACTCTGTTGGTCTTGACAACCAGAGCCTCTACCCACTGACTCATCTTGCTGGCCACAATTTACATATATATGTTTTTAATGCCTAGATTTGTGTGAAAATACTGCCATGCTCTTATATCTATATTACATTGATCACATTTCTTCCCACCTTGTGTGTGTGTGTGTGTGTGTGTGTGTGTGTGTGTGTGTGTGTGTGTGTGTGTATGTGTAAGGGGCAGTAACTATATTACAGTTTATCTTTCTTTTAGAAACCTTTTCTCACATACAAACTAATATCCTAACATAATTTTTTCAAAATTTGACTGATCTCCAATGTTAGAACCAGAAGTAGGATTCAGACACCCACAGGAAAGGAAATCATAGTATAATATGAATATATACTGGATGTTTTTGCAATTCTACTTGGACTCAACTAATTTCTTATCATTATGTCAGGTAAATACTCTTTATACTACAGTAATGAAATGTAAGTTTCAACAATCTTAAGCCACTTTCCTATGTTCCAATCCAAACAACTAAATTTTGCTTTGTTATTTGTTGCTAGAAGGCTTTCCTGGATAGTCCATGCTAGCCCTGAATTTGCTATATACCCAGTGCTACCACTGAGCCAGTGGTCTTCCTATCTCATCCTCCTGAGTGCTGAGGCTGCAGCCGTAAGCCACCACGCTCAATTTGGAAGTTTTCAACCTCCTAGATTGCATTTGGAAATATGAGTCCACTCTACTACATATTCTGTCAGTAACCATATGGTATGCTACTCACGTAACAGTTGTGGAGAGCAGAGGACACCTCAAGTGAATGTGTACGGAGTGGCTGAAGTCCTGAGTGAATGTGTATGGTGGACATGGGCATACAAAGCCAGGTGAAGGACCCCAGCGGTTCAGACCCAGGAAATAGCAAAGCTTGCTTTCCTTGGTGAGGCTCAGAAGAACGGGAAAGACTTCCTCTTCTCAATGTTGACAGTGTATGCAGAAACTACCAACCACAACTTCCTCCTCCACTGGATGAGGACAGCAGCCTGAGACTGCTCCCCTACAGAGACCTTCTACCAAGATTAGCTAAACATGCTTGTTCTACTGTATACCATAAGCTCTTATCCTCAATTCAGATGTATAAAATAAATGTGCTGAGTCTCTGTGTTACTTTCATGCATTTGGTGCCCCTCACCAGAGACAGCACAGCTTATATGATCCCAGCCTTTATGTACATGTGTCTATACGTTCTTCATTCCCTCATGGTCCCAGTCAGGTCATTCTCTGAGGCCATGCAGAGTGTGTCAAAAGGTAATGGCAGACGTGCTTGCATTGTGAAGAACACTTACTTCCTAAAATGGCACAGGGCACAGGCTTACCCAAAGCCACTTCCTGTATTCGCTACTAGTGGTAACTTCCTGTGAATCTGCAGCGGCCCTGGTAGTAAGATAGCAGCAGATTCATTATCTAGCACTCATGCCACCCATGGAGGTGTCTTTCTTTAGACAGGAAGGCGTTTTGCTCTTCTACTGCCTTCTGCAATGGGAAGTGATAAGCCTTATCACTTGGTTCCTTGATAAGTCCTAAGAGCCAGGCCCCAGGCCACACCGTGAGAGGGGTTAACGGGACACAGTAAGAGGACTCAGATGGTCATACTTTGTTCTGTTTCCCCAACCCCAACCCTTCCATTTTACTATAGGAATAAAATGCACAAAACTAACATTCCATGAAGGTCAAAACAACTACACATGTACACAAACAAGAATACCCACAGAGGCCTGCTGTCCTGCCACTGCACTCCTAGAGATGGGACCTGGACTGCAAAGGAGTAGACTAAGATCAGAACCCTCAGGACTTTTTTTTATCTGATCCCTCTTTTATCCTTATGACTTACATTTTAAGTCTTACACGGAGTGGTAGCCGGTCATTCTAGAACCTACTTCCATTTTTAGTTTGGATGGAAGTGCCTTCAGATGGAAAGTAATGGCCTCCTTTCTTAATGTTCAGATCAAAGGGAAAGTGAATGACACATAGACGGTTTTGCTTCTTCAGTCAGAAGAGTTTCCCATATGCCAATCTGGTCAGCCAGTTTTTCAGAGAAAAGAAAAAAGAGGGGAGCTGAACCTTCGTTTCTATGACTTGCAACTCCATGCCACCCTCCCTCCCCCAGTATAAACAACACAGATGTAGGATGCAAGAGACACACACTTGAGTCATGGACATGATCAGAATGTATCAAGTACATAATGAAAACAGATAGGAAAGAAACCCTGGTCTTTATTAAAAGTGTCCCAACATACTTCATAGATGTTTCTGAAGCCCCTGTCACATCCAAAATGTCACAGACGGACATGGTCTCTTGGTACTCCCACAAGCCCCTCTATGCATATCCAGGATTCCAATAAACTGACAGCTGGCCTAGTGGATGGATCTTAAAATATATTTTTTGGACTATTACTTTCTTTTAAATGCTAATATTTGCAAACTCCAAAGCTCTGTGGTGCCCTCTTGATAAAGAGTAAAACACAATGTAAACACCAGGCAGTCTGTTTTCATTGTATCTGTGTCTTGTTTTGTGGTTTCTGAAAATATTTATTTTTAGGTCCTTCCCTGATACACAGGGGCTGCCACTTCCTAGAGTGGCAGCCACAACTGCTGAGTGAATAAAATGAGATACAATGAGACCATGTTATTAGAAATCATTATGAAAATGTGATACATCCATCTCAGAATTTCTATATTTCATGGAACAATGAATGCGGTGAATGTGTTTAGAATTTCCTCTAAATATCCATCTGGCACTCTGGTTATTCTTTTCCAGTTTTATTCATTGAAAACCAGGAACTTTACAACCAGTCACAAGACACAGAAATAACTTTTGGATAATGGCCTCTTGTTAGAAGGCCAGTGGCTTCTGTTTAATAGATCATTTAAGGAATGATGAATCTCAAATGTCACATTATCATTACGATCTCTAGTAACGGGTATTTTTTTTTTATTCCTTTGCCTTTGTAGTTTGTTTAAAACAGACCATAAAATATTAGCACCGATTGACCGAGACCGTGATAAGATAGCTGAATTTCCATGAGCTTTGGCAGAAGGCAGGGAGGGTGGAGACTGTTGCTCTGAGCTCATGCCTTCTGGCACAACCCGCTGCCTCTTCCAGGACAGCAGAGCCACACATCCGCTCGCTCACGTGCGGTGCTGTCCTCTTCTCCTAGCAACCATATTATGCTAAAGTGCAATGGCTGAGGTTGCCAGGATATTCTTCTATTCTTGTCTTCCCCAGCCAGCCCCAAAGCAAGAGAGTAAAAACAAATGAGAAGCAAAGACACAGGTAGCCGGGCTCAGAACAGTAACGTGCCTTTTCATTAAGAGGAAACGAATACAGCGAATCATTCTGTTGTTGATGTTTGCGAACTTTTCCTTTTTAACATCAGACAGACCAAGGGTAAAGATAAACTGGAAGAAAGACCAATTTCTTGCAATTGTCAGCACAACACAAAAACTGTACTGAACTGTAATTACTGTCTGGTTTCACAAATAACATTTCTGAAGTAAATACCACACACCGTAGAGCCAAAGACAGCACTGATGATCAAGTATATACTTTTGACATGTTAAAGTATATGAAAAACATGCATCTTTAGAAGACTGGGTGGTAGTGGCACATGCCTTTAATCTCAGCACCTGAGAGGCAGAGGCAGGAGGATCTCTGTGAGTTGAAGGTCACCCTGGTCTACAGAGCAAGTTCCAGGACAGTCAACACTACACAGATATCCATCTCAAAAGAAAAAAAAAAAGTGTTGAATCATGGCTTATCACCTCATTTGATATCGATTCTGAATTTAAATGTCTTCTGGTTTATAGAAAAGCCCACGTTAAGTGTCTTAGATGCATACAGCCCCAAACAAATTGAGACAGACCTCAGAGCCTTACCTGTCTTACACTGACATCTAACTCCATTATGCCATGTTGCCTCAGTTCCTTACCCAGATAACAGATTACAAATAGCCAACTTACATGCTTGCAGAACTTCAGACTGTTGATATGTTTGTCATGTTCTTAGCGATTCAGTGGGTGTCTTTGTCCTGCTTTTACAAATGAGAAAACCTGGTCCAAGAATGACTAGGTGACTCATCCAAGGTCATGTAATTAGAATTAGAATTAGAATTAATTGCAGAGCCAGGAGTGAAGCCCAAGATAAATGACTCCTCATCCAGAACATATTTGACTCAGGTCAGACATTAACTATCAGATCTGATACTGAATCATTGACATAAAGATAACGCAAAGAGCATGATATTTGGATATATACGAAGGCCTGGTATACATGTCTAAAGGGTTCATTGATTTATTCAATAAATATTTATTGAATGACTCTATTTTGGTACCTTGGATACAGTGGTCAGTAAGAGAAAAAAAAAAACCCAAAGCACATAGAACTTCGAAGTTGTGTGGACACAAAGTACATGTATGTCTGAGGTGGGGTAGCAATTTTAAATAAGTAGAAAGCATCCCTGAAAATGTGATGTTTGAGCAATGAGGTAAGAAAGCGAGCCACGTGGGTATCTATGGGAAGAACACCATGGGCAACAGGAAGAAAATGGATCAGATTGCGTGGGAGGAGCAGAGGGTGGGAGTGTTGAAAATGGCGAGTACTTAAGGCGAATGAAGATAGGCTATATAAGGTCTTTGGGAACCAAGGTTAGGATTGGAATCCTAGGCTAAGCATCCTCAGAAAATTTAGTAACCACAGCATCATCGAATCTGTCCTAGGATCCCACATAGGTCCACATCATCAGTCCAATTTGATCTTAAGTTATCTGGACTACAGATGCCATTCCTTTTGTTCTTGTGTTACTGTGAAGTAAAGGTCTGTTTCAGAGAGTGAGTGGAACCTTCTCAGCAAGAAGGCTACCTAATAAAAACGCTGAACATGGTAAGACAAGTCTACCCCCACCTCAACAAAAAGGATTTAGTCCCCTCTCCCAGTGAGCTTATAACTTAACCATGAAATCATGTAGGTCTCTTTCAAGTGTCCACTGTGGAGGAGTATGCACAGGGTTATGATTACACCAAGGTCGGCCAGAGACAGTGCTATTGGACATGGTATTTGAGGGGAACTTTGGCGGTAATATGTAGGGAGAGGTTTCCCAAGTTGGTAACAATAGGTAAAACATTCTGTACACAGGACTGCAGGGGTGGGTTAGCAATTACAAACCTCACTGTTCTTACAGTGGACACAAGTTTGGTTCCTAGCACCCACATGGTGGATCATAAACATCCATAATGCCAGTTCCAGGTATAAGACATACTCTTATGACCTCAGAAGGTGCCAGGCATGCACATGTGCACATACATGCAAACAGGCATTCACATACACATATAAAATGAAAATAAACCTTTTTAAAAATAGATGTTCAGAATTTGCACTAGGTAAGGTATCACACACCCTATAATCTACTTGAGAGACTGAGGCAAGAGGCCAGTAAACTTGAAGACTGTGTGGGGTACAGAGTGAGGCCATGTATGGGATTTTTTTTTTTTTTTTTTTTTTTTTTTTTTTTACATACAAAGAAAAGATTAAGATTTGGGAAAGCAAAGGGATGTGAAGCAGGCAGAGCATTCTCGGCTAGGAGCAATGTGAGCAACAGCACGCTGAAGAGAAGGATTAGCAAACATCCCCTGGGGTCAGCACATGGACTTGTGAGAGTAGACCAGAGTGAGAAGCAAAGTGATGGGGAGGCTGATCTAAGAACAGTGTGGGCTCTGCATTTGGAAGTTTCCTTTCTCAGAGGGACAATGCACTATTTTGCAAAGCCCTCTGTGTCTGCTGCTGTCTGTCACCTCTTCCTGGACGCTGAGTGAAAGCCAGCAACAGCAGCATCTCAGTCACTCCAACTCACACTGACTTGAGTGGATGGAATGCTTTACTGTGTGGGGACTGCTAAGTCTTCCACTTGGAACTGTAGCTACGGCTAGAACTCTGCTCTCTAGGTCTCAGGATAAAATATTTTAGGAGCCACGCACTTGTCCACCCATACCATGCGTTCTCCAGCTGAGTGCTGTGGTGATACATGAAGACTTGAACGCAAGTTTAACAGCTTTTATCCGATTTCCATCTGTTTTAAATTTCTTGTCTAGGCTAAGCTCAGTACATTCAATAATGAGTGTTTTATACTTTAAAAAATAATTCTGTGCACAACATAAAATTCTACATGTTTGCAGACTTACTGGATCCAATGGGTTTAGAAAAAGGGAGGACAGAGTGTTGGGAGGGGGTAGGATGAGGGGAAATCTGGGAGGAGATGGGGAGGGGATGAATCTGAACAAAATGCAATATAAGAAATTATCGGAGTTAATAAAAAAACATTGTTAGAGTCTATATTATATTTTCTGCCATATGAGGTATTATTATCATCAAATTTAAATTCTATCTAAACAACATGTGACATTTTGGACAATCAGCCTTTAAAAACGTCTTGGCTGTACGAAAGCTGTCACTCACTATGTTCTCACTATGTTTAGCCTGGAGTAATTGCCAGGCAACGGTGGAGTGCTTGCAGAGTCTTCTCCACACCCATCATTTCCAAACAAACAGAATACCAACTGGGGCATTAGCTATTGCTCCACGGCTTCCTGGAATTCATTCAGATCCATTCCCCCCATCTCCCCTGACAACAATCAAATCCCTCGAAGCTCTCAATAATCCATCATGTCTTACTTCGGTGTTATATCTCTGAAAACAAAAACAATCCTGTTTTTCTGTATATGCCATGATGAACCAGAAGAGGAGGAAAATGAGGTACAAGTAAGTTCAGATTGCTCTGATTTGTTTTTGTTTTTTGGTAAAAATTGCTTTTCCAGTAGCTAGAAACTTGAATGCATGCCAGTTACAAAAGATTCTAAAAACTACCCGCAACCATCCTCCAAAGAAGAGGATACCATTGATGAATTGAAATCCCTCTTCCCTCATTCCATGCCACCATAGCTCTGTGCATTACACAGCCTCCATCTGTAATTTCACCAAGAGTTTAGATGATACAGAATTAAATCCCTATCCTATTGACTACACATGCATTACAAGAATCTATTCCTTTTGTGGGATATATTCTTCTGTGTTTTTTTTTTTTTTTACTTCTGTTGAATATGATTTTCATTTTCTGATGCATTACAGACTTCTGCTTCAGTTAATTATGCTCTACATTTTCTGGAATGCTCCTCCAAGCCTAGAGCACTTGGAACCAGGTTTGGCAGGCAAATGCAAGAACAGTTAAGGGATGAAGATAAAACATGAAGTTCATTCCTGGGAAATTCCTGGAGGGGAGTCAGATTTCTTGTCTGAGAAAAAAAAACGAGCTCACTTCTCCCCCTTGTGCCCAGAACGTCGGATGCTACCAGCCATGCATTTTCTTGAATGGGAGCATGGGAGAGAGAAACTGCCTTCTTCAGTTAATGGCTCATGCCAGTATTTTTCAAGCTGTGCTTAGAAAACTTGCAGTAATACTCTGGGTTGAAATGGACTGGTAACTAGTTATGTCAGTTTTTAGGTCCCTATCACTAAATCACAGCCTGGCCCTACTATGTTCTTTTCATTCCTCTTCATGTGATCTATTTATTTGCACCCAACGTCAGTTCAGTATCCCTCCTTTAGGAAGGACTCCAGAGTCCCTTCTCAAAACACACTCAAAATGGAAGCACAGAGCCCAATGGAGCCAAGTACTTCTGTTATTTGTTCCTTAATAAGTTGGAATCTTCCCGAACAGAGTCTGACACATAGTGTTTAATGAGTGTCTGTTACAAGTGGAAGTCAATAGGATAAAATGCACACAAAATTAATGCATGAAACCCATTTATTTATTTTGCTTTCTACCATAAGTGCCTATCTCTCATTCTCAGTCTATGTTTACAGAAGCAAAAAGCAACAGAGCACCAAAAACAAGCAAAGGACATGGAAGAAGGCGAATTTAACTCCTGATTCACATTTGAAAGACGTGTAGCTGTGTTCGAATGTGGTTTTTTGAAGTTTCTATTATCTGAGTTTCTTTGCTGTCCTGTCTCTCTGCCATCATTGGGATGACAGATCCTCATTATACCAGAGACGAAGTGTGTAGGAAAAGTTACCTTATTTCAAAAATTTAATTCAAGAGTCTTTTCCCAATGAGGTTTTGAAGTCTTTTTCTTGCTAACATTCATTTCCATTTTGAAGAGTACATTGTTTCCCTGCGGAAACGGCAGTTTACTTTTGCTGGTACATGAAGATGACGCTCAGTAGCTTGCTCATCTTCATCTGGGGCAATTTAACATATTCTAATGAGGAAGGTCTTTGCTTTAAAAACAAACAAACAAGCGAACTTGGTTTTACTGACTTACTAATACAGTTAACATTAGGATCAAAACTTGCTCCGCATATAAGAAAAAGTATAGTCACAATGTTCTATTATTTTTCTAAGCTGAAAACCATGAGGTAGGGTGAAACTCAGATACCTTGAGTAAAGCTATTGAAGAAACATCAGTGTGTAATATCTGTCCCACAGCATCTTCCTTTTGGCTACAAGTTAAATCATTAGAGATAAGAAGAGAAAGGGAAAAAAAGCACCGTTATTTCTGCAGATGAAGATGATTTCAAGGTGGCTTTTGAACTCATCATGCTCTGTGATTCTAAACTCCCTTGCTTGTCCCCAGCTTTGGGGAAATTCCACCATCTCTATTTAGCAAACTTGCACCCTGCAGCCTGGAGCCAAGGCCCCATATGGTGCCAAGATCATCGGAATTGCTTCTCAGTACTAGTTCTAAGCCAAAAAAAAAAAAAAAAAGCAACACAAACAAGCCCCATAAATATTATGTACTATCTCCTAGTATATGTTTTTATTTTGATATAACATATCTGACATTTCTCAAGAATGACTAAAACTGAGGCTCCAGGACACCCCTTGGTACTTTTCCTGATGTCTCACCATTGAAAACTTTGCTCCTCACAGCCAACAAGCTCGGGGCACTCCAGCTCTCTAACAAACGTTAGAAAGTTTCCTGTGCTCTGCAATACACTGCAATCTGCTGCTGTTTCTCCACTCGTTGGTCCTGTCTTGTAGCTTCTGCAAGCCTGGTGTTCTCTGCCTCACCTCCTGCTCTCTCTCTAGATTGCCAGCTCCTGATCCCCTTCATCTCTAATTCTAACGCATTCCTTCCCACTCACGTTCAGCATCCTGTTTGCCAACAGCTCGACTTACCTTTTAGGGAAGTTTTGAAAGACAGTTCTCACAATTTTTATGGCGATCTGGAGAGCTTAGTCCCTAAAATGCATGCTTTGCAATCAGGAGGATCTAAGTATGGTCTTTTTTTTTTTTTTTTTTAAAGACAGATGTGGTGGTGCCTGTCTTTTTTGTTTGTTAATTTGTTTGTTGTTTTGTAATCCCAGTACTGTAAAGGTATAGATACACAGACTACAGGTGCTTGCTGGTCAGCCGGCCTAGCCTGCCTAGTGAGCTCCAAAGCCCATTGAGAGATGTTATCTCAAGATAATAAGGTGGCTGGTTCCCTCAGAAACAACACCAGACGTTGATCTCTGACCTCCACAGAAATGCAAATGGGTGCACATGCACACACACGAATGGGTAACATGGTATACTTTTATGTAATAAAGAAATTGGCATTGATGTAAATGAGGAGGGCTCATATTCTTTCCACTTACATCCTATCCCATATGAACATAGTCAGTTCATGATCTTTCCATTCCTATTAGTAAAGTCTTTTTGGTTTTGAGACTGAGTTTATCTGTGTAATAGCCCTGTGTTTGGATATCCTGAAACTTGCTTTGTAGACCAGGGTGGCTTGGAACTCACAGAGATTCACCTGCCTCTGCCCGCCAAGTGCTGAGTTTATAGGCATGTACCACCACACCCAGCCCATAAACTGAGTCTTTTGAATGTATAGGAAAATATAGACACAGTGAAGTGTGCCCTCTCCCCAGTGTTTCCATTAACAAACTGCAGCATTACCGTAGTCATCATTTTCCTCTCAACTACACATTGGGAGGCTTGGCTCCAGTCCCACCTCTACCCTCTCAGATCAGCACAGAGCTGAGTTCTTCCCTACACCACAAACCTTTCTTCCCTGAGCATACTAAGCACCTTCTATGTCTCTGGCACTAGCTTGTATTCTCCTGTGTGGGAGGAGGGAAATGGATAACACATAAAAAAATAATTGAACAGAACAGCAGATGCTGTAAAACATAGAAACACTGATGTTAGAGAATGATAGCAAAGAAGGAGAAGGATCACTTTAGGAAGAGTCCAGCAAAGGGGTCTGTTTGGAGCTGAACTGAAATCTGAACATTGACAAAGGATGGAGAGTTTGGCTCGAGAGGCTGCAGGGTTCAGCTTTCTCTCGCTCTCCCCAGAGGTAGTTCTGGAATTACCCTAATGCTCACCTATCTTCACCTTTCACACTAAAGAGTGTCTGGAAGCCTAACCAGTCTTTGCCCAAGGGAATTGCCACTGCTCTACTGGAATCTAAGAAGGACTTCATCTTACTTGGGCACACTTGACCTTAAAAGGCTTAAAGGAGAAACAGGAACTCTAGGCAAGGCTGGAATTTTGTCTCCTTTATCTACCATGACACCATCCTGATCTAATAATCTATGCCATATACTCTTATAGAATTGGATGCCAGAAAAGACAATGTTCATCTGAAAACTAACTTCTTTCATGGACTAATAAGTTATAGATACTCTCAGTAGTTACCCAGAAGCCTTAGTTAATGTTCAGGGCTCTTGTTCCGATCAGTCTTATCTAAATGTCCTGGTCCCTTCCCCACTCACCCCGATAACTTCTCTTGCTGCATTTTTATCTTGGTTATGTTTCAGTTCCATTGCCCTGAATGAAAGTTTCTTGAAAATTTCAAAAGCAGATAGTGTGTAAATCCCTCATTACAAAGGCATCCTAGACCGTGGCAAGTAGCAGCCTCATGGCAAAAGCGTGACAGTTCATCTTGGTTTTGATGTTACTCAAACTTCTGCTGCACGGCATAAGTTAGCTGCTCTTCTCGGTTTAAACTCTCTTTTTTTCAACTCTTTTCACAGGATTTATACATACATACATATACAAATATATAATTTATTTGTATGTCTATATGAGTATATTTAGTTAAAAAAAAAACCCTCTCTACTTCCTTGGCTTGAACACGCTGCAGAATCTTTATCCTTTCTTTAACACTTCTTGTTGTTGATGACCTCATGCATGAATGTACATATGTGGAATATATGTGCATGTGCATGCGCATGCGTGCATGTGCAGTCTTTTCCCACACATCCATTCAATATAAGCCCCAGGTTTCCACTGCAAGCTTTCCTACCCTTCCTGCATCTGTTAGAGACTTCAACATTTTTATCTCTAGCCCCAGTCTTTCTTTTGGAAAGACCCATTTCCTAATCCCTGGGGGGGCGGGGAGGGGGCGGAGGGAGGCGATGGGGAGGTCATTTGAACCTCAGAATTAGAAGAACATTTGTGGTTCCCACTCTGTAAATCTCCCCTATCATTACATCTCTGCCAATGTCTGTCTCCCCTCCGCTCTTAGCACAGCTTCCAAGGCAGCTCACCTCCCTAGCAGGCTGTGATTGTTTCAAAGCTATCTCCAGTAGGAAAGCTAAATCTCTCACAATGCCGTGTGTCCCCTGGTCCCAACGTTACTCCAGAGAGTTACAGTGAGAACTAAGATGCGCCAGCAGCCACTGCACGCCAGGGCATTGCACATATTGTCTCCGCTCAACTCCTCCGCCTTGAGGTTTTATTGCTTCCATTATGCACTGTGGTAATTTTGATTGAGTCTAATTATTTCCCATGGCTTCTCTCCAGGAGGTAAAACACACCCATCCTCCAGGGGAACCACTCTATTCCAGTCTCAGAAAGCACAAGTTTCTTCAGTCTCATCTCATGCAAATCTCTGTGTGTGTGTGTGTATATATGAGGTTTTTTTTTTTTTTATCATTTTTACTCTATTCCAGCTTTGATATGGATTGGCAGAAGAGAACAGTATTGTCACTGCTTATTCTGACCTGTGCATCTCTACTGGTGCAGCCCAAGTTCATTCTTGATATTCCTGTGGCTTTTTAACAATAGTGTCTGTAAGAATCCTGACACATGTCAAACAGTTTTCTAAACTTTATTTCAATCTCAAGCCTTCAATCACTTTGTCTTTGCACACATTAGTGGTATCTTATTTCCCAAATATTCGGGATTGAACCCTCCACATTAGCTTTAAGGCTCCCATTACATCCTCTACGTCTCTCTGTTGATGGGATCCTGAAGGCTCCAAGTATCTTCTCATAGTGCCCTCTTTTCAGAGATCAGGCTGCACTGTCTCTCACCTGGAGGAAGTTACACCCCTTCTCCTCCCCAGTACACAGACCTGCCCGCTAGAGTGCCCTTCCCAAACCCTCCCTGTCACCCAAGCTCCCTCCTTCAACAAACAGTGCTTGCTTATCAAGGAAACAAAACTTCCCACCCTGGAAGGGCCACAGGCAGCATAGGTCTGCTTTCTTCCATCATCCTGCAAGTTCCTACATGTCTTAGGCTATTGAAAATTGAGCCACATAGTATTTTTAAATTTTCCCAGTCTCTCTCTCTCTCTCTCTCTCTCTCTCTCTCTCTCTCTCTCTCTCTCTCTCTCTCTCTCTCTCTCTCTCTCTCTCTCTCACACACACACACACACACACACACACACACACAAACACCTCTCCTCACTCTTTGTGTAACTCTAGGGAAAATTTTGTGATTAAAAAGTTTATGATATCTTTTGACCTAAATTTAAAAAGCTTGTTTGATACCTGAATAACAAAGAAAAACTTTCACCTAGAGCAGAAATCTGCATCACATACATTCCTAATCATACATTATTTTAAGCTTGTATGTTTTAAACCATGTTTACAGAATTATTCCATAGGACTGTATTGTTGCTTTTGTGGTAATTTTGATTTGATTCTCTAAAAATTGAAAACACTATTGTGACATGAAGCCATAGAATTCTTTTCATTGTTGCAAACAAGAGCTGAGTTGAGTTCTTCACCATGTGTTTCTGAAGAGTTCAATGCTGGAGGTTGGAAAAGCATTCTTGAGACTTGAATTTTTCTGTATGTCAGACTTCTGACTGTGTTTGCCCCAGTACACTTGTGATTAAACTTTTAGCTTAGAAGCTAGCCAGACTATAACATTGAAATAGTACCTTCAAGTAAACACGTGACCACTGTGCAGTGGAGTGACTCTCTGAATGGTAAACATTGCTTGGAAAAGGGCAATGAATCTGCCTTTATAGGCAGCTGAGCTCTACTTTTTTCGAAACATTCTTTTACTATTTTTTTTTCAAATATAGAATATGCTCATCTACACCTTCAGGCACAAGAGATCCCAACAGTTTCTAAATTAAAAAAAAAAGATATTTTGTATTTCTTCTATTTAGACCACCTATATTGTTCAGCAATGTCTTCCTGAGTGAGGTACAGGACCAAAATAATTAGGGTCTCATCATAAACCCAGTAAATAGCGGCACACAGAGTGGTATTAGTATGAGGTCTTCAGGATTAGGACAACAACCACCAGTTGCTATTGTTCTGAGGATACCTTTCTCTCCAGTGTCAAAATGTGTGTTTGAATCTTTTCCTGTTGGAAGTTTATAAGCAACGTTCTGTCTGCAATATGGACTGTCAACCAGTCACCACACTCCCGGGGTTTGCCAATTACCTTGCTACTGCCTCAACAGTTGTATCTGACTAACTTGCCCAAGATAGGGATTCATCCGCCACCAAAAACCCATATCTTCCCAAGACTCCTCTGCCCTATAAATGTTAGACACTGCATTATGGCCCCAGCCCATTGCCCATGGGGTATTGAAGTCTCCAAGACATAAGTACTCAGTACCTTTGTTTTTATTACTCTTGAGCTAGGAAAGCCTCTCTTTGCTTACCAAAATTCTATCTTTCCATACTTAAAAAAAAAAAAAAAGAGTCATAATCTCCATGAATGTTCCCCAGATTCTGGTTTAGTTATCTAACATGATCGCAGTTCTTGAATTTACATAGCATTTTATTTCTCTCCTAGACTATTTTAATAATAAAAAGATACATATCTCCTTTCTTCAATTCATCCTCAGTCTCCTTGAGACTCAGCTAGGTCTTATTTAATTTTAGTATTCCCGGTTGTAGATCAGGGCTCCAATTACACAATCCATTAATTAAGAATAAGAAGGAAGGACAGAGAAGAGGTGACATTGATGAGTGGCTGAACCTGAAGAAAACATGGAGGTCAGATATGGACACTTGGAAACTCAACCCAGAGTCCTCTCTCTTTCCATCCTGTTTGCTTGTCTCTAGCTTAACTTTTTATTTATTTATTTATTTATTTATTTATTTATTTATTTATTTATTTATTTATTTATTTATTTATTTATTTCTGGTGCCTGTCCTGGATCTTGCTCTGTAGACCAGGCTGGCCTCGAACTCAGAGAGATCTGCCTGGCTCTCTGCCTCCCAAGTGCTGGGATTAAAGGCATGCGCCACCACCACCCAGTTAGCTTAGCTTTTTAGATTGTACTCTGTGAGCTCTACTGCCAGGTACATTGTCTCCGTTTTTTTCCCCCTGAAATCTAACCAGACTAGAATTCTTTTGGGGCTAAGTGCTCAGAGGTCAGTGCACTAAGTACCAAAGTTGACTTCAGCTATCATGAGCAGCTTCACTGAGTGACCACTTTTGGCAAGCCTACTAAGTCCCAAGCAGACATTCTCTTCAAGATAATCTTAGTGACAATAAGTGAAAAAGCTTCTCTATTCATACTTGTCACTCCCCTGGAATCTTAATAGTTTAGATGTTAAGTCACTGAATTGCCCTGTTATTCAATAAAGAAAAGCTTAGCTTGCACATTAATTTACTGATGCTATTTACATATACATAGGGGTGTGTCTACTCATAAAACCAGAACTGATCTTATACACGTCAGATACACAAACAGTTGCACATAAGAAAGAAAAACGTGGCCTAGATATTTTATCAATGTGACTGAATTTTGGTATCACTTATAAAATTTTGTCAACTATTTCCAGTAAACTACACACCAGGGCAAGAAGTGCTTCATGTTTTTTTCTCCTTCCTGGAATTGACATTTATTTAATGGAATTCTACCTCATGACAACCTACTTGCATCACTCAGATGTTTAGTCAACGAAATTACTGAATTAATGGGGAAAATTACCTTCTTAGGACTGGGTTGCCTGAAGTCTCAAAACTAGACATGGTTACATAATGTAGCAGTTATGTAATGATGCGGTGAACAGGATTATACTTTAAAATACAGTGAGTTTTAGCTGGGAGTCTCATTTTCTGATCGCAGCCTTGCTTCTTTCCCCTTGAATCTCTGTTACCTCATAGCTGCCACCTCGCTACTTCTCATGTACGTAACTTGCTGTTCCCCAAACACTAAGCTATGATCATATAAGCGTCACGTCAGTTGTTTGCCTTTCCATCCATGAATAAACACACATACACACACACACATCCACGTACGGAGGCATGAATCATCTACTCCAGATATTACACTTGGGAGGTAATTCCAATCGATAAAGGATTTCCCATCTCTTGGCTTTCAGTATTAGATCATTACATAAGCATATTTTTCAATGAACTCACTCATTTCTATAAATACAGGTAAATCATTAGACACTGACTTTACTAAAGATCACTTTATCTAGACAGTTTCTTCACCAGTGGAAATTGGGTTTACTTGATATGAGCAGATAGAGGAAGCATGGCCTTCTATAGCTTGAATGAAAATTGCCAGCGTTAGTTATTCATAACTTTGCGCAGATGGGACCAACCAGGCAGTTTATCCTTGGACACCAAATAGGTAACAAAACGTCATTATGTGTGTTTTTCTTTTTAAATTTGTTGGTGTTTTAATTTGTCCTGATAGACTAAGACATTTGTGTTCAGAGAGAGCGATGCATTGATAGGTTTAAATTTTCTGATGAGAGCTTATCTTTCAGTCCTCTAAATAACATCAAATAGGGTTAGCAGGTTGGCAGAGCAGGTAAAGGCACTTACCACACAGGTGTGATGCTCTGAGTTCAAGCCCTGAAATCCATGATGACGGGAGAGAACCAACTTGAGAAAGTGCGTGTGTGCGCATGTGCACATGCACACATTTGTGCACAAAGTTTAATAACAAGCATATATTTAAAACACACAAAATAACAGTATATGTCAATGGTTTCCAGATGTGGTAGAAATGAGAAACAAAAGAGTTTGTATACCTTCTTCCTCAATTTATAGATTTAGAAATAATCTGCATGAGAGGCTGGGGAGATGGCTCACTGGGTACGGTGCTTGTTGTAGACATTTGAGGTTCTGAGTTCTGAGTTCTGATCTGCAGTACCACATAAAAAGTAAAGATCTGAGTGCAGCCATGTACACCCATAATTCCAGCACTGGGAAGGCTGAACAAGCCAATTCTAGGGGCTCTCTGGTCAACCATCCTCCTCAAAACTATGAGGTCCAAGTTCAGTGAAAGATGTCCTGGAAAATATGGTGAGGTGACTGAGGAAGACATTCTCTTATCTTCATATGTACCCACACTGGTGAGTGCGTCACCTACACATGTGTACACACACAGATAACACCCACACATACAACTCACACACACTCATGCAATGCACACACAGTCATACTTTTCTTGGTACTATGACTAACAATACTAACAAGGGGCAGGGGAGTCAAATGTCAAACTTCACTAAAGCGCAGGTAGGAAAGTATGAATATTGCATCTCCCAGTAGAGTATTCAATACTTTAACTTAAGGTCTTGGACATTGATTCACAGAGCATCAATACAGTAAGGTATGCCAGTTTATAAATGACACACGCTACTACATATTGATCCATGTAGGTCTATGCCTTAGGGCCTTCAGGAAAGCTCTTGCATTTTTTTCCTTTGCATTTATCCTGTCAAATTTGGCCACACACAACTGAGACATAACAAGCAAAATGTGGCACAATCATGCTGAGCAGTGATTTAGAAAAGAAATAGGTTCAAACTTCAAATAAGCACACATTGTTATTAACTACCCAGTTGAAGATTTAATGACAAGCGTGTTGAATCTAGTGGCTGACAGGGGTTCCACTTATCTTCAAGTTCATCATTCCTAGTGTGGACATCTTTTATTACTACAGATAAGCAAACTAATGGTGTGTGCGTAACATTGCTGAGGACGATTACATCTTTACTGTTCTACAGATCATATCAAACCTTTGAAGATCAGGATAAATCTGGGCAGTAGATTCAGAAATCACGCTAGTGATTACAACAGGTCAATTTTGAAGATATTTTTATGTTTCCAAAATCAAAATTTTCTTTCTCAAAGGAGTATTCTGGCATCACGGCAAATACCTGTAACTCTAGCATGCAGGAACACAGAGGCAGGAACATTAGGAGGTAAAGGTTATCCTTGGCTACCCACTGTGTTCAAGGCCATCCTAAGCAATGTAAGACCCTGTCTCACATACACACAAAAAAGTTGGTTAATTAAAAAGGGAAACATCTTGCAATTGGGACCTCTGTTCTATTTCTCAAAGAACATTCATTGTCAAAGATGGAATGGGAATAGTATCAGAAGGAAACAACGCACAGCATTCTAATCCATAGGCCCTATAGCAGCACATGGGCAATATGCTGGCTCCTAGTACATCTGATGCCAACACTTCAGGACATCTTAAGCCCTTTCAGGACAGTCACCCGAAAGGCACTTTGAATAGAGGAGGGGCATAGAACAGAAGAGGCAGAAGCTGGAGAATCTCCAGGTTTGTAAGCTCACCAAGAGGCTTAAGACTGCTACATCTTGGTGGCTGTTGCTCAATCGCTGGCCAGGCACCAGTAAAACCACTTCCTGCTTTTCTTCTTGTCTTCGACTCTCTCCTTAGCAGCCCCCCTGCCCTTTAGGGGTAGAGTCTTCTAAACGTTGAGATCAACTAACTGAAATTCCTAAATCCTAAGGAACTCCTTGCCGACTGCTTTCACGTGGTATCGGGGGCGACTCGGACCCCGAAGGCCCCAGTCCTATGAGATAAAATTAAAAGAGTGTGTTGAGGAAGAAATCCATGTGAATTTCTTAGACACAGGGGTCACATGTAGTTAATCTTTGCATCTAAAATTCATACCATGGAGCCTAACATAGTAGCTACTGGAAATATGAATGACTGAAAAGTGTTTATTTCAATGGTTAGGCAAACTAGTCAGAGAAAGAGAAAACAAGAAACAGACAGGGAGACAGGCTTCTGCATGGATAGGGGCCCCTTGGCTAAGACAAGGACCCCTAGGAAAGTGAAATCTTTCACATGGGTATCATCCATGCAGTGTTTCTTGTGTTCATTTAACCACAGAAGAGTATGTAATGCTTGCTGAGAGATTGCCAGTCTAACAGGCATTTTACATAGATGTATCCTCGAGTTCACTCCTTCAGCATTTTATGAAAATTATCATTTTCAATGTTATAGATAGCGGTGAGGACCGGGCTAAAAAGGAATCAGGGCTAAACGAGTTATTTGCAATAAAAGCCTTGGATGTGCCTACAAGTCACGTTCTCTGCTTTTAAAATTTCTGTCACTCGGGAGGCAGAGCCAGGCAGATCTCTGTGAGTTTGAGGGCAGCCTGGTCTACAGAGCGAGATCCAGGACAGGCACTAAAACTACACAGAGAAACCCTGTCTCGAAAAAAACCAAAAAAAACCAAAAATCTCTGTCAAGGCGATTTCCCACATGTTGATTACACCTGTTATTTAAATGAAATGTCAAAATGTCAGACTTAAATTTTGACTAATTGAAATAAAACAATTAGTAGGTACTCCGTGCTCAGCAGTAGATGGCTAACACAAAGTGAGATCAATGGTGGTTTTGTAGATTTTTTCCTACTCTTACTGGTCTTTTGCTTTTATAGTATAGTTTCTGGTTTCATGTTTTTATGGGTTTGGGTTTTTGTGCGTGTGTGTTTCTTATGATTTTTCTTCTTCTTCTTTGTTTCTTATGATTTTTCTTCTCCTCCTCCTTCTCCTCCTCCTTCTTCTTTTTTTCTTCTTCTTCATTTATTTATTTTTGTTTTTCGAGACAGTTTTTCTGTGTAGTTTTGGTGCCTGTCCTGGATCTCACTCTGTAGACCAGGCTGGCCTCGAACTCACAGAGATCCACCTGCCTCTGCCTCCCGAGTGCTGGGATTAAAGGCATGTGCCACCACCACCTGGCCTATTTTTTTCTTTATTTGCCTGTTTTCTAAAGGGAGGCATGGAGTTGGATGGATGGGAAGATGGGGAGGAGATGGGAGAGTAGATAGGGGAGAGGAAACTATACTCAGAATATATTGTACAAAAATTTGGGGGAAATAGAGATAAGGGGTAGATATCTTGGACTAAACTTGACTTAATAATTAGATAGACAGGGTCTCACTGTGTAGCCCTGGTGGCCCAGGACTCTTTATGTAGACCAGGCTGGCTCACACGCACGGAGATCTTCTTGTCTGTTTTCTCAATGCTGGAGTCAAAGGATTGTACCACCATGCCTGGCAAAACTTTTTATAATATACAAAAAAAAAAAAAAAAAAAAACCCCATGTTTTTCATTGAGACCAAATGAGCTGATACAGTGTGGGCCTAGTGAAGTTTCCATTGGCTAACTAAGACCAACGCCATCTGAAGAAGTCGAATAAACACTTATCTGGTTCCGTCACTGATGCCATAGTTTTCCTCTGGGCTGTGCCTGTTTTATTGTGATGCCACAGCTCTTGCATTGCAACCTGTATATTGCAATAGCCAATCAGCAGTACTATAAAAAAGCCTTTGGTCCAATATAAGGAAGTAAATATTTGCTTTGTGAACCACACTCATTGTCTATAATAAAATTATATTTATTGACAAAGGGATTTAAAAGAAAATGTCACATGCAAAGTTTGAGAAAGTCAAGGGGGATTTTGGACATCAATACCTCTTGCTAGAATTCCCAGTACACAAGATACTTGTATAATTCTTATGAAAACCTTGCACATCTACATAAGTAACAACTCAAATTTAGTTCTATTGGAAACAGGATTTCATTTCCCGCCGCTTTGCTCATAAAGACCTCCCACCTATCATTAGAAAGTTCAGGCTCACTCCCGAATCACTGCATTTGACTACAGTAAGTAAATGCAAATATCTGATGATTATAACATTTTATGCTCAGCAGTTTATTTAGTTCTTAGAGAATGCCATAGATTTTTTCCAAGTTCAGTGATTAAACTTTGGGAACTAAGTCTGTCTTAAGTCATAGAATTTTAAAAGTCAAAACTATGAGGTCGTAAGGTCATTGCTTTGTGCAGGGAAGGTGTCTCAGCAGGTAAATGTGCTGGCTGTGCAAGCTTCTAGACCTGAGCTTGATCCTGGAGATCAAGTAAGGATGGAGGGAGAAAACTGACCTCTATACATATGTCATGGCATGCTCTCTCTCTCTCTCTGTCTTTCTGTCTCTCTCTTCCTCCCCTCTCTCTCACACACACATTAATAAAAACATTCATAAAATTAAGTTTTTTAAAAGCCCACTGATTCACGAGGTACAACTGTGGCAGTTTGAATGAGAAATATCCCACAGAGGCTTGTGTAATTGAGCACTGACTCCCCAGCTTGCAGTGTTGTTTGGGAGGCTGTGAACCTTGAGGGGGTGGAGTCTTGCTGGGGGAAGTCCTTCCCTGGAGCAAACTTTGAGAGTATAGAGCTCACTCCCAGTCAGTGCTTGTTCCTCAATTCCTGCATGTGGTTGTGATGAATATCGGCTTCCTGCTCCGGCAGGCACGCCTTCCCTGCCATTTCAGACATTTAGTCTCCTGGAAATATAAGCTAAATACACTCTTCCTTAAGTTGCTTTTGGTCATGGTGTTTGCTTACAGTAACAAAAACCATAATTAATATACACACTCTGGACATAAAAATCATTAGTGCAATAAATTAGACATTTGCCTTTAAATGTTTAAATTTTACATGCAGCTGACATTTAAGGATAGGATATAATACTAACCTGACATGATTTTATAACTCAGTTTAATTATTTTATTTTGACGAAAATTTCACTGAATCCCCTCATAAGATCTCTATCATGCCCATCTTCTTTTTAATCCATTGAAACTGGGATGTGCTCTTTACAACATCAGCAACTGATAGAAATAATCTGCAACAGCCAGGGAACTCTTTATATTGAACCATCCATACTAAAGTGTATGGTTGAAAACAATTCAGTGACCGGGTGCTCAGATTCTGAAAGGAACTGGGCAGGCTGGAATGAAAGCCTGGACACCAGGGCATGAGCTCCTAGAGCTATGCTTTCCTGACTTCCCAACTGATCTGGCTCCAATCCTTCAGGGTTAGCCACGGTGATTTCTCTAATATTTGCCACACACACTCTTTGCCACTGAGCATGGCCTTTCCTTGTTTGTGTTTCCTTTTTAAAAGACATCACTATTATCACTCCAGGAACAAAACAACGTTTGAATAGTGTTATATATGCAAGCAGGTAAGTGACACAAGCAAGTCACCTTTGAAGAAAGAAAATGATCACAAGCACGTCACAAGGTAATTTTCTTTCTTAGTAAAATGTGAAAAATTGAAAAATATTAATTTTATCTACCAACTTAGCAATGGGTTTTTGAAAAAAAAAAGAAACATATGCTGATAAGAATTAGATAGTGTACCTATCAAACCTAAGGGAAACAGATACATTACAGGTATGCATAAAAGATAAGAGAATAAAGGCACACATCAGTTAAAATAGGAAAATACTAGAAAGAACATAAAAGCTCACAAATAAAAAGAATGTCCAATAAATTAAGCCATGCCTAAAGTGAGTTATTTTGCAGTCACTATATGACACTAAAATTCAGAAACAGTAACAAGGTAAGAGGATTTTTGTTTGTTTGTTTGTTTTTTCTTTTTTCTTTTTTTCGAGACAGGGTTTCTCTGTGTAGCTTTGCACCTTCCCTGGAATTTGCTTGGTAGCCCAGGCTGACCTCAAACTCACAGAGATCCGCCTGGCTCTGCCTCCCGAGTGCTGGGATTTAAAGCGTGCACCACCACCGCCTGGCTTAAGAGGATTTTTTTTTTTAAAAGAGCAAGAATATTGCTGTTCAACACAAGTCAATTATTCAAATGATGGCTTGCCTATGCATAGATGAATTGGTGGTCAAGTACATCTCCTGTATGTGTACTCTATCTGTGCTTTAAGCTAGCCCAGGATCACTGCACAGGAGGAAACTGAGTAACAGTTGAATAACAAAGTCACTAAATGGAGGAATCAGGACATAAACCAAAGATGTCTTGACTGAAAATTTGTGTTTATTATATCCATGTGTCCTCATTTCATATCAGTTCCTGTGTTCCAGGAGATCTAAAATAAGCAATTGTGGTTTTATCACCAGAAGCAAATCAATACTATAAATGTTATATCAGGAGAATGTATTCACAATTCTAAAGCTTGCTGCCTCCAAGATGTGGGACCACGGGCATAATTTCAGTGAGGGTACTTAGTAAAGAACATGAATGTGTGCATGCGCATGTGTGCACACACACAAAGGAAGACTTCTTTTCTCCACCTTGAGAGACTGTCTCTCACTAAATCTGGCATTAGCAGTTCCTGCCAGGTTGACTGATAACAAGTTCTGGGATCCTCCTGTCTGTCTTCCTGAAACCCAGTGTTGAGGTTATAGGCATTCAGAACATGCCTTGCTTATATGTGGATGACAGGGATCTGAATTCAGGTCCTCGTGTTTTCAAAGTCAGCGTTCTTATCACTTAAGCCGTCTCCCCTCATGCCACCGTGGTTTTTGAAACAAGGTCTCTCACTGAACCTGGAGCCCACAGTTTCAGCTAGGCAGGTCGGAAGACTTTTCTGAGCCACAGCAATTTTGCAAAGTTAACTCATTTTGGAAATATTTAATACTTCCCCTTCTTAGTTACTGTGCTAGGTGCTGGCACAGCAGCAAGTATAATAATCTAAGTGGATTTATTTTTAAGTTACTAAAATGTCTTTAGAGAGGATAAATTGAAGTGAGGGGAGACAGGAAAGATGGACAGTATATCTCCATCAATCTCACATCAAACATCCCACTGTCTACTTAGAGGTAATGATGCATTTGTTTTAGTAATCAGAAGATAATTTACTGATTCTCACATTTTCTCTTCTGGAGAGTGAAGTATCTTCGTTGTTCTGTAGACAGAACCTGGTATCCAAATCCCCTGCAGAAATGCTGTAGTCTGGATTCCCATCCCTTTCAGCTCCATGCTTCACTGCTAGTGTCTATGTCTCCAGGAAAGCCCATGCATTTCAGCAAATGGACTTCTAATGCAAGATCCCCTGTCTTCCCAGCAGAACATTCACACCTAAGTTCTTCCTTACCCTTCAGTCTGTGAGTCAGCAGAATGTTCATCAGTTAGGACAGAGATCATTTCTATTTAGCTGTTTAATAAAGCCAAATAAGAATGTGGCTTTTTGCTTTCGAAGTGTCTAACACCAGGGTATGCTAGTGAGACTTATTTTTCATGAAAAAGATTAAGAAATCCTTAGGAATGATGACGGATTTAGACCATTGACACTACAGCCTCCAAAACTGAGGAGGGAAAGCTTTTTATTTGCCTTAAAAATGAGCACAGAGCCCAAAGTAGGGACTAACCCATGGAGTCGTTGAGGCAACACAGGCAAAATTAAGGGAAATGGGCAAAACGAACACCATACATTGCTTGTGTTAAAGTGAGTGGCTTTCTTTATCTTTTGGAGATAATTTCAAAAGGGAAAATGGCTACCGGGGGATCTGGGTTCAGGTGTTATTCCCAAGGACAGGCATCTCATTTAACAAATTATCTCTCTTTCTGTAATAATAAACATTTGTTTTCTTTGCTCCCCAAACTGTAAATAAACCTCATCCACAGGTCCTAAATACAGTCCTTAAGATTATAAATTAGTAAATAAATCTATGCTGCCATTAGTGGGCTAACTACAGTTTTGGTTCATGCTAACAGAAGAAGCTGCTTCATAATAGTAACTTAACAGAAGGTCAAACTTCTCAGTCATGTGACTTGAGTATGAATTATCCTTTGATTAGTTATCAGTGTTGCAATGCATGTCCCATGCATAACTGCTACTGTTACTAAAACAGATTTCAGAAATGCATACAAAGAATTTAAAGAACTTCACAGTTTGTGAAGTCTTTAATACATACAGCGTCTAGTAGCTCAGAACCTATGAGGAAAATATCGTCTTCATTATGGGAGCAAAAATTTATTTCTCGATTTGCCAATTAAACGGTTTTCATAAAGGTTCACCACCCTGAAAACCAGTGTGCCTGAGAGCCAGAAATGCAGATGGACCAGTTTATCCTAGATGGGAACCAAACTAAGGTTTCTCTTTATCTGTGATAGCCAACCCGTGATGGACAGAATCCCGTTTTAAACTCCCCCACCCACCCACCCCCACCACCCCGGTTTAAGGAGATGGAAAGGAACAGCTAAAAGCTTGCAAAGTTCACCAGACAAGACACAGAAGGATGAATTTACTGAAGGATCAATAGGGAGCCGGGAGTGTTGGAAACACTATGTTCGGAGCCAGGGGCAGGGTTCCTGGGCAACCAGAATCTTGCAAGTGAGCCTGCATCCCCAGCTCTCAGTGGAAGAAGCAGCAGCACAGCTGGTCTCGAACCTGTATCTTTTATACCAGGTGACCCTTGCTCAGTCTCTGGGAGCCCTCAGACTGAGTGAGTGGCGCAGCAAGCTGCCTCCTGCTAACCAGGAGCAGGTCTCCACCCGATGCTCTGTCCTTCCGCCATCCTCAGGTCCTCCGACATTTTTCACAGAGACACAGAGGTAGGGAGAAGAGGAGACAACAGGAAAGTGTCTGCGCCCAGCCTCTGCGGCAGCGGGAGAAAAGAGAGGAGGAGGAGGAGGAGGAGGAGGAGGAGGAGGAGTAGGAGGAGGAGGAGGAGGAGGAGGAGGAGGAGGAGGAGGAGGAGGAAGAGGAGGGAGACTAGCTAGCGAGGAAGCAGCTAGAAGCTGTGATCCATCTGTAATCAGGAGAACCAGCTCCCACCGCAAGGAAGTCTGTGATGCACCCAGCGGGGCAGCGGCTGGGGGCTGGTGGGCGTTCCTGGTCCTCACCCCCTAGATTGCCCTAAAACCGACTCGGTGCCACGCACACCAGAACTCGCTTTCTCTAGACTAAGGGCTGGGGGAGGAACAAAAGAGACTCTCACCTTCTGCGCGCACACACATCACACACACACACACACACACACACACACACACACACACACGCACGCACACGCACACACACGCACACACGCACAGCAGCTGCTCAAGGTATCTGTAAAACCATCATCCGCACCTGAATCGGTTATTTTCCCTAAAGGCACCAAAAGATAAAGGGAGAAATGAGACCATCCGAGGTGGTCCGCGGCTGAGACCAAACAGCCACGAAAAGCCTGGGGACCCCGAAGCCCTGCGCGCTCCCCCTCCAGCCACCGCAGCGCCCTCTCTCCTCCCGGTCCCCGGAGGTGTTGAGCTCTCTCCCAGCGGGAGCGCGGACACCCGAAACCGAGCCCAGGCAGGACAGCGGTCCAGCCCCTCTGCGGAGCCCGGGGGACGCAAGTGGACCGAGCCCTGCGGCGGGCCACGCGGGATTCAACTTCGCGGAGCCACGGGGCGGTGCTGTCCGCCGAGACCCGCGCACCCCACTGTCTCCCCAGCCAGGGCACTGGCGACGGACGCCCCCCCCCTCCCCTCCGCCCCCTAGTTCCTGCACCTCCCCCTCGCCGCGGGAATGGGGGGGGGAGGCAAAATGAGAAAAGAAAAAAAAAAATCAAAGCCACCCATCAGTGCAAAGCAGACATTTTTCTGTCATTTCTTATCCTCTCAGGCATTCAGAGGTCGCGCCTTACCGGGTGGCCTTGGGGTGTGGGTGAGCGCACCGCGGTCGGTCCGAGGGTGCGCGAGGCTGGGCTGCTGCGTCCTCTAGAGGAGCCGGCTCGCTGCCATCCGCCCAACTTCAGCACCCGGCGACGGAGAGAGGGAGACAGGCCAGCAGAGAGCCGGGAGGGAGGAGGCTGGGGTGGGCGGGGAGGGAGCGCAGCGGCTCGCAGCGCATGCGTCTCGCCGACCGGCGCAGCCCCTCGCCCCGCGTGGCCGGAGGTGAGCCGTCCTCCCCTCCCGCGGGCGCGCGGCCGCGTGAGTCACCGTCGCGTCCCCTGCCTGGCGTGCCCGCCCGGGGACCGAGCTCACGGTGATTCGGTGCCAGGCAGCTCTGGCGACAGCAACGGGGAGGCTCGGGGTGCCTTCCTGGAAAGGACACACTCTGGAAGAGGAGGACCCTCCTAATTCGCTTTTTTCACCCACGGCTCGAGTAGTGTTCACCCTGGGAGCAGGCTTGCGGGTCTTTCAGGCAAGCAAGGCGCCTTAGGCTTGGGTTGGCCTCAGCCTTCTTGTCTGGGGGACTCAAAAGTGTAAAGTTAAATAAGTTCGAGTCTTTTACTTTATTGATGTCTTGCCCAGAAACACCCAAGAATTCTTCCAGGAGCTCTCTGGACTTAGGTATATGCACCCTCTGGGCCACTGGAGGTGGGGTTCAGTGAGAGAAACCTAATGCCAGGCAGGAGTCAAGAACTCTTAGCCAGGTGTGGAAACCTGGGGCCTAAAGCATCCTTCTAGGACTACTTGACGGCGGCGACAGGCATTGCTAATCTTTCTGCTCCCCAGCAGAGCCCAGCTCGGTGATGGAGCCTCGGATGCTTAATGCATTCCAAGCACTAGATTGTACCTCCTGTGATTAGGCTGAAGTGTTTCTGAGGGGGAGCGAGAAAAGCGGATGTCTTTCTCGTTAGATTCCACATCTGTGGGAAGAGGAATGAGTCCCCGCAGGAATGATTAGGCTCTTTCCTTACACCTAATTAGAACTGATTGCTTGTAGATGTCTATGACGGCCCCCTGCTGGAGTTCTCCTGTATGCAAATACTGTTGGTATTCCAGCCCACTGAGTAAGTACCCTTGCTTCACCCCCTTCAATTAATAGAACTCAGGGTCTCTTTTCTTCAGGTACACCCATGGCTTTGTGTGCCAATGCCCTGAAAATGCACTCCTTGGAGCTGATCTACACTGGACTGTAATGAGAAAGAAACACAGAAACCGAGAGTGAAATTTAGAAATTTTTGTAACGATTTACCATTGCCATGGCATCCGAGTGCTTTACAGTTGTAGCTGGCATGCTCTGTTTTAACGGTAATTCATTTGTTGTTGTTGTTGGAGATTATGAAAGCTCACCTTAGTATGGCCACTTTAGCAACATATCACAGAATGGATGACTCACAGACAACAGAAACTAATTGCCACAATACTGGAGAGGACCAGAGAGTCCAAGGTTAGATGTAGTCAGATTGGGTGTTTTATGAGAGGTCAAGTCCTATCATATGGGATGCTTTGCCCTCACACACTAGGAGTAAATAGACACTTATAAAGACCACTGTATCCATGCATGATGCTTCATCCATGTGATCTAACTACCTTCTAAGCCAACACCTCTGAATGCAATTACTTCCAGAGTTAGGGTTTCAACACAGGGATTGAAGGAGACAAGTGTTCTATATTCCCGGTCCATAGTATAAAAAAAAAAAAAATTCCGAAAATGGTATGAGCAGCAGTGACTCCCTTGTAACACCCTCTTACACTTGTATCTTTATTCTTAATTTCTGATGAGCTGTTGCTGGTCCACCTTAATTGAAGAATTACAGCCGTTAATAATTCTTGAACAACCACCTTTACTTCAACAGCTAATGTTGTTAATATTTATTGAGCAACTAGTTCCTGCTGGATACTGGCCTAAATTCTTTTCATGTGTTTCCTATTCTCTCTGCACAACAACCCCACAAGGTAGAGACTATTATTATCATGTTTAACAGGCATCTCAGAAGCTGAGCGGCGGAAATCCACCCCCTCCAAACCTGTTCCTCTTTGGATTGTTCAACCCAGTTATCCAATCCAAAAATGTAGAAGTCATCCTTGCTTTACCTCCTTGCCTTCATCCTCATCTAGTTAATTAGCAAGTCATATTTTCCCTACCTCAAAAACTACATGCCCGGTTTCTACACTCTGTCCCTTCTCTACCGTGATAGCCTTGACCCAACCCTCTACCATCTCTCACCTGGGTAACACAAGGCCTTCTCTTTGGATTCTATGTTTTCTCCTCCCAGACACTCTAAATAGCAACAGCTTAATGATCTTCTAGAAGGATATAGATCTGATCACGTGACTGCTTAAGATCCTCCAGTAGTCTTCCTTGTATTTCAAGTACAGCTCATGATCCATCGCCTACCTTGGGAGATTCTGTTCAATAGCCTTCCAGCTTTATTTGCTGTTATCCTGCTTCCATGGACCGTAACTGTGATTGTTCTGACTGTGTAGGGCTGTCAGCATATGATACCTATTGCTCTTTCTTCCTGGAATCCTATGTATGTAGTTCCTCACATAGCAGGCTATTTAATATCATGGAGGCATCTGCTCCTAAGAATAGCCTGACCATCATGTAAACTGTTCCAATGAGGCAAGTGGTTCTTAACTATGTAGAAGGATCCCCTTGTCTTGTTTTATTTTGTTAAGGAAATATTTTTTCAATATGCAAATAAGCCGCTTAGTCTCTCTACCTTTTCACCCCATAGTAGAATAAAGTCTTCCAAAACTTCACTTTTTTTTTCTGTTGCATCTCTGCAGTCCAGAACAAGATTTAGCATATAATATCAACTTGGTGAATAGCTATTGAATGAGTAAATGAACGATTGAATAAATCACAAACCTTGAAAAGGTGTCTTGATTGTTTTCTGCTGGTTCTTCTTGGATTCTAATTTCTAGTCACCAGTGTCTGTTGTTTCTAAACACATACAAATAAAGTGCACCATTTTCTCTGCCACCTATGAAAGGTGGTTCACATGGCACACACTTAAACTGTATGCAAGGGTCAGGTTCCAACCACACACTTTAAAACAAGCATACCACACATTTTTTTTTTCCAGTATCAAGAATTAAACCTGTAGCTGACTGCAAGCCAGGCAAGTTCTCTACTACTGAATATTCCCAGACTTCTTTGTAACTTTTTATCTTGAGACAAAGTCACACTAAGTTGTCCAAGCTGTCTGTGAATTGACTCTGGTGTCCTCGGTCTATAGGATTACAGACCTATGCTGTACCATGTATTTATTAAAGTCATATATAAAATCTTTGTGTGTGTGATTTTTTTATGCTTTATACATTAGCCAAAATATGATAATGTTCTAAGAACTAGACATGTTGACTACCATCAGAGAGATGGCAAGATGGGCAAGTCCAATCAGAGCCTTCATTATCTTCGTCTTGTAATTCTTTCAGTCTCTACATATATATCTTGGTGTTAGCAAATATCTGCAGCTGTCTTGACATCATGACACCCAGGTCAACATCTCGAACTTTATAAATGTCTACAATTTTCCCACCACTGTCATCTAGTTTCTTTAAAATATAGTGTCATTGTGATACACAATTATCTTTATGTGAGTCAGAAATGAATTGCTGTTCATCTTGACAACAGGGACACCTGCTGTACTGTCCATACAGACCCCAGACCCCATTGAATTCATCAACATTAAACATTTGTGTGGCAACTATGAAAACCAGATTCTCACCATAAACTTGGCTGCAACAGATGTCTTTTTCAAGTAGGGAAAATCTGGGTACAGTAGTGGTTTGGATATAATGTTTTCTTAATAAAGTAGACAGGAGACTCACAGACATGATATTTGCAGATAGAAGATACTGGAAAAATAAACAAACATGTGCAGTGCATTTACTTATAATTATAGACATTTGTCTTCATTACAAGTAGTGGAAGTGACCTCAGTGAGTCTAATACCCTTAAAAAGTTGTTCCAATTTATTCTCCTTACCCACATATTTATCTTAAAGCAACCACTTTATCCTTCCAAGGAACAGGGAAAAGAAAGACTTTTAGAATTCAGGAAGTTGTGACTACTATACCCAGATAAATGTCTACAGAATGAAGCATGGGAAAGTATGGTATGACTGAGAACATGGCTACACTTTCTATTATGTTAGTCAAAGAGCTTACAATGTTTCAACTACTTTCAATCTACCCTATAAATCTGGGTCTTCCTGGAGAACAGAAGGTGGAAGCTGTTGTGCTTCTTCCTTGAAAGAGATAAGGTAAGGGGAAAAAAAGATAAAAAGAAAGAGCAACCTGCCCCCCAAATATGTAACATGGAATATAGCTTCATATTTTGTACATACACTATTTTTTTTTTTTTACAATTCATTTTAACTGAAGTTTCCTGACTTGCTCAATTTGCCTGAGTTGGACTTTAAAATCTCAACGCTATTACTTCAGACTCCCAATAAAGAATTTGCATCTCAAGGAAATTAAATGGGTCTGTGACAGTAGAGAGAACCCTCTTTATGTGATTTCTGTTGGTTACACTCAGCTCACTACTTTTGCTTGAAGATGCAGAGTTGGTTTCGAGCCTGTGAAGTCTAGGCTCCCATGCCAGAAAAGAAGGAAGGGTCGGTGTTGTGTGATATTTTGTTTGTGTTCTGACAAATAAAGCTCGCCTGGAGATCAGAGTGTGGAGCTAGCCACTAGTTAGTCATAGAAGCTGGGCGGTGGTGGCTCAAGCCTTTAATCCCAGCACTTGGGAGGTAGAGACAAGAAGTGATAAGGCAGGGTGGAGACAGGATCTTGGCCCTTTCGGTCAGAGGATCTGGAGAGGTAAGAAGTCACTGGTGGCTGCTCCTCTGCTTTTCTGATCTTTCAGGTTATTACCCTGATATCTGACTGCTGTGGATATCGTTCTGTATAAATAAAACACTGATTGGCCAGTGGCCAGGCAGGAAGTATAGGCGGGACAAGGAGAGAGGAGAATTCTGGGAAGTAGAAGGCTGAGTGGGAGACACTGCCAGCCACCGCCATGACAAGCCGCATGTGAAGATGCTGGTAAGCCACAAGCCACGTGGCAAGGTATAGATTTATAGAAATGGATTAACTTAAGATATAAGAACAGTTAGCAAGAAGCCTGCCACGGCCATATGGTTTGTAAGCAATATAAGTCTCTGTATTTACTTGGTTGGGTCTGAGTGGCTGTGGGACTGGCGGGTGACAAAGATTTGTCCTGACTGTGGGTCAGGCAGGAAAACTCTAGCTACATCTGACTCCTGGTTTTTATTGATAAAATTAATTAGATTTACTCTTCAGTTATGGGCAAGGCAGATGCCAGCAGGTACCCAGACCCAAGCCAACATACCTGAGTCACACACAGGCAGCTACAGGCACACACTCAGACCAGCACACAGGCCTCTTGGAGGTAGGCACTCAGGCCTACAGAATGACACACACAGGCAGGCTGGCAAAAGTTAGGGCTCAGGCTCTAGTGCCTTTGACCTCAAGGTCATAATTATGCAGAACCCACACAAAAGTGATACTCCACCAAAAATAGTTCTATAGCAGATTATATCACTGGTTCCTTGGGGGTTTTTGGACAGCTAGTGTCAGCCATTTTATGATGACTTACAACTCCCTGGGTGTCCAATGTCAGCCATGTTTTAGTTGACTAATACCAGATATCTGTATCAACACCGTGTGGCCTAAGCATAAACTGCTCTTAAGACCTTTTGATTCCAACAGAGACATCTGGAACAGCTTCAGAAAAATGTTTGCTTGATAGAATTCTGTTTGGTTCTCTACATTGTAGTGTGAGACAGTACTCCCCTGCTCTTCCACAGCGAGAAGACATCTTTTCTGTATGTTTACTTCATCTGGAAAATGTAACTTTCAATGATTACAGTCAGATTCTTGAAAGATGAGCAAATTCCAGAAGGTAATGGTGAAGGGTATGTTATCTGGAGACTTGTAAACGCCCCTACATGAGAGTTGCTGGTTTGTGGAACAATCTTCTCACATATCAGATCTCCCTCCAGGGCTGGAAGGAAGTAAAGATAGGTGAAAAACCATGTTTTGATTTTATGTAGGGTTTTTTTTTTGGTATCTTTATTATGTTTTGGTTTGTGGTAGAGTAAGTTTGTAAAGCTAAAGCAAGTCTTTGAAAAAATCAGCTCACTAAGGATATTCGACATAGAGAAGAGTCAATGGGGCTGGTTTTTGAAAGACACTTAAGTTGCAAATGAGGATGTAGACTCATTGCCACAAGACAAGTCTTGTTAAAGACTTCCTGGTTTCCTGATTTTCTGTGGACTAGTCTCACAGTGTGAAATATGATGGAGTGGTATATGGAAATACTCTACAGCATCTTGCCTAAATCTTTATGTGTGAATACTCATAGAATTTATTAGATATAGAGTGATTGCCTATTCAAGTTTCATCCACTCATTCATCCACTCTCCCACTCTCTTGAGCACTCTTAAGAAGCATCTGCATGGCATTGTGGGGAATGAAAATATCATGGAAAATAATCTTGAAGTCGTGTAAATCTAATAGTGCCAGGTGAGGTAGGCATTATATATGTGGGCTGGCAAAACAAAGTCAGTGTGAATAGATGATATAATATTATTTTTTCTTTTTCAAATTCAAGCCAGAAACTTATAGAGAAGGAATCATCAGAACTCTCAATTGCATAGCACAGAATTACCAATGGCCAACGTGTCCTATGAATGTAACATAGTGAGAAAATGTTGTCTTCAGAAGAACTGGTTTGAATGGTTTTATGGGTTTGCAATAGAAATCCAAGAAAGGGGAGAGTTTAAATATAACATTTACATAAGAAGTCACGTGTTTATACCTGCAGTTGACAGCCACAGAGAAGACCATTACATAGGAATCAGCACCATGTAATTACATTACAGCACCAACCCATTACATAGGGATCTGATGTTTTCATTAGTAGATAAGACTAAGGAATAAGTGACAAATAACATCAACTCTACCTGTCTGTAGAGCTCACAATTAACTCAGCAACTACCACTGGTTATGGCAAAGAATGGAGGCTGAGATGTGTGGAAGGAAGGGCATTAGCAGGCCGTTGCTGTTAGGTGTCATAATTAGTTGATTGATTAAGTAAGAATTATAGGATACTTGATTGTTATAACTCCATTAGAGTGTTCATTCAAGTGAAGTCATATAGTTGTAAATGTAGAATACGCTACATTGTGACAAGAAAGGAGTTGACACTTAGCTATGGGACATTTGTACATCTCTGTACAAAGTCTAATAAATTGCTAGTAGCATTATGTTGAATGGGATTCTAAGGTGGTCACTCCTGGGATTGCAAGAAGATTATTGCAATCATTAGCAATATACGCTACACGGTGGGTGAATTATCTGGCGCTTGAAATCAGTTGGGAGTTGTATCAGTTACTTTTCTTTTCACTGCAACAAAGTATCTAACAGAAGAAAACTAATGTAAAAGAGGTTTGGGCTAACAGTTTCAGAGGGCACAGTCCACGATGATGGGGAAGGCATGTTGGCTGGAGACTGTAGCAGGGCCTGCTGATGGCCTGGCTTATAGGACACAGAACTAAAACAGAGATGAAGCCTGGTCCTCACCCTCACAGGGTTAACCCACGGTGACCCCCTGTGACAGCCGTGCCCCTTCTCTCAAAGGCCCCACCACTTTCCAAACAGCAACTCCAGCTGGGGACCATGTGTTCAAACCCACGAACCTGTGGAGAACGCTGAATATCCAATTGATTTTGAAACGGAGAAAAAAGCCACATACATCAAGGCAATAGTTACTGAAGGGTTCTCAAACTGTTGTTTCTTTTCTAAAATTGCCATTCTAGAACCCTTGCTTTCTCTTGCCAAGTGAACTTGAATAATGGAAGCTGACATACAAATTTATTTCTCAAGATTTGATAAATCGGCATACTGAAAACTCTGAAAAGTTCCAAGATAAAAAATTGACAATGGCCTCTATAAATACATTTTATATGAATATATAAAAAGGGCCTCTCATTCCCTACATGTACATATGACACACATGTTCAAAGTACATGCCACACCCACAAGGTGTGTAGTGTCAAAAATTTCAACTTTATTTATTAATTAGAATAGTAATATTTGTTGCATACAAATGTAATTAAGCTCCATTTTCCTTTTTTCATCCATTCAATATATGTGGAGTGCCTATCATGTGGCTTGTAATAGGCATTGTTTTAGACCCTAGAGATAAGATGAGGGAAAAAAATACCACAAAACTCTTCCTACATATGGGTTATATTCTAATGATACAGATGAAAACCAGCATAAATAAAGTAAAACATTTTGTAACTCACATAGTAATAAGTGCTAATGGGAAAAACCGATTCAAGAAAAGGAGAGAGGGAGTTGGCATGCTCATGGGCTAGAAGTTCTCAAATTAGATGTGATCGCAAGAACAACCTTCCTGGAAGGTGATTTATGAGTGAAGATCTGAAGAAAGAACAAAATGAAGTTGGAGGACTTTTGGAGTAAAAAAATTCCCTCCAAGTGTCACCAGAGTAGAGGCCCTGAGGCATGACTGTAGGTCAGACATAGGACAGCAGAGAACAGGTAGAGAGTGTGTTAGGCCATCTAGTTATGCATATGATAACTAAATATTCAAGACTAAGCAATCAATAAAGAACAGAGTTTATCTGTCTGGCAGTTTTAGAAACTGGGAAGTCCAAGGGCATGGGGCCTGCATCTGCTTGTCATCTAGTGAAAGATTTCTTTATGTAATATGAAATGGCAGACCGCATCACATGGTGAGACAGATCAAGTTGCCTGACTATCTCTTTCTCATCTTAAAAAGCCACTAATACCTTCTTGGAAGCCCCACCCTTATGACCTCATCAGATCCTAACTACGCCTCAGACACTCTAAACCGTATGTACATCACTGACGTATACCTTTGGAGGTCTGCAACATGAGAACTTCTGGGACACATTCAAAGTACAGCAGGCAGAGTGGTGGCAACTGAGGTTAGAAAGGAGAAAACCATGTATTGCTTTACATTTTATGGTGCTGGGTTTCTGTTCTGGGTGACTTGAAGGTGCACTGGGAGATTTTGAAAAGGACTGATATAAGGACAAACCATAGTCTGTGCAAGAAGATAGTGGCATTGTGTATGGAAGATAACTTTATATTGGCCTGCTGGGTATCCATGAGGAGAAATCCAAATAGAAAATGAGGTAAAGAGACTAGGATTACTTTGCATACTACAGTGAGGATAGACAAATTGGGAAAGCTATTTAAAGGTTACTGAGGTGACGGCGGGGGTCAGAGTCATAGTAGGGAAAGCATTCAGCAGTAGACAAATGCTGTGTGTATTTCCAGGTAGTCCGTCAGATTGTGAGGTAAAAGAATCCAAGGGACCAGGAAGACTCCACTGGATTTAGTGTTATGAGTGTTATATTTAGTGTCAATAATGGTGTCTTATTTCCTGTACTAGTGCTCTCTGAATCTCATAGCTGAGGGCAACCAGCCCTTTGCCAGCTCTCTCAGGGTCCCTTGGTGTAAAGAACTGGAAGAGTTGTAGGCAGAATGAATATGGAGAGGTGTTGCATGGTTATCTTGTGGCCTTGACATGAGTCAACCTTGCAAGTTGGGCTGCACTGGCCTGCATCCTGGCTCCAGACCCTCTCTGTATATCTTGGGCTTTGTACTTCTGGATGTCTACTCATATAGTCTAGGACAGGAATGCCACTCTGTCAACAAAGTCCTTAAATGCAGTGAGGTCCTGTTGTGGTTCAGGACCTCATTGCACTAAGATGCCTGTATCTGCCTTCTTGTTCCATAGTCTTAGATGCCAACTACCTACGTGCCTGCTGCCATCTGCTTTATATTGATAAATCTGTTGACACCGACACAGCTGGCCCCTAAAGAGTTCTGTCTGTTGCCTGTGGTGCAACTTCTATCACGATGACAGCTTATCACCCTCTGCCACTGTCCCCTCAAGCATTACGTGATGAACAGCAATGCCGAAGTATATAAGCCAAATAAATCCTTTCCTTCCCAACTTGCTTTTTGGTCATGGTGTTTCATCACAGCAGTAGAAACTCTAACTAAGACAGTCAATGTTTATCACAAGAACAGAGAAGCAAACCAGAATAATGCGTTATGGGGTTATGCTCAGATAGAGTACGTTACTATAGATTCTGACACATCCTGGGAGCCAAGTACATTTTGACTTATCTTCATTCTCTTTTCCTTCCAATAATATGAATGGTGGCACTGAGAACACAGAAAGAGAAGAGGATCTGGGATGTGAGGGGAACTCCTGACATCAGGGTTTGGAGTCCAGACCTCTCATGGTGCCTGATTCTGAACTCAGTCAAAATATCTCCTTGACAATTGACAATTGAAGCCCTTCTCATTGAAATTTTGCTTCTATAGACGGGTCTCTGCTTTCTCAAATCTTTCTCAAATTTGCAGCCCAACATCTTGTATATCATTATGTACAGAATATGCAATATATATATTTGTTGAATAATAATAATAACAGTAAAAATGAATGACCGGCTTCCTGGTGATGGTACTGGCTGAACCGCATTTTAGGGGAAGAATAAGATGGCTTCCAACAAGAAGGATTGCATTGAGATCCAAAAATGAGTTCCAGAAAACTCAAGCAGTGAAGGACCCAAGTAGAACAGGAGAGTTTGGATTTGAGGAGGTGGCCAGGATCAAAAGGTTTGTGTGGGCTGTGAGCTAAACAGCTTAAGACTTTTTCTGGTCAGATTTGAAGTAGGACATGAAGGTTTTCACTGTCTAGTCCCTACTTTCCCTTTAAAAACATATGTCCCAGTCATGCTAATACTTTTGCACATCCTCTCCCTGTCCCATGGCATCCCTGCATGTCACCATGCTTTCATCTCATCTCTTGCTTTCTTTGTGCATATATATATATATATATATATATATATATATATATATGTATATACACACTATACAACACACACACACACATATATATATATTTCCCTACCATCAGCGATGCTCCTGCCCCCTTGATAATTTGTGTGTGTGCATGTGGTGTGTGTGTGTGTGTGTGTGTGTGTGTGTGTGTGTGTGAGAGAGAGAGAGAGAGAGAGAGAGAGAGAGAGAGAGAGAGAGAGAGAGAGAGGCTCTCTTACAGCCCTAGAGTTGTGTAGCTCACCGAATAGGCTAGGCTGTCTGGTGACTGAACCCCTGTGATTGATCCATCTCCTACAAGCATCTGGCATTACAGCTTTTATATGAATTCTAGGGATCAGACTCAGGCTCTCTCACTTACATGGTAGTCACTTTGTTGACTGAGCATCCCCCCAGTCCCTCCCTTTGAGGTTCATGAGCCCTAGCCATTGAAGTTCATAGCTTAGACCAGGGTGGCTTCACATTTGTTATTTGTCTTGTTCCTCACGTCAACCCTATGAAAAGGTCCTGCTTTATTATCATTTTTTTAAAGCCTGAACAAACTGCCAGTGCTTTAAAAAAATTTCATTTTGTAGGTGAGTAACCCCAGTGTAGTAGTGTGTTGCTAAGGTTAAAGAATAAAGTGTCTGAGTTAGAGCGTTTGGTGTGGACAGCTCTGCCTTCAACTGTCTTGGAACATGAACACTCCATTCCTTGCTTCAATAGAACCATGTGACTATTCCATATATGCCCACAAATATGCATGTACTGTTTTATCAGTCTAAATTGTCATAGTTTTCTTTTTACCAATTACAGTTTTAAAACTTCCTGTGTCAAGTCACTTTTCCCCCTTCCTTGATGACAACTTTGGAAGGTTCCATAATTAGCATGTCACATTCCATTATTAAATGCTAGTGCAGTTTATAATTCTAATTCATCCTTTTTTTTCGAAATGTTTATTCTTCCCAGTTGCAGGGCAAGCTTCTGGCTCAAGGGACTTGGGATAAAGACTGGACACAGATCAGTCATTCCCTCCTCCACCCCTCCTAGCTGTGATTCAGCTCTTACTGGGTTAGAGGTAAGCAGGGAAGAGAGATGTGGAGAAAAGGGCAGATATGTCTTTGCTTAACTGGTCTTGGCCACAGCTCTCTGTGGGCTGTTTGTGCTTAGAGACAGACACCAAAAGCTGGCATTTGCATGGGTGTAGCCGAGGTGCAGTACTGGTGGACCACGGAAAACTTTGGGGTCTTCAGAAAGCAGCGCATGCCACACAAGTCCCTCCTACTTGAGACCCTGCTTCTGCTAAAAAAAAAACTTCTAGAAGCTTCTCTTACAATAGTTATTGCCACTGGGGCTCTCACCATAAACTCTTGGGGCTGGAATTTCCTCGCTACATGGGCTGTCACTTGGGTTGAGACTCCAGTAAATTAGCTCAATTATAGGTAAGTTCCATGCTAGACATACAACCATTAGACAATCACACAGCTTAGCTGTTGTAAAGAATAAATAATATAGGAAGCCACTCTCCCCCCACTCTCTATACCCTCCTCTTGTCCTGACACCCTTTAATCGTAGGGCCAATGAGTCTGTCCACAACCCAAGCACATGCCTATTCCCTGTCCTGAAGCCCATGCTCCTCTTACAGCAGATATCCTTGTCTAGGGCTTTTGTTTTTTTAAGGTGTGTGTGTGTGTGTGTGTGTGTGTGTGTGTGTGTGTGTTAAGGTCAGAGGGTGTCTATCTGATTTTATGAGACCTGTTCCTTTCTCCCCAGCACTGTGATCACAAATATACACCATCTCACCTTGTATTTTACAGGGCTCCTGGGATCAAATTCAGGTCCTCCTGCTTGTGTGGAAAGCACTTCACCAATAGAGGTATCTCCCCAGCTCCTTTAAAAAGTTGTTTTTTTTTTTTTTCTTTTTACAAGCTGGGGTATGTATAACTCAGTAGGCATTTGCAAGGCCATGCATACAGTCCCGGCATGGTCAAGGCTTTTCTGAAGAACACATCATTTCTAATCATACACCCGCAGTTTAAAGCATGCCAGCGAACAACTCAACTGTATGTGTTCCCTTTTGAGAATTGAAATATTTCCCAGCACATCTTCTGATTCTAGATTGTGCATTAATTCATTCATGTACATTAAAAAGATATTTTAGGCACACTTATAATGTTTCTACTGTAATAAATTACCAGAAGGCACGGGGCTTAAGGCAGTTCAAATGTACTATATTGCAGTGCTAGAGATTTTGAGGGATGCATGGGTATCTCTGGGCTGAAATTAAAAGTATCGGGAGGGTTGCATTTCCTTCTTAGGGCTCTAACAGAGACTCTATTCTCTTCCCTTTCCTTTTCCAGAGGCCCCTGCACTCCTTGGCTTATGGTGCACTCCATATTCAAAATCAGCAACATGGTATCTCTGGCATCTCCTCAGGTTCTGAGTAAAGGACCCTTGTGACTGGACTGGGACCACCTGCCTTGCTCCCCAACTCAGTTCCTTGATGTGATCTCGTCTGCTGTCAGTTACATATAGGCTGGTTCTCAAACACATGTGCAGACATCGGAGAAGACGGGATTATTTTGCCTACCACATGTATTATTTTTTTCTGAAAAATATCTTGAATAATTTATTTTGTGTTCGCACTGAGGAAAGACTTGGACAGTACATCTTCTTGCTCTTTTCACTTGGTCCTGTTTTAAGGAAACAAAAACTATAGCTTAATTGGTGCTCCATGGTATGAATATAATACTATTTATGTGTCTGCTCCACTGTTAAGAAAAATTTCATTTTTTCGTTTAAGATTCTTCAGAACATGGCAGGGACAGATCATCCTGTAAACATCCTCTGATTCATATGAGCACGTTTAAAAATGTTGTTTGATGACTGAGCAGTGGTGGTGCTCCCCTTTAATCCCAGCACTTAGGACGAAGAGGCAGGTTGATCTCTGAGTTCAAGGCCAGCCTGGTCTACAGAGTGAGTTCCTTGGAAAAAAAGTTATTTTATTTCTCTCTCTCTCTCTCTCTCTCTCTCTCTCTCTCTCTCTCTCTGTGTGTGTGTGTGTGTGTGTGTGTGTGTGTGTGTGTGTGTGTGTGTGTGTGTATGTGTGTGTGTGTTGTGTTTACCTCTGGAAGCCAGAAGAGGCATCAGACTCCCTAGAACTGGAGATGCGGGTGATTGTGAGCCACCCAACATGGGTGCTGCAAACTGAACTCTGGTCCTCTGCAAGAGCAGCATGCTCTCTTGACTGCAGAGCCTCAACAGGTATTTCTTTACTGTTGTATTGAGTCATGAAATTGAAGATGTTTCTTGTGTTTCAGGATCCTTCTTTGCTCTTCCGTAGCCGTGGGCCTATTTTGCATTTTCTTTTCTTTACCTGCTTTTTCACTCTGGGTTCTTTGGCGACCCTCTCTTGGTCTTTATCCTGTCATTTCATCTCAGTCCCCAGGTGGGTTCTTTTGCATTTGTGTGATTCTGAGAATAGCTTTGAACAAATCCAGCAGTCCACCCTTGACCACCAGGGACACATTGCATCACTGCGGATGCCTGAAACCACAAGGAATCCTGAAATTGAAATGTACTATGAGTCTTTTTTTTAAGTCATAACTTAAGATAAATTCATTCTTTAAATTATTCAAGAAGATTTTATGATAATAGCTAGCAGTTGGATAATTGCAACAACCTGCTAGAATAAAAGTTATGTAAACACACTCTCTCTTTCTCTTTCAGAATCTTAGGCTTTAGTCATTTTTGTTTAGAGAATGGGAGAGGACACAATGTCTGAACAGGGAGAAGTGAAGCGGAGATGTAGACACTTTAACGCAGTGCTAGGCTGCCATGTAAGTGTTCTTTGAACACAAACACTGCACTACCTGGAACTTACAGTGTAGACTAGGCTGGCTTCTAACTCACAGAAATCCACCTGCCTCTGCCCCCCAAGTGCAGAGAAGACTAGCTATAACCTTTGTCATAGATTAAAGCGTGGCCACCACACCCAGCATCTGTGGATCCTTTCAATGTTTGAGTGTGGCAAAAGACAGGGGAATGATGTTCTGTGGCGTGATGTGCTCATGGCAGACAAGCAGTGAGTCTTCTCCCACCAGCCCCTTTCACAGCAGCATCCATCATCCATGAGGACAAAGTGTTCACAACCTAAAGGCCCCTCCTGGAGCATCTCTCCCAACAGAATCACACTGGCGATTAAGTACCTTACCCATGAATGGGGGGAGAGGCATTCTAAATTACAACAGTTGGGTAGTGAGGACAGGATTAAGGGTAAATTAAACTGCCAAAAGGCTCACAGCTTTGTCTTTCAGACCCTGAGTTTTAAAAATAAAGTCTGATTCTAATAACTTTTTTTTTTTGCCATTTTTATTGCTTTTAGAGTGGCAGATATTTACCCTCTTATATTCTGTTATTTTTTTCTCTGCTGGTTTTTAGTTTATAGATATCTTAATTTTTCCCCAGAGCATTCTCGAGGGATGGCAATGTATACTCTTAATTGATTTCAGCTCATCCCAAATGAATCTTATCTATTACCTCATATATAATTGAGTAAGATTGGAATAGATTTCTTTTTGCCTACACCCCACTTTTAGCTATTTTTATCAGATGTGTCATAAACCTCATGATTCAGATCTTTCTCTTAGATTTAAATAGTCAGATGTCCTTTAAATAAGTCAGAAAAAATAAAAGACATTGGCTTTCCTATTCATTGGCATATTTACTACCGTTCCAGACATTCAGTCTTTGAATACCAGCCCCCCCAGAAACAGAAGGAACACTGGAACTTAAAACTAAGACTCATTTCTTGCAGTGTAGAATCCCAATAACTAATTTTATCAGCTTTTAAGTATGTGAAAGTGTTTCTGTTTCATCTTCATATTTTGCAGATTATCTTTCCTACAATAAGCAATTTGGTTTTAAAAATAAAAACTCTCAGCCTGTGGTAGTCTGAATGTAATTGCCCCCCTTAATATCATAGGGACTGGAACTAGTAGGAGGTGTGGCTTCGTTGGAGTGGGTATGGCCTTGTTGGAGGAAGTGTGTCACTGTGGGGGTGGGCTTTGAGGTTTCCTATGCTCAGGATACCACCCAGTGTTTCAGTTGACTTCCTGTTGCTTGCAAGATGTAAGACTCTCAGCTACTTCTCTGGCACCATGTCTGCCTGCATTTCTTTGTGCTCCTCACCATGATGATAGTGGATTAAAACTCTGAAACTGTAATTGAGCTACCCCAATCAAATATTTCCTTTATAAGAGTTGCCATGGTCATGGTGTTTCTTCACAGCAACAGAAACTCTAAGACACATCCTTAACAGCATATTATCTTATGACATACTTTGCTCATGCTATAAAGTCAGGAATGACATTTTCCTTATTATTATCTTGAGTGAAGCAGAGCTAGAATTTCCTTGCTTCTCTTGCTAATTTCTTGCATTCTCTTTGGTTTTTGTTCATATCCAGTGGATCACCATGTGGTTATGTAGGCGTTTCTTAGAATTTATGTTACTTGAATTTCATTAAATGTGTTATATCTCTGCATTGTTGTTTACCAAAACAAAAAATTTACATCTATGGGACTTCTGCTGGCATTTTTTACAAACAATTCTTCTCTCTTCTCTGTTCAACTCTCTTGTGTATCCAAATTTATGTTTGTGAAACTAAAGCAGAATTCTTAAATTTTCTGTTCAGCATCTTCAACCCCTTTATTCTACTTTTATGTGGAGTGACCTGAGTCCTAACCCCTAAGTTCACCGGTATAATTTTTTTCTTGCGTCATTTTCAGATATTGTGATTTTTCGATCATATTGTCCCATCCCAGAGTCTCTCCAGCTGTGCTCTGGCCTCTGCCCTGTCCTCAGGGCTTGAGGCATTGCGAGTGTCCTCAGTTGCAAGCATTCTTTATGTTGTGTTAGTCCCTTCACTTTCCTCTGTAAACTTAGCGGTCCTGATGCAGAAGAATCACCAGCCCAGGAGAGTAGTTTAGAAAATAAAAATAATACAGAAGGCAGTGAAATAAGATGATTTATTTTTTTTTAAAAAAGCTAGAAAGAGCCGGGCGGTGGTGGCGCACGTCTTTAATCCCAGCACTCGGGAGGCAGAGCCAGGTGGATCTCTGTGAGTTCGAGGCCAGCCTGGGCTACCAAGTGAGTTCCAGGAAAAGGCACAAAGCTACACAGAGAAACCCTGTCTCGAAAAACCAAAAAAAAAAAAAAAAAGCTAGAAAGAATAAAACCATCCAAATTTAAGAAGAAAAGGAAAGGACTAACAAAGTTTAGAAAGAAATCTGAGAGAGACAAAATAGTACAAAAAACACCACCAAAGCAAAACCCCATTTAAAAATGGTTAATACTGATAAAGTTCTTTTAAGTCTTCAATGGAAAAACAAAAATAAAAGCAAAAAGAAACATAATTATCAGAATTTATAAACATTTGAGGACCTAATTTCAAACTTGTTAGCTCATTTCATTAAGTTTCAATGACATCACTTCTGGCTCCCAAAAGGTACTTTTATTAACAAAGAAATGATGTGCTAATACTGCTAATTTAAATTGAGATAAAAATTCTTGACATTCTCTAATTAGTCAATGAATACTCCAAAGTCATGTTTCATAAAAAAATGTGTTTGTCCCAGGATGCAAGGTGATCATTGCGAAGCTGATCTTTATGCATCTTCATCACAGGACATTCTTCTAAATGAATTAGGAAATATGTTCAACAAAAATCCATCATGATAAAAACTCTAAGAAGAGGGCAGAGGCAGGAGGATCTCTATGAGTTCGAGGCCAGCCTGGTCTACAGAGTGAGTTCCAGGAAAGGCACAAAGCTACACAGAGAAACCCTGTCTCGAAAAACCAAAAAAAAAAAAAAAAAAAAAAACAACAACAACAACAACAACAAAAACAAAACAAAACAACAACAAAACTCTAAGAAGAAAGCATCGAGTTTATCAAGACATTTGATAAACTTACAATGTAGAGTTAATGGCAAAATAATAAATATTTTCTTGCTAAGATGGGGAACAACGTAAAGAAAGTCAGCTCTATCAAGGCTACTCAACATTCCATTAAAAGCTCTACTCAGTGTATTAAGTGGTGAAAAAATTACAGACACGAAGATTGGGATGAAACTAAGAAAGAATAATGTGTTATTTCAGGTGACATAATTGTAAACAGCAAAATTTGAGGACTCACCCTCTACCAAACTACAATCAATAAATGTACTTAGCAAGATATAAGGACATGACAGTAAGCTATAAGGACATGGCTTCAGATTTCTAACTGTGTCAGTTTCTTATCTTGTGGGTGGGGCCAAAAACAGCTTGTAGGGAGAGAGGTTTATTTTGACTCAGGTTTCACAGGACACAGTTCATCACAGGGTCAGGGTGCGGGGGGGGCACACAGGCAGAACAGCTGTATCCTTGGTGTTGGGTCCTCTCACTTTGGCAGAGAGGGTGCAGAGAAAAGGCAAGAAAGGAGGCATTCAGGAATCACATCAAATGGCTTGATCTCCAGAGACCTACACAGCTCTGTCAGGACCCGCCTTCTAAAGGTTCTGCAGTCTTTCCAACTGCCTCCCCCCACAGCCCCATTCTTGCCATCCGGGGAGCAAATGTAAGCAAGAATTCATGGGGAGAATAACAGACTCAAACACATAACACTAGTTAAACTTGTAGTAAATTTCACCTGTAAATGTAAAGGACCTAGAATAGGAGGACCAGTCTGGGAAAGGAAGAACATTTGGAGGAAGATTTATAACATCTAATTTAAAATTTACAAGAAAAGATACAGTATCTCAGATATTCTATTTGTCAAGAGAAGTCAACCATCCATGGTACAGACTTGTCGATCTAGAAATAGACCCATAATGTTATACTTAAATTTCAACAGAGTGACTCAAGTGAGTTAATGAAGGGAAAAAAATCCTTTTAATGTATACTGCTACATATTCATATTGGGGAAAAAGCACACAAAGCCAAGACTGCCCTTTTACTTTATATTAAAAATGTAATAGTTGAAATAGGTTAATTAGTATCTATAATATAAAATTTACTTGATATCAATGCATACAACACTTGTAAATATGAAAACATTATATTGAGAGAAACATGCCAGTTTCAAAAGTGATTTTATTCACTTCAAATTTAAGAAAGAGAAAATTTGATTTAGCACAATACCCCCTTTTTTTGTGTTCTGGTTTGTTTGTGTTTTGTCTTGCCAACTTAACACAAGCTAGAGGTATCTGAGAAGAGGGAACCTTAACTGAGAAAGTGCCCTCAACAAATTGGCTTGTAGTCATGTCTGAAGTCATTTTATTGATTACTGATTGATATGGGTATGTTCATCCAATGGGGGTAGGGTGTATGGTGCCATCCCTGACCTGGTGGTCCTGGCTTCTATAAGAAACCAGGCTGAGCAAGCCATGAGGAGCAAGCCAGTAAGCAGCACCCTTCCATGGCCTCTGCATCAACTCCTGCCTCCAGAGTCCTGCCCTGATGCCCCTCAATGATGGACTGTTCCCTGGAAGTGTGAAAAAAAACAATAAGTCTTTTTCTTCCTGAGTTACTTCTAGTTACGGTGTTTATCACTGTAGCTGGACGTGTCTTGGTCTCTCCTTGCCTGTGGTCCCACAGCCACTTATAAAATAATCATTCAGAGGCTTGTATTAATTACAAACTGTATGGCCTATGGCTTCAGCTTCTTGCTAGCTAGCTCTTTCATCTTAAATCAACCCATTCCTATTAATCTGTATGTTGCTATGTGGCCGTGGCATTACCAGTCTGCTGGCATCTTGTTGCTCCTTTGGTGGCAGGCTGGTGTCTCTCCCGACTTTGCCCTTCTTCTCTCCCTATCTATTTTGGACTTTCCTACCTGGCTCCATCCCGCCCTGCCATAGGCCAATACAGCTTTATTTATTATCCAATGGGAGCCATACATATTCACAGCTTACAGAAAGATATCCTACAGTAGCTCCAGGTTTTGAAAGCCTTTATTTACCAGCTATCTATGATAATGACACCTCAGGTCAGCATAAAAGCTTTCCAAATTCCTCAGTACACAGTTAAATTACAGCTGACAGCTTTGCATCATACAGGTTCAAGGCAAGACCCTAAGCTGGGCTCAGTTCAGGCAGGCATTGGTATAATTTATGCTAAGCAGCTCTTGTGAAATGTTGGATAAACTTGTGGTGTAACCACCCATCCCAAGTTATGACTATATAAAACCCATCATTCATGCATTTACCTAAACTCTGAAACATTTGCAGGGCTCAATAGTGAAGATTCATCTCTCCTCTTCTGCTGTGCCTTGGCCTCAATTGAGATAACTTGACTTTTGCATATGCTCTACTCTGCAGCTCTAGCTTCTCCATAGCATGGCAACTTTGAAGTAACTGATTTTCTCACAGGGATGCTCCCAGCTCTAAGCAAGAAAAGTGGCATCTGCCGTTCTTTCATAATGCTTCAGAATTGGTTGTTCACTCTTTCTAGCCAATCAAGTTAATAAACCAGCCTAGAGTCAAGTGGAGGCAATTATAATACTTGTCAATAAATGTAAGGAAGAATATGCAGCTATGATCAGCCGTGATAGTCAGTGGACCCCAACTGTGTTTATATTATCTGTGTCTTGCCTAGATCTCTCTAACAATCCCATTAGAGAGTTTCATTTCAAAATCAGACCACAAGCTGTGGGGAAAGCTACACTTCCCTCAGCAGGCATCCTTATAGTTTGGAGAGAGAGCTCTTGGTGTGTTCTTAAATTCTCTCAGAGACTCAACTGCTAGACTCAAGTCAAAAGTTACCAAGTATGCATAATTCGTTACACACCTTGGAGGGCAGGCTTGTTATCAAGCTTCTGTATCCAAGTGGGAGAGGCGAACTTTAATAACTTAGACAAGTCCTGAAGCTTCACATGGTCAGGATGCCTCTATTACATGCTTGTCAGCCCTCAGAGAACATTTGGGCCTCATTCAGAATGACCTCTGAGAAAGCCCTCCAAAATAACATGTGGGCTTGTTGATGACATCCTGGTGTTAGTCAAAACATCCAGTCCTCTGCTTTTTACATGTAGAACGGTCCTGAGGGACAACAGAAATAGGAATTCCTCCCATTGGGAAGAATTTGATGTGCCTGTTCATTCCTGGATGTCTACAGTCAATACTTCTGTTGGGCTGCATAAGGTTGCTGGTACATGAATAGAGACAAGGAGAGTACATCTGTTACTTGGGGAGTTGTCCCTGGACCATCCTGATACACCATGTACAGTTGTATAAATGAAAGTAATAATTCAGCAATTTAATAAGGCAGGGCCATCAAAGCTGCAAACTTCTTACCAAAAGAATTTCAAATCAGTCACCTGTAAGAAAGGTATGATCTAAAAGCAAAAGAAGCATGCAATTAACAGTTGAGTACAAAATGATTATTGGTTAAATATGACCTTGAGTTGCTGTATGGATGAGGGTTATAATGTTCCATATTTTTTTTCATTGTACTACAGTGAACATGTTACATACAACACTAACACTGAGGCTCTGCGACTCTACCTGGAACTTTAATTATTGGAAGAGAAACAGGAGGTTATTGTTGACAAGGGAAAGGATATATTACCAGCAACTCTGTACACTGATTGACTCCATATAAACCCCAGTATCTCACACTTGAATTCAACATCCCAAAGCACATTGACTGACTAAAAATTCCACGTCACTCCAACTCATGCAAACACTATCATCCTATAAAAATCAGTTGATACTCATGGTTGATTTTAAAAAGATAGCCAACAAGAACTATGACTTAAGTCCTTTAATGTAGTAAAAATTTTGCTACAATAGATGTAAAAGTGTCATGCTGCAAAAAACCAATCTGTAGTCATAATTAATTCAAAACTCTTGGCCAGCAGGAACCACCCAATGACAGAATTTAACAGTCACAGAAGCAAAAATAATCACATCACATACTGAAATACATGTGCATTCTTGCACTCTTGGTATTATAGAAAAACAAGAATGTGATAAGATATAAATATAAAACAAAACAGAAAATCCGTCATTATTTTCAAGTTATACTGTCAAGCTGACCAGAAAATAATAGCGATAAAAAGCTCTTCTAAGCCAAAAGGGCTGAGAGAAGCACATGTGGCTAGGAGAGACAGGCCAGGTCTGGAATCCTTCTTGGTAGCGTCAAAAACTAGACATTATTAAACTATGCATTGTTACAGAGAAGCCATCATGGCTTGCCAGTCTCAAAATAACCCGAGAAATCTCATTTTATTGTGTTCCTCATTCTAACAAAGGGAACGAAGAAATGTTTTCTAACACCTTAGGAAGTTATTACAAGGAACTCATATATGAAGCCTTAATGGCATTAAGACAAACAATGAGAATTTGTGAGAAAAACCAGGTCATGGATCAGATGAAAACGGCAAAACAACCTTAAGTATTAGACATCAGTTTTAGTTTTCATTAAAAGAGAATGAAAAAGAAATGAAAAAATTCAGAACAAATCAATAGATAGCTGTAAAAAGGTAGCAAAATGTAGGAAACAATAATTTTTAAAAGTTTAAATGAGAACAGTGAAAGAACTAGGAGAGACTATAGAGGTCACAGGAAGGAAACTAGAACAGGAAAGAAGAAAATCAACAGAAGAAAAACGGAGCAGAAGTAGGATTGGAGAATTCTGTGTGGTGGGCAGAGCAGTGACCCCCAATGATGCCCCCACCCTAATCTCTAGAACATGCGAACATGTTGCCTTGCAAAGCACAGGGACTTTAGAGATGTGAGTACAGGAAGGGTACTCGATGGGGGTACTTAAGTGTCCTAGGATGTAAGACAACAGATGCAGAGGTCAAGCCTGCGGAGCAATGCCATGAGCCATGGAATGCAATCAGTCTCAAGATGCTAGAGGCAGGCCCAGCTGAAGAAAGTAGGCCAATAGAGACATCTGTCCTGCCCTCACCACTTCCTGTATTCCTTTCCCTTATGCCCTAGCCACTTCCTGTACTCCTTTCCCCTTAATTCTTATCTGCCAGGAAGTAATGAGCAGTCTCTACACATTGCCATCTCCACAGTATTCTGTCCAAGCACCTGGGGCAAAGGGACCACAGGGTAATCCTTTCAAAACCATGAGCCTAAGCAAATATTTCCTCCTTTAAATTGTTTGTTGTGAGGGGCTGGAGAGATGGCTCAGTGACTAGGAGCCTTCTCCTGTCCTCTGCATGTATATGGTACACAAACAAATGCAGGCAGACATAGCACATATACACTTTTTTAAAATGAAAAATAATACCTGAATAGTTAATCTAAGTCTCCTATCACAGTAATCAAACCCAAAGTCATATGGATTAGACACCAAATGAAGCACTACTTTAAAAGATGTTGATAGGAGGAAAATGTGAAGCGAAATGTTACATTCAACCAAAAGTTTTGCAAACTGAAAAACACAGAGAGCTATAAATATGCAAGTCTTCAAAGACAATAATCCCTGTGATCATTTTCTGGCAAATCTACAAAAGAATGGGCTCCATGCTTACAATTTTGTAGACATTTTAACCAATGTTTAACTTAATAGAAATGTTAAAAGATGGGAATAGCAACAAAAATAATAGATAAATTTTATTTTTTCAGTCATTGATATTAATGAAAAAATACAAGGTGAATAATGATCAAGATAAACTTTTCACATGTAAATAAATAGGAAGTACAGTAATATTACTTGAAGCCAAAAAATAAAGAAGTTGAAGTTTAAGGCATGAAGTTTGTCTAAGACTCAAGAGTATATTTTAGACTAATAAATGAATAGAAATATAAGTAATTTATGATTTAAGGATTAACACTAAAACACCATAGAGACTAATCTGTGATAGGAAGCTAACAGGTAGCATCTAAAGAACTAAGCAACTAAAAGTATTGTTAAGGTGGCATACATTATTAGATCTAAATGTCAAAGCTTCCTAAACATCAAAGGATACTAACAGAAAAGATACAAAATGAAAAATACACAACCAAAGGAATTTCACTGGAAATATTCAATACAGAATATATGCTATAAATAATATGATAAGCTTAAACTGGAAACACTAATCATTGTTCAACTGTAATCCAGGTAAAAACACTCAGATTACTAACAGCACCATGATGGTCAGGCTTTATTGTCAGCCTAACTGGATATAGACTCACTGTGGATCTCTTAGAGCTCCTTTCTGATTGTCCCTGCGAAGAATAGAGAAAACGTAAATTCGTTTGAAAGGAAAGAGTCTAAACTAAAGAGTCTACTTTAGGGGATGAACACTTCCACCCCCCATCAGGAGAAGGCACTCAATGTGGCACTGAGTGGTCCAAGGCACTGTGGTCCAAGCATAGCCAGCCTATATTTAGTGCTGGCAGCAGAGCTGGCAGCATCCTCAATGTGGTACTGATTTTGCAGAAATGGAAGATGTAAAAGTTGGGGGACGTGGTCATGTGAGCTTGCACACAGGTCTCACAGAAACACTAAGGCTAGGCGATGTGTGATCAGGTCAGATTCCCGGCAAGTAGGCCCTGAGGGGCATTATATAGATCTTAGAAGGTAAAGCCTAATTTGAATTGGAGACCTTGGGATTCTGGAAATGCCTGGGCCATCTAATATCTGCCAACAAAAGGAAAGCAGAAAAAGAGAAGAACCAAGCTAAGAGAGAAGCCACATGGACTGTAGTTGACAGATCCAGAGGGATAGGGCTTCCCAAGGCTGCTAGAGCCCAGGTGAGTCCATCAGGAGCCCAGGTGCTGGATATAGAGCTGTAGGATCTGATGTTTCCCCTACTGTGTTTCAGTTTTGATCCAATCTTTCCTTGTCATCCTTATGTTCCTTACTAGGCCACTTATATTAGAAGTACTTCTTGTTTTGGTTTTTTTTTTTTAATTTTAGTGGGGCTAACAATTAAGAGATTACCTTGGGTCTCAGAAGAGATTTAGGATTTGGGTCTTTTGAACAGTGTTGGGACTGTGAAAGACTGTCGTGGAACAATCTCTTCGTACACTGTAAAGATTTGTCACTCAGATTGGTTTAATAAAAGGCTGAATGGCAATAGCTAGGCAGGAATTTTGGGATAGAGAAGATGCTGGGAAGAAGAAAGGCAGAGAAGCCAGTCAGACACTGAACGAGTGAGACACACAATGGGATAGAGATAAAAGCCACGTGGTAGAACATAGATTAATAAAACTACGGGTTAATTTAAGTTCTAAGAGCTAGTTAGTAACAAGCCTAAGCTATGGCTGAACTTTTATAACAAATAATAAGTCTCTGTGCCATTACTGGGGAGCCAGCAGTCCTGACAAAAATGTCCAACTGCAAAAGATTATGGTTTGAGATGTTTAAAGATAAGCAAAATACATTTTACATTATGAGGTGAAAATAAGACTTTAGGGGATAAGATGGAATGTTATGGTTTAAAGTAGAGTGTTTAGGTGTCAGGTTGAAAAGGGTGGAGGTGTGATGGTCTTCATTATTAATATGACTGGATTTGAAATCACTGTGAAAACATATATGTAAGTATATTTATAAGTCTGTTTCCAGGAAGGTTTAATAAAAGGGAAAAGTTACCCGAGTATGGGTAACATTATCAGTGTGGTAGTACCCCAAACTGAACTGATTGCAGATGAAATGGTCTGTGATGGGCTGCATTCCTTCTTAAGCCATGAGCCAAGACATGTCCTTATTTATTAAGTTGCCCTTATTTATTAAGTTGTTATTTATTAAGTTGCTTAAGTAGGATATCTTGTCACAGCAATAAGAAACTTGATTAGTAAGTCCACAAAACTAAATTCTTTATTATACCAATGAAAAGGTATTTAGGATAAAATTTAAAACCTAAGAGTGAACAAGATAACCAAAGCAATAGATAATACATAAAAAATTAATGTATAATGATAATACTTAATACATAAAGTATCAACCAAAATCTACAGGTAAATGACACCAATAAATACTGAAAAAAAGCAATTAAAATTCATTTTATAATGCTAAAAGCTACCTTTTCAGAAATGGTATCTAGCCTTGATGTTTATATACCAAAAACAGGCCAGGCGGTGGTGGCGCATACCTTTAATCCCAGCACTCGGGAGGCAGAGGCAGGCAGATCTTTGTGAGTTCGAGGCCAGCCTGGTCTACAGAGCGAGATCCAGGAAAGGCACAAAGCTACACAGAGAAACCCTGTCTTTAAAAACCAATATATATATATATATAAAACATAACAGCAAAAAAGCCTCAGTTACCCCAGGAGTAAAGGCCTATGATTTTTACCATATATTGCATTTATTTCTATTTCTGTGATATGTTGCTGGAGGTTTCTCAGGATGAATCTCTCCCACCCGAGGTCCTGCAGCTACTTATAAAGTAAACTCACAGAGACTTATTTTAATTATAAACTATATGGCCTATGGCTCAGGCTCATTATTAACTAGCTCTTATAACTTAATTCAAACTTTCTATTAATCTATGTTTTGCCATGTGGCTTCATGGTATTACCTGTTTTCTCACATCTTGCTTCTCCTAGTGGTGGCTTGTAGCTTCTGCCTGACTCTGCCCTTCTCTCTGTCTCTCTGCTTGGATTTCCCACCTGCCTCTAAGCTGCCTTACCATAGGCCAAAATAGCTTATTAGACAATGAAAGCAACATATATTCACAGCATACAGAAAGATGTCCCACAGCTCGGGAGCTATGATTAATCATTGTGTGTGAAAACTGATCACACAGATACACCCAAGGTAGTCCTTTAATTTAGTAAGCAGTAGGTTCCTGGTAAGAATCTCAAGTTTCCTGTTCATGTGTGAAGTGACTTCCAAGTTTTTATTTCTGTATTAAAACGGGGCTTATCTACTTTTTTTTTCTTTCAGCGTTCATTCTAGCAGTATATATGAAACAAAACGTGAAGTAGGCTATAGTGAAAGATGTCCTTACCATAGTCATTACTATATGTGCTACAAACTGTAAAGCAGCCAAATCACATGAGTATCATTCTGTTAGCAGAATCCATGCCATTTACCAAGACAAGATGGTAGACTGTGCATGAAACAAATGCTTAGGACCCTCAAGTTTTGATCTTTAAAATTTATTTTGTTGTATTTTGATTTTTCGACAATGAGAAATTTATACCGTGTGCTATGGTTAAATAGTCTGTCCTTTGCTCTTTCCAGAGCACTGCTTAGGTATTCCATAGTGAGCTGTTTCCTTATCTCACCACTTGCCCCAATTTGCTTTTATTAGCGTGTATCTGCGAGTGTGTCTGAACGATCTCAGATTCCTCTGGAACCTCCACACTTAGCTAAGAGCAGAACCCCTCGGGTCATTGAAATGCTTGTCTTTGCAATTAAGAGGCAAGAAAATAGTGGAGGACTCTCGTGTGCATCGCTTGGCTTTTTTTTTTTTTTCCCAGTCTTGAAGTGAAGATCAATTTATTTCTAAGAGAAAAAAGTTGCAGATGGGCCTCCCTGAATGATGCATCCTTCTCCATGGGTCACAGGGGGCAATTAGATGTCACTGGTCTGTAGGACATGTAATGGTATGTCCTGGAAGCATCATGACAAGGCATGTCAGTTCGTTCATCCCATTTTGTGGGTTAGGTGCTTTATAGTCAGACACGACTCATCTGTCTTACAGGAGCGAAGGCAGAGGCCACTCGAAGTATAACTTTTGTTGACCATGTTTATTTGTTTTGCTGTTGTTTGAATATGAGTACACATGCTGCCATGGCATCATGGTACTTACACACTTTCCAGATCTATTTTCTCATTAGCAGAAGTAGTAGTTTAGACTAGAGTAAAAATATGGACCAAATTTTAGTTTTTGGCTAGTTATTTCTGCCTACCTTCTGTCTTTTGGGTGACATTCTATCAATTTCCACTTTGTAAAAAATGGAAGTAAAGGTTGATAATAATTCTTGGAGAATAGTGAAGGGTGTTCTTACATGTTACCACACTAGAGGTTTTTAACTCAGCAAGGAGCATTTGTGGTTTCCCTCATCATCTTAACAAGAAAGGAAACCCTGCCCCCTGTTTTCCAAACTTAGGGTTGTTAAGGAATCTCCCTCCTTGGTCACTGCTCATCACTTGCCACACAAACCTGCCTGTGAGGAATGCTTGAGCAAGCATCCTCTGTCTGCATTTTGTAGGATTGGTATCTGTCTAAAGCTGGAAGTGAGGTAGTTATTCCTGCCTCCCCTCCCTGATAATGATCTTGCTGGGTTCCTAGCAGCTCCGAGTTAGTGCTTCTGAGCGAAGGAACACATAAGGGCAAACCCTCGACGATAAGCTGGCAATTCTGAGCCTTAATGGCTCTGGTTTTCAAACCAGGAATGCACCCATTGCTCCCGAGCCAGACAAGTTTTAATGGAATGTGGTCACAAAATGAGAAATCAGTGCTGCATAGCCATGGGACTACTGAAAATAACTTTGTCACAATGCTACTCATTTTATTCTCTATGCTCAGATAAATGAGGAAATAATGAAATACCAAGGGAATGTATCTTTTAATGGGAAGTAATTTATACAAACAAAAATTCTTTCAGTGAGCTTTATATTAACTACTAGAAACACATCAGCCACATGTCTCTGTTATGAGTACAGAGTTTAATGTGTTTAATTATTGGATGCATAAACTATAGGTGATCTGCATATCATATCTTCAGAATCATGTTGCTTATGTTTCAGGACGATCATAAATTCTTCTGTTGTCATGCATTATAAAGTCTAATTTTTATACTTTGAGCATAATAAAATAACAATACAAAAACCTACATGGAGAAGCTTGGAAATAGAGAAATATTTTTAAAGTTATGATTTCAAGTGTATGGGTGCTTTGCCTGCATGTATGTCTGTGTTCCTGGTGCCTGCAGAGGTCAGAAAAGTCATCAGATCCCCTGGAACTGGAGTTACAGATGGTTGTGAGCTGTTGTGTGGGTTATGAGAAACAGAATCCAAGTCTTCTGCAACAGTAGTCAGTGTTCCTAACTACTGAGCCATAGCGCCAGCTGCTAGACAAATATTTTTATTTGTGTCTTACAAATTCACAGGTAGATAACATCTGTATTAGCTACTGTGGTGGTTTGAAAGAAAATGGCCCCAAAGTGAGGGGCACTATTAGGAGGTGTGGCCTTGTTGGAGGAAGTGTGTCACTGTGGAGGTGGGCTATGATGTCTCCTATATGCTCAAACCACATCCAAGGAGGCAGACCACTTTCTGTTGCCTGAAAGCCAAGTTGTAGGACACTTGGCTACTTCTCCAGCACCTTGTCTGCCTGAATGCCACCATGTTGCACAATGATGATAATGGAAGATGTAAGCCACCCCAATTAAATATTTTCCTTTATAAGAGTTGCTGTGATCATGATGTCTCTTCAGAGTGACCGCAACCCTAACTAAGACAGTTACCTTTCTCCCTGTTGTGACAAAATCCTCTGACAAAAGCAGCTGGAAGAAGGAAGGTGAAGTCATGGCACGGAAGCGCGAGGCAGCCAGTCACATCGCATCCACAGTCAGGAAGCTGAGAGAGATGACCGCCCCTGCTCAACCTACTGCTTCTTTTTTATGCAGTCCAGCACCCAAGTCTATAGAACAGTGATCCCTTCTTTACAATGGGTCTTCCAAAGTCAATTAACTTCATCATGATAAGCCCTCACAGGTGTGCCAAGTGACCTGTCTCCTAGGTGAGGACCAAGCTGCCAAATCAACAATCAGTACAGACCATCATAACACCGTTAAGCAACTTTAAAATAAAATTACATTTAAAAGACAAGGTGATGCGTCTTTTAGTAAAAACAAGAATATAAGAAAAAAAGTCTCAGTAGAGTTGTCTAAAACCTCTGAGAGAATTAGAAACATGTTACATACGTTTTAAACAGGTGAATAAGAAAGTTTCTGAGGAACTCTGACATGACCTTGGCATTAGATGTCTTTTGTTACTGTCAGTTTTTATATGCCAGGTACATGTTTGCTTTCTATTAAAAGTTACAACTGTATATTTATGTTAAGATGCTGCCGACCCTTGGGTTTAGAATACACTGGAAAAAAAATGTCAACGAGGTTATTCTTGCCTATCAAGCACGTTTAAAAATATTGATGCAAGAACATAAAGCCCACTTAACAGAATACCAGAAGTGAACATTGAGGAACATGTCTTACTGAACACGGATTTTACAAACAGAGTGGAATTAGTATTGTGATCAGGGAGGTGGAAATCAAATCATGATGCCCGCTTTATAGCTATCTGGAAGGCTAGAGCAAAGAAAGAGAAAGAGGAAAGCAGGTGCTGGTGAGGGTGGAGAGAAGCTGGAACACCTGCGAAGGATGTGAAATGATGCGTCTTCACAACACCTGGGGACCCCTCAGAAAACCAATCCCAGAGTTCCACTAGGACCAGTCATTGCACTTGTGGTCATTATACTTGGAGAAGGGAAAAAAGGACTCACATTGGCATTTGTTTGACAGTGTTCCTCGAAGTGTTACTTACTGCAGCTAAAAAAAGGAACAAGTAGGTGAGTGGGTGAACAAAGGATTTCATATAAAGAGATATTGTTTGTCTAAGAGAAGGAATGGAATTTTGATACACACTACAGTATGCACGGGCCTTAGAAAGATTATGCTAAGGAAAACAAGGTAAAAATTGATATTGATCTCATGATCCCCCTTAAGAAATTCTGTCACAGTAATGTAAACTACAGGTTGTGAGAGGCAGGTGGTGGGAAGGGTCGTGAGTGTGAGGTCATGGCACACCTGTGAGCTGGTTCTGTAAAGCAGGTGCTGAGATTTATTTCAGGTAAGCAGGGTCCTTTTTAAGAATGCCTGCCACCATAGTGAGGACTTCATTCCAGATCCTACCAAAGAAGTGTCCCAGGGTAGAGAAGGAAGAGTCTGGAACAAAGGGAATTTCCTCATGTTTAGAGATTTCTCAGAGGAGTGGGTGCTCTAATAAACAGTCTTACTGTGAGGAATGCATGACTTGGAGGCACTAGATAAGAAAGAGACCAGTTTGGCCTGGGTATCAGGCCACACTTGCCTTAGTCGCAGAGATGGGAGAAGCATTTGTCGGCCTATTGTCACTGTACCTGCAGAAGGATGGGGACCAGGGCTTCAGAGAAGTGTAGCTAGATCACTCCCTCCCATGGTGCCCTGTCTCTTAAAGCCAGTGTGTCTTTAAGGGGCGGGTCCTTAATCCAGCAGTGAGGACTTACTGTTGAACGGTAGAGGGTAGAGCTGGGGTGACAAAAGACTCCTGTGATACCAACCATGATGGTGTAACAAAATATAGCCAATACCACTTAAAAAGTGTTAGTAAGGGGCTTGGGGATTCAGCTCAGTGGTAGAGCACTTGCCTAGGAAGCACAAGGCCTTGGGTTTGGCCCTGGGTTTGATCCTCAGCTCTGAACAAAACGAACAAAAAAATCCAAAAACCTGTTAGTGAGAAGAAAGCACAACAGCATATAAATTTACAGCAAGAGAAATCATACACAGGAGCTCAGAATAACGTAAGATGGACACACAAACAATTAATAGATTTAGTATGAGGATTATAATCAAAGAAACTAAAAATAACTACACTTGTGGGCCAAGATAGAGCCAAAATATTAAGCTATAAAGTGACATTAAAAATTTAAGTGTAAAGGAAATATAAAGGCAAGTTTACTTTTGTTGTTATTATTTATGCTTGGAGCAAATGCTGCTTCCTACCCCCACCACCAAAGATTATTTTGTTTATTTTACTTATTTTTGAGATTGTATTTTAATTGCAATATTCCTTTCTTCCCTTTCTTCCCTCCAACCCTTCCCATATATCCTTCCCCTCTCCCCTTCAAATTCATGGCCTCTTTTTTTTCAGCAGTTGTTATTGTATGGATATTATGCATTTGTATATACATATACATACAGTCTACTTGTATATACATATACAATCTATTTGTATATGCATATAAATATAATCCATTGAGTGCATGTAATGTTAATTGCCAATATAGAAAATTTTGTTGTGCTTTTGCTACTTGATTTTCATATTTTTTATTATTGCTTTAAATTGCAATCATTTCAGAATAGCTTATTATAATCTACCATGTTTTGTATGAGTAGAACATGCAGTTACTCACACACAGTGAAAACCTATACTAAATAAACAAAGAATACTAAGCAAGGACTCAAAATGTCTTACTAAAGCAAATCAGTTTTCCCACAGAAAGGAACTATAATATATGGTGATATTTTATTTGTACTAAAATGTTATTTGTATGTTAGTAAATAAAGTTGCCCAGGGTCAGAGCTATTAGTAAGCCATAGGAAAGCAGGGCAGTGGTGGCGTACGCTTGTAATCCCAGCACTTAGCAGGCAGAGCTAGGTAAGTCTCTGTGTGTTCAGGGATACAGCCAGTATTGGATACACATGCCTTTAATCTCAATACCAATCACAGAAAATCTGGAGGCCTTTACAGACAGACTGTGATGAGGTGGTCATGTGGTTGGGTTTACAACCAATGAGAAGGCAGAACAGAAACTATATATAAAGACTTTAACACAGAAAGTAGCTCTGGTTCGGAGAGGTAGGACCACTGCAGGAGGAAAGGTAAGGTTTTAGCTCTTAGCTCTGACCTCTTGGCTTTCTTCTTTGCGTTGGTTCTGTGTTTCTTATTTAAAAAGATGGTTGGTTACATCTACAATAATAAAATTGGAAGCCATGTTTTGTAAGATCTTACGTAGTGATGATGATAGTGAACACAAAGGGATTGGGTTCTCTAAATAAAACAAGTGACATATTGAGTGAAAAAAAGACCAAGTATGTGCTGTAATAAGAAAATCACCTCACCTCTGAGAATATACAGACAGAAAGCAAAGAGATGGAATACGATGCTCCATGCAATGGATTCCAAACAAAACCAGGAGTAGCCATGTTGTTTTCAGACAAAATTGAGTCTAAATCCAAAGCAATAAAAAGAGACTATGAATGTTATTATGGAATGAAGGGATCAATGCAGAAAGGGGAAATACCAATTCTAACTATATGTACACTCATTGCCAGCATACCCAGATACATAAAACAAATGTTAATAAATGTAATAGGGCAGATATACCCCAATACATACATAGAGGGGGACACTGATAGCTCACTTTTAGTAATGGGCATATGAAAAATCAAAACAGAAAAAACCAAAGTTAAATAGTACCTATTAGGTTTAGGATGGCGACAGAGTGGTTCAAGACATCATTGAGATGGATGACCGTGGAATAAGGATTTATTAGAGGAGTTATTAACACATGGGTAGATAGACTGACAGACCAGAGCCTGTGGGGTTTTCAAGGAGAGTTCAGACCCCAGCACTAGATGCAGACAGCATGGCGGGCAATGCATACATACATACCATATTTTATATGTGTGTGTGTGTGTTTATATGTATATGTGTGCATGTATGTATGTATATGATGAAACTTTGTCACCTGTAACAACATGGGTAGCACCAGAATTCATTACACATATGAAATGAACCAGGCACAGGAGGACAAGAACATTGTCTCACTCACATGCAGGATCTTAAAGTTGATCCTAGAAGCTGAGAGTAGAATGTTGTTGACCAGCGGCTAGAGACCAGAGGGGAGGGAGCACAGGAAGGTGAGCAGGTGGAAATGTGCAGATAGACAGGAGTAACGAAGTTCCAGTGTGCTATTGCATACTAGGGTAATTATAGGTTAAAAATTCTTATTTATTTTAAATAGAAGAAAAATGTTGGATATGTTTTTTAAGTGTTGTTTATTTTAAGTCGAAGAAAAGATCTTGGATGTTTTCATCATATAGACAGGATAAACATGTGAGGAAGTAGTTGGCTAGCCTGAGTTAAAGAGTATACAGTATATTGAAATGTCAGATAGTGTGCTGCTAGTATGTCTAACTTCTACTTTTACCTATCAGTTAGATATCTTAAAATGATTCAAATGAAAAATATGCTGCATATTATCACAATGAAGCAACAAATGGAAGGGCAGAAATGAAGTTCAGGGCTGTTCCAGTTGGAGTTTAATGTCTATGTGAGTCTGACTTTCATGAAATGAAATGCCTTCATATGGCAGACCCTTGTGAATTGTTTGTGGTTTCTATATGAATTTTAATCCTTTTATGAAACTTGAGTGCACCTCTAAATCCGTGTCCAAAGCAATTACAATTTCCACTCACTTCAAAGGATTCTGAAAAATGGAAGAAATTGCTATAATTGATATCCACTGAGACTAGTTTCAATAACTTTAAAAATAAAGGTTAGAATAATGAAATCCCAAACGTGCAATCATTGGGGGTAGTTCTTAAAATTAATAAAAGATGAAAACAAAGAGGCCATGAATTCTGAAGAGAGCCAAAACTATATGGGAGAGCTTCGGGGGAGAGGAGGAAAAAGGGAAGAATGAAACACTGTCATTATATTATAATCTTAAAGAATAAAAAAAAGAAAGATTTTAAAAAGAAGAAAGAGGTTTAGGCAACTTCAAATTATCTGCATAGCCAAAGCAGATAATTAAACAGATACTTCTGCAACATAATAATATCAAAAACTGTTATGGTAATTTTAGCTGTAGTTTGAAATTTCCCTGTGAATATGGGTAGGTTGGCTGGCCTTATTCAGACTTTTAAGTGAAATTGATCTTTGGAAAAAGATGCTCAGCTCCCCTCCCCCAACAACCCCCCATTCCTACACACAAGATTATCGTGACAGTGAACACCATCACTCCCTCACACTTTCAGTCCTTCTCTCCACCTGCAGCAATTCCCCCAGCCTGCTGCATGCCTGTACCACTGCTTTCCAAGTGGCTTCTTAATTCCTTGACTCAATCACCAACAGCTTATGTCAGAATCCATATAAGCACATGTTGTTACATTCCAGCACTTGGACCTAGAACTCTTAACACTTTCCAGAATGTTCTTTGGGGTTGATTATCTTGTAGCCATCACATTACTTTGTTCATGAGTTTTGACCCTAGCCAGGCTCTTTGGGTGAATTCCTAAGCTTCATGGATGGTTTGTTCAACTCTCCCTGAAATTTTTACTAAGAGTGATGGGTAGTAGTGGGGTAGGGGAAAGATGAAAGGGATACTTCGGTCATGCTTAGCTTCTTATTTGTTTCAGTCCAGTTAATCTCATGCTCTACAGATCTGAATCTATTCTATTGCCGTTCAAAAGGACTCTTTTTAGAATGCATACATGGCAATGCCTTCTGTCTAGAATGCTATTGCAAATCAATAAAAAGCTCTGTTTTCTTCATGTTTATGTATTCTATTTAGTGTAGTGAATAAATAATGGAGGGATAGGAATCGCCTACTTGTGATGTGTTTGACATTCTAGACAGAGACAGAGCTACATTCTCTTGAAAATTAAGATTCCTAGTTCTAAGGTATTATGTTGAATAACAAGGTAGACGTGAAGCCTCAAATCCATTACCACTACAGCATGAAGCATGCTAAGGACTTAGGTCCTATATAATCTCCATCAATCAAATATAAGCAATGCGGGGCAAAAAGAAGAAAATCTTGCACTTTATGAAGACTCCTTCCTATAACTCTCAAAACGAGATGCTAATAAACATCAAGTAAACAACAGCACTTGCATTCCAACAGCTTTCTTGAAAAGCACCATGAAAGCAATGAGTAAGCTTAAGTAACGTTCCCCTTGGGTTTGCATGGCTATTGTTTTCCTTCAGGAGTTTTTGTGAATCTCATAGTCAATTGCAAACTCTGTAGAGGGACCGGCTGGGGCTAAAATTTCTCCACTATTAGTATTCTGCAAACAAACATCCCTGTTTGGACTGTAGTAATCCTCAAGAATTCATGCAGCCTATCCTTGCCTAGTAATCCAGATTCCAGTAAACATCCAGTGCTGGCTATTTTGTCAATTTTAAGCCACAGTCTTCCAAAGTGAGTGCATTTGTTCTAGCTTATACTCTTTCTGCACCATACTAAAGGCGTAGAGCTGATCTTTGCTCTCAGGCAACGTTTTCATGATAAGACTTGTATTTGCGAATGTATTCATGCCTTACTGTGTTAACTGCTTTGTGTGGCTGTGACTGAAATACTGGAGGGACCAACTTCAAGGAGGAATGTTTATTTTGCCTCCCAATTTCAGTGGTTTTAGTTCATGCTTCTGAAGCTTCTATCACTTCCCAAACGGCCTCACCTGCCGGAAAGATGATTCAATACAAAAGCGTGAGGAATACACAACATTTATGTAGTCAGGAATTATAACTTCTAAATTCATTTAAGAAGAATGCATTATCTCCAAGCCCTACTGATTACAGCACTACTGACTTGTAAGAATTATATTCACCATCCTCACCCAGTCCCTGAACAAGCTGCTTTGGAGAGGACACCAGGCAGCCAAGAGTGACAGCCTACAGCCTTGCTAAGCATGCAGCCAGGTGGAAACAACCTTGTATTTCCTGTCTTATAGAATGAAGGGAAGGAAATCTATATGGTGAGGAATTAGTTGGAAATAGCAGTAAAATGACCCCAGTGACTGGTATAATAGAGCTGTCCCTTTAAGCTTCTGATGACTGGTAGTCCCTCCCACGCCTACTACCAGTCAGATAGAGGAAGTCTTTAGTCACTAGTGCTAAAAACACACTGACAGCTTTTGTCACTTTGTACAGTGAATCTACACATGTTTATAAGGGCATGGTTTAGAAGCTATCATCATTTGGTAATTTATGTTCCCATAAACATGTATAAATTAATCTAGATATCTCATGATATAAGTTTTGTTTTGCTGAAATGTTCTTGGTGAAAATGAAATGCTTAGTCATAGACACATCTGGGCAAAGCTGCGGATGACTCAGGACAAAGTCATTACCATTATTGAAGCTGAAGAATCATGGCTTCCTGACAATGAGTCACAAGGACCATATTCTTAGGCAAAGGGTCGTGGTCTCACTATGTGTCCACCCTTGCATCCTAGCCTCTCCATGGTATTCCGATAGAATTGCAGGCTTCAGTGGTCAAATATCATCAATAAATAAAAAAATAGCACTGCATTTTAACATAATTTTTTTGTGAGCATTGCTTAATGGCTTCATGTAGTAACAATCACAAAACATGAGTTTTTTTCTAAATGATATCAATAAAGTCATGAACTGTAAGACTCATGAATAATAAATATGTCAGTTACTGTTTAGATGGCTGCTTATGCTAGAATCCAAGACGAAAAAAAAATAAACAACCTGGAAGGCGATTAGCCATTTTTATTTAAACAGAAACTAAATAATTAAATCCTTATTATTAACCTTATTGTTCTCAATAAAAATTAATAAAACTATTAATAAAATTGATAAAAATGTTGTCACTGTTAAATCAAAGTCATTTTCCCATGATAGTGGCTAATGTTTCAATAAGAATATGAAATATGTAAACACACTCCTTTTGGATTGAGTAAGATTGAAGATTGCATAAATCTGTCTTTCAGAAACTCTTGCTTAAATATGGTTTCAATGCTGTGTTACTTCTGTGCCACAGGCTTTAAATCACAGCTTTAAATCAAGTAATATCTGGTCAGGGACTAGAATGCTTGTATGGCAAAGAGCACACGCTTTTTAATATTTTTTCTTTTTCTTTCTGAGGCTTGTTATCATTTAGTGCAGGCCTTGCCACTGCTGTACAGATAATGTTTGGAGTCTCTGTTAGTGTTTTTAGTAGATGATCTATGCTATATATTGAGGATGACACTCTGGCATTTTGCAAATGGTGAATTTCTTTCTAGAAGGAGAGAGGGAGGAAGGGGGAGGGATGGAGGGATGGAAGGAAGAAGAGAGAGAGAGAGAGAGAGAGAGAGAGAGAGAGAGAGAGAGAGAGAGAGAGAGAGAGAGAGAGAGAAAGGAGTTTCCATCCTGGAGCAGCCATCTGGAAATTACTTAATCACAATAATAAAATAATATTAGGCAATTTTTCAGATGGTATTCTGAGTTGAACATCTGGTTTCACAGGAAGAATGGCTTCATCTAGCACCTACCTTGCTTCAGGCTCAGAGGCACAAAATACTGTTGTTGAAGTTTTCCTGTGTTGCAGCCTGCTGGTGGTCAGGACAAATTTCTCTCACTTTCCAGTCCTGCAGCCGCTGGGACCCAAGTAAACACACAGACACTTATATTATTTAAATTGTTTGATCTATGGCTCAGGCTTCTTGCTATCTAGTTCTTATATCTTAAATTAACCCATTTCTATTAATTTATAAGTTGTCATGTGGCTCGTGGCTTACCAGTACTTTACACCTTGCTTCTCATGGTGGTGGCTGGCAGCGTATGCTGATTCAGCCTTCCAGAATTCTCCTCTCTCCTTGTCCTGCCTATACTTCCTGCCTGGCTATTGGCCAATTAGCACTTTATTTATCAACCAATCAGAGCAACACATTCACAGTATACAGAACATATCCACAGGAAAATACTGCTGAACCAGAACAACATCCCTCTATTAATCAGAAATTCGGGGGAAGCTGGAACAGTTTTCTGTGTGTTGTTTAGTGCTAGGCAGGTTGGCTGTTGTACATTTGTAAAATTCAGTCCTGTCCAGATCGAAATACAAAATAAATTAAGCCCATTTACTATGATCTCTGAATTCTAATGACAAAGTGTACCACCCATTCTTTAAAAAGTGAGAGATATAGTCCAGAAAGATGAGCCTCTTGACAAGTAGGGAGGTCTAAACAAAGACCAGGGTCCACAGCTCCAAAGGAAACTGGGCATGCATGATGATGCCAGGGTCTTAGGTTACATTAGCACAGTGTCAGCCTTCTGAGCTCCAGTTCAAGTATTTAGTCTTGGTGTTTAAAACATTGCGTCTTAAGATGGAAAATTTTAATTTGAGGTGGAAAAGGGATGCACATGTCAGAAGAACTGTAATAATTCAATGTGGTGGCCTAATTGAAGGATGGTAGTTTATACAGCTAGTTTATTCAATGGCTGACATTTATTAAGCGTTAACTTGAAAGGGAACATTTTCATTTCCTTTTTTTTTTTCCTTTTCGACTTTCTAATCAACCTCATTGGGCCAGGTTTCCCTTTCCCTTAGTGATAACTAGGTGGATCCGTACTGTATCCTCCTCAGTCAATCAGCGTGGGCAAACTGGGCCTATTGACAGTGTTAATTTCATGCTTGTATTCAGATGTGTCTTCTCTCTTCCTGTCCTTCTCCTCTGCCATGCTGCTTAAAAACCTTCTGTAAGGACAGGGCGCCCCGCCCTCTCACCACCGTCTCTCCTCAGTTAAAGCCTCCTTGCTGAGTATGCTTAGGACAGCAAGAAGAGACTAAGGGAGGAGGGCTCAGACGTCCTTTCTTCCGCTGGTGATGATGTCATCTTCTTTGACAGACAGCTCCGAGGGGAGGGCCTTGTAGTGCTGTTTTCATGGACCACGTGTGTGGGTCTGTTCCATTGCGCCTCAAGGCCTCTGTCTGTTACTAAAGTGGTTTCGTCCACTTCCCACCACTTCTCACCTGCACATTTTTTTTTTCTGATAGACTTGTTTATGTACATTGGTGACTATTTTGGGGGAATTAAAAAAAAAAGAACTGGAAAAAATATCCATTTGCAGATATTGTCTGAATTCCAACATCTGCTTCAGCAGATGTATAAGGACTCCATGGGCCCAGGAGATACCACGCAGTTCCTTTAGTGCAGCGGTTCTCAACCTGTAGGTCATGACCATCATAAAACACATATTTCTGATGGTCATAGGAACCCTCAACCATAAATTGATTTTCATTGCTACTTCATAACTGTAATTTTGCTAGTGAGCGGCATCTTACTTCCTAAGACTGTTGGAAATTCATTTTCCGATGGTTGGGACTCACAGATTGAGAACCACTGCTTTAGTGTGAATCATTTAAGTAGTATTTCTATACCAAAAGAACTGCGTAGCATCTGCTGGGCCCATGGACTATGTGTGCTAAACTGTATAACTGTTTGTGGGACAGACAGGACACCCACCTCAGAATAGAGGATCTGGCAGGAGCAGTCACGTGTCTTCATAACGTCAGGATGAAGATGTTTAGGTACACAGGACCATGCAAAATAAAGACAGCCCACAGCATTGGGGGTGGAGAGAGAGAAATAGCCTGTGGCTGCAGTAGTTGACATTCTGATCAATATTGGTGATCCTGAATTGGAGTGGAAGTTAGAGATTTTGATGGGACATCAAGACCTGAGAATGGTTCTGTTATTATTGGTAAATATTTCCCTCCTAAGATGCTTATTAAAAAAATCACTATTAAAGATAAAAGAAAAGGTGTTGGTGTTGTAATGAATGATAATGACCACATGCCCACTTTCCACTAGTGAGCCATCTATGACAGCAGCTGTGAGACTCTGCACATGTTCTCTTGAGGTGCTAAATGTATGCTACTCTGGGAGATACAAAGATGTGTGAAATATCAATCTCAGATGCTGCAGGACATGTAATGGGAACTTAGCCTTGCCAACATGAGCTGCCCAGAGGGCTGTTTCTTGATATATGATCAATAATTATTTCTCACTTTGAGAAAGAGATATCTCATTGTAATTTAAACAGAATTTGAGGTTCTATTAAAGCAGTATTTTTTGCTTAGGACTATGTGTGCACTTTAATTCGAAATTAAAGGACAAAATTGACTTCATTATAAATCTGTCTTTCCTCCCTCCTTCCTAGAGTTACAAAGCATTCAGGATTAGAAAATAGTTATTTACATCAGGTTTTTCTGTTTGTTTGTTTTTTTTACATGAAGAGAAACTTCTTAAAGAGGTCAATTAAATATTTTATCTAAATACTCAACTGTAATGGAAGAGAGTTATTTCTAAACCATCAAAATTCCTTTTGCCTTTATGAATTAGCAGAATAATTTAATTTTTGTATATAATAGTGTCACTAATAGTAGTTTATTCTCTTGAGATTAATTTTATCTCATGGCTTGATTTTCCTGGCTTCCATTTTATTCAGTCATAGGAAAGTCTTCTCTGTTACACAGATCCCCAATTGTCTATCAGGGTGCTGTGTGGAGAAATCCCAATGAGTTTAGGTTTTTAGGAGCCATACTTCCCCAGCTTTGGGAGTGCAGGAAGCCAAGCAAAGATGTAATTGCTGAGGAACTGACATCATTGCCCTTGTGACTCAAATGCCGATTTCCTGTGTATAAACAAGGTCCTATTGCTATACAGCAAAAGCCAGTGATGAAGACAGTTTGGGGCAGTTGGTATAGTTGGGTGCAGAGATAAGGGAGGCAGGAAAAAGCCTGATTTCTGTAAATCAACATTTCCTACACTCTCCTCCAGGAGTGTAGAGCCGTCTCAAGAGAGGAGGAGAGTAAGCCCCATGCTTGCTGAACATCATCCTAATGGGTCAGTCCTGAGCAAGCTGTTCTCCCTAGTAGTAGGTGAGGCCTGCTATATAACATGATTTGAAAGTGTCACTTCTAAGAATCTGGAAATGCATCCATGTGGAATACATTGAAGGCCTGAAGAATTGACCCATCTTTTGGTGGTTTGTTAAAGAGGCATTCTCTCTAAGGGAGACGGGTAGTGCTCGGCATTCACACTGATTTGCTTTGAATGGTTTGTAGTTGGCTCGAGGTACTTATTTCCTGGAAAATTAGGACTTCCTGGAAGGTTTCTCTATTTTTCTGTAAGAATAATGCTTTTTTTCTGAATGTCATGATATAAAATGGATGGGAAGCATTATCTAAAGTTCCTTTGTTTTCCTGTTGTTTCCAGATTATCTCTGGAATTTGAATCTGTAGATGCCAATGAGTTTTCTTGTTCAAAAGAGACATCTTACTCATTGATAATACAGAAATGCATTTCTGAAATATAAATAGTTTAGAAATATCTCTTAGTCAATTATACTTGATCCCTGAAGCTGTGAGGAGTAGCTCACATCCTTATATGACTATGGAGCAGATGCTGATCAGAGTGGTTGGTGTGTTTATTGCTGCAGAAGTCACACCACTTAGTAGAGAGAGGGTTTGCACCTAACCTGATGCTCAGCAATATTGGCACGACATTACTTAACATCTCAGTTCTGGGTTTCCTAACCTGTGTATGTATGAATGTGTGTGTATATACATATATGCATACATATATACATGACATCTAAGCTGATGCCTCAGCTATTCACAGCCTTCTATTAAATTCCTTTTCTGTTTGGATTAGCTCAAGATGATCTGTTGTTTGTGAGTAGAAACTCCAAGTAGCAATCCCCATTTGGATGTTTCAGTAAAAGCAATTCAGAAGAATCATGCATCTTATTGAAGGCCTTGATAAAAGCCCATGAATTGTCCAGAAGGACTTCAGTACGGACTCAGCCTTTTTGAAAAAGGGTTTATTATTTTATATCTTCATGCTTAAGTATATGTATGCACACCAGGTGTGTATAGTTGCCCTTGAAGACAAGAAGAGGGCATCAGATTCCCCTGGAACTGGAGATACACATAGTCATGAGCTGTATGATGTGGGTTTTGGGAATCAAACTCAGATCCTCTGGAAGAGTAGCCAGTGTTCTAAACCGCTTAGCCATCTCTCCTGCCACAACACAGGATGTTCTTACACCAACATCCAGGCACTCTATTTATGATAGTAAGTTCTTGGAAAGAACTTTAAAAACACTATGTGTAATTAGACCTCCTATGACAATATCAATAATATGCTAAATACATGGCTATACGGGTTAATTTTTTATTAAAAAGAATATCCAGGTTTTGTTTTATTTTGAGACTCATAAAGCAGGACTATAGAGCTATTAATGAGATTTTATTTTGAAGCACTGTCCTCGGCAAATGCTCTGTCTGAGATTATTACCATCTTAATGTCTTGGCCCCTTGTTCGTCTGGAGGGTTTCCTACTGTATGTACAACATTCAATGCAGAAGGAATCTTAAGAAATGTTATCTGGACAATAACAATGAAGTGATGAAGTATAAATCTCACTCTTACAATAGTCATTTCATTGATAGAATTGAACTACGATATAGATAATTTACTGAGATACAACCAGTACTAGAGAACAATATTTATATGATAAATTTGGAGTGGAGGTAAGTCACTGAAAACCTTTCCGAAAGTCATGAAGGCTAAGAATTTGAGTTGCCCAGGACCATGGCTCTGGGGCACCTCTTAAGTTTCACTTGAAGAGGTACAAGAATGAGCTGGATTTGGCTGGGGCCTCTGACTGGAAGAGCAGGGCTTTTTTTCTGTATGTCTGAAACAATCCTATTGGTCTTATTGGATCAATTAATCAGGTGTTGATAGGGAACAACTTGGTTGCCTTGGGAATGGGACATAAAGGCAGTCTTATATGGAAGGCATGGATCTTGAAGGAAGTTTCGAATCATACTTTATGCTTTCATTTCTCTGCCTTTGCACTGGATGCTCTGAGGCTATAATCTTTCTGAAGTCTTCCTGGACAGATGCCCTCTCTCTTTGCTATCCTCCTGCTCTGTGCTGCTTTCAATCCCCTGACAGAGTTTCACCTTGTACCTATCTTTTATGAATCTGTTTAAAGATCTCTTATCTTTGGTTTGACCATACTCTCTCTCTGATCTAGTGTGTGTGTGTGTGTGTGTGTGTGTGTGTGTGTGTGTGTGTGTGTGTGTGTGTGTTTGGTGGGGAAATGTTGGAAGGGATGTAGATAAACACTTTAAGTCCTAATTCTCAAGGATACCTGCTCAGGGCTTGATCAGACTTCATCCAAAAATTAACAAGGACGTTTTGGAATCTTTATGGAAAGATCCAGTAAACCTTCTTCACAGGGTGGAAAAAAAGAAATTAAGTTGCTAAATTTATAATGCCTTGAAATATGCATGAAGCTACTTACATCTTTAATGTTATTCATCAAGGACACAGAGCTACATCCCAATCTGATATAATAGAGGCATCAGTTTCTCTGTCAGATGAGTCCCTGAAACATTTCCTAGAAGACAGAGTATGATCTATGTGCAAACTCTACAACGAATTCTGATATTTCTCATGATGCAAAGCCATTTTTTAAATTTCTGTTACAGATTTAAACTGTGATGAGAGAAATAAACAATTGAGAAAAATGTGAAAGACATTCTCCATGTGAAAAGTTTTAGACCCACCTTGAGTCATTTCGCGATCGTCCGACTTTGAAGTTCCAGCATGCTCAAGGGAGTCAGATGTCCATAAACTGAGAACAAAGTTAAGGTTGCCATTTCATTTTACAAGGTGAGGATGAAAGAGACAGGACTTAGTAAGAAAAAGATCCAAATAAACACAAGACCAAAGAGTTCTGACAAATAAAAGGTAAGAAAGGATTGCAGTGCAAACCCAGTCAATTGCTCAGAAGAACAGAATTATTGGGTGCTGGACAGGTGGATCAGTGGTGGAGTGCATTTTGTTCTTGCTGAGGACTAAGTTCCCAGTACCCACCTATAACTCTTGGTCCATGGGAGACAATGACCTCTTCTGGTCTCCATGGGTACCTGCACTGACAAATGCAATTACATACCCCCTAGAGACGTAATTAAAAAGAAAAATCTAAGAAAAGGAAGAACAATAGAATTATTGAACTACACATTTCATGTTTTCACACTCAAAGAATATTTGAGTTAAAGGACTCAAAAGCATAGCCCGAGTCATTTTTTCATTAAGTTATTTAATCATCTATTGACTCCACAAATACTTGTTGGGCATATTTGATTTACTATGAGAAATCTGAGGATCTGTTGGGGAAAATACAGAATTTGTTTCCTTTTTTTTCTACTCATAGATTAACATCAATATATATATCTCAACAATTTAATAAACAATATTCTTTCCTAAGATAAACAGCTGGAGGCAGAGCACATCAGGTAAGTCTGCAGATCTGCAGAACAGATATATTTTTGGATGCCAATTGTAGTTGGGCAATTCAATATTAGATCGATTAAAATATAAATACTGATGTTAGTGAGGTAAATACATTAATCAGACTGTGGGAAACCTTAAGTAGTCTTTGAAAGCCACCTCTGAATCATATTCTCACCAATACTTATGTATAGATTATGTGGGCTTCCAAACTTTGTAAAGAGAGAGCACCACCAGTTTCCTGAAGAATGTAATGACACTAAAGGGTTTGATGAGCACATATACTCTGGGTTATTTCCACCTGGGAAAGTAGATATAAAAACTGGTTCACTCTTGTTAGACTTCAGAGGGGATGTGTTCAATTTTTGGTCAAAACTTGCTGTTCCCTATCTGCCCTGCTCCTTAACTGAATGTCTGCTTGAAATTAGACTTGACAAGGTAAATGGAAGGGTTAGAGGAGGCTCTAAAATACTGTCTACTTTAGGAATCAAGCTGAGAAAAAGTTTGATGGAAAGAAGTAGCCCCAGTGTGCATTTAACAAGCTAGAGGTATATACCCAAAGGGACAGAGAGGGACTGCTTGGTAATAAAAATGTTGCTTTGATTGAATCTGGGCAAGGAGCCAAAGGTAGCAGGGACTCTAAAACACATTGAATTGTTTCTCAATCAGACACTCAATAAATGTATGGTAACTTGTGCATTTGTTTCTAGTAAATGGGGAGATTGCATCAGAATAGAATTCTAACGGAGGCTCTGGAGTTAAGTCTTTAGAATGTTCCTGTGTTACTAATGAAATGATAACTCACCAAGGATCCACAATGTTTACAGTTTTTCCCATCAGAAATTCTGAAGACAAGTTACAGGCTTTGAGGGGTGGAGACGTGGTTCAGTGGTTAAGAACACACACTTCAGTTCCCAGCACCCATATCAGGCAGTTTATAACTTCCTGTGACTCTAACTCCAGGGGAATCTGATGTCCTCCTTCAGCCTCCATGGACACCAGCACAAAGGTGCACATGTTCACATACACAATCATGTAAGCTAATCAAACAGATCTTTAAAAATATTATATAGAAACCACTATAAATTAATATTCTAGTACATAACAACATCTGTACTTGACCAAGTTTGGCAGATTTTATTTAGAGATAATAAAACTAATAATCTGCTCTATTATGTCTTGGGCCACTGGATTCAGTACTTAGCCAGTGTTTGATGTTAGTTCCTTAAATTTTTTTGGTCATCCTGTAAAATTCTGGACAGGAATCATGATTGCTTTATTCAGGACAGAAGTCTTAGAGAGGAACAATTAAATGTTACCAACTGAAGTTGTCATAGGTTGAGGTACACTGAGAAAATGAATTTGCATGATTTATATCATTCCTGCATATAATCTTGTGTTGTCTGATATTTTGTTTGTGTTCTGACAAATAAAGTTTGCCTGCAGATCAGGGGGTGGAGCTAGCCACTAGTTAAACATAGAGGCCAGGTGGTGGTGGCACACACCTTTGATCCCAACATTTAGGAGGAGTAAAGGAGGAAACAGAAAGATCAGGAGTTCAAGGCCACCCTGAGTTACATGAGATTGAACCAGTCTAAAAGAGAAATGGAGCCAGGAGGTGGTGGTACATGCCTTTAATCCCAGCATTGAGGGAGGTGGAGACAGGAATATAAGGTGGGTTGAGACAGAATCTTGTTACCCCGTTCAGCCTGAGGATTCTTAGAGACAGGATCCCCCCTTCCCCCAATTCGGTCTGAGATTTCGTAGAGGTAAGAAGTCTCTAGTGACTCTCTGCTCTGCTTCTCCGATCCTTCAGCTTTCACCTTCTATGTCTGACTCTGGTCTTTTATTGTTAAGACTAATTAGGATCACGCTCCAGTCTTGTCTTGTGGTCCTATGGCAGAGAATTTATATGGTCTAGATAAGCTCACTCATAGAGATTTTAGGGTTGAAATAATGCAAATAAAATAAAGTTGATTCTCTGGATTTCCTCAATGTCTGTTGTTATGTCCCCCTTTTCATTTCATACTTCAAAACCTCTATTCGACAAAACTGGAAAACCTAAAAGAAATGGATAACTTTCTGCATAGGTACCACATACCTAAGTTAAATCAAGACCAGATAAACTATTTAAATAGTCCAATAATCCCTAACGAAATAGAAACAGTCATTAAAAGTCTCCCAACCAAAAAAAGCCCAGGACCAGATGGTTTCAGCGCAGAATTCTACCAGATCTTCAAAGAAGAGTTAATACCAATACTCTCTAAATTGTTCCACACAATAGAAACAGAAGGAACATTACCAAACTCCTTCTACGAGGCTACAATTACCCTAATTCCTAACAAAGAAAGAGAACTACAGACCGATCTCCCTCATGAACATTGATGCAAAAATACTCAATAAAATACTGGCAAACAGACTCCAAGAACACATCAAAACAATTATCCACCATGATCAAGTAGGATTCATTCCAGGGATGCAAGGGTGGTTCAACATACGAAAGTCCGTCAATGTAATACACCATATAAACAAACTCAAAGAAAAAAACCATATGATCATCTCACTGGATGCAGAAAAGGCATTTGACAAAATCCAACACCCCTTCATGATAAAGGTATTGGAGCGATCAGGAATACAGGGAACATACCTAAACATAATAAAGGCAATTTACAGCAAGCCAACAGCCAACATCAAATTAAATGGAGAGAAACTCAAAGCAATTCCACTAAAATCAGGAACGAGGCAAGGCTGTCCACTCTCCCCATACTTATTCAATATAGTACTTGAAGTTCTAGCCAGAGCAATAAGACAACATAAGGAGATTAAGGGGATACAAATTGGAAAGGAAGAAGTCAAGCTTTCCCTATTTGCAGATGACATGATAGTATACTTGAGTGACCCCAAAGATTCCACCAAGGAACTGATACAGCTTATAAACACCTTCAGCAACATAGCAGGATACAAGATCAACTCAAAAAAATCAGTAGCCCTCCTATATACAATGGACAAAGAAGCGGAGAAGGAAATCAGAGATACATCATCCTTTTTTTTTTTTTTTTTTTTTTAGGTTTTTCGAGACAGGGTTTCTCTGTGCAGCTTTGCGCCTTTCCTGGATCTCGCTCTCTAGACCAGGCTGGCCTCGAACTCACAAAGATCCGCCTGCCTCTGCCTCCCAAGTGCTGGGATTAAAGGCATGCGCCACCACCGCCCGGCCATCATCCTTTACTATAGCCACAAATGACATAAAATACCTTGGGGTAACACTAGCCAAGCAAGTGAAGGACCTATATGACAAGAATTTTAAGTCCCTGAAAAAAGAAATTGAAGAAGATGTCAGAAAATGGAAAGATCTCCCATGCTCATGGATAGGCAGGACTAACATAGTAAAAATGGCAATCTTACCAAAAGCAATCTACAGATTCAATGCAATCCCCATCAAAATACCAACACAATTCTTCACAGACCTGGAAAGAATAATACTCAACTTCATATGGAAAAACAAAAAACCCAGGATAGCCAAAGGAATCCTGTACAATAACACAACTTCTGGAGGCATCACGATCCCTGACTTCAAGCTCTACTATAGAGCTACAGTAATAAAAACAGCTTGGTACTGGCATAAAAACCGACATGTGGACCAATGGAATCGAATTGAAGACCCTGACATTAATCTGCACACCTATGAACATATAATTTTTGACAAAGAAGCCAAAAGTGCACAATGGAAAAAAGAAAGCATCTTCAACAAATGGTGCTGGCAAAACTGGATATCAACATGTAGAAGGCTGCAAATAGATCCATATCTATCACCGTGCACAAAACTTAAGTCCAAGTGGATCAAGGACCTCAACATAAATCCAGCTACTCTGAACCTGCTAGAAGAGAAAGTAGGAAGTAGTCTTGAACGCATTGGCATAGGAGACTACTTCCTAAATAGAACACCAGTAGCACAGACTCTGAGAGAAACAATCAATCAATGGGACCTCTTGAAACTGAGAAGCTTTTGTAGAGCAAAGGATACGGTCAACAAGGCAAAGCGACAGCCTACAGAATGGGAAAAGATCTTCACCAACCCCACATCTGACAGAGGACTGATATCCAGAATATATAAGGAATTCAAGAAATTAGACATCAAAATGCCCAACAGTCCAATTAAGAAATGGGCTATAGAACTAAACAGAGAATTCTCAACAGAGAAAACTCAAATGGCCAAAAGACATTTAAGGAATTGCTCAACATCCCTAATCATCAGGGAAATGCAAATCAAAACAACTCTGAGATACCACCTTATGCCTGTCAGAATGGCTAAGATCAAAAACACTGAAGACACCTTATGCTGGAGAGGATGTGGAGCTAGGGGAACTCTCCTCCACTGCTGGTGGGAATGCAAGCTTGTACAACCACTTTGGAAATCAATATGGTGCTTTCTTAGAAAATTGGGAATCAATCTCCCCCAAGATCCAGCTATACCACTCTTGGGCATATACCCAAGAAATGTTCAACCACACCATAAGAGCACTTGTTCAGCTATGTTCATATCAGCATTGTTTGTAATAGCCAGAACATGGAAACAACCCAGATGCCCTTCAACTGAAGAATGGATAAACAAAATGTGGTACATATACATAATGGAATACTACTCAGCAGAGAAAAACAATGGCATCATGAGGTTTGCAGACAAATGGATGGATCTAGAAAAAAATCATCCTGAGTGAGGTAACCCAGACTCAGAAAGACAAACATGGTATGTACTCACTCATAGCAGGATACTAGACATGAAACAAGGATGACTTGTCTGCTACTCACATCACCAGGGAGGCTACCTGGAAAACAGGACCCCAAGAAAGACACAGGGATCGCCCAATGACAGAGAAATGGAATGAGATCTACATGAACAGCCTGGACATGAGTGGGGGTAATGAAAGGCGAGGGTTGAGGGAAAGAGAGCTTGGGGGAGCGGGAGATCCCAGCTGGATCAACAACAGAGAGGGAGAACAAGGAATAGGAGATCATGGTAAATGAAGACCACATGAGAATAGGAAGAAGCAAAGTGCTAGAGAGGCCCACAGAAATCCACAAAGATACCCACACAACAGACTGCAGGCAATGGTCGAGAGACAGCCCGAACTGACCTACTCTGGTGATGGGATGGCCAAACACCCTAATTGTTGTGCTAGAAACCTCATCCAACTACTGAGGGATCTGGATGCAGAGATCCATGACTAGGCCCCGGGTGGATCTCTGGGAGTCCAATTAGCGAGAATGAGGAGGGTTTATATGAGCGAGAATTGTTGAGACCAAGGTTGGATAAAGCACAGGGACAAATAGCCAAATGAATGGAAACACATGAACTATGAACCAATGGCTGAGGGGTCCCCACTGGATCAGGCCCTCCAAATGGGTGAGACAGTTGATTGGCTTGATCTGTTTGGGAGGCATCCAGGCAGTGGGACCAGATCTTGTGCTCATTGCATGAGTTGGCTGTTTGAAACCTGGGGCCTATGCAGGATTGTTTGGCTCGGCCTGGGAGGAGGGGACTAGACCTACCTGGACTGAGTCTACCAGGTTGACCTCAGTCTGTGGGGAAGGCTTTGCCTTGGAGGAGATGGGAATGGGGGGGGGAGTTTGGGGGAAAGGTGAGGGGGATGGGAGGGGGGAGAACAAGGGAATCTGTGGCTGATATGTAGAACTGAATTGTATTGCAAAATAAATTTAAAAAAATAAATAAAGTTGAGTGCAGACCCACGTGTGTCATCGAGGTATTATTGTTTATGGGACAACAAAACCTCATAGAGAGTCTGTCTTAGGGTTTCTACTGCTGTGATGAAACACCATGAAAAAAGCAACCTGGTTGGGGGCGGTGTTTATTTCAGCTTTCACCTTTAGGTAACAGTCTGTCATTGAGAGAAGTCAGGGCAGGATCTCAAGCAGGGCAGAAGCATGGAGTCAGGAGCTGATGCAGAGGCCATGGAGGGGAGCTGCTTACTGGCTTGTCCCCACAGCTTGCTCAGTCTGCTTCCTTATAGAACCCAGGACCAACACTCCGGGTCTGAGCCCTCCCCATTCAATCACTAATTGAGAAAATGCACTATAGGCTTGCCTGCAGCCTGATTTTATGGAGGCATCTTCTGTACTGAGGCTCCCCTCCTCTCAGATGACGTTAGCTTGTGCCAAATTGACATAAAACTAGCCAGCAAAGAGACTGACAATCCAGGCAGCCAGACGCTTGTCATGGAGATGATGAGATTGTATTATACATAGCTACGAAGTACTAGAAACTCCAAATAACTTTATTAGATATGAGAGTTTGGGAATTCACACATAAATTTTAACTACCCACTACTCAGCAGCTCTAAGCTGCACACTTCAATTTCTCAGCACCCTAGATAATGTAAAAATATGAGCACTCAGTTATGTAAGAATGGACAAAATACATGGTAATATATAAATTAGAAAGAAGATTCAGTAGGGGAGGGAAGAATGCTGGCAACCATGGGCTCTGGGGATAGAGTTCTTCCACTCAGGGACACGAAACAATAGGTAGATTAACATCTGGCATGACCCTCAACCAGACTAATTATCACTTATGTCAGTTTCTTTTTCTGTTGCTGTGTTAAAATATCCTAATGGAAGAAACTTAAGGGAGAAAGGGATTAGTCATGCTCACACTTCAAGGGTATATTCACGATGGCTAGAAAACCAAGGTAACAGGAGCCTGAGGCAATTGGTCACATTGCACCTATCCCATCAGGACCAGAGTGATAACTGCTACTCACACCCCTCTCCTCTTTATACACTCCCGCACCTCCTGGCTAGGAAACGGTCCCATCCGTAGTTAAGGTATGTCTTCCCCATCAATTAATGTGAGCAATGTAATCCCACACGAGAATGCCCAGATGTTCCTCCCCCAGATGATTCTGGATTTTTATCAAGTTGAGAACACTAACTGACATCACTGGGTTTCTTCATAATAATATGCTCTCCATGATCCGTATGACAATCACTCACAAGACTAACAGCATCATGGGCAAGCCACTGAATGGATTCCCTCGGGCAGTGCTTCATACCTCTCTATTCTGCTTTATTCAAGGACAAGAAGAGAAATGAAACTCAGGTGGGAAACTGATGGCGCAGGGAAAGGAATGTTATTGTAAAGAGAGAGGAGAGAAACTGCAAACATTACCATGAGGCCATTGCAAAAACCATATAGAATGTAAGAAAAAATAATGGCAATGAGAAAGAATCAGAAAGCCCTAAAGGAACACTAGGCAACTGTGTTTAAACCACAGGATGAGTGAAGAAAGATATCTGAGATGACTTGCATAGGAGGACATCTAAAAGTGAAATAGCAGAACAGGAGCCCACCCTGGATCGGTCAAACATCAGAACCAGAAAGTGGAGAATGGGTGAGTGATTTGGCAGCATGGGCTCTGAAGTTCTTTGAGAATGCAGAAGCAAAGGACAGAAACGGGAGTGGATGAACAAATTTTATTGCCGAGTATAAAAACCGACAACAATAATCAAAGCCGTAACCAATTAAACCTCTTTGCATGTGGTAACTGAGAGGTGCAAGGACGATGGGTACAGACTCTCACTGTGACATGGTTAGAGCCTGAAAGAGATAATAATATGGAAATCAAATGAGTAACTCCTTCCAGTTTGCCTGCAGGGAAAAGGAGACCATGACTAAAGCATTTTATGCCATCCTAAATGACAAAGATGTGCATCATGTCTGGAAAGCCGGAAGATGGTTGGGAAATGTAGCCAGCCAATTTGTCCTTCCATTTTAAAGAGATGTAAAAGCATGCTTGTTTATCGAACTAGTTCCTTCAATGCCACCTGTGTGCTAACCTGTTTAAAAGTCGCTGAATGACACAAATCAGGAAAAGTGAAGGGAAATCAGAAGTAGTTAACTGAGAGAACAAAAAATAAAGTGCTCATGAACTGTGATATCGCGATTCGCCAGAAAGGATGAGACTATAAGAATGGAATACAGCCAAAATAATTGATGTAAAAAAATGAAAATGAAAACATTTGAACACATAATGCTGAAATCTCATGACAGCGTTTGCTATATAAAACCCAGGCTTCTATTCAACAAAACCAGCAAGGATACGAGAAACTTAAATCCACCCCCACCCCCACCCCCCACCCCCGGTCCCAAAACTTAAAGGTTAGCACTAGTAAGATAAGATTGCGTGTCTTCCAAAACATTGCAGGTCACATATGTAAAAGGAAACGTTTGAAAATCCATGTAGTGAAGAAAACAAAAGAAGCAACATGAATTTAAAGCAAATAATTGTGGAGTAGACCAAACACGCGCCAAAATTTCGCTGAGAAAAAAAAAAATAAAAGTATTTGCTTTTTCCATTTGAGAAGAAAGTCGTTCTGGTGAACAAGGACACCTACCTTGGGCCTGGAAAGTCGGCTCAGTGGTTTGGCGCGCTTGCTGCTCTTGCAGAGCACCACAGTTTGGGTCTTAGTGTTGATACTGGTGGTTCACAGCCGCCTCTATCTCCAGCTCCGGGAGGTCTGGTGCCCTTCACTGACCTCTGTGGGCGCTGCAGTCACATGGCATAGCCTCACACAGACGCGGACATACAGATGCAGAAAAATATAAAATAAATGGAGACAAGGAGTACCGAGTAATAAGATAAAATTGTAACCAACTGTTAACACGACCTTGCAGTGTACAGGCTTCCCTACGCGTATCACGGAGACAAAAACTTGGAAGGTTTAGTGAGGTTGAATGGTCCTCGCCTTTTGAAACTTCAAGATTTATTAAGTGAATGAAATAAATAATAGAATCAAAGGTGAATGACAAACGTGACAAATGTTTGCAAAGTTGTGACAGTCAAATGCATAGATTTTTAATAGAGTTTAATAATTTACCAAATTGTTAATCAATACAGAATATAATTGGGTTACTCTGTGTAGAAATGATCAAAGATCCAAGCAAAACCGGGGAATGGAAGAAGCAGGTGATGATGAAGTTTACCACAATTCAGGACCACAGCAATGCCCAACAAAAGGTTTTTAATGACTATATTGAAAGAGTGGGCATTTTTCAGTCTGAACCCACTTGCAAACTCAAAACATTGTTGACAGCCATAAAAACTATCAAATTTTTGGAAGCATGTTGTACTTTATATTTTAATGCCCTAAAATATTCATTTCCTATTGATTCAGTAATTTTAGTTCTGGGAATTTATTTTAGAGGAAGAAAGTATTTATTCATTCAATAATGTATTAAAGGTGTTTCAAAGCTTAAAGAAATGGTTCTAAAACTGGTAGCTAGTCAGTTAGATTACAGATCTTGAAAACTAGGTAGGAAGTTGAGCTAGGGGTAAAAGTGAAGAGAGTGGTATGTGTGAATAGGTCCTTAGATATAGTGAATAACTTTAGATATAGTCTCTGTCTATTTAGCCATTTATAAATGTACTCTCTTTATATATATATATATATATATATATATATATATATATATATATATAATATATAAATATGTATGTGCGTGTATATTCACTTCCTTAACTGTTACAATCACAGGAAATGCCTAATAATGTAACAAAGAACATGTCACAGTCTTTATGTTTTTCCATAATGGAGAAATCTAATTTTAAGGTGGATGTCAATAATAAAGTGATTCTTTTTAAAAACAGCTATTTTTACTTCTCTATTTGTGTATAACTAAATAATCTTTACATGAATAATGGAATGTTTGAAAAGACAAAAAATATACACAAATGTATTGAAAGTGTTGCTAAGGGTAGCATCGCAGAGATGAGGTCAAGCGGGCATTCTGCATTTCCAGAGTTTGGTAAATGTCATCTTCATTGAAATTCTGTCATGTCTAGCCTTCTAACTATTGGCCACATACAGTTGCATGTAGGTGAAGATAACTATAAAATTGTCCAAAACAAAATTGGAAACATGAAATATTATGAAACTTTCTGTGATTGCCTCCATGTGTTACAAAGAGAATTTTTTTTTTTGATGAGGGGTGAAAAAGATTTATTTTCGCAATGGGGGGTGTTCGATTAGATTAGGTTGAGTGCTTTTCAAGCATGAACTTTGTAGATGATAGCATCATGTTGCGATGTCCAAAGGTTGGACAGCTTGACAGGAGGAGTTAAATGATGAGTAGGTGGATAGAAACTTCTCTTTAAGTCCCTCCATGCTTATTTCAATGATCTATGAGGATAGCAGGCAGGGATGAATGCTGTCTGTGGAGTCTCTACATTGGGCATCCTTTAAAAAGGGATGATTTTGCTCTTGTTTGGTTCACATTATCCAGCCTCCTTACAGGATCCCAGAGAGGCACTAATTCCTGGAGGGTGGGGGACCAGAAGGAGGCATGGTGGCAGACTGGTTCATCAAGCTGTTTCATGTCAGTGGCAATCATCTTCACTGGGTGAGACCTTTGTTACAACATAAATTATGATCTCACATTAGCTGTGAAAAGGTCCTTGGTCCTTGATAAAGTTCAATATACCTTCATGATAAAAGCCCTGTAGGTACTAGAAACACAAGAAAGATACCTCAGTGTATAAAGGTTACATGGGGCAAATTTAGAGTCAATATTGTATCAAGTGGGGGAAAAGTTGAATGAATTCCATATAAAATAAGGAATAAGACCATGGTTCATCTCTCTCCAATTTTACCCTGTGTAGCACTTGAATTCCTAGCTAGAGAAATAAAGCATGAGAAATCACAATGATTCAAAGAGGAAAGGGAGAAATAAAATTGCCATCATCTGCAGATATGAGTCTGTACTTAAGAGTCCCACAGACTTCCACTCAGCTCCCTTTAGATCTCATAAACACTTTCAGCAATGTATCTGGATGCAAAATCAATACAGAAAAAGGAGAAGTTTTCTTATATACCAATAACAAAGTTGTTCAGAATGAACATCCTAGCTTAGCTCGAGTTTATTGTAACTAATTACATCTGTGACATCCTGATTTACAGGTCAGATCACATCCTGACATAGTCATGCTTAAGACGTTAATATACCCTTTTGTATGTACTTTAACTCATGATACTTACGTATCCTAATATATTAGCCATTAACACTTTATGGAGTGTATGTATATTCCTTATGTACTCCCAAACAAGACATTAAGTTACAAAATGAGCATAATCTTACTTTATAAAAATAAAACATGAACTTTTATAAATAGAAAATATAAGCATGTATCTTCAAATCTGATAGCAGTCACTATCTCTAGGCAAAAGAAAAAAACTGTATTTTTAATTTTTTTAACAGTGGCTCTGAGTTAATTTTGTGACAAAATACTTTTGATTTAAAGTAATTAAAGCTATTTTAGTAAGTGATACATTTGTACAAAATCCAGTTTTCTAGTTTTTTAAACACTGTACTTGAAAGTAATCCAATATTTTCTGGAATTCATTTTAATCAATGTCAATGGGAAGGGCAGAAGGGAAATGAAGTTCTGTCTGATTGTGAATTTGGGTACAGCAATTCTGATGTTTGGGATAACTGATTGAACCATGGAGATGTATAGTTGCCTAGGTTTTCAGTGTATTTGGGATATCAGGACAGGGTTGCTTTTGTTATTATTTTATGTTTTTAAAATCAAGCATTTATACAAACATACATATGTGAGTACTTGTGTATTGATGATGCTTGTTCTAAAACTGCTTCTGTGTGGCCAAACTGGGTCACATAAGAAAGGAAAGGAGTATCTGTAGTTCAAGATTGTACTAGGTAGGTGATGTTAAGTGACAATGAGTGTCTAGGCACTTCTATCTCTGTTCTGTAATATTTCTAGAAAAAAATTGACTTGTGGAATTGTTCCAAAGTGACATGTGAGGCATGGCCAATGTAGACATTTACTTTTCATTATCCATATCCTGTATTTCTATGCTGTCTAATATGAATTTTTGTTCTACATGATGTTCTCTGATTACAGGAAGAGTTGTCCGGATGCAAAGTAAGAAAGACTACTGCAAATTTAAGTGTGAAGTCCAACTGCTGTAGCATTAATCTCTGTATCTGGGGTATTTAGTAGGATTTTACTGAGAGATGACATGTGTGATTTTTAGACATCAGAGTAGGACCCTTCACCCAAATCTTCAGGGTTTCAGTATAAGGAAAAATTAGTTCTAAACTTAGTTGAGGAAGAATGACATAAGCCAGACAAGTAAATATTTCAAGAACATCATAGTGTGGTAGTTAGTTCTCTTGGGGAAGCCCCTCTAATATCTTGGTGGGTTCACTGAAAGCTGTTGTGGGTATTCCTGCCATAATTTGGTCTCTCAAGAAGAAGTGATGCTTAAGATGTCAGAAAGTAACACACTGAAGGAGGAGGACTAGCTCCTTTAGAAAGTAATCATGGTGGCTAAAATTCCTTCCTAGAGGGAGACATAAATGTCTATCCCTTCTCCCAAGGGTCCAATGACAAACCGAAGCAGGATTTTACCAAAGTTCACTCTGGGAAACCATTGTGTTCACTGGGCTTTCTTACAGAGCATAGGTGAAGGGTTACTTAAAGGGTGTGTTTGCACCTCTCCCCAACAGAGCAGATCTGAAAAGCCTTTACCCAGCAAGGATGAGGGCTTTGCCCTACTGATGAGGTCTATGCTCTTGTCTTCCCTTGCTGGATATATGATACATACTCTTGCCTCCTCACCCAGGCCTTTGCAATAGATGTTGCTGGAGATTTCTCCAGTCCCTCCGGGGCCCGCAGCCACTCAGACCCAAGTAAATACACAGAGACTTACATTATTTATAAACTGTATGGCCGTGGCAGGCTTCTTGCTATCTAGTTCTTATATCTTTAATTAACCCATTTTTATTAATCCATAAGTTGTCATGTGGCTTGTGGCTTACTGGTATTTTACATCTTACTTCTCATGGTGGTGGCAGCTGGCAGCATCTCCTGACTCAGCCTTCCTCTTTTCTTTCTTCTTCTTCTTCTTTTTTTAATAAGGAAGGTTTTAACTTTAACATAGTAAAATTACAAATAACAAAACAATTATCAAGCAAGAATAACTCTAAATTTGCATTAGCACTGTACCACAGACAAGAAACAGACAAGACAGAGCTGTGCACAGCAGGTGGTTGGGAGCCGCCAGATTGCACATGAGGATCTAATCCCCCTCTCTGCCCCTATAATGAGGGTGTAAAAATAAACAGGCCCAGCTTGATGATCTTTTGCAAGGGAGTGCAGTCGAATGTCCAGAATGGCTGTAACTCAGTGGAAATCACTCCAGACACTTACCTATTTTGCCTCTCCTATGAGGACTGGCTTCTCTTACACACAAGATCCCAGTGTGTCTCTTAATAGCTGGTTTGATGATCCATCTCTCTGCCCCCTGGGCCAGGGATGATTAAATTAAGGGTAACTACTTAAGTTCAGTTGATCAGAGTGTGGCTGGCAGCAATTGTGTTGCTCAGTAAAGATTTGTTCTTCACTGGTCTATAGTTATTAAATCCTGGGTTTATTTCAGTTAACAAAAGCAAATCACAGTAAAATGTAGGTTTATTTTTGCCACATAGGAGAACTTAAAGATTAGAACTTTATTCAGTTCTATTGACTGAATAATCATAATCAATGGACTTAAGATAAAAATTAAGTAGAGTATTACCAAGAATGGTAAGTCTCTTCTCAGTACCCCTTTCTTTAGATATATTAAGCCAAAAGTCATATCAAAATATCTGTGTTGTTTATACATGGACATTGAAAATCTTGTGCTCTGTGCCAGCAACCACTAATATTTATTCCTTTCCTGTGGAATGAGATGGGAGAAAGGTTCCTGCCTCTGCATCCAAACCTTCATCCTTCAGAGACATCTGAAAGCACATACATTTGAAGTATGGTCAAGCTGACTGTCATCTCTTCTCTTCCCTTACCTTACCCTAGCATTCCTGTCTATGTCACAAGGCCAATGAGTCAGTGTTGTTGACCACACCCTGTGTCTACTTGAGGTCTGTGCATGACCTTTCACCAGCTTCCTTGGCTTAAATTGAACTCCCTCTGCTGAGATTTCTCATTGTTCCTTTATTTAGCAGATGTGTACTGAGTCCCTCTCTGCCAGAACTGGGTGTGGTGTTGAGAATCTAACAGTGACAAGACCTAGGCTCTCTTGCCTTATTGAACTCATAGCTTAGAGAATAAGAACATCAATCAGCTATTTACTTAACAAAAGTTTGCGTACATTCATAATGGGCACCATGATGTTTTGAATCAAGGAATAGTTAAATTAAGGAAGTCTACATGCATTCTTTACATACTTTATTTTCTCTTTACCTGGTTAGGAGACTTTTAAATCAGTTGAAAACACTGGTAAAGATGTTATTGTCTGTGTTACTTTTCTAGTTGGTGTGGTAAAATATCTGACAAATGCCACTTAGGGATGGAGGGTTTACTCTGGCTCATGGTTGAAGAACAATACAACCCATCATGGTGTGAAATGATGAGAGCAGGAGTGTGAGGTCATTGCTCACAATTTCTCTAAAGTCAAGGAGCAGAGGAATGTTGGCACTCACCTGGATTCCTTCTTTTTCTTTAGTTCAGGACTCCAGTCCATTGGATGAGGCTGCTCATATTCGGGGTAGGTCTTTTCTATTCAGTTGTACCTTTCTGAGAAGTCACTTATAGGTACTCCAAGAGGTATGTTTCCATGATGGTTCTAAATCCAGTCCATGTAACAACAAAGTTTAGCTGTCACAGATACTTATTATGCATGTAACGCTGTTCCAAGTGTCCATGACAAAACAATGAAAGAGAATCAAAGATAAAATACCTGTATAAAAGAATATCACTTCAGTACATATAAAATACCAGCCACTGATAACATCAGAGGATAATCAAAGTACTGCAACACAAACCAGGAGATGAAGCCTGAGCTGGCAGCTGTGGTGTCTAAGCTGAGCCCTGAAAGATCAGAAAGTATCAGCTTGGGCAAAGGTGCTGAGCAGAAAAATGTATTTTAGGTAGAGAAAGTATATATTAAGGATCTTAACTAATAAGAGACTGTAGGAAAATACCCATAAGTAATGAAAAGGAATACTACTTGAATCCAAATTCTTACTGGCAATAGAGCTAGATTCACTTGGGGCTTCTCTTGACATCATTATGTAAAAACAAAACAAAATTGTATGTAAGAGACCATTGGAAATGAACTCAGTGGACACAGCCCAGTCTAAATGGCTCTACAGCTGCCTGTTCCTAGGTCCCCACCTACACAAAAAGTCAGCCAAGTTCAAGACGCTCATCCCACTTTGAGGCTGATTAGATGATGTAGGATTGAGCTCACCCATGACCTGAAAGTGGTTCAACTGACCTGTAGACTCTTGAGCCCTAATAAATGTTTGGGGTTTTTAGCTCACTGCATTTGGAGTTGGGTTTTTTTTTTTCATTTTGTATATATTAAAAATTAATTTAACCATAGAAGACTTAGGAAGGGTAAATTTTTAAGATGGTTCTCTAAATATGTGAGGGATAACTAGCTGAAAATTTTGAAAATTAAGGGATGAACCACCTGCATTAGAAATGTGCACATCTTAAATCATACAGCATTTGTGATGAGTAGAAATAGTGAAAGTAGAAAGTAGAAAGCTGCCGTTGTCGCATGATCTTTTAGTTACTAGTTTAATCACAACTATTGTATTTGATTAAATAATAAAATGACAAATCTTCAACTCTACACATTTCGCAGGAATAACCACTTTCCCCATCTAGGGGGCTGCTCTATTTAAGTAATTTAGACTCTAAGCCTGAATGTTGTTCCTGGGAATTTAGGTGCTGAGAATGGAGGAAAATTCATCTTATTAGTAAACAGAGCCTAAGAGGTTATGCAAGTATTAACTGATTTTTTTTCTGGATGATGAAATTAGGAGTCAGCTTATTTCTGTTTAGTGATTCATCTCACTCTTGTCCTATCTTTATTTTTTGATAAATGCTGTTTTGTGATAATAATTATTCAGTCATACACATTTTATATTATATTTTCTATTTGACCCACAACTTATTTGAAAGTGAGATTTTATTCAATTAAATTTTTATAGGACTAGGTTATTCTATTATTTCTGGAGTGGATCTGATAATAATGTATTTGGGCTGCACTGAGCTATCACAAGCCTAATATGCAGATGGTCTAGAGCACTGTGATTTGTTCCACAGCAGTAATATTGGAGGATCAGTAACTAATGAGTTGGTATTATCCATGGTATTGCTTAGATCTTCTGTACTTTCTCTGTGTGATTCTTGTGTCCCTTTCTGAGAGTTCTAAGCGATTACTCAGGTAATCACGGTGGAGAACTCAAGCTGTCATTTAAATTCCTTTATATCTGATTTAGCTTAATTTTTGATCTGTACAAGGCATAATCTTTCAGGTCAACATCACCGAATTCTTCATTTTCAGCTGCCAGCTGACAGAAAACGGAGACAACCAGAGGAGATATTCTCTACTTCCCCCTACCAAATCAGCCATCTATCTGCTGCTGAACCCAAGAGCCTGTGGTCACCTCTCCAGAGAAATAGAGACTTGCCTCTGCCATTTTCCTTCATCAATTTCTTCCTAGACTTTACTTTGCACCATACCTGGCACTGTCCTGCTATTCTTCATTTGAATTGCCTTCCGTGACATGATATCAACATGGCAGTCTTCTACTGCTAGAGAAGCAGATATCAACAGGTCTTCCTGTGATTAACCTTTTTCAGATACTGGAACCGAGAGTCAATTGCATTCTCTTTTCTTGAAAGTTAAAGTAGTAGTGCTTGGATGAAAGCCTTTGCTTTGGCCCACAGTTTGAGGGAACACAGTACATCATGGCAGGGGAAGCATGGCAGCAGGAACTTGAGGCAGAGAGTCACATGGTGGACTTCAATGCTCAGCTTCCTGTCTTCTTTTTATGGCCTGAGACTCAAGCCCTGAGGACGGTGTTACTCACAACATTTATTGTGAGTCTTCCCTCTTTGGTTAAACCCTGAGGTATGTTGCCATGGTGATTTTAAATCCAGTCAGGTTGACAATGAAGATTAAGCGTTGTAGTTGTAAAGCATAAAAAAAAAAAATCTCTAAAAGGCTTCTCTTCTTTTGTTTTGTTACTGGTGGTTGTTGGGTGTTAAAATCTTCTGGGGCTTCCCTGGTTCCTTGGGAGATGGAGGTGTCTTGGTAGATAGAGGGCCTTGAATGTCTGCATGTATGGGATCTCAGACCACTTCTCTTGTCTTTCACAGAAATGATAGAATCGATTATATTGTATTATAGTTAAGGATGCCATTTTGGGACTATCTCTTGTTCACCAGTTCATAATTGAGCCACACAATAAAATATGATAGGGGCTGGAGAAATGGGCAAATGGTTCAGTGGACTTGCTGCTCTTGTAAGGGACCTGATTTTGGTTTTCAGCACCTATGTTGGGTGGCTCACAACTATCTATAACTCCAGCTCTGGGGGATCCAACACCCTCTTCTAGATTCAATTAGCGCGCACACACACACACACACACACACACACACACACACACACACACACACACACACACGATAAACCCTGAAAAGATATAATACGACTTTTCTTTAGGTTTTTCTGAGTCAAACTTACCCTAGTGTTTAAAAGATAGACCCGAGGAGAATTCCAGTGGACCAGAAGGGGAGAAAATGGAAAAAACCCTGGCCTGACCCACCACCCCTAAAGACATCTCAGAGAGTAAAGAGCAGGGTGAATGAGTGGATTCTGGGCATCATCTGTGGAATTCCTCCTTTGGATATTGAACATCTCCACCTTCTGTGTGAATGGATACCATGTAATGCCATTTTTGTTTCCTTAACTTCAGATCTGAGTTCCTCTGTAACCTCTGTCATCTTTAGAGCTGTGGTGCCTCTGGGGACAAGCAGTAAGTAGCTTTTGGCTACTCTCGGGATGGGGAATGTGATTTTCTTCTAATGAGCCTTTTGAGATGACTCATGCCTTATCACCTGAGTAGGAAGTTGGGGGGAGAAATTGTATTTGTAGTTAGGAGTAACGGCTTATTATAATCACTACAAGAACGGGGTTCCAGGAGGCCCTGTGCCCAATCAAGGAGTTCAAGGAAGAGCCGTTGTCTAATAGTATCTATTTCTTCTCATTTTGTGAAACGACAGGGGGAATCCATAAGATGGTCTTTACATTTGTCTAGTTAAAAGGAGATTCTTTGATTGAAGTTATGTCAATTTACATTACAGAAGGGGGATTGTCAGACCCTGGAGTCTAAATATTGCATTAATCTCAGAAGGTCCCCAGAGTTTAGTGATGAGATATTTTTAAAAAGCTACATAAAGTCAAACCACGGAAAGGAAGGTAAAACTATTCGTATTTATCATGCAAAGATTGGACCCTATATATGGGTGGATTGTCTTGCTCTGAGAAGGACCTGGATTGCCCAGTTCCATGATTTCATTAATTCTGTCATGGGAGCCTTTTAGTGGCAGACACCTTAATGGCTTTTAATTGTCGAACTCAAGCCGGCGGGTTGATGGGAGACAAGAGAAAATTTAAAGATGAAAGGAGTAGCCGAGCAAAGCTACTGGAGGGAAAGAATCGTTGCTCATGGGCTTACTCCCGATAGAGAGGCTGGAAGGTGGGAGAGCAGTCATGGCATGGGAGGAGTGGCTTGGCTTTCCCTATCCATAGAGCCAGAGGCAGAGATGCTTCCCCCTCACCTTCCAAAGGTTTAGTGTAGCCAGAAACGTAGTAGTTTATAACTGTCTTATGTAGTCACTGCACGTAGAGATCTTTAATTCCCTGCCCCACCCCACCGCCGGTGCTAGTCACCTGCTTGCCTCATACAAACTAGCCAAGTAAAGCTACAATATCGGAATAAGTCATGTTTACATTTCAAAAGCAGACATTTTATCGTACAGACACACGTGAAATTAAAGAGAAAGCGGGAATAAAAGGAAAAGGAGAAAAAGTTTTAAAATCAAAAGATCAGAGTCAGGTTCCCTTCTGGAGAGCACCAATAACTCTGAGGAGAGGCAGGTGATTGCAGAGGATCTTATCCCAATCTTGGTTAGGCAGAGACACCTGTGATCAGCCATCTTTCATGTCTCTCTCTGAGGTAGAGCAGCTGGCAAGGGGTGTCCAGCGGCAGCCACCCACTTCTCTTCAGGGCATGAATCTTGGCACCCTGTCTACCACCATCTATCCTTCCTGAGCCAGGCAAAGGAAGAAGAGAGAGGCTGCAGCTGGCACCCCCCTCCCCAAACTGGCTAGTTTAGCTGGCTACTGACATCAGAATGAAATGGAACTTGAAGGTAGAAGAGTGTGTTTCCTCACCACCTGGGTGGCAGTCAAACATGGTAATTGTGGTCTTGGTTGGAGTAGAATATTTCCAGGTTCTTGGCCCCTTATACAAATACTTTAAATACGACTCACACAGATATGCAAACATAGAAAGATGTCTTTATTTGGGGCGAGGTGATAGTACAGATTAGGAAGGAATGCACTGTCAAGTTTGACAGTGGGCCACATGCACGAGGGTGTTCAAGGGCCCGGATTATATGTTGGGGTTCCCTTTATGTGGTTCAAAACAAGTAGGAGATTGGTTGCTGAGGGGTCTGACTTCTACTTTGATTGACAGATTAGGTTATAATAGAATCATTTCCTTCCTGCATATGCCCCTTTCTATTGTGCGTCTCATTTTAATCACATGCTCTAGGCATAAGATGTTAAATGGTTGAGTCTCCCTAAACGTTTGAGAACCGTTTGCTGCGTAGGCATGCCAACCCGTTTTAGTCCAGATCAGGATTTCTATTCTTCACACCTAGTAAACTGAGTTATATTTGAATAGAAGTCGTCAAAATTTGATCATGGTTGGGGAACCAAGTCCATTGTTCAGAGAGGGTTGTACGTGTACCCGGAAGCATATGGGGGTCTGAAGTTGCTGGGTTCACTGCACAGAGAGGAGTGTGTATGCATAGTATAAGAAGATACGGGTTCAAGACTGCCCTGCCAAATGCATTGCTAGAAAACCCAAACCAGGCAGAGATCTAGGTTCCTGAACTATTTCCTATGCTGGCTCACCTCAGGCTTTTCATTCCCAGCTCTTCTGTTACAGTGCTCTTTGCTAGAATTCACAAGGGCAAACATATTTTAGTAATACCTTGTTCAATTTTATTTCACATACTACTGGATCTGGTATATGTAATATGTGCATATTCTTTATGGCTTTCCTGCAAAGGTGATGATGTTGGCTTTACTATGTAAATATTCACTTTTTCCAGACTAATTTTCATCGCAAAAGCATACTACCTTGACGAGTGAAGACAGAACTTCAAAAAGGACAGTTGCCTGAACCACATATTTCTGTCCTGATAGAATGATACATATGTAAAGATGAGGCTAAGGCTGGCAAGGAAAGGTGAGATTGGAGAATTTTTAGTTTATATTGTCCTAAATGTAAATAAATCTGACCACTCTGTAACATTAAATGTGCTTTCATAGTCTCAAAAAAAAAAAGCCTGAACAAACAAACAAAAAATCCTGTTCTTTACATCATCAGTTCTGCCCACCATTGATTTACTTCCTTCACTGATCACAAAGAAATAGAAGCATCATTTATTTGAAGGGCTTTTTAGATTTTTGTCTAATGGCAGGAACCTTGGCAAGGTGCCATAATGGAGCTAGACTTTGGAGTCATACAGAAGGGGGTCAAAATCTAATTTCCCCATTTTCTGCCTACATGGTTTATTTTTTGTTTGTAGAAATGGGGAGCTATCAGTTGCAGGAGTATCTTAGCCCCTTGTCTCATTGATGTAATAAAATACCCAAGAAAAACAACTTAAGGAAGGAAGCATTTTATTTGGTTTACAGTTTCAAGGTGCAGTCCATCATGTGTGGGAAGACGTGACGACGGGGACATTAGGCTGCTAGTCACATTGCATCCTGGGGACATTAGGCTCCTGGTCGCATTGCATCCATGGTCAAGGAGCAGAAAGCATCTTCAGCTAGCACTCACCTCACTTTATCCTTTCTATTCAGTTCAGGAACTCAGCCCTGCAGAATGATACCCATAGGTAAAGTGGGTCTCCTCCCCTCACTGATCCTAGATAATCACTCAAGGCATTGACAAAGGCTCGTCTTCTGGGAGACTGACTATCACAAGGAGGATTATACTATCTGTATTCATGAAACACCAGACACAGAGTGCTCAGGACAGTGCTGGTCACAGAATAAGGAACCTATCATGGTGTCACTTTCCTCCTTCTGAGTATCCCCAGAGGTGAGAGTTAGAGCCCCATGGGATGCCATCAGGATCCCCCGCTCCAGGGGATTGGAAACATTTCTAAGCCTTTTCTCATTTCTTTGCTCCCAACCTTGACTGTTCTATCTCTTCCCCCAAGTGACACAGTCTGTGGCCCTGAGGTGTTTGTCCCAGTCCTTCAGTTGGTGGGGCAGGAAGGACTCTTGACACTCCAGGAAGCACCGGGAGTCCCGTTCCATGTGTGCTTGAGTAGAACAACCTTGGAGCCTGTACCAGGGGAGGAAGTTCTATTGAACATTTCCTCAGATCGTCATGGTCTTACTTACAGCAGATCTATATCTAAACCAGCACGGGGTAGAGCTCCAAAAATAACCTGTATTTTTTTTCCTTTCCCTTTATGCAAACTCATTTATACCAAATCCCACATGCTTAGTGAACACTTGAGGACTAGGGAGTCTATGAGATGCCTGCACATCGTTGCATGTTGTCAGTTGGCAGCTGGAAACCTCTCCTCCTTCTCTTCCTGCACAGCTGTTCTCTCTGTGTGTGGCAGCCCACCCAGCTGGCCCAGGACAGAGAGCCTTCTCCTCTGTCGGGTGCAGAGCTAGAGAGGGTGGTGTCTATGTTTGTTTGTCCTAGATAGTACTGTGGGTCTACAGACCAAAGACCAGGGATGGAGTGACTCCACTCCTTCTGAGACAAAGAAGGGATTCTATCGAGAGATGATGAGAGCCAATATTCTTCAGTTTCGGCTCTGGAAAAAGTTACTAGTTCCAGGAGTTAGTCCAGAGGGAATAGCTCAGTGTCCAGGAACAAGGTGGGAGGGGTGGTCATGGAGCAGAGGTGTGGGATGATTTCTAGTGTTGAGAATTAGCCATATTTTATTATGGTCATGAAAGTGCTCACCCCTAAAAGAGTCCACTCTTGGGCTTGCCTTCATATCTGTGTGACCACATTCCTTCTTAATTCTCATTTGGAAAGTAAAGTTAATGATACTTTTAAATTATTGTTGATATAGCATTTTTCCTGTGGCTGTCAGAAAACATAGCTACAGATATGATGGCTTTACGACAGTGAAAGTGTCATCGTTTTGGAGTCCAGAAGCCTGAATTCCAGGTGTGCATAGGGCTGTGCTCCTTCTAGATGCTCAAATGAGGGATGTTTGCCTGTCTCTGCCATTTTGTGGGCTGCTGGCACTTCCTGACTTCTAGTTGCTTTGCTCAAATCCACTTCCATCTTTTCATTGTGTGTGTGTGTGTGTGTGTGTGTGTGTGTGTGTGTGTGTGTGTGTGTGTGTGCGTGTGCTTTATAAGAGATGTACAATAGGACTAGGGATGTGGTTTAATTGGTAGAATGCCTGCCTAGCTTGCCAGGAGTCTTGAGTTAAATCCTCAACACTGTATAAAACTGACCGTGGTGGCACACTTGCAGGGTGGAGACATGAGAATGAATAGTTCCAACTCATTCTTTGCTGCATAGTGGGTTCAAGGCCAGCCAGAGCTTCATTGAGACCGATCTAAAAAAACGACCAATCAACCAACCAACAGAACAGAACAACAAACACGCAGTGTAGGATGACATTTAGGGAGCTGATAGGTTAAGTCCAGGCCGGCTTTCCAGGCCAGTGTCTTTAACTTAATCACACCTACAAAGTCCAGATTTTCAAACAAGGTAACACTGTTTACATAGTCCAGGAAATAAAACCTTTTGGGCCACCATCTAGCCAGTCTGTCCAATGGTGGCAAGAAATACTGTCACAAGATGGTAAATGATGCTCATGATCATAAATATGGTACCTTTGACAAAAACAGTAAGTCAAGTTAGACTATCTCCTAAGGTAAATATCAAAGATGTATTTAAGGGCAGGAGAAAAATAAATTTGTGAATGAAGTCGTGAGGGATGGTAGCAAGCAGAGAGAAGCCAAGAGACTGGATCCTGAGAGCTAGAGCATTCAAGTAATTCCCATTGCTAAGGAAACCACTTCACGACTTCCTGTGCCTGCCTCAGCTCTGAACAGCTGCTCTGCTTTGAGCTTGGCTTCCCTGAAGGACTTTAATTTCTAGGTGAAGAAAAGTCAGAGCCAGCAAGTTAGAACGGAAGGGAAAAATGACGACCATGCAGCACAACACAGAAACAAGCGATTTAAGGTGATTGGTAATATGAATGTTTTTAAAGAGAAGACCACTACTCCTTCTCCTTCCCAAAAGGCTGCTGAAGACAGAAACACAGTTAATGAAGTGATTTCTCAAGTCTGGTGCCTTCAGGTTCCCTGTAATGACAAATTGTGAATCAATGATGTCAGTTAGTTTTCATCACTCGAAAGTGTCAATAGCTAATATGGGTTGATTTTCTCTCCTGTTGACTACTATTCAAAAATGAATGTGATTCTGGACACTTCAGTGTGCCTGCGAAGGAGTGAGTGGGGCACCTCCAGTTTAGCAAGAAGCTTGCGCTCTCCAGAGGAATGTAGTTTTAGCGTGGGCATTGTCAAGAAGAATTCTACCAAGAGAATCTTCTCCATTCTCTTTCTAGTGTCCTCTTCATTTGTGTAGTAGAAGGATTGTGTGCCCATCAGGTTTCCTCTTCCTCCACTTCCTCCTGTAGCTTAAGTTTTCCTGCCTGGCCCACAGTCAGGACAAATCTCTATCACCTGCCAGTCCCACAGTCGCTCAGACCCGACCAAGTAAACACAGAGACTTGTATTGGTTTCAAACTGTATGGCCATGGCAGGCTTCTTGCTAACTGTTCTTTCAGCTTAAATTAATCCATTTTTATAAATCTATACCTTGCCACATGGCTCGTGGCTTACCGGCATCTTCACATGCTGTTTCTCGTCGTGGTGGCTGGCAGTGTCTCTCTAACTCAGCCTTCCACTTCCCAGCTTTATTCTCCTCCTTGTCCCGCCTACACTTCCTGCCTAGCCAATGGCCAATCAGTGTTTTAATTATTGACTAATCAGCAACACATTTGACATACAGAACATCCCACAGCACTTCCCCCCCTTTTTTTTTTTTTTTAAAAAAGGAAGGTTTTAACCTTAACAAAGTAAAATTACATATAATTTGGGAATTTGGGCGTAGCTTCTCTTACTACTTCCTGCTGGAGGGGGGCACTGTATCTTATGGGGATACAAAGGAAATTTTAGGATTATGGAAAAGTCCATGAGGGTGTATCGTCTGAGCCAGTTGCCTTCAAACCATTCTGGATGTTGGATCATCTGGGCCATGGTGTCATCGGAGACTTTTCAGGGGGTCTTGGCTGGTCAAACCTGATGTATCTTAATCTGGAACAAATCCATAGCCTCTGGATTTCTGTGGAAACAAAAGCAGAGTCTCCTTTCCAAAGTAACATATCCTTATATTCAAATTTTGAAGTCAAGATACCTTTAAGATATACATTTTGGCGTAACTCAACAGCTTTTACAATGAAATGTTTTTCTGCAGTTAAAAGTCCCAAAGACAAGACAATGCAGATTCTCTGTGTAATATCCATTTTTACGTGGCTTATTTTTTATACTACCTTTACTGTCTCTTTAAAGACTTTATTTTTTAAAACTATGTATTTGTTTCTATAACTCTATATATCACCTTTTTTGTCTCTTTTAAGCCTACGTATATTTTACACACATTGTAAACTATTACATCTGAATCTGTCTTATTGTGAATCTATTGCCTTAAACTGCAGCAGCTGTAGCTGCTGGCTCCACCCACCTTAGCTTCCCAACATGGCATTTTCCACCAGCTCTGGGAGCTATCGTGGGTCTCTATGCTTTTATCCAAGCAGCGTGTAGCCCAGAAACCTTTTTTTTTTTTTTTTTTTTGTTTTGTTTTGTATTAGCAAAGTCTAAATCCACCATGCAGCTTAATGTGCCACTTGCAGAAGCCTCATTCCTGCCATACAGCATGTCGAGCATGCACACCAGGAACCCACAAGTAGCTCAAACCAGCAGCTGCTGCTCATTTGAGAGAGACAATTAGGAACTGTTTTTAGCTCCATTTTAGAATCTTTTTTTTTTTCAGTTTTTAGGTGGAAACTCTTGCCACCACGTTGGACGCCATTTGTAGCTTAAGTTTTCCTGCCTGGCCCACAGTCAGGACAAATCTCTATCACCTGCCAGTCCCACAGTCGCTCAGACCCAACCAAGTAAACACAGAGACTTGTATTGGTTTCAAACTGTATGGCCATGGCAGGCTTCTTGCTAACTGTTCTTTCAGCTTAAATTAATCCATTTTTATAAATCTATACCTTGCCACATGGCTCGTGGCTTACCGGCATCTTCACATGCTGTTTCTCGTCGTGGTGGCTGGCAGTGTCTCTCTAACTCAGCCTTCCACTTCCCAGCTTTATTCTCCTCCTTGTCCCGCCTACACTTCCTGCCTAGCCAATGGCCAATCAGTGTTTTAATTATTGACTAATCAGCAACACATTTGACATACAGAACATCCCACAGCATCCTCCAACACTGTGACCTTCTCTTTTCTTTCTTTTTTTTCCCCCAAGAATTCACTGGTACCTTAAAAAAATATGTTTTTACTATTGTTTGAATCTTAGATGGTCTTTTAATAAAAAACCCAGAGCCAGATATCAGGGTGAAAGCTGAAAGATCAGAGAAGCAGAGGCATCAGCCATTAGTTCTTACCTCTACGAAATCCTCAGCCTAAAGCAAGTGAGTTCCTCTTTCCTCACGCCTTATATACCTTTCTCTGCCCTGTCATATTACTTCCTGGGATTGAAGGCGTGTGTGCTTCCCAAACAAAGGCATGAGATCTCAAGTGCTGGGATTAGAGGTGTGCACCACTACTGCCTGGCTGTGTTTCTAATCTAGTGGCTGGCTCTGTCCTCTGATCCTTAGGCCAGTTTATTAGGATACACACTATATCACCACATCTTACAAACTAGGGACTGTTTATAGAAACCAATCATCACGTGCTGCTTACAGGTGCCATTACACCAAGGAAATAACAGACTGAAATCTCGAGTAACTTTATCTTTCATCGAGGGAAAATTCAAGACACTACATGGAGAACGCTAACCAAGTGACACTCTGCAGCACCCTTCACTTGCCTTTGGATCGGCCGTGTGCAGTTAAGAGAGCACTGTTCACACAGCCAGATACCCAGGGTGACAGCCACTGGCTGCCAGTCGCCACAAGAGTGGTGGCTGTGACCAAGGAACAGAATTTCCTCTTTTGTTTGACTTTAACTGGATTTAAGATCGATACAGATGGCGAGTGGACATTATTGTTGGATCCTCTAGATGAGCCATAGTAATGCTGTCCTTTTTATTCTTATTTTTGTAATATTGTCAGTTTTTTTGGTACTTTTTAACCGACTCAGGGCCACATAGGAGAAAGGGTCCCTTCGTAACAACCAAGACAATCAAAGTGCATGCAGAAAGTGACCTGGGCTCAGGCCGTGTATGTATTACTGGTCATTATTTAGGTATTAAATAAATAAATAAAAATATATGTATATATATATATATCACAAAATAATAGAGGTAATGTTTTCATTCATGTTAAAAATTTAAAACATCTGTTGTTGATGTGCAATCAATATATCCTGGGGATCAAACTTGGCATTTCAGTATCTCAAGTTTGTCCTTGTCATTTTACCCACATGTCATAACCTCAGGTGAGAGACAGGCAGGCTGGACACAAAGCCTTTACCCTTGTTCTCGGGCACAGTGAGGGAGAGGACTAGTTGCTGGAGGTTGCAGACTCTGCCAGGATCTGTTGAAAGTTCAGAAGGAAACCAGTCAATGCTACTTGGGGTGATCTCTGCATCTCTGCTGATGAGCTGTCCCCTCCCATGCCACGAAAAGTTGCCAGTGCTTCTGGAATGTTATCCCCCTCTGCTGCTGTCTTGGTCCTCTTGGTCTATTGTTCACACATGGAGCTGATGATCTATCAAGACTGCCAGCTCCTAGAGGATTATGCTTCCCTCCCCTCATCGCTTAAGGACCAACCCCAATGTCACAAACATCTCAACTCTGGGTGCCTCACTGCTTCCTCTCCCTGCCCCAAGGGAAGGGAGCTCCAAGTTGCAGCAAGAACACTTCATTCTTTCATTGCTGACATCCCTTGAATGATCATATCCAAAATGACTTGGAAACATTCTTAGTATTTTGCAAATTTAGAGTGAGGAAAAGACAGGATGAATCTCATGTTCCACACAGAGTGCAGCTGCTTCTGAGACCCTCCAGTCTGGAAGAGGAAAGCATTCTGCAGGGACATCCCACCTAGGACAGAAGAATCAAAGGGACTATGTAGTCCCAGTATGACTTCTCAAAGCATGCTGCTGTTAACTAGCGGCAAGTCTGAATTCCCCAATCTAAGTGACTGAGTGACTGATCACATCCATTCTCTGGCCATTTTGAGTGTTCATTGTGAAATCACCATTGTGGATGTAATGCTGAGGGTGGGGAATAAAAAAGAACTGAAGTGTTCTGAACACCAACTTACACATTTTTTTTCTTCCTGTGGGCTCACTCCAGGTATCTGCTCCCCTCCTATGCCTACGCTGTACACGCTCGGTGTTGAAATCCTCTATATTTCCTTGCCTCTGTGCCGAGATGTTGAGGAGCCTGGATGCTTAGCAGGGTGCAAGAACTTCAGCAGTGAGCTGCTGGCTCCCACTTTGGGATTAATAAGTGAGGTGAAAATGAAGGTTAATTGCTACTTCATGGAACAATTCTGAAGATAATTAATGAAAGTATTTTTCCTTGAGAAGCAGGAGATTACCAATTAATTTTGTGAAAGACCTGAAGAGACTGTCTTATTATGCCTGGATCTGTTTTTCCAAGTAATGGAGGATCATTAACACGTATCACTCAGCATTTGTATGAGGAAGAAAAAAAAAATAACCAGAACATGATGTTAAAATCCATGTGAGTTAGGAGAAAGTTTATAGGAAAGAAAAATGTTCATTTCCAGTTGTTGCTATAATGTTGAGCTTCAAAATTCAATTAAACCCAGCATTCAATGTTATAGTATATATCCATGTATGCATATATAAATAAAATATACATGTGGCTTAATATGTGTGTATAGGTGTTTGTATATATATGTGCACATGTTGTATATATACACAAAAACACCTGCACACATATGGTTAGTTACTTGGCTATGTATAATGCATATTATACATGTATATGTGTGTGTGTGTCTATGTACATGCTCTTATTATTGAGTGACAACATGGGATTCAGGACAGTGTACCTAGTATGTTCCCATTTATATTTTAAAAATAGGATAACATACACAAGTATATATTCAATTACTTTGCTACCATTTTACAACTTAAGTGGAATCTTTGACGTGTTTGGAATTTCACATATATGTGAAAGCATGTTTGGTTTTGACATTTTTTTTCTAGGTGATCCTAGTCTCACTGTTAAGTTTGATTGCTTTCTTTTGTTTGAGATTCCACCTTTATTATTTAGTGAGTCCTCACATCTGCTTGGGTCCTTTGCTTGTAAGTCTGAGATGGTTGTCTCCTGTTCCGCTGGTTGCGTCATCTGAATTACTAGACTGCATACCACTTAAGTGATATGGTTTCTCTTGTTCATGACAAGGAGGGTTAGTGTGTGATTTCAACTTTTGTCAGGTTTTCAGTGCTTTCTAGCAAGGTTGTGAGACTCCTCTGGCCAGACAACATTCACATTACTGCTGAGGGAATGGCCACTGCTGGACAGTGAAGGCCTGGCTGTAGCATGTTCATAATAGAGTTTAGCAGTGCCCAGCCCATGCATGTTTCTCTAGGGGATAAGAAGAGAGTGGAAATATACCAGTTGTCTTCCTGGGCACTCCTGGTCACCCTCTGTGATATTGATAGTGATAGCCCAATCCTCCTGATGCATGATTTGGAGTAAGGTTAGGGCTATCTGACTGTAATACTGTCATTGTATAAATGCGAGGGTTAGAGTCAGTCTTCCTCTTATTCCTTTTGTCGTATTTTTCTAAGATACGTTCCATGTTCCAAGATTGTGCTCATTAAAAAAGATCATTCTTGCAGACTAGACATTTATTCTCTCTATGTATGAAGCTTAAGGGTTTGAGACTGAGGATTGTTGAGAGAAAAGCAGAACATGATCTGATCCTGTCTTGGCTTGAGAGTCATAAGGAGGGGCACACTACATTGGGGGATACTTGGTTGTCTGAAAATAACAGCAAAGATATAAGTGTTTGGAGACCAGATGTGTCCTCTGAGTGGAAGACAGCACGAGGTTATCTAAAAGAGTCTCAATGAAACACTGTTGTCTGGAGTGAAGATATGACTATAGAGGGAGTGGGACTGCCAGGGTCCAAGACGGAGGAAGTGGTCTTAAATCGCCACTGAGAGGAAAGGCACTGTTATTAAGAGGGTGTGTGTATATTGTAGGCTTCCTGTTTCCCCATCCCAAGTCCATTTGCATTTCATCAGTCTTAGAGACTTGGAAGGCTCTGAGTATTAGAGGAAAATGGTGCAGGTTTCTGGCGTTTGGATAGCTGCATTTAGGCTGCCGCTCTTGCCAGCTGTTCTTATGTGGGACGTTTTTGTCAGCTCACAGAGAGCTCTCTGGTAGTGAGAGGGAGAGCACTGCTCTTCAGTGAGGGAAAAGACACTACTCTTGAATGCTTTCTGTTGGATAACAGGACATTATAAGTGGAAAACCTCCCTTACCGCACAAGAACTGTCCCTGGTAAACATGTGTAAGCTCAGTGTTGGAAATTTAAAAACACTGGCAACAGGGATATGCAAACCTGTAGTGTTTCAAGGTTTGATTGACTTGTCAATCATTAAGAACTATGTTACAAACTCATATGTTGATGGATTTTTAAATTAGCACTGCATTTTGGTAATGCAAATAACTACCTGGACCACAGAAAGTAAAGTGGAAAGAAAATTATTTTTACAGAAGGAAACATTTTAGAGAAACAATAAAAACAATGATAGTATGGTTTTAATGTAAATGAGAGAAATAATGAAAAATTTAAATTATCTTTACAGCTTTAGCTAAGATGGAACATCAAAACCTAAAAAACTATATTCCAACATAATTACACCTTAATGGAAGAGTGATGAATACTAGAAAATAGTATGTCAATATGCAGGAAAATATCAAACACTAATGCATCAGTTATAGATCTGATGGGTAGAACAATGTTAGGAAACCAATTTGTGTAATTCCTATTAATAGTCAAAGTAAAAAACCCAGAGATACATATAAAGATTTATTAAATATATATCTATTTGTAGTGATCCATACTCTTATTACGTTAAGTTGTGCAAATCTATTTTCATGCTTGCTTTGCTTTTGATTAAATAGACTAAGTAAGCTTAAAGGGGTATGAGTAGCAAACATTTCTTTGTTGTGCTCAACATATACAAATATATAATTGCCACATCTACCTTCCTTGGGCCTTAGTATCCCTGCAAGACTCATCCACTTTCAGACAGCAAAGGATTCCAGTCAAGTTCAAAACTTCTCTTTCTTCCCAGCTTAGGCTTTACCACGGAGGTTCCGGGAAGCCTTTGTTCTTCCCATTCTCTGGTTTTCGCCTCTACTTTCCCATCACTCAGGTCCTTCTGAGTTTGCTTTCTCCTTGGTCGATGTTTCCAAATTCCAGGACCCACAACTATGACCTCTTACCATTTGGTTGTGGTGCTCTGCTGGGAGGCAAAGTGTCTCGGCAGCTGGGCGAGCCTCAGGTGGCAAGAGGAATGCCAGTCTACTTCAGAACATGCCACCCCTTTGTAGATCAGTGGGAGGAAGGGGCAGCACTGTTCCTCCTATAGTTATCTGGGAGATGCCCACCAGCTACTCCAAGTACCCTCACAGATTCATCCTCAATCAATCCTGTGTTCTGCTGATAAGAGATGAGCAAGAGACACAACCAGTCCAATTCCAGGAAATCCCTGGAGAGATGTCTGGCAGTTTCTGGGTCACTCCGTTTTGGAATGCAGAGTTCTTATCTCTTGTTCCCTGTACTGAGGACTTAGCCAACATTACAAATGTAAAAAGGACTCTCATCCTGTGATTTGCTTTGCTAGGATGTTCCTAGTTTTCTAGCTGACAGGAAAATCAACTTCATTCTCCTCCCCTCCAACCTTCTCTGTGAACTGTTGATTGCCCTACAGGTAAAATGACTGTCAGTTTTTTCCCTCTTGTGCTTGTCAACATAATTGCATTCATTTAGTTCTGTCGCTTTGCCAGCATCGTCTCCTTTAAATGCGTCCCCCGCAGAGTGTGAGCATTTCCAGACTTGGTTCGTCCACACCGTGCTGAAGGGTGGATACTCTATACTCTGTTGTATGCTGACCTCTTTCCTCACTCAGAGAGAGCAGGCTGCTTTAGCTAAAGAGCAAGTGAGTGACGAGAAGGATCGGTCTTTGAGGAACTCTTCATAAAAGATATCTAGTTGAGAAAAGAGGACTCTGGTACTAACATGGTATGGGGTGCACAGCCAAGCCAGGGGTCTGGGACAAGTCCTGGGGGACACCTGGTATATTCATGGCTCTCATCTGGCAACTGTGTAGGACAGAGAAGCCCTGGAGAAGTCTGTAGGCTGAGATACACTCAGAAATCATTAACAAAAGTTATTAATGTCATTATTTTAATAGTGTGTGTGTGTGTGTGTGTGTGTGTGTGTGTGTGTGTGTGTGTGTATGTGTACACACATGAGCCCAGGTACTGTGGAGGCCAGAGAGAGTGTTGGAACCCTGAAGCCGGCATTACAGGTGATTGTGAGTCACCTTATGTGGGTGCTGGGAGCCAAACGGGTTATCTGTAAGAGAAGTCCATGGTCTTAGCCAGTGAGCATCTCTTTAGTTCCTTCAAATTATTTTGAACAAGATGTGCTTTGCAGGTGACAAAACTAATTATGAACCAAAAGTGATTTCAGAATTTAGAAAATACTTTACCCAAGATAACATATATGTTATATGATATATATGTTATATATAGATACATACACACAGATGGCACACAGATACACATATGTATATATACACAAAATATGTATATCTCAAAAATCATGAGTATTACTCATACAGAATTTAGAGAAAATGTATAGACTTAAGTGCTTATTTTGGAAAAAATTATTAAAAATAGATAGTATATGGCAAGAGATAACATTTTCCCTGAAAGCATCAGAGAAAGCAAGAATTTTAAATAAAAATAAAGTTGACACAGTTTTGGCAAGATAACACAAAAAGTCAGAAATACATTTTCAAGGAATTTTTAAGGACTATAAATATATATATAAACATAATACCACTTTTATTGGCTAGAAGTTAAGAATATAAGGCATGTATTACTAAAAACAGTACTAGGAAATCTATCAGGAGGAAAGGGAACCGTGAAGAACCTTGTACCACCAAGGAAGGGTATTAATGGCTAAATCTTTGCATACACAGATGATCTGCTCAACTGGACACATACGGTGAAGTGTGTCTCTTTGGTTTCCTTTTAATACATACCCAGTGAAGCAACTGTCAGATCACATGGTAGCATAATCCAAGGAGACAGGAAGGACACATTCTCTTATGTTTCCATTGCAGCTTTACCTACAGTGGCATACAGTTCCAATTCAAGTGTTCACCCATGAGCAATGGGTGAAGAAATGTGGCCAATATATATAATAGAATGCTGTCCAACCATTAAAAGGATGACGTTTGGGTAACTTGTGAAAATGTGAATGAATTCAGGTGGCACTAGGTTAAGGGATATATGTCAAATGTGAAGACGACTACTCCGTTTCTTCTTCTTTTTTTTTTTTTTTTTTTTTTTTTTGGTTTTTCAAGACAGGGTTTCTCTGTGTAGCTTTGCGCCTTTCCTGGAACTCACTTGGTAGTCCAGGCTGGCCTCAAACTCACAGAGATCCGCCTGGCTCTGCCTCCCGAGTGCTGGGATTAAAGGCGTGCGCCACCACCGCCCAGCCCGTTTCTTCTTCTATGTGCAATGGCAAACCGAAATTCAGAGACAGAAAGTAGAACGGTGGTTACCAGGGCCTTTGTGGAAGCAAAGCAAGAGATGTAGGTCAAACAATGGGGGATTCCAACTGGATGAGCCGGGGAAGAACTCAAGAGACACAGTTTACAATAATGTACCACATGTGGCGAATTGTGAGAAACTAGATTATAACTGTTCTCACTGCAACCAGATACGTGAAATAAATGACATGTGTTGGTCACCTTGACTCAGCCATCCCACAGGTTGTGCATGTTTTCAAACAGCATTAGTATCATACATTATGTAATTTCTATTTGTCAATTAAAATGATAACAAAGAGGACAGAGACAATGTTACAGATAATTTTCAAGGAAGAGATAATGGTGAGCTTAAAAATCTTCAGTTGCTAATTTATAGGTTGAGAAGATGATATCACACCAGTAGCTGTAGACATGGCTTTTTTTTTTCTTTTTTCCCAACAGGATCTTACTATGCAGCCCTGGCTGACCTACAGTTGGGTATATAGGTAAGACTGACCTCAAATGTACAGAGATCCACCTGCCTCTGTCTCCTGAGTGCTGGGATTAAAAGCTTGCAACACTAGACAAATGATCTGTCACATTGCCTCTGACATCCATTTTCTTTGTTATCATCATTTTAAGTGACAAATAGAAATGCCATGTATGGTACACATGCTGTTTGAAAACATGCACAGACTGTGGGTGGCTGAGACAAGGTGACCAACACGTGTTATTTCACATATCTGGTTGTAGTGAGAACACTATGTCTAGACCAGATACAGCATACATATTTACATCCTGGAACTAAGCCAATGCTATCAGTCAAGTCTTTGAAAACACTTGTTAATCAGTGTGATATTGGTGAGCTTTTTCTGTGGGGTGTCTTACTCTGTGTTATATTATAATGGAAACAATAGCACATTCATAACAAATTAACAATTAGCTATATATATATCATCTATATAGTATAAAATAGTAACTACAAATGTATTTAAGAGATAAAAATATGACAAGCTTGGGATCTTGATTGCGTTGCAAAATGATGGATTATGGAATAGATAGTATGAGCAACTGGCCATTCCTCAGAAAGCCTCAGCTAGACTCTAACCATATACCTCCTCTTCCTCAGAAAAAATTACAACTATTTCCCTCAAATTATGAAAATATACTTGAGTCAAAAAAAGCAAAATTAACTTATTATTAAAACTCAGGTCTGTGCATGAAGGTCAGAGTGCCATGGGAAACTTGCTTCTGCAAGTATTTCAGGACTCGGTTCTCACTGGCAAGAGCTACTCAAAGACAAGCACACGCCTTTCCGTGGAGACAATTTTCCATTTGTATCTCATATTTCTGTACCTTTCAAAGTAGGGAACGGAACCATTTGCTCCAAACTCCCTTTCCAAGGATGTTTGCTTTTTTTCTTGTGGAGAGCTGCAGGGAGCAACATGGCACCCTGCCTCCTACACACACTGAAGCCACCAGAAGGGATATTTGCAGGCTCCTGCTATTGCATGCTCCCTGTGGGTGCACAGAGCTCTTTCTATCTGTGAGCATGGCGAGAGGGGGAGCTGGGGTAGATGCAGACAGCATGGCTGTGCTGTGTCAGTCACAGAACACGCTGTCTCCTCTTTTCATCGATGTATGTATGCAGCGTGTGTGTGTGTGTGTGTGTGTGTGTGTGTGTGTGTGTGTGTGTGTGTGTATACACGACTACAAGTGTGCCTGTGGGTGCATGGGTGTATAGGTTAGAAGTGATGTCAGATGCTTTCTTCAGTGGCTGTCCCCTTTATTGGCTGAGGCCTGGTCTCTTGCTGAACCCAGAGGCTGAAGAACTACAGCTGGTCTAGCCAGGCAGCTTGCCCACAGGATCCTGTGGATACTGGCATTAGTCAGGACTCCATGACCGCTCAGCGTCTACATGAGTACTGGGGATCTGAGCTCAGTCCTTACGCTTTTGAGAAGAGCACTTTATCCACGGAGCCATATCTAGAGCCCAACCCATGGTCTCTTACTCATGAGTCTCTTGTTATGCACTGTCATTTGCAGCGTTGTGACAGGCTACTTCGTTGGCTTCTTCTTCAGCTTTTCTCTTCTTTGCAACAACCCCATCCTTAACAGTCTGTGCTACAGAAATTAAAGCAACCAAGTCATGGTCCCCAGGCCTCTGATCCCAACACATGGGAAGCTGAGGCAAGAGGACTGCTGTGAGTATGAGGTGACACTGTCTTAAGAACACCAAGTAACAGAACAACAACAGTGATAATGCCTAAGAGTGTAATTTTAGGACAACGGAAACCTAGTAACGAAAACCTGATTACATCCTAGATATTTACCCACAGTCGAGTGAGGTATTGGCATCATTTCCTTAAATATTATGGATAGTTAAAATAGGTTTGAATCTATATCTTTTAAAGTATTATTTCTTTTGTTTGTTCAAAATTACAGTATGGTTTCATCATTTCCCTCTTCTGTTCCCTCCCTCCAAACAGTCTCATGTGCCCCTCCTTGCTCTTTCAAGCTCATAGCTTCTTTTTCATGAACTGTTACAAGCATATATACATTCCTAAATATAAATAAACATTCATTAATTGTTTTTACACACACACATATATATATATTCCTAAATACAACCTGTTCAGTTTGTATAATGCTATTTGTATATCCATTTTCAGGGCCATTATTTGGTATTAGATAACCAGCTGGGTGCTCTTCCCTGGAGAAGACTATTTCTTTTACTCTCAGTATTCCTGAGTTATCTGTAGTTCTTTGTGTAAGGCTGAGTATCATTTACAGTGTTGAATGATCACTGCTAAAGGAGAAATGTAAATAGCAAAGCAGCATGTTGACTCTATGGTTCTTATCAGAGCGAAATGAGACCTCTCTCTCTTTTTCTGTCTCTGTCTCTGTCTGTCTGTCTGTCTCTCTCTCTCTTTATGTGTGTGTGTGTGTGTGTGTGGGTGTGTGTGTGCAGAGAAAGGTATGGCATTTACTATTCCTGGGCAACTGAGGGGTCTACAGCCCAAGGGCGTGTAGAGACCCTTGCCTTTTCTCCCCTCACATAGTCACTAGAGTGACTTCTCTTCTCCTCTACACATAAAGACCATTTGTGTGATTTGATAGCTTAGCTACTTTAGAGTAGATACTCCCACTCCAACAGTCCCGAGACAGCATCCCTACTGTTTATACTCAAGTGATCTTTCTTGCTCCAGCAACCAAATAAAAGTGTACCAATAGCAGATTACAATTCTGGCTTTTCTTTCTTTTCTTTGCAGTTAGGATTTTTGGATGAAGGTCTAGCCCAGTGGGAGATAGATGAAAGATCTGTTGCTTTCTATGCTACTCACTGGAACAGAGGGACAGCCACCACTAGTCCACATTGCCTAATTTTAGAGTGTTCTCTTACATGAGAAATCCAATTGTATCTTGGTCTACTATTACATTATTTAAAAGTATTATGTTGTTCACATTTTCGTGGCTGACTCCATAGCTGAGAAAACAGCTTTCTCTGTGGCAACAACTTTAGGGAGAACCCTTACTTTTTAAATGTGTTTAGTAGACTCTCATATGATTACTCATAACTTTTCATCCATTTATTGTTTCCCTGATAGGCTTTATCCTGGTGCCAACATCCTTTCTCCAGCAACCATTTTATATGATTACTTCTATTTTGTTTTTCTCTAATTAGCTCTTGTCAAGGGGTTCAGATTAGGCAATTCCCAGCCAAAGTAGCTTCCATAAGAGCATGTCTATTTCAGGTGGAGTCTTTGCAGTAGACTTGGCGGGTATGATATCTTTGTAAAACATGTGGTGTCTACTTAAAAGCTGAATTACTGTTTAATATTTACTGGGAAATTCAAAACATTTTCCCAGTTTAGTTAGCCAGCATAATATTGCACAGATCTGGTTTTCTGCCTGGAACATCCAGTACCCAGCCGTGCATTTCCCTCAAATTGAAATTCCAATCTCAGTGTGGTCTCCACAATATCCCTCTTAGTTTCTGCTAGTGTTCCAAAACCCTCCCTGTTCATGCTGGGCCCAGGTTTTCTCTTTGTTCCTCTCCTCAGAATTTAGGAAACCATGCTGAATTCACCTGCTGCTCGGATGGAGGGTGGTGCTTTTAGCCTGAAATCCAACTGGGTTTGACCCCTAGGCTTCAAATCCTCATTTTACTCCCACCACCAGCATCAAATACAACATTTTAAAGTACTGACTTAGGTGAACCAACCCCACTGTTGAAAGGAAAATGTCCTGGAAAGCAAGAGCAATTTCACAATCACGCACTAAAGGGAACACTTAGTCCCCAGCCCTGTCTCCAATGTCCTCTGTGTCCTTTTCCATCCACTATACTCACACCAAGGCTCATGATGCGCCATGTCAGAGGGATTCTGCATTCTTCTCCTGGGTGAACCTCAGAGTCTCCTCCGTGTCTTCTCTTACTGTTTCACAAAAGCACAAAAATTCCTGGCCTCCTGAGAAAGGCTCCTCCAAAGAGCATGCGGAGCAGCAAAGAGATCAAAATGGAACAAAACAGAGTCCATTGTTGAAATTAGAAGAGAAGATTGGAAGTATTTATAAACTAATTTTTAAGAACAAGGTCTCATGTAGACCGGGCTGGCCTTCCTAGGTGGCTAAGGATAGCCCCGCACTCCCAATCTTCCTATTTCCATCTTTCAAGTGCTGGGATTACAATTGGGCAGCACCGCTGTTGGCTGAGTTCATCTATTTCACCTTGACACAGAGACAGATGCACATTTATCTTGCTTTCTTTTAAAATTTCTTTCATAATTGTATTTAATTGGCATGAATGCTTGTAGCTTTGAGGCCACCAGCAGAGTCTGTGGTCCCCGAAATCACCCACAGCTGCTGCTGGTTGTTTCTACAGACACTACACTTTTATACACAAGAGCCAGAGACAACGTTGTAAATGTTGACAGTAGTTATAGTACTTTACACCAGATGTGAAAGCAGTGGATGAAAAAATAGGTCTGGGAAATTCACAGAAAAGGTAAATTCTTCTTCTGTAACACATAATGCTTTCAGGGAAAATGGACTATTTCTCAGGGTGAACATCAATGATCAGAAGCAGATGAAAAATAATAATGGGAAAGTAGTAGAAACCACTGGAATACTTCCCAGTTCCTCATCACACTCAGCAAAAATGGCAAAGGACTGTGCTACAGGGGTGATGGTTTGGCACCCAGCATCCAGGGAAAAGGATTCTGAAGATTTGTGGTGAAGGGAACCATGGGCAAGCCATAGTTTTGTTGTAAGCAGTTTTGAAGGTGGGTATTTCACTGTTTTCTGTCCACCAGAAGCTAGTCAATGGGTTACCATGAAGCAGAGGTAGAACCGAGTGAATGTCCTAGAGAGTCCTTTAGAAGAGATGGACATTTCTTAGACAAAGTTTCAGGAGTATGATTTATAAGTTATCTTTTAAAAATATCAACTAGATTCAATAAAATATGGGCTGCAATCAATAAGGTACAGAGGAATACATGATAAAAGGACAGAAAAAGGAACTTGGAAGTACGTGAACTGTTAGAAAGAAAAATGTAAGCACAATGAAGAAGAGACAGTCCTATCCTCCCAAAATATCCCTGTATGCATGGGTACAGAAGTCCATATATGAGTCCCTAACCTCAAACAGGACCGTGATGAGGATGATGAGCAACAGAAAAATGGCCTCTAAGCCCTAAGGCTGATGCTCTTTCATGAAGGCAAATAAACATCTGGAATGTGAGGACACAGTGCGAAAGTGCCAGCTGCAAACCAGGAAAAGGCCTCACCGGAAACTAGCCTGTAGACACCTGGACATTCAAATGTAGCCTCCAGACCTGTGAGAAAGAAAATGAGCCTTTGTCTAGGCCCCAGTCAGGGCAGCTCTAGAGAGTAAAACACACTGAGTCAGTGCTCAGAGCTGGGACCACAGCGGTTGGGAAGCAGGCGGTGGAGGAGTACCTGGGAACCTCCTTCAGAACACGAGAAAGATCTGAGGAAGGAAAGTGGAAGATGCAAACTTTGGGACACAGAGATTCTGAGTATATCTTTTTACAAGAAAATGACACCAAAAATAGTATCTAAACAATATTTACAAATGTAAATTACATTGTTTAAATGATGAAACTGCAAAGATTACTCATAAAAGGGCTCCTTATAAGAAAATATATTTAATTACAAGACTAACAACTTTCTTTAGTCCCATGATATTGAGCAGGTCCAAGATTAAAGAATCTTTTAAACTCTGGTTCCCAAGTGTGTGTTGGATGCCTCAGGGCACCAGGTCAAACTCTCAGGGCACAGTAGAGGTATTTTACACTCCAAGGGAGATACAGGGACACTGGCCATGCTTTAGGAGCTGTGAGTTTTGCTCAAGATAGTTCATGATTTGGATTTTAGTACTTCACTCCTTTTGATGACATCATATCATTGTGAAACTGGGTTCCTGGCGAGTGCATTGATCAAAGAAAAGCATATTCCGTGTGAAAATTAACATGGAGCAAGAAGGGAGCCTGGAGCTGTCCAGTCTGGTCCTGAGGTGCCAGAGTGAGCAAGAAGGAGACAGGCGATATTATTGTGTAAGTATGCTTGCCGGATAACTTAAGCATGATTGTTAAGCAGTATTCAATTACTTAAGTGTTTCATCAGTGGGGGAAGTTTGGAGACTCCTAAGTAAGTACAAGATCACTTGAAGAGGTTGATGATGTATTCTCTCCATTCTTGAATGTGTTTTTTTTTCAGTCGAATGTAATTTGTAATTGTTAAATGATATTAACAGAAGAAACACCTAAACAAAACATAATATTAATCCAAAGCACCAAGAAGCTTGTGAATTCTATATAGAAATGCATCAAAAGCACAGTTATTTGTATATGGCATTCAAATCCATTTAAGGGAAAAATTAGTTTGGAAAAAAATTGAACAGTTCTTTTAAATGCAAGCTGACTGCATTCCTTTTTCAGATAATAAACACAATAGGAGTAATTTAAATCCTTTATTGGCATCTACTGAATTTTATTTTTGAATGCCTTATCGAGAGAATGTTCCTAACTCCTTCGAGGGCACAGCATTGATTTTTAATATGTCAGAAATTTCCATGACATTTTATTGATACCCATAGCATATTCAGGAAAACTTTAAGAAGCTATAAAAATGTGACTTTAAATACAGCTGTAGTATAATCTTAAATTGAAAGAAAAAATAAAACCTCAGATTTTATACTAGCTTCTTTTTTTTTATTTTTCTGATTCAAAAGCAAAATATGTGGGAAAATGCAACAAAACATGTTACTTTCATTGCATCAGTGTTGAGTCTAATGGCATAAATTTATGCAATAAAACATTTTAAAACTTTAAGTAATAATTAATATCTTCCTTATCCCACAAAGAGGTATTTAGAGCTGGGCATTTTAATAACACAGTTTTAATTATTTTACAAATATCGAATCATAACTGGTTAAGCATGTGCAATTGGCATTTGCTTTTAAAAACTTATTTATCAAATTATTTTGAAATTTCCAGGTTATATCATACAAAACCAAAAATGGCGCCATGAACTAAAAACAACAACCCAAATGTATGGATTTCAGCTTAATGAGACAAATGCCAAAGATGATCACAGAACACTAGGAAAGTAAAATATTAAGATGGCCGTAAAATCACAACTTTGCTCAGGTTGTATCTGGAAGTAGGTGGAAGAGGAATTTGCATAAGAAGAGTGTGGGTTCTGTCTCTAAACCAGTGGCTCTCAACCTGTGGGTCGCGACCCCTCTGGCAGGTTCTCATATCAGATATTTACATTACGATTCATAACAGTAGCAAAATTACAGTCCTGAAGTAACAATGAAATAATATTATGGTTGGGGGTCACCACAACATGAGGAACTGTGTTAAGGGGTCGCAGCATCAGGAAGGATGAGAACCACTGCACTAAACTGAACAATACAATCTTGCTAACAGGAGCAGAATCTTTCTACCCTGCCGAGACTTTCCCATTGCCCTGTGGTTTGGTTAAGAATTAGGGGTTGGCCTTGAGTGGACCAAGTCAGGTTCTCAAGAAAAACACCTGGGTTTGCTTCCTGTGTTAAAATCCTTCCAGACGTGCTGTAGGACCAGATAGCTACAAAGCACTTTGGATTGTGTCGTGTTAACAGTCCTGTGGACCTTACTTTGTTTTCTTAGACTTACAGCAAGGCAAAAGCAAAAGATGAGACAGAAGAGCTTCCCCACCCCCACCCCCATGGCTGAGTCAGCTGTGGATGGATGTCGGAGGAGAGCAATGCGCGCTACAGCTCTCTCAGGGCAGGCTTGGGTGCGTACTCTGGAGCTTGCCAAGTCATGGGGACCTGACTCAGAAAGAGGATTCTAGTAGCCTACTATTGTAAGAACTGTCACCTTCAAGAACGATTGCCAGGTATGGAACCAATGACAAAGAAAGAAGACTATGTGCGCCTGTGTGCCTGTGCACGTGCGTGTGTGTGTGTGTGTGTGTGTGCGTGTGCGCGCTCGTGCACTCTCTGCAGCCTGTGTGTCCAGGTGCCATCTTGAAGGCACATATTAGTTAAAGCACAACTATTTTACCAACGCGAACACAGTTGCCTCTTTGTGACCACTAGGACTCATGTTATTTTAAGTAAGGACATGGTAATCGTCTTTTTGACTGCTACTTGATTAAAAGCTAAACTCGTGTAGAATTTTAAGCTCCAAACCAAGAAACCTTTGTTTGCTATCCTCTGTTATTTTGAAGCAGGGTCTCCCTTTGCAGTCCAGCCTGGCGTGCAGTGTACCACAGCAACCCTCTGGTCTCTGCCTTTCCAAGCCATCATGCAAGCCCTTTAAAAGCTTGCTTTCAAATTGAATTTAAAGCATTTTAAAATTCACTTTAAATTTAAACTGCACATAAAAGGGACTTGGATTAAGTTCACTTGTCTTGCATGCAGGAGGCCCTGGGTCCCATCCCCAACACTGCCTGTGTTCACTCTCGGACCCTTCCCACAGTACACTTAGGAATTTCATATTAGAGATATTTAAGGAAGATCCTTAAATATCCTTAGAACAGTGTGAGGATAAGATCTTATCACATCTGTCTTATATGTGAATGAGAACCCATCACATCTGTAAAATGGGGAATAAAACCTATGGATATTAACATAGTCCATATTTCTGAAACTTGTTAATGACCCATTTCTAGACAGAACAGCTGGCTTTAAGTTTTTTGTTTTGTTTTGTTTTGTTTTATTTTTTTTTCCTGTGAGATGCTGGCTTTGGCCATTTTTACATTATGGAACATTTAAAATGCTCTAAAATGTCTTCCAGAAGAAATTGACTTGCTTACAATTTGCGTGCATCTCCCTTTAATTTTGACAGCACAATGGTCCCAAGGAACCATGCTTGATAGACAAATGGTTGCTTTCTAGGGCTTTAATAAGGCCATGGCTGCACTCACTGGAAAGACCTCTTTGTGAGGCAGATCCTCACATTCTTCTCTGTGAGTTCAGCCTGTTTTGTCCGAGCAGTACCTCAAATTAAGGCATTTCTCCTGATGTTTTCCCACGGCATATAAAGCATCAACCCAGGTACTTAATGATTCTCTAGAAAGGCAAACCAAGCTATTTTTATTTTCAGTATTTTATTTTTAAAGCTGATTTTTTGAGGTTATTTGTTATCTGTGAACTTTGAGTTAGTCTATGCAAACAAATGATTTAAAATGGAACAAAGTGATTATAGTCACTTCAAGTTCTTCATGGCGTGTGTGGGGGGGGTGTGAGGGGGGTGGAGGGGTGGGGGGTGATGTTTGTAACAAAACCAAAACGTGAAATAATCCTCTAATAAATTGGGCATGATCTCTGCATTTATTCACGGACTGCATTATTAAAGCATTTTATACACAATGCTGAAAATCCTTTCCTCAAAGATGTGCTAAGAACACTGACTAGACATAAAATGAGGTAGGGTTTCAAAAGCTTTTATTAAGATTTTAGCTTCTTTCGAAAAAAAATTAACGGGCTTTTGTGCTATGCGAGTGTTTGTTTGCGGCAACATAAAATCTTTTGCAAAGGAGGGGTGTGAATTTTGCGGCCGCGCTTCTAGGCAGCAGCACCAGGAGGCGCTAGTGCACCGCAGTTCGTTGTCCTCCTGCCAGCCCAGGTGTTCCCAGCCTGCTCTGAGCTCAGTCTGCTCTGCACCTGCTCTTCAACTCAGGGCCTGGCAGTGATGGGCAAACTGCAGCCACGGTCCATTTTAGATGACGTTTACTAAGGGCGTAATTCAGTTTCTTTCTGTATCTGGGAGGGATCTTCATGAGGCGAGCTGAAGGATGCGTTTCTTCTTGTTCTTCATGGCAAGAATTAGTGGCCGGTGCCTGGAAGGGAGGGGTGGGAACAACGGCTTGCATTTGCTTGGATTGGTCCCTGGCCATGAATATTTTAAGAAGGTGAGGGACTTCCAGCTGTGGAGGAGAAATTATTAAGAACCGGAAGTAGATCCAGCAGGGATCTCCCGCTCCCCCAAGCTCTCTTTCCCTCGACCCTCGCCTTTCACTACCCCCACTCATGTCCAGGCTGTTCATGTAGATCTCATTCCATTTCTCTGTCATTGGGCGATCCCCTGTCTTTCTTGGGGTCCTGTTTTCCAGGTAGCCTCCCTGGTGATGTGAGTAGCAGACAAGTCAGCCTTGTTCCATATCTAGTATCCTGCTATGAGTGAGTACATACCATGTTTGTCTTTCTGAGTCTGGGTTACCTCACTCAGGATGATTTTTTCTAGATCCATCCATTTGTCTGCAAACCTCATGATGTCATTGTTTTTCTCTGCTGAGTAGTATTCCACAACAACAGAGAGGGAGAACAAGGAATAGGAGACCATGGTAAATGAAGACCACATGAGAATAGGAAGAAGCAAAGTGCTAGAGAGGCCCACAGAAATCCACAAAGACACCCACACAACAGACTGCTGGCAATGGTGGAGAGACAGCCCGAACTGACCTACTCTGGTGATGGGATGGCCAAACACCCTAATTGTCGTGCTAGAAACCTCATCCAACTACTGAGGGATCTGGATGCAGAGATCCATGACTAGGCCCTGGGTGGATCTCTGGGAGTCCAATTAGCGAAAATGAGGAGGGTTTATATGAGCGAGAATTGTTGAGACCAAGGTTGGATAAAGCACAGGGACAAATAGCCAAATGAATGGAAACACATGAACTATGAACCAATGGCTGAGGGGTCCCCACTGGATCAGGCCCTCTGAATGGGTGAGACAGTTGATTAGCTTGATCTGTTTGGGAGGCATCCAGGCAGTGGGACCGGGTCCTGTGCTCATTGCATGAGTTGGCTGTTTGAAACCTGGGGCCTATGCAGGATTGCTTGGCTCAGCCTGGGAGGAGGGGACTGGACCTACCTGGACTGAGTCTACCAGGTTGATCTCAGTCTGTGGGGAAGGCTTTGCCCTGGAGGAGATGGGAATGGGGGGGGGGGGCTGGGGGGAAGGTGAGGGGGACGGGAGGGGGGAGAACAAGGGAATCCGTGGCTGATATGTAGAACTGAATTGTATTGCAAAATAAAAAAAAAAAGGAAAAAAAAAAGTAAACATTACTAATATCAATTCCTGAAAAAAAAAAAAAAGAACCGGAAGTAGCTAGGAGTGTGATGAAGAGGCAACTTTATTTCCTTTGAAAATGTTGAAAATAGAAGAGTGTGAGATCACATGATCATAATAATTATAAAGTTTGCTTCCATTTATTTATTTATTTTAGAAAAAGTAAATATTCTGGTATCAGGCCCCTTCTCAGAACGTGAAATGCCAGGCCACTACTGTGGTCAATATAGAAAATGTCCAGTGGGGAAAAATAACCAATAGGCTTAATTTCCATAATTACTCACATTTCATCAGATTGATTGATGTAAAATGTTGTCTTTCATCACATTGAGGAAAACAACAAAAGCAAAGTGTATTTGTCTTGTAAATGGTGTGAAAGATTCTGTCCCAGAAAATCTTTTTGAAGAACAACAAAAATTTTGACAAAATATAATGTATTATTGGCCAAGTACTGTGGTTCATGTGTGAAATACCAGCATTTTGGAGGCTGAGACAGGTAGATTCTGAATTTGAGGCCAATTTGGGTAACATAGTGAGTTTCAAGCCAGCATGGGCTAGCTAGCAGGGCTGTGTCTCAAAGATAAGCTAAGCATACAGAGAAATGTGTCACTATCTTTTCTGTTCATCAGACAAAATAAGAGACAATCCAAAGGCATGGATTTGTGACGTAAAACATAAGCAGTTATTGAAGTGACTTGCCATTAAGAGATATAAGTCAATATTTTTCAATAGAAATTTATATATCAGAGATGAAGTGTTTGGGCTACCCTTGAAGAAGTTTCTCATACTTATTGCTAATAAATCTACTGTCTATGAATTTATTCGTATTTATCACCAATGATCCAAAAATTAGTTCATCTCCCTTTGTGTCTACAAAGTGTGTGACAGGAAATATGGTGAGCTAAGTGGGGATAAAAAAAAATTTCTAAATGCACATACTTGTTTAAATTTTGAAAGTGATGGGGATAGAGAGTGAGGCTGGTAGGGCTTGTTACAGATTAAAATGATGCCATTGCTACTTGATAAGGAGAAATTTTCAAATCTATTTCCCACATTGTTACCTTTAAGGTGAAAACTTTATAAAGACATAACTCATTGACAGATTTTAAGCAATAATGTTCAATGAAGCAATGAAACTTAAAATAATTTTTACTGAAAACAAGAAAACAACATTCTTATTTTGTTTTTTGTTAGCCTGCAATTTGGGGACTTTATGTTTTTTTTGTTTGTTTGTTTTATGAAAGAGTTTGAAAAACTCAAAGTAACTAAATCAGGTTTATGCTCATCAATTTATGATTATTCTTTCAAATGAAAACAGAAAGCTGAAAACAATTTACTTTAATCAATGAATTAAATGAACTTGGTTGCAATAGTTTGAATCAGCTACCCCTTTATGCTGTATTAGACAGTCGATCCATGAAGGCAGAGATAATGGAGCTACTTTCTGAAGTTGTGACTGAACTTCAGGGCCGTGGAGAGATACCCAGAGATACACTTGTTAAACTGTATTTCTTGCTACTGTTTCACACAATAGTTCTGTGATTTGAAATATCTAGTTAATTTATACCTCTATCGGAATATAAATGTATAAAGATTCTATACTTATTTATCCTGAATTTTTGATACTAAAACAAGGAAGTTATTGATAAATATTTGAGTTATTTGATTATCAGAACCTCAAGAAGGTTGTGAATTGCGAGAAAATCATGACAATGGAAAACAAAATCTTTTTCAATATGGTTTGTGAAAAGAGAAACTGAAAAAGATGTTCAAGGAGAAAGCGAGCGAGTCTCGGGGTCTTACACATCTGTCCTTAGGACTCTGATTTGAGGAAAGGACATATGCTACATGGATGAGGGTTGACTGTATACAGAGGTGTGCTTGAGAGAGACTGAATGTTGTGACTCAGGAGGAAGGAGCATTTGAGATGAACTGCTCAGCAGTTTGCCTCCCAGATGACTGGGAGTCCTTTATTCTGAGATCCAGTCTTCAGTAACAGGTCTGAAGTAAATACACACATTGATGAAAGGCTTGCAAAAACAAAGCTCAAATGTCCCCATATCTCCAGCCTCTCAGAAGGATGGATGAGGATGCTGCCTGTTAGCCCAGTCTAACTACATTTAGTGTAGCTTACCCACAGTCCAAATCTTAGAACTAAAAGTGACACATAATTGAAATACCCCATGACTTTCAACACTGTTGTTGATATTTTGTGTCATCCTTGTCCTCCTCCTCATCATCATCACTATCATCTTCACCATCACTGTTATCATCTCCATCATAATCATCACCATACCATTTTTCTCCTCATCACCATCATCATTACTATCATTTTTCTTCTTCTTCTTCTTCTTCTTCTTCTTCTTCTTCTTCTTCTTCTTCTTCTTCTTCTTCTTCTTCTTCTTCTTCTTCCTCCTCCTCCTCCTCCTCCTCCTCCTCCTCCTCCTCCTCCTCCTTCTTCCTCCTCATTATCAGTTACCAAAGTGTACTCCATAGACCAGGCTAGATCAGTCTATAATGAGTCTAGAATTTAGAGAACTAAATTCTATCTATCTATCTACCTATCTACCTATCTATCTATCTATCTATCTATCTATCTATCTATCAATCATCTATAAACAGCTCTTCTTCAGTTCTGGGGAGCAAAGTCATATTCTTGAACGTTCTCATCACTTTGCTTTTTATGGACAGATTCTCACTATGTTCCTGAGTATTGCCTTGAACTCATAATCTTCCTGTCATGAACTGGGTGGTGGTGGTGCACACCTTTAATCCCAGCACTCAGGGGAGGCAGAGACAGGTGGATCTCTGTGTGTTTGAGGCCAGTCTGGTCTACAAAGCAAGTTCTAGGGCAGCAAGGGCAAAAAAAAGAAAAAGAAAGAAAGAAATATCACCAAGGCATACAATGGCATGAATCTAGGATAGATATTGCATATATTTTAGCCCATGAAGATTTCTCCTAGGTCTTTACACAACTGAAATTATAAAATTAACACATACAAAAAGTAAGATTTCCATAATTTATACAAGTTCCACATTATGCTGATATTAAATTGTATTTTATATTTTTACTTAACTTTGTCAATAGGTATTTATGTATCTCTTTTTGCAAAGTTTACCACATTGTATTTTAACTTAAACCCTTTAAACAGATTCCAACTGTATCTTTGATTGCCATATAACATTTGAAATGATTCTTTATTAACATTTCATATCTTATTTATTTTTATTGTATGAGTGTTTTGCCTGCACGTATGTCTGCTCTCTATGTGTATGCCTAGTCCCTATGGAGGTCAAAAAAGCACATAAGATACCTGAAATAGAAGTTACACATGGCTGTGGGTTGCTGTATGAGTGCTGGGAATCATACCTGAGTCTTCTGAAAGAACAGCCAGTGCTCTTAATCTCTGAGCCATTTTTCCAGCCCCACACTTGAAATGATTAATCCTTAGAGACTGGGTCAATCAACAATGTCTTCTGATTTGTTCTGTCTTTGGACATGATCCCTACATAATTCATTTGCAAACTGAAGTTGATTTGAAATCTCTTTATTATGGGGTTTATTCTATGTCTTTGGAATTTTCCTGTATTTGCCAAGAGTTCCTTGAAATCTCACTCTGGCTCCTCAGCAGGAAGCCCTCAATTGGTTTCCATTTTATCTAGAATAGAATGTAGTGGGTAGCCATCCCAGCTTTGATCTGGAAGTTCCAACCCCCATTGAGGCTTCGGTAACTGTCACGCCTACAAGGCTGGGCCGAGAGAGGACCCTGAAGACCCGAGATCCGGATGTGCCGGCTCTCTTGGTTCCTGGGCCCTGGACGCTGGAGGTAGACTGAGCAGAGTTCTCCAGAGAACACCGCCGGACTGTGCTACACCTTTCCCAGACCCTGTTACCTATTCCTTCACTTGTAAGTTACCCCACAAAATAAACCTCCCTTTTACCTACGTGGAGTTGCCTTAATAATTTCACCAATAGTAGAATACAGGGTCTTCAGTCTCTAGCAGAGTGTAGTGAAGACTCTGAGCATGCTCTCTTAGCACCTGCTGCTCTCCTCCCCCTCATTCCTCCATCTACAGTCATCACTTGGCTGGTCTTCCATGCCTAGGAAATGCTTTGCCTAGAAGCATCCCTTAAGACAGACATAGTTTCTCTAGATATTCACGCACCTGATCCTTAAAATCATTAAAACTGATTAAATGGCCTTTTTAGCTATGTCCCCGGACATCCCATATAGGCTACTTCCCTTCTCTGTCACCATCTCTATTTCATTTTCATGGAACCTAACTACCATCTCCAACTTAATGCCATCTTTCATATATGTATGTTTTATTAATTACCTCTCTTAAGTGTAACCTCCATTTATTTTCTGTATGCTGTGAAGTTATTTTCTCGGCACGTAGTGTAGTGGCAGGTACCCAGTGGACATTGAAAACATCTGTTAAATAGAATTACTTTAGTTGTTCTAGTTTCTGTGCATTTATACATAAATTTTAGAATTTTGTCCTTACAAGAATTTATGTTGAGATTTTCACATAAGTTATGATGGAACTCGCATATTATTTAGGGATAGTTGATGTCTTTATTTTGTTGTGCTTCCTAATTTACAAACATGGTGTGTCTTTTTATTTACTTAGACCTTAATTTCCTTCATTGGCATTTTGGAGTTTTGAGCATGTGGTCAGGCATGTGTTCTGTGTGGTGGTTTGAGTGAGATTGGCTCCTGTAGGCTCATATATTAGAATGAGTGCTCCCTAGTTGCTGTAACTGCTTGAGAAGGATTAGGAGGTATGGCCTTGTAAAAGGAGGTGTGTCACTGGGGGGGGGGTAGGTTTTGAGATTTCAAAGTCCAATGTTATTCCCAATTAGCTTTCTTTGCCTGGTGCCTATGGATCAGGTTGTAAGCTCTCAGATTTCTAGAACTGTGCCTGCCTGGCTGGACTCTAAGTCTCTAGAACTGTGAGCCTAATACATGTTTTCTTTTAAAAGTAGTAATAGAAAAGTAACTAAGACATTTGATAGTATTTATGTCCTAGAATTTAATTTTTTGTGTGTGTGTGTGTGTGTGTGTGAATTTGTGTATTCACCTTTGTGTGAGGTATATGTGTGTATTCATGGTATTCATGAATTTAGAAGCCAGAGGCCCATATTAGTATTTTTGTTGTTCACTCACTTTTCACCTTATTTATTTATTTTGAGAAAGGGTCTCTCACTGAATCTGTAGCGTGTTGATTTGGCTATAGTAAGTGGCTAGGAAGCCCCAGGGATCTCTCTGTTTTCGCTTTTCCAGCACTGGGATTACAACATGACTTCTGCACCCAGTTGTTTTATGTGGGTTCTGTGGATTGTATGTCCCATGCTTGCAAGGGAATGTATTACAGACTAAGCTAATTTCCTAGCCTCCCAATTTTGAATTTTTAATAAGCCATTGGTTTTATATTTGTAATGTTGGCCTTTATGTATCATTACTGACTAGGAAACTACAATTCATTATTAAATATTTATCTTGTTTCTTGCAACTGGTTGAGCTCACTTATTTCTGTAAGAAGGTTTTGGACTTCTTGGGATTTTTCTAAACACAATATCATTAGTAAATAAGAACAAAATCCATTTTTTGTTCTTTCTGATGAGTTTGTCTTTTATTTCCTTTTCTCACCTCATTGCCCTCAGCAGAACTTCCAGCATTTTGTGAGTAAGTGGTAAACAGGTCATTTCTCTCTTGTTCCTGCCTTAGGAAAGAATGAGGTGTGTCAACGACACAAGGAGGAAGCCATTATCTTCCTTTACAGTGCAGTCCTATAGGCTGGTTCTGTAGCTGGAGTCTTTTGTAAAACACATTGATTTCCCTAAAAGAAACCGAGAGAGGTAATCAGAAGTGGGTGCTCAGCGAATTGGCTGTCTAAGCAGGAAGTTCCCATCTGATTGTACTCAAATGATACAGATGCCTAGTTGGGCAGGTTAGTTGGGCATCGCTTTGGCAGCCTCCTGCTGGAGCTGTCTGAACCTCACCCTATTCTGAGCATTGCCCAATTCACGAATCCTTCCTTGCTCAAGAAACCCCACTAAACTTACTTTGTGTAAAGTTTTTCTTTTGTACTGTTGGGTACAGATTTATGTCAATGTTCTTTATCAAACTGAAAATGCTCATTTTTTCTGTCATTTCTGAGTTTTTGTTATACAAGATGTGGAATTTTGTCTTCTATTCTTTTCCACTCACTTATGTGATTACGTTTCTTTCTTCTTTATCCATCACTGTGGTAGAGTGCATTGATTCTCAAAGTTAATCAACAAATCAGCACAGATGCCTGGAATAAACTTCTCTGGATCATAGTGTATACTTCTTTGAATATTTTGGTGAAATTAATTTTAAAATGTTCCCAAAAGCCTTTTTCCTCTGTGTTCATAGTGGGCTAGTATGACATTTTCCTTTATTTGTTCTTTCTTCCCGTCCTCCCTTGCACTTAATATATATCTTTTGCCTGGCTTTGGTGCCAAGTTTTATAAGTAGAGTTAAGTATTTTCTCCTCTTCTAGTTCTTTTTTAATTCAACAAATGTTTATTTGATTTTTCTCTGGGCAATGAATTGTGGTTTTGTCACAATGATTCATTAACTAAAAATACATTTGTTAGTTTTCTATATGCCAGGGCCTGCATTGAGACCACAGCAATATCATAGGATATGAATGCATATTTTTCAAGGAAGACTTGTCTCTTTCTTTTCCATATTCATTCTGACAATCACTTGCATCACAGAATGTATAGTGTTCATGTTTGCCCCCGCTACCTTCTAATTCTTCTATCATCCCTACTGGTCACCTGTTCCCGACAGTCTGTCTCCTACTTCCATGTCTTTTTCTGGTGCAGGTCATGTGCATATTGGAAAAGATTATGTAAAATTGGTCTTCATTATTTTTAAAACTTTGGTAAAACGTCTCCAATACAGCCAACTGAACCTAGAAAAAAATCCCATTGAAAGTTTTAAAATTATGAATAAATACAATTTCCTCAATGCCTACATGCCATTTAATTGTCTGCTTTATGTGTTGGAACATGGTTCCTTGCTAGTGACATTAGCATAAGTCGGTCAGTAGGTAGAAATGACTCTTGGAGAACTACCTTAGGAGACAACACAGGGATCCAATGCATGGAAAGGTGAAGTATCAACCCTGGAGTCTGAGAGAATCAGAGCTGAAGCCAGGATTTTATGGGAAGAAGATACAGTGATGGTGGGCTGATGGCACCTGACATGCACAGCCAGCAAAGCTGTTCACTGAAAGGGGTTCTCAAACATTGCTTGTGGGATTGGAATCCCATTTGAAAAATGGACCAGCAATTTCTAGTCAAGTGAATGGTGCACATATCCTCTGTCCTAGAATTCAAAGCCCAGGAATGCAACCTAGAGACTCTTGTCTGAGGTACTGGGAGACTCATTCCTATTGTATGGAGAGACAGCAAAGCTTCCTCCTTCATCAGTAGAATACATGCAATTACGGTTTATTTTACAGCTGGATACTGCAGACAGAGGAAGGAAAGCAAACTGTAGCAGTGTGTCAGCACTGATGCCTTTACACTCCACAGTGAAAGGGGAAAAGCCCCCATTTCACAAGCTGTTCATAGAGTAATTCTTAAAGATTGTTACTAATGATTTTGTTATTACTGTGTGTGTCTGTGGCATATGTATGGTGCTCAGGTAATATGGTATGCATATGTCCCACCTTTATGTGGATTCTGGGGCTCGAACTCAAATGGTTAGGCTTATGTGGAAGTGCCTTGCCCAGTGAGCCATCCCACCAGCCCTATATACAGCATAATTCCATTAAAATGTGTTGCATAGGGCTGGAGAGATGGCTCAGAGGTTAAGAGCATTGCTTTCCCTTCCAGAGGTCCTGAGTTCAATTCCCAGCAACCACATGATGGCTCACAACCATCTCTAACGAGATCTGGTGCCCTCTTCTGGGCTGCAGAGATATGTGCAGATAGAACAGTGTATACATAATAAATAAATCTTTAAAAAAAAAATGTGTTGCATAATAGAATCTTGTAAATACATATCTAGTAAAACAGAAAGGGGAGAAATGGAATGAGGAAATAATTATGCTGTAGGTTGGGTTAATAAAAACTGATTGGTATTGGCACAAAAACAGACATATTGATCAAAAGAATAGAATTAAAGACCCAGACATAAATCCAAAACCAGAAATACACACTTGAAAAAAGAAAACATCTTTAACAAATGGTTCTGGTCAAACCGGATGGAACTAGAGACCATCATAGTAAAAGGAATAAGGCAGACTTTTCATGTCAATTTTTTTTCTCCATATGCATCATATAGAAAGGGATGAAGAGTCAGAGAAACAAGACAGGGTAATGAGGGAAAATGGAGAGACAGACATCATTACATTTTCTCCATGGCATCAAAGCCTGAGCATTATGGGAGAAGACTCTGGTGACAGAATAGGAGTGGGGTCTCTGGGGCCTCTGTGGTACGTGCAAGAATGGTTTCCTAATCTTCATGTCAGTACACATAACCACTTCTAGACAAATCATACCCCTGCTCGGTGTTCCAGCCTTCTTTGTATGAAAGTCATCTCATTGTTTAAAGACAGAAATTCTATGGGAGCACGTGGTATTAAGGAGTAACAATGCTCCAGGGCAAATATTTTCTACAAAATTCCAAGAAAAATGATGTATCATATATGCATAGCACCCCATGTCAAAAGAAGACTGAACAATAGTGGCAGAGATCACAAAAAGAGTCATGAACAGCTCATTTTCTTTTTGGTAAAGCATGCATGGCCAGTCTGCCGCATAATTCAATCACCAGCTAATTATCACTCTGTTAGCTCACATGGGGTATTAAGGACGGCAGAGAGTGTTCTTGTTATGAGCACAGTTCAGTAAGCACATCAAAAACATGGTTTATCATCTGGTGGTGTCAGCCTCCACGACGTGGCCAGCCCCACATAACTTCCTTAATCACCCAAACTCAAAAGCTCCTGCATGAGCTGATGTCCCGCAGGCTGCCTTCTGCAGCTCACCCATTAAACCTTTGTCACCATTGCTAAGGTGGTCTGCTCACTACTGCTGCCATGTAAGTGCAGAGAGCCCCACGATGCATGTCAAACATATTCATATTGGAACATCGTCACCCAGAAAAATAAGTGTGAGAATTATCATTATCCACCTGCATCAGATGAAGAACAAACCAGTCAGGAGAGACACAGGGTTCCAAGACAGTCTAGCTGTGTGTGTGTGCCCTGTGGTGATATTTTGTTTGTACTCCAACAAATAAAATTTTCCTGAATATCAGAGGACAGAACCAGCCACTAAATTAAACAGAGACCAGGCAGTGGTGGCACTCGCCTTTAATCCTAGCACTCTGGAGACAGATCTCTCTGGATCTCTGTGAGTTCAAAACCAGGCAGTGGTGGCACACACAGCACTTGGGATCTCATGCCTTTGCTCCCAGTACTTGGGAGTCACACACTATTAATCCCAGCACTTGGCTGGGCAGAGTAAGAAATATAAGGCTGGAGGAGACAGGAACTCAGCCCTTTCAGCTGAGGACTCAGAGGCATTCAGTCTGAGGATTCCTGGAGACAGAATCTCCCCCTTTTGGCTGAGGAGTTGGGGAGGTGAGAAGCAGCTGTGGCTTGTTTCCTCTGATCTCTCAGCATTGACCCCAATATCTGGCTCTGGGTTTTTAACTATAAGACCAATTAGGATTCATGCAACAGTGCCCAGCAAACAGACTTGAGAAACACAGTGTGAGGAAAATAGAGTCGGAGAGGTGAGAGCAGGGTAATGTACATAAGATAAAAACTATCATGCCAGAACAACAGCACAGGTTATAAGAACACAAAAAATGGATTTATTTATGCAAAGAAGCACAAGGGCGAGGGCAGGGCATGGGAGGCTAAGGGTTGGAAGTAAGAGGAAACCAGAAACAGTAGACATGAGAAGGGCGATGAACTCACAAAGCTAAAGCGATTTGGAATAAACTGATGGGATTTTATTTTCCTCCTGAGTCTTGAATATTTGCTTTTTTTTTTCCTTCCTAGCTCACTGAGTTATTAAAATAGCCAATATTAGAAACTGGCTCTTCAGGAGGAAATATAATCAGCATTTTAAATTAGCTTTTACCTTAAACTTTGTACTGTGTGAATAGAAAGGACTGTAGAAGGACTAAAAGTAGAACAAGGGCTGGAGAGATGGCTCAGTAAGGAAGAGTGTGCACTGCTTTCCCAAAGGACCTGAGTTCGGTTCCCAGCAGCCATGTCAGGTGGCTCACAGCAGCCTACAACTCCAGCTCCAGGGGATCCAGTGCCTCTGGCTTCTCAGGGCATCTGTACTCACATGAATATGTCCACCCCTGTCTCCACATACACATAATTAAAAAAATAAAATTACAAAGTACTAATTTTACACTTGAAGAATTAAGACAACTTTGATATAAAAATGGGGTAGAAGTAATTACTATATCTAATTCACATAAATAACACGTGTTGGATATCAATTGTGGGTGTGTTTGAGGTGAACCACTTAACAGAATCTTTGAACTCTTTATCTTATTAATATTACATTTTTTTGTGGGCTGTGCGGTTTAAAACAATAAATGCAATAAACAAGTAAAATTAAACAAATTTTGGGAAATAGTAAAGATTCTAGAAAAATAAAATAGTGTAAGGTAGGTGAGGGTGCTGGATGTGAAAATTTTAGATTAGATGGCTATGGAAAAACTCACCAAAAACATGCCACTGAACAAAGACCTGAAGTGGAGACAGTTATCCGTGCCAGTCTCTATGGTAATTTAATCCCAAGTTATCAAGAGAGCCATGAACATTGCTGGTGCAAACATTTTGAAAGAGACCAAGTGTTGAGTTTGAGCAAGACCGAGAGAACGTTACACATTCATGAGAGGACTTGACTGAGGCAGTGGGTCTATGAGTCTGGATTTCGGGAGATATATCTACAGAAGGGATACAGTTTGGGAGGTGTACTGGCTGGTTTTGTGTCAACTTGACACAAGCTAGACTGTCAGAGAGGAGGGAGCCTCAGTTGAGGAAATGCCTCCAGGGCATCCAGCTGTAAGGCATTTTCTCAATTAGTGATGAACGGAGGAGGGCTCAGTCCATTGTGGGTAGTGTTATACTGGACTAGTGGGTCCTGGGTTCTGTAAGAAAGCAGACGTTTCAACAGCACTCCTCTGTGGCCTCTGCATCAGCTCCTGTCTCCAGGGTCCTGCCCTGCTTGAGTTCCTGTCCTGTCTTCCCTTGGTGATGAACAGCAATGTGGGGGTGTAAGCCAAATAAACCCTTTCCTCCGCAACCTGCTTTTTTTGGTCATGGTGTTTCATTGCAGCAATAGAACCCCTAGCTAAGACAGGAGGTTTGCAAATGTGTCTTCTCAAGCTGTGCTTCAATACCATGTCCCTACCAGAGTGGTTAGAGCTGGAAAGACACCAGCAAACACAGCAGATTAACAGTGCTTCAGTGGCTGGCTCCATACCATGACCGTGGAGAACACAAACTGAACTGGGTGAGTTATTAAAAGTAAAATAAAAGAATGTGAAGGAGAGGATGGACAGGTGGATCTGGGAGAAGTTAGAGGGAAGAGTGGAGGCGAATATGGTAAAAGCACATTTATGAAATTCTCAAAGAAGTACATATTTAAAAAACTCATGTAGTATCCCAGAAGCCATATAAAGAGGAGCACCAAGTAAAACAAAATCTTTTTTAAAAAAATAGGTATTATAAACATGTTCAGAATTTTAAAAGAAAACTTGAATAGAGGAGATGAGAGATGGAATATATGGTAAACAGCTGAATTAGTATTTTTAGGTAAGTACAAAATAGAAATATAGTACCTTAACTGTCTGGAAAATAAGATCCTTAGAAAATGAAAGGCTGCAAAGCCGAAAACTACTGGGCTACAATACCTAACAGTGGGACTAGCCTGTAGCAGAAAATGCAGGCATGACCCTGCAGCCAGCCTACTTGGCCCAGTGTACTTCTGAATAAGAAGCATAGCACACCATGCCCCAGAAGTCAGAATAAATTCTGAAGTCACTTCAGTGGCTGGTAGCTGGCCTGTGGATGAGTCTGCACACTCCACATCTCCTTTAATGAGCTTCTTCCACATAGAGACCCTGGTGGTGTGAGCTATGTGAGCACTGTCCACTCTGAGGTAAAGTGCTAACCAATCACATCCCTAGGCTTCCACTATATAAGTGGTTGCTCACATGCAGTAAAGCAGAGACTGTTCCGTGAAACCTGCTCCAGAGGGGTTTCTCTCCACACCCTTTACTGACTTACCGGCATTGCTGTTGTCCAGGATGCCCTGCTAAGGACAGCACTAGCCAAAGTAAAACCAGGAGAAATTCATAGGGAAAAAGAGTGCATGACTTCAGTGACCTTGAAGACAGTCTCCCTGACCCAGATGATATGCTGGACTCTTGAGAGGGGTAAAGAGAAAGGACAGACACTTCAGCTGCTGCCTCCTGTCATAGCTAGAGGATGTGAAGGAAGGCTCCCAGGAAAGTCACTGTCAGGGAGCCGTTACTCCCAGTTTGTTGAGTCCCCACCACTTAAGGTTCCCTGTTATCAGGTGGTGGGAGGGAAGGTATCTACCTCCCTGAGAAGGCATCTGCAGCCTCTGAGCATGCTTTCTCTTGATGTCTGTCTCCTTAATAGTAGCTTCTTCAAGGTGACTGACTGTTTGCAGAGGACACTATTTGCAAATCCAGCAAGCCCAGCATACCCTGGAATGGGCACATCTGCACTCATCATTATATGAATGCTGAAACCCTTTAAAAAAATCTTAGCATAGTTTTAAATTTAACTTTGGTAAATCCTGAACCACTCTTTCCCCTTAGGTTGGAAATATTCTTGTAATAAACCAACTTGTGGAATTCCTTAGATATTGTTGTGACTATGGTATCCTTTGTGATTGTTATATAGTAGGGCAAATGTACAGAAATAGGTTTATAAACCTGATCATCATCTCATAGGATACATGAAAAGAACTGCGTTTACTAAAAGATGGCATGAGTTGATCCTTCGTTGTTGAGTACAGTGCTGCTGATGTAGACATTTTTAAAAGCTAAAATGATGCGTATTTTTTATTCCATCACAAGACAGTGACCTTCTGGAAACTATATTTTTGTCACATATTTGTTGCTTTTACCTTGAGATGTTTGTTTCCAGACAGATTCTTTACTTGGAGCAACTTTTCCTCATTTATCTTTCTTTAGGGTCTCATATTGCCTAGTCCTTGAGTTCAGGTTTCCGTTATGTGTCTCACTACCTTCCCCCTGACTCCTGTAATATAGCTTTATTCCTTTTTTTATTGTTAGGAAATTTTCTATCTATTTTCTATTCCAACCACAGATCCCCCTTTCTTCCCTTCTCCCACCCCCTAGCCTTCTCTCCCAACCCACCCCCACCCCCCATTCCCACCTCCTCCAAGGCAAGGCCTCGCTCAGGGAGTCAGCAGAGCCTGGTACATTCAGTTGAGGCAGGCCCAAGCCACTCACTCCCCTCTGCACCAAAGCTGCACAAGGTGTCCCACCTTAGGCACTGGGCTCCAAAAAGCCTGCTCATGCACCAAAGGTGGCTGGAGAGATGGGTCAGTTGTTAAGAGCATTGACTGTTCTACCAGAGGTCCTGAGTTCAATTCCCAGCAACCACATGGTGGCTCACAACCACCTGTAATGATCTGGTGCCCTCTTCTGGCCTGCAGGGATGTATGTAGGCAGAACACTGTATATATACTTAATAAATATTAAAAATGGTTTTATTCTTATCTTCAATTATCATACCACTTGTGCTTTGAGACACAGAACTTGGATATTATTCTGGGCTGTGACATACTGTTGTGCTTCTTGAGTTTAACTGTACAGACTTTCTATGCTGAAGGAGATACATGGACTGGGGTCTTGAGACCAGTGGGCCTGGAGGACTGCAGACTCCAAGGCGCTTCCATGGCATGGACCCTTCTTTGTTTGATCCAGCACCATTCTCTTTCCCTAGACACCCAGTTGTTACACCTCCCTACTCTTATCTCAGAGTACCATAATTCTGGTGTTTTAAGGTCACCAGGAACAGATCCGTCACTTGAGTAATTTCAAAGTGTGGTGTACAAACCAAGTTCATTTTGATTTCCTAGGAACTATAAAAACCAAGGAAAATATGCAGTTATGTTTTCTGACCAATAGATTATTTCTCTGAAAAGATAGATGAGATTCAATGTCACAAATAGAAATGAAATTGGAGAATTCTGGAGCCACATGAATGAGGTGAATTCATAAAATTTTAGTATTTTGTGGTCAAGAATGCCTAATACATCATCTCCCACAGTAAAACCTGCCAGCTGGGCCAGGTTGCTCTTGTCTCTGGGCCAAAACTATCTCTTTCCTGGACCATCAGAAGACTATGATTAGTTTTGGCTTTCATTATGTTTACTTTTATACTATTTCTGGACTGAGAGAAGGCATGTGTTTTGGACAGCTCATTCCTTCATTTTAGATAACAGTAAGCTTTCTGTGACTCAGAGACATTGCTTCTGAGGTGATTAAAAATATCTCTAACACATTAAACACAGACTTCATAATTCAATGATTTTTTTTTATTGGTAAACTTTCCAGTGTATGCAAGGCTTTATATCATCAACTTCTTCAATGCTACCTTTCTTCATGGACTGTTAGTGAGAGTTTTTAGGGGAAAGTTGATCTCCATTAAACACCATTAAACTCCATTAAAATAGTTTATGGATTTTAGTTGAATGATGAATATAGTTATACTTGATTAATGAAAATATTAAGCTAGACGTTTTTATTCTAATTGGGCATGTTCTCTTGGCACAGAACCATTCCTAGTCATGTCCACTATTGACTCTTGAACTCTAAAGTTCTGCAAAGTGCTCTTCTCTCCATCCTTGGTTTTGTTTTGTAGTTTAGTGTTTGAGCAGCTCTTCCTGGCTGCACTACTTCTGTATCTAGAGCAAACACTGCTTTGTGTTTCTCAGATACCTTTCATCTTCTACATTCTAACCAACCACAATCTGTTTCACAGCTCCTGCCTCTCTCAGAAGCCACTTTAGGAAGGAAATATGTTTAATCTCCCATCTTTGGTGACTATATAACCCTTTTATTTCTGATGGAGAGAAGGGTAGTTTTATTTTGTTCTTTTTAAAAAGATTTATTTTTAATCACAAGTTTATTCAAAAATTTTTCAAGCAACATAGTTTTTCCCTTTCCTAACACCTCACAGATCCACCTCCAACCTCCCTACCCACCTAACTTCATGTTCTCTCTCTCTCTCTCTCTCTCTCTCTCTCTCTCTCTCTCTCTCTCTCTCTCTCTCAACAACAACAACAACAACAAAACCAAAACAAACAAGAAACCAGTAAGACAAAAACGCTAAAACAAAATAAGGAGAAGTAAACCCCCCCCCCCCACTGCCTCCACAAGAACCCCATGGAGTTCGTTTTTTTGTTAGTCAGCATTTATGAGTATGTGTGTGAGTATGTGCACATGAGCGCAAGTGTTTGCTGAGGCTAGAAGAGATAATGTATCCCCTAGAGCTGGAGTTACAGGCTATTGTGAGCTGTCTGATGTGGGTGCTGGGAACCAAGCTGTGATCCTCTAAGAGCAACAATCTCCTTTAACCACTGAACAATCTCTCCAATCCCAAGAAGGATAATTAAAAAAGACAAAAGAAATTGAAAACTGAAAATAACATGGTAAATCACTTGAAATATTTGATTCCTTTTTTTTTTTTTTTTGTTGCTCAGGTAGGTATATAATAAACTCTAAGTGTATGTGAACATGATTGACAAATTTAGTGTAGACCATCAATTTCTACTTATATGTGTTATGGATGTGGAGGTGGTGAGATCTGCAAATCAATAAATGCCTCAGTGATAGTTATGTCCTTGTGACTAATAGAATTTGGAATGGAGTTAAGTATACAGAGTTAGAAATTTGGTGGCATTTTTAATCAGATGAATGGTTTTCCTGTGGTAATTTTGAAGGTACTTATATTGATTTCAGTCTCCCAGTGGTTGTCTTTAGGGCTTTATTTAACACACATGATGTTGCAAGGCAGTTCCACCAGAGAGCACACAGGCACTCATAGCCAAATAGAAAGTCCGTATTGCTGGCCGGGGGCTGCAGAATGAACTTGCCCAAACCATGCAGCTCCGAGCTTCACTGTTCTTTGCTCTTTGTGCACAAAACTCATACCCTGGTTGACACACTTGAACAGTTAGCAAGAAACAAAACTACAGAAGCCAGAAAGCAAGGTTAGTGCATTTAGGGGCTTTCCTGGACCTGTGGGACTAGGTCTTTGATGGATTATGCCTTTGTAGCTATTTTGACAGGTGTTGAGGCCTATATGCCAGTGTCTAAGGTCAGAATGGTGCCTCTAGCATGGCGTCAGTTGTGCCAAGGTCTCAGTTCTTGTTACAATCACTTCTTTATTTATTATACCTCCTGTAGATGACTGTATTGTCTCCCTTCTGAGGAAAATGAAAAATTACTAGACTCAGTTCTTGATTCATTTTCCACACATGGCTCCCATTTTGGTTTATTTCTTTATATCATTTCATTTATAGGCCTACATAATCCCCCCCTCTGTATATTTTTCAACTAATTTTAATACCGCCTATGAGCCTAAAAATGACAATAAAGAAATAAACACAAATGAAAAAAAATTAAATGTTTTTCAAACATTTGTTTTAATTTTACTCATTTTTATTTTTTTTTTTACTTTTATGCTTCCAGATTGGTATTATCATATTAATCCATATTTGACACTTCTTTCTGCAGAATGCTTTAACAATAAAAGTGTGATGTGTCCCTGGCTCAATTCTACCTAGGATTTTAAGAATTTGAATCATGCCCATGATGAGCATTTCTTGAAGATTTAGATGCTTCAGGATAAAGAGCCAGGTTCAGACTGTGCACCCTGTTAGAGCTGTAATGTAGCGTCATTTCTAAAGAAGGCTCAAATGCACATTCCCATTGCCCCTGGAGATGGAGCATGCGGTCATGTCTTAGTGACTCACAGGAGAGCGGGCTTTTCTGGACTATGAATCTCTTTGATGGCCCTCCTGTGGACTTGATGTGTGGTTCTGGTTCCCATCAGGGTCAGGGAGAAGCATGCATTAGGTCTACTTGGTACAGATGGAGTGACAGTGTTCTTGGAATTAATGTGAAGGTGCCTTTAGGAGCTGGTAGTTAGATCAAGACTGGGGAAAAAACACTGGCCATGTAAGGAGGGCTGGGACCAACTTTCCAAAAGCCTGTTTTTTGAAGTCAATATTATTTCCCACTCAGGGCTAATTTAACTCCCATGATTACTACCTTCTGGCCACACCCAAATGTTTGGGATCTCTCTTTCATCAAGAGATGAGTGAAACCTGGAACTCGGGGCTTTAAGTTCTTGGAACCCTATGCACATGTTTACATAAATTGATAATAGAGTTTAGGTCACTTCCCCCAAACATCATTAGTGAGTTAAGATCAAGGCCATTGCCCAGCCATGTCAGGGATGCTGCCCACGGGTGCCTCATTCAGTTCAACTTATGAAAACGCTAAATAATAACAAGAGGTCTTTAATTCCTGATTTTTAATCTTACTTTTCTACTTTAGAGGTCTTTTTTTTTTTAGCTGGGGTCTGACTATGTATCTCTAGCTGTCTGGAACTCACTTTGTAGACCAGGCTGGCTTTGAACTCAAGAGATCTGCCTGCCTCTGCCTCCCAAGTGCTGCCATTAAAGATGTGTACCACCACACCCAGCTCTAGGGTGTTTTTTTAAATTCAAAATGTAAAAAGTTAGATAGCAACCTAAGCTAAAGAATAATGGATAGTAACTTGTCCGTTATTAGAAAACTAAATAAATTAGACATCTGTAATGGTGTTAAATCTTCAATTTCCATGCAAAAATATATTTGTCAATATTTTCTATAAGAAATATACATGATATATCTATCTATATCTATCTATCTATCTATCTATCTATCTATCTATCTATCTATCTATCTATCTATCTATCTATCTATCCTTTGTTCTCTCAGCATTTCCGACTATTCCATTTGAATTTTGGTAACAGAATACTACAGGTGGAATAATTTGTAGGGAAAAGAAATTTATGTTTTATTCTTAGAGGAGCTGGGAAGCCGAAGATGAAGGCATTGGTATTTCATTTGATGAGTTAGTCAGCTTGCTGTTACTATAACAAACATACCCGAGGTCATCAAATTACCAAGGGAGAGAATGACTTTCACATGTTTGCAAGTGTCGGTTCACAATGAACAGCAACATTGACTTTCTTCAGTTTCTTGTGGCACCAGAGCAGAGATGTGCAATGGAACAAAGCTAAAGCAGCATGCTTCCTCAGTCTTCTCCAAGGGCACACTTCCATTAGTCTAGGCCATCCTACCACAGTTTTCTCCAAGGGCACACTTCCAATAGTCTAGGCTATCCTACCAGGCCCCACCTTCTAAACCTTCCGTGTCTCCTCAGTGTGCTAGACTGATAACTAAGCATTTGGGCACATTGCAGATCTGAACCACATACCCAGGGAGAGGGTGTCCTGTTGCATCTTCTCAAGGCAGAAGTCAGAAGGGCAAGCTTGCTGAAGGCTGAGGCTTCTTGCTGAATGGTCTGATTAACAGGGGAGAGAGAACAATCCTTAGGACTCAGCAAAGTCTCAAAGACCTGAAATCAGAAGGGACCAGCTTTGCCCTCTGAGCTCACTCCTGTTGTACTTACAGGGTTCGGATGCACTGATCCAAGTATTTTTGGATCCTTGCTTATGCATAAGTCAAGGACCAATTTTCTAATTCTGCATTTTCATTGCTGATTGCCTTTTTAAGACTTTCTCACTAATGGGCTGGCTTTCTAATTATTTGAATTAAGTTTTGGAGATGTCTCCTTGCCAGCATTCAGAGCAATTATTTCACTTCAGACTTTGCTCCGAAGACAGCTTTATAATGAGTTTTCTTACCATTATCTGCAGTAAATTTCAAGATAAATAGTTAGATTAGATTATTATCTCATTCTCTTTTGTACCTTACTAATCAAGGTCTTTCACTGATGACCTAGCTCATTTCTAGACTCCTCTATGAAAAGAAAGTAAATCTTACTTTCTTCAACATTTCCACATTTTGAGTTTTATTTGCAGTCTTTTTGTGAACATATAAGGAAATAATTCTTTTTTCCTTTTTGAGACTTTGACGATAATAGTTTGCTCTGCTAATGTTTTGTTTTTGCATGTGTGTGTTGTGTGCATGTGTGTGTGTCCACATATATATGTGTGGGCACACATGTATACATGTGCATGTAAAAGCCAGAGGTTGATTTGGAATGTCTTCTTTTGTCATGCTCTGTCTTACGTATTGAGGCAGGGTCTCTCATGTGAACACGGAGCACAGCAATTTAGTTAGTATGACAAGTCAGCTTGCTTTAGGGATATCCTGACTGTCTCCTGAACACTAGGATCACAGGCAGGCTTATACCTGCCCAGAATTTATGTAGGGGCTGAAGATCTGAATTCTGCCCCTCACACTTACACTATAAATGCTTTCCCATTGAGCCAGCTCCCTGGCCTGTATGCTGAGTTTTGATTGAATTAATAATAAACTGTCTTTCTTATTTGTTTAAATCTTATATTCTTATTCTCAAGGAGTAGTTGCTTAGTTTATTTCCTACCCCTCTGTAGACAGTTAGTGGAGACTTGTACTGTGTTGACACTCAAACTTTTGTCCAGGCAGTGGTACCAGCTTTCTGATAATCAGGTATTTCTCTCAGCAAACACATCTGGGAGCCATGTTGGGTGTTTGATAACAGACACCAAGCAAGAGCCACCAGCTGTAAGCACTCACCAAGTCCAGACACTGTGCAGTTGGCGTAGACACATTCTTAATTGGATCATCACACACGACCTTGTGCTAAGGTGATCTTATGTGTCTCTTATGACGATGGAAAGTCTGAGGAACTTGACGTAGTTCAATGAAAAAGAGATGAAGGGATTTGAACTTAGGCTGGTGGTCTCTAGAAATCCCCCTAAGCTATGTGCTTGGACAACCCATGGCATGTGAATTCAAGGAGTTATTTCAAATCTGTCACCTCTATTTTCTGCTCAGTGCTCGTAGCCAGCTTCCTGGTTCTCTCTTGCTACAACTGGTGGCAGTTTATAAATTATGGTAGTGCTCTTCCCTAGGGAAGACTGTTTACCCTGCTCTCAGCAACCCTTAGTAGCATGTAGTTCTTTAACAAATGCTCAGCTCTGAAGATGTATAGCTACAAGCAACATTACACAAACTGAGAAGGTTGTATTTAGGAATATATATATATATATATATATATATATATGATATATAATATACATGTTAAATTTATATTATATGTATTTTCCAACCTCGTGACCACGAGGTGAAGATGTTTCCTTTGCTGCTCATTCCTACAGCGATGTTCCTGCCACTAAATCTCATAGCAATGGCACCAAGTGACCGTGGACTGAGACTATACAACCATATGCTGAAATTAACCACTGTACCTTATAGTCAGATTATTTCGTGTATTATCACAGTGCCTTCTCAGCAATGGTGGCAGGTGGGAGGCTCAAATGAGTTTGTCCTGGCTGGGAACCATGTGATGCAGCATGCTAGAGAAATGTACTCACTTGATACTACTAAATCAACAGATCCACAGAATGTACTATTTTCTAAGCAAACGTCTCCACTCTTTTAAAGTTGTTATTCCATTTACTCCTATTATTTGTATACACATCCAGAATAGTGAGATACATTCCTTGTTTTCTCACTGAAGGCTGAGTTAGTCATTATAGTTCATTAAATAAACTTCAAGCCATTGCCTCTACCTATTGGTGCATAGGTACATCTAGTTAGAATATTAGTACTTTGTTATTTAATACCCTTGCTTTTGTTGCCTACTCAATATTTCTAGAAGTTAGATTTTATTTCATGAATGCTGTCATACTGTGCTGATGGCCTTCGATTTTCTGTATATGGTCACGGCAACATGTCGTAAATCTCACAAGCCTTTACCCATCTGTTTGTGCCTAACATAAATATTCATACCGAATCCTTCAGGGACCGTTCGCATATTTATAAAGACTGTGAAACCGGAATGGTACAAAGAGGGAGGTGCCTCTCTTTTATTTGCACAGGAAGTTAGCCAGATGGCCTGTGAAGTTGTTTGTCCAGCTGGGTACCATAAAACACCTGGGAGGTCAGGTGCATATCCTATAAAACATGTGATGAGGTCTATTGGAGTCTCTGCCCTTTGGCATCTCCTTTGCAAAGCCAGGCTGTGTAAGAAGAACCAGGATGGATTGTCTTCTTTCTTCCTGTCTCTCTCAGACCCATACATAAGCATGTTGTTAGTGATCTGTGGTCTGTATGACGGGGACCAACGTTTTTGATTTCTAAAGCTTTGTAGCAATTTCAGCCACCTGGATTCATCCACACTCTGCTTTTCTTACCTTGCTGCCGTGGACACTTAGCAGAGGGGTGTCTTGGACAGCCTCATGACTATTTTAAAAACCAAAGATAAAACAAAACACATTGGGCCCTGAAATGTGTTAGAGAGTAAGCATGTGGCTTAAGTATAGTGGTTCCTCCTACCTGACTCCAAGGTCATTTATTCTTATGGCAGTGTGTTTGGCTTGGCTACTCTGCTTGCCGCACAAAGATAAAATAACCTCCTGCCCTGTAAAGACCATCTTGTACTCTGGGAGAGCTCTCACTTTTATTATGTTGTTTCGCCCTCCTATCTCTTGGACCTCTGAGAAACATGAACTCAGGAAATTCAGAGTGTCTCGGTGCCAGTGCCAGAGAACCCATCCATGGAGTGAAGGGGTCTGGGGGTGAGACTTCACACCCACTCCTCTCCCGCCTGAGATGGGACTCCCCGCACCTTCCAGAGCTCTACTCCTCTTGCTGCTCAGTCTCCCTGGGATTCACAGAGAATATGTCTGTCTTGGGAACCCTTGAAAAAAAGTGCTGTAATGTTTGATTTTAGTTTCTTCATTTTTTAAAGCGAAAATATTTCTGTTTTGTGAGCACATTGCTCCGTCATCTCAGTGGATGACAGAGAGGATTAGTTGTCATTGTTCAATCTTGGGGAGGCTGTCCCTGAGCAAGGAAAAGAGGCATGTGATCTGTTAGCAAACAGCAGGAGAGGGAGGATTATCAGCAACAGTGCTGCCAGGAGCAAGCCCTCTCCTCCTTAGATCTCCCCTGCCTCTGGGGATTAAGCAGGGAAGGCACAGGTTAGTTTTGTTTACTAGAAAAAGATGTAGCTCAATGACTGTGAGAGCTTTATACATGGGAGGCCATGGTTCAGTGACCCTCAGTACACACACACACACACACACACACACACACACACACAAACACAAACATACTAAGACAGACACACTTCATACACACATACACACACACACACCCATATACACACATAAACACAAACATGTATACTAACACAGACATACTTCACACACACACACATACATACACATAAACACAAACATGTATACTAACACAGACATACTTCACACACACACACACACACACATACATACACATAAACACAAACATGTATACTAAGACAGACACATAGACACTGCACACGCACATACACAATCAGTTGACTCAGCAAAATATAATGTTTCAAGGTGTTGTTAGAAAAGTCAGTTCTGGCTGATTGTGTTTATAAATGCCAAAGACAGTACCAAGTTTTTCACATTATGCTTTTTGCAATTGCCTTGTTAGCTCCATTCCCCACTCATTATCATTTCTAGTAATAAAAAATGTATTGACAAGCAAGTCTGTTTTATGTATGTATATAGTAGTAGTTTTTAATATATTTTAATTTATACATTATAGAGGTGTATATGTATAGTATTGTTTGTTATAGATGTTTTAGTAAAGATTTTGTTGAGGAAAAGAAATTCCAAGGTGTCAATAATGTAAACATCCGTGGCATATAATCCTGTCCAGGACATGATGCTTGATGGTTATAAGTGAGTAGGTTAGCGGTTGTGATTATTCATTTGGGTCATCTGCTTGGTTTGGCACTTAGCAGAGAAGAACACTTGTGAGTGTGTCTATGGGAGCTTTCCAGAGACGATTACCCTCATAGGGAGACTCATACTGAGTTGGGACAGCACCTTGTGTAGACTGAGGGAGCCTGATAGCATAGGCTGGCTTTTCCTCTGCCTCTGGCAGTCTCTGTTGCTGCCTTCCATCTGCCAGGATCTTCTGCTTTGCCTCAGATCTAGAAAGGACTCAGGGTAGAAATGCATTAAATTTCTTTTTTTTAAATGTAATTTTTAGTTGTTTTGAGAATTTCACATGGGTACTGTATTTACATGACAAACATCTGGGTTGGAGAGATGACTTAGCCATTAAGAGTGTGCACTGCTCTTGCAGAGGACTTGAGTTTTGTTTACAGCGTCCATGTAGGGGAGCTTATCACTGCTTGTGACTTTACCTCCAGGACACACAAAGTCCTCTTCTGGCCTTGTGGTCACCCGCACACATGTGCACATCACATAATACACGTAAGTAAAAATAAAATAGCACCTTATAAACACAATAGAAACACTAAGTATCTCTCCACATTGAAATGATTAGGAAAGATAACTGACAAATATCAAGGTCTGGTGTAGTACCCATACTTTGACTCCTTCTCATGTTAAAGAGAGCTGTGTGTTTTTGTTTAATGACTAATGTCCAAAGTAATAATTTTTTAAAAAATCACATAAAAGACACAAAGAAAGATAAACATTTCTTGGCTAATATGAGACAATCTTGAGATTAAATTCAACGATGCTTCTGCTACTTAAACCTTAAAAGGAGGGATGTGTAAACAAGTACAAACATATTAAATGTATTTAAATCTTTGAATTCATAATGATAAAATAGAGTTGGTCATCACTACACGCTGACCATTAATTCATTATCATTGAACACTGGACATTGTCAATTGAATAGAAATGATCAATTATTTGCACTAATTTTTGAAAAGTTTTATATTATTTTTAATGATATGCATGTCTTCATGTATGTGCGTCTGAGAACAGTCACCTGTGTAGACCAGAAGAGGGTGTCAGATCCCCTGGAGCTGGAGGTATAGTCCTTTGTGAGCTGTGGTTGCTGAACCAAACTCATTATGGAAGAACACGTTATACTGTTACCCACTGAAACATCTCTCAGCTCCATGGCTGATCAAATAGAAGAAAGAAAGGAAGAAAGAAAGAAAGAAAGAAAGAAAGAAAGAAAGAAAGAAAGAAAGGAATGGAAGAAAGAAAAGGAAAAAAAAAGTGAGAGAAATTCTCAAAGTACTCTTACTGTGGGTTCTGAATAGAGTAAACAATCCAATACTTGTACCAACTATTTTTTAAAAAGAGAAACTTTAGAGTGGGGTAATCAAATAGTACCAAAATAAAAAACCTTTTGTAAAAAATAATTTAAATAATACACATAAAATAAATGATGGAATTATAACTTAATCAAAGAATGAATACATCTTGACCTTCAATGTCAGCTGCTGTCTAAAAAGGGACATGGCAGGTTTTTTCATTTTGGTTTGTTTGTTACTTTGTTTTTATTTTGAAACAGAGTCTCACTTCATATTCCAACCTGGCCTTGAAATTGCAATTCTCCTGCCCTCAATCTCCCAAGAGCTAGATTATAGGCAAGTTCCACGGTATCTCATTCAAGTTATTATTTGTATTTTAATTAGTATTACATAATTTGATTTTTCTAAGTAAGTCCTGTCTATGAATAAATGTTTTAACATTCTGTATTTGCCTGCAAATAGTAATAAGTACCAGCTGTGTTGTGTTTGACACATGATTATCCAGGGATTGATGCTTATTCAACTTTTGTGTTAGATATACAAAAATTCACTATACAATTCTGTATCTAAATTATAAATTTTTCAACTTAAAAAAAATCACACAACAAAGTTCAAGCCAAAATCTGTGTTGCAGAATTTCTTGTGTTAATTAAGAAAAGTCATTTGGATCTATCAGTAAGTTTGGAAAAGTAAACAAAAACAAATCAAAGTAGGCTTACTTGATTATTGAAAAATATTTACATAAACTACATTTAACTCATGGCTAACTTCACAGTTCAGGAATGCCAGAGAATTAAGTATTCTCTGATGTATGTGCACAGAGTATTTGTCATGTGCTGGGCACAGAAGAACACCACTGCAATTTGCATTTATTTCCTGAAGCAGTGAAGGAAGACAGATGATAACAGTTCTTTTTAAAACCTTTGAAATTGTTCAATAGACTGAAGTGATCACGGCTGCATAGCGGCTGACTTTCATTTCCTTTTCCTAGATGAAGTAAAGCAGAAGTAACCTGAAAAAAGATGAGAGAGGGCAGAGAGACAGAGACAGAGAGACAGAGACAGAGAGAGACCGAGACAGAGAAAGACAGAGACAGAGATAGACAGAGAGATAAAGACAGAGAGACAGAGAAAGAGAGAGATGGAGAGAGAGAGAAACAGAGACAGACAGAGAGACAAGACAGAGAGATCTCCAGTTGTATTTATTAAAATATAATTGTATGTACATTTCAGCTTTATTTTCTTTACTGTGAAGTGTAATGCTTCTTTCTGTAGTGGCTTTCAGCCATTGGTGTACAGCCGAAAGTAATCCTATTATCTTCTTTTTGGTTTGTCCTGTTGTTTTCAAAAGTACCCGGGAGTCCAATTGAGGAGAGAGAGGAGGGATTCCATGAGCAAGGGATATCAAGACCATGACTGGAAAAAGGACAGAGACAACTAGCCAAACTAGTGGAAACGCATGAACTGTGGACCAATAGCTGAGGAGCCCCCATGGTACTGGGCTAGGCCCTCTGGATAAGCGAGACAGTTGTTGAGCTTGAACTGTATAGGGGGCCCCCAGGCAGTGGGACTGGGGTCTGCCCCTAGTGCATGAGCTGGCTTTTTGGAACCTAGTGCCTATGGCGAGACATTTTGCACAGCCTTGGTGCAAGAAGGAGGAGATTGGACCTGCCTCAACTGAATGTACCAGGTTCTGCTGACTCTGCATGGGACACCTTGCCTTGGAGGAGGTGGGAATGGGGGGAAAGGCTGGGGGGCAGGGGGAGGGAGGACAGGGGAATCTGTGGTTGGTATGTAAAATGAATAGAAAATCTCTTAGTAAAAAAAAAAGGAAAAAAAAGTACCCAATACAGTCCCAGTTTCACTGATTTATTTTTCAGGTCCTTAGTCCATAAGTATCACAGTTGGCTTATATTGATGAGACAAACTAAGGCACAGGAAATATGGATAATAAATATCTTTATCCAACATGCTAGTGGAGGGATTAAACATTATTCCCTATATAATTTCATTCTTTGGAGAAAAGTCTTATTATATTAATTACAGACACATTATTTTTCAATCTCTAGCATTTTAGTAAAGTATCATACCATCTTTCAGGTTTCCTGCTTTGGTGAAAGATTCTTTTATGTGCTGTGGTATATCATAGTGTTCTGAAGCACCACTCAGAACACCTCAGCAATTCATCACTTGCCCACAGTTATAGATTTCTGTAGCCCTGACATTAAATTTAATAACTCTCATGAATTTGCTGTGGGAACTATAAATTTAATCTGCCCCTTATGCTTTTCTCTGTCCCAATTCTGTGTCTTGGAGACCATCTTGCTGGCTTCCTATGTCTGACGGTCTCAGAGAATAACCTTACTTTTTCTCTACCATGTTAAAAGCTGGGCTGTTCAAGGATGTGGACTGACCTGCAGTCCTTAATGGCCACAATGGGACTGAGACTATGGAGCTAGATTTGCTGTTGAAGAAATGAAAGATTCCCCTGTTCTCCTTTAGGGGTGGTGGGGTGATAGAGCGCAGACCTGGGGGAACCTGAGGGAGCAGACGCCAACCATTCTGTTATGGGGCATATACCTCTCCAAGTAAGTGAATGTGGACAACAGGGAAGAGAAGAGAGGATATAGGAAGACTGATGAGTGAGTCCCTCAAGGCCAGTTAATGGTTCATCATTTTGATGAAGCTAGTTTAATTTTGTGGTGATATTTATGAATTCCCGAAGTCATTGCTGATACGTACATACACTTGTCTCCAGATCATCCTGTTGGAATTGTGTCTCACAAGGATATAAAATGAAAAGGGCTGTGTGTGTGTGTGTGTGTGTGTGTGTGTGTGTGTGTGTGTGTGTGTGTATGTGTGTGTATGTGTGTGTGTGTGTGTGTGTGTGTGTGCGTGTGCACGTTTTCTAGTTTAGCCTAGCAAAGAGTTTCCACAGCTTGTGTTTATACTTTTGATTCTGCTGAGAGGAAGAAGAAAAAAAATTAAAGAGTGAAGTTCTGTGCTAAATACCTGGGGTGATTTGGGTCAAATAAACTTGACATTTCCTTACTGTGTGTCTTAGTTAGCGTTTTTATTGCTGTGAAGAGACACCATGACCACGGCAACTCTTATAAAGAAAACATTTAATTGAGGGGGCTTGCTAATAGTGCCATTCCCTTAAGGGGACATTTTCTTTCAAACCACCACACTGTGGATCTTCAAAAATGTTAACGGTTAATGTACAAGCTAAAAACTGAAAATTTTATGTAACTCTTTATTTTACCTTATAATTTATGGAAAAGGGATGTAAACGGGTGGAGAAGAGGAGAGAGAAGGAGGAAGAGGTAAACAAAACCAAGATACAGAAAAAAGCCTTATGGAAATAGGTCCATATATGGCCTGACTCTGGGCAGGAAACTATTAGAAATGTTAAGTTAGTTTATGTAACCCCAACAATTCTGGTAGATGATGGTATTAATAAAACCCAAACTAGGATCATAAAAAATGGAATGACTGGGGTCATATAATTGGGAAGGTTGATGTGGTTTCAGACATTGAATCCGAGGGCTTAAAGACGCTCCAATTTCTTTCCATATACTTTCTCCATTTTGACTTTGTATAAACGTTTTGGGTTTCCTCTTATTAAAACATGTGTCTTCATTCTTAAGAATTTCATAAGTGTATTCAATGAAATATGCTTGCATTTAGCCCCATTAACCCACTTTTGTCTTATACGCCTGTCAACAGGTCCTACTTCCAAATTAATGTCTTTATTTTTCAAAACTGAATCCAACCACCACTACCTGTATGTGCCTGGTGTGGGCCTACCCAATGGAACATAGGAACCCTACCAGTGGCACATCCTCAGAGAAGAGTGAATCTCCCTTCCCCAGCAATATCTCTAGCCCATCCATGCTATAATTCTGGCTGGCTCAATGTTGTGCACGTCTTATGTGTATAACCACATTGTCAGTTCATGAGTGTTGCAGCCCGGCTTCCTTCTTAACTAGAGGCTCTCCACTAGGTAATGACCTCGAAGGTCATAGTCTATATTTTATTTGACTCCAGAAAGAATAAAGGAAAATTTTTCAAAATACATATTCATCAAATTTTTGTCTGGAATAATGAATGAATATAATTCCATCAGGAGCAGTGGATGGTGATAACACCACCAAATCCATCATCCTTAGAAACTGCTCTTTGAAAAAGGTCTCTACAATTAAGAAGGCATCAGAATTACAGTGGGCAGAATTTTTTACAAAGTGTAAGGGAAATAAAAAGCCAGCTGTTAGCCGGGCGGTGGTGGCGCACGCCTTTAATCCCAGCACTCGGGAGGCAGAGCCAGGCGGATCTCTGTGAGTTCGAGGCCAGCCTGGACTATCAAGTGAGTTCCAGGAAAGGCGCAAAGCTACACAGAGAAACCCTGTCTCGAAAAACCAAAAAAAAAAAAAAAAAAAAAAAAAAAAAAAAAAAAAGCCAGCTGTTGCTAAATAATGATGTGTACTTGAGATGCAGTGAAACCTTTCCTTTAAATGAGATTGGGCTCTATACTGCATCATTTTTACAAGTTGCACATTTACTATAAATTAAGAAAAGCTCATTTTCAACAGTCTTAGAAATATTTATTATTTATCTCTCTTCAACAACTGTTGAAAGAAGAATTTAACTTCAAGAGCTCATGCTTAGGTAGTTTTGTGACCGCTTTGCATCAAAATTCTACTAACAGATCAATAAAATGAAAGCAAAAGACAATTGAAAGGAACATGTAACAAAAAGTCTTTTGTACTTTCCATAATAACAGAGTAAATGCAAATTTATTATATGCTACAATAATAACTATCTTATTACACATGGTAAAAATGAAGGAACAACACAAAAAGACAACAGTGTTATTTTTATTTATTTATTTATTTTTTTGGTTTTTCGAGACAGGGTTTCTCTGCGTAGCTTTGCGCCTTTCCTGGAACTCGCTTTGGAGACCAGGCTGGCCTCGAACTCACAGAGATCCGCCTGGCTCTGCCTCCTGAGTGCTGGGATTAAAGGCCTGCGCCACCACCGCCCGGTGACAACAGTGTTATTATTGCCACATTTTATTTTCTTAAAAACGATTGAAAATAGTGTCATCACTTGAAATTGTGTGAATTTTAATATTATTTTCCAAGTAAACATTGGTTGTTATTAACATCTGTTGGTTCAAAGTAAATCCAAAGGTACCAGATATATAACCATATTAAATTACAACATATCACTTTAAAAGAATTTGAAATGAGCTACTAAGTGAAAAACGAGTTTTGTAGGTATAATTAGGGAGAAATTAGAAAATACATTTAGCTCTAATTTTTTAATGATTATTGAACACTTATGTTAAGCACCACAGTGCACGATTCCATTGTATCAGCTTCACAAAATAAGATTTCATCCCTCATGTAGGGATGACAAACAAGGAAAGATCAAATGACCTGAGGCAGCTGGTCCTGGGTGTCACAAGCTGTGATGTCACCCAGTTTGGTCAGTTTTCTCTTTCATGATTAGATAACAGTACTTTAAGGTCCACAGTAGAACCATGTGGAAGAAAGAGACTTCCCATATCCTACACATAGATGTTCTCTTCTCCCATCAAAAGCCTTCCACCATCCTATTTGGATATGGGGCCTGCCCTATGGGAGGGAATACATGTCTGGGACCTGTCAAAAGCCTATGGTTGGAGAGGTCACAGGTCTTTTGGGTGAAATTACTACTACTATTTTGCTAAATGAGCATAGATTTAAATGTCCTTCTAAATGCTTATGGTTATACTCATAGACTGATGCAATTTTCAGCAAATCTCAGTAGAGAAGACTATTTGGGCAATTATCAAGGTCAAATCAGAGTGTTGAGAATAAGTGCCCCTGAGTACTCAGACCTAAAGGGATGATGATACCACTCGCTCTGGAGTTGTCTTAGTCAATGTTCTATTGCTGTGAAGAGACATCATGGCCCTGGCAATTTTTATAAGAGAAAGCATTTAATTGGGGCTTGCTTACAGTTTTAGAGGCTTAGTCCATTGTCATCCTGCTGGGGAGCACGGTGACACACAGACAGATATGGTGCTGGAGAAGTAGCCGACAGTTCTATATCCGAATTTGCAGGCAGAAGGAAGAGAGGACACTCGGCCTGGCTTGGGCTTTTAAAACTTCAAAGCCCATCCTCAGTGACACACTTCCTTCCACAAGGCCACACACCTCCTAATCCTTCTCAAGTAGTGCCACTCCATGATGACTAAGCATTAAAATACATGAGCCTGTAGGGACCATTCTTATTCAAACCACCACAGAGACCCAGGGAATATTATGGAAGAGGGGTTGGCAGGGCTGTAAGAGGTGAAGGAGAGGGTCAGTACCGTGAAGTACTGTCTTCTCGATAATAACCACGAAGCAGGTATGAGTACCTGCATGAGACTTGCACACAGGCACACTCAAAATACATGGAAGCAAGAGGCAGACTGGTTAGGAAGAGAATAGGTACCAACAGGAATGGGGGTGAGTGTGAGAAAAGGCCATGAGGGGAAAGAGTAGGATCACAATGCATTGTATACAAGCAATAAATTACAAAAAAATATAAAATAAAATAAAAACCAATAAAAGAAAAATAGTCTCCTACCACAATGGCATGTTTTTAGAACTGATGAATTTTCACTGATACTTGATCACCCCAAATCCATAATGTTTATTATCTATGTATTCATTCTATGGAATTTGAGGATTATTTTTCACTGAGTCAGGGTTCCTCTGTGTAGCCCTGACTGTCCTTGAACTCAAAATGTGTGCACCTGCTAGTATAGTATTAAACAGACCATTTTCACTACTCAAAAGTCCTTTATGGTAACTTATTTAGCCCTCTTCTCCCCAAACTTCTGGCAAACACATATCTTTTCACAGTCTGTGAGACTTTGTTAGTCCAAAATTTTATATAGTTTTTATCTTTTCAGATCAGGTTTCTTTCGTTTGGTAAAAAGTTTCTTCCTATTTTTTCATGGATTTAAAGTTCATTTCTTTATAACACCAAATAATATTCTACTGTCTGGACACACCATAATTCATCTATTGTTCATCTACTGAGAAATATCATGATTCTACTTAAATTTTGGTAATAAGAGAAAAGCAGTTAATACCATCTTTTGTGTGTCAACCTAGTCAATATTTTCTGTATAAATGCCATGAAACATATTGCAGGGTGGCATAACAAGAGTGTGCTTATGCACTACTTTATATTCATAGCAGTAATGAGTGAAAAGTCCAGTTGCTTTACATCCTTGTCTCTGTGCAATATCTGCATTATGGATTTTGATCATCCTAGCCATTGTGTCTATGCCGTTCAACATTTATTTATAATGGAGCAGTAGATAAAATAAGTTGTATCTTTCCATGGATATAGAGAAATAATAAAGACCTGGAAAAATGATTATTGGATTCCAATAGGATGTAAACAAACAGATGTGAAGAGTATGGAATCAATTGAAAATTTGAAGAAGTCAGTAAAATAGGTGAGAAATAAGTAGCCAAACTAACCAAAAAGAAAAGAAAGATGCAAATAACAGAATTACAAATGATGAACAATTCACATTATAGCAGATATAAATAAAATTCAGAAGATCATTAGACAATGCTTTGAAAACCTATATTCTAAAACAGTGAAATATCAAGGAAAAAAATGGACAAATTTCAAGACACATATGACTTCTCAAAATTAAATGAAGATAATTTAAACAACTTTAATAGATTATTAACAAAAAAGTTGAGGCAGATGTAAAAGTCTTTGCAAATAAAATTCCAGGACCAAACAGATTCACTCAAGAATTCTAACCCGACCATTAAAGAAGAGCTAACCTCAAGTTGCTCAAATTGTCCCTTAAAATAAGGAGGGAAGGAACACCACCAAACTCATCCATGAAGACAGTATTATCCTGATATCAAAACAAGATAAGGACCCAATGAAATCAAAATCCATACATCAATTTCTTTGATAAACACAGGTGAAAATGTATCAAAAAACCACCTGTACATCAAATTCAACAACACATTAAAAAATAATACACCCTACCACAAAAACTTCTATTCTATCTTTGAAATATTTCTTGAATGCATTCACTTCTTTCACTCTCAATACTACACCCTCATCTCTGCCTCCCTCTCGCTTCACCTAGAACCCCACAGAAACATCTCCTCTTTCATTGGGTTTCTACAACCAAAAGCATGAGAGGTAGAAAAACAAACAAACAAACAAACCAAAAACCAAGTAGAGATTCATCCCTATCAGTTATATACTACTTAGGCTTATCAGTTATTTATGCTTGCATCACACCTAAATATATGATTTAGTTTTTATAAAATAGAAGTCATGAATTGGTTCATCAAGAGCAACATTAGGAATGTGACTCTCTTTCGTCAGAAAATTTATGTGGGAGATAATTCTCTGGTAAGCATTACATAATATAACCCTTTGATTACAATATACCAAAGCTACTGAATTTTAAGGTGGAATTACAGCAGTGAAATTCAGCTGGTAGGTTGTGTCTTTTATTTATGGCTTCTGGTTTAATGCTTCCAGAATAAAAATGTTCCCATCAGAAGTGGTATTCATTGGTGAAACTAGTAACAAATGGTTCTCTGAAATAAAAAAGCAATGGGGAATGAAAATGCAGAACAAAAAGATGCCTTTCTGATGTGAGGGTTTCGAAGTCAATTTTCATGCATCCTCACATCCCATGATTATGAGCCTACAGTGAAAGATGATTCACTCTACAGGGCACTCAAGCCTCCAGAGAAAATTTCAGCCACACATAAAACCAAGCATATGCAAAGATAAGAAATGTGCCTTTATATGTTTTACCATCTGACCACTCTGCCGTTGTAAAACATATCAGAAAAAACTATGTGCATATAAATTTGCAAAATGAATGTTTAGAAAGTCATGTTTATTCAGATATTCAATATTACATCTTCAAGCAGTATCAGTAATAGCTATTAATATACCCAAATGGCATATTAACTATTCAACTGTGCATGTTTGAATTTTTTTAAATACAGAATTTTATGTTTTTATTACATATAAGAACATTCCAACATTACACAGTGATATTTTAATGGAAGCACCTGAAATTATTAAACAAGTTGAATTATGTATAACATAATTCTGATTACTTTGTAATCCATTCTGTTTCACTTTCTATTACATGATGTTGTTTATCCAAATTCCCACACTAACGGCATGACCACGTGTGTTGTTATAACTGTGTTCATTCCTTTCAGTCCTATGTCCCCTGGTGATGGTCTTGGAAGGTGAGGTCTTTGTGATGTAATCCGATCATAAAAGGACAGCCTTTATGACTGGGACTAATGACTCCAGAAAAGGAGCCCCACACACATGCCTTCCATTTCCCGAGGACACAGAAAGGAAATGTGGTCTAACTAATCAGCAGTCCTCACCAGACTTTGCATTCCCAGAGCCTTTAACCTGGCATCTTTCAGCCTCCTGAGCAATGAGGAATAAATATGCTTCCCACTCACGGTATTTATTTGCAGCAGCCAGCATGGGACTAAGACACATTTAGACTTAGCCAGGATACAACATAGCGGCCATTACAACACCACCTTCGACACCATTTTTCTATACATGAAGATTAAGTGCCTGCATACAAGGTCAGATGTTTTCCTGGTGTAAGCGGACCATTTTAATGCTCACAGAATATGTTAGCTTTGTTCCTTCAGTGTTTAGTACATATATTGTTAAGCTGAATGATTTAATGAGAAATAAATCAATGCACATGAGTAATGAAGTTAGTTCCTCAAGCTTGGTTTATTTTTAGCAACATTTTTATAAATTGTGTCTATACAAGAAAAAAAAATAAAGACTATGATGCAACTAGTGTTTTGTTCTGGTTCATGTATATACGAAGACCATAAAATCAGGTAATCAATCCATCTGATGGAAAATCAGCACACTGAAAACTGGTACCCCTGAGTGTGGTTCCAAGTGGGATTAACACATGAAACTAATTCCCACATTGTGTTCTTTTCAAATTTTTGCTTTTAATGTTTTAACCTGTTTGGCCTTTAAATATATTCACTCTTAGATTTGAAAACGAAAGAGATGTTAGATGAAGTCTAAATTTTAGTTGATTTGTGTAATTTTTTCAAAAAACTGTACATTCTTTAAAAAAAGAGTTTACCTTCTAATTATTCTTTGTTATGTAAACCCAGATTATTATAGATACTCATTGTCTGCCCTTGCTCTGTGGGTATATGAGATGGGGTCTAACATTCTTATTTCTTTAGAGCCCGATGTTAATTATGTTTATTTCTATATATTTGCTCACGTCTGTTTTCATAACACCTATGTTGGTAGAACATAATTTAAAGTAGTTTTTGCTACCACAAAAGAGAAAACTACTATACATTCTGACAGCAAACATCAGGGACACATAGGGAATGCCAGATGACAGAAGAATAATCAAGGGCTTGAGATGAAACAAACTAGAAATCATTTCACTTCATAAAATACATATGCTGAGATGCCAAAAAGTTCAATGTCATGGTGAGATCATAATAAAAGTGCATCAGTGATAATGATGGCAGTTACTAATATATTTTTGCATGGTTGATGCTAAAGATTAAATTATGATCTTTACGTCTATCACCTAACTGTGCCTGCCTCGCCTCTGAAGTTAGGTTCATGGACAGCTATAGATCTAAAATCTTATCCAAACTACAGAGGTACTGCTTGTAGAGATATTTATTTCTAGTAAATGCCTCTTCTTTAAGGTCAAAGATGATTGGAAGTTGTGTTGCGCTTGTTTGTTTATTTGTTTTTGCAACACTGACTTATCTAACTTGACTTTGCAGCTCATCCATCACTCAGGGCTCCCTGCACAGTAGGATGAGGTTCCCAAGTACATCTCAGTGAAGCGACTTTCAGGTTGAAGGAATCTTGGCAGAACTTGGTCATTTTTATAAACCCTCTAGTACAAGTCTTAGCATGCAAAAAGTCAAGCCGTTAGTTAGAGTTTTACGAAGACCTTGGGACCATTTCTGTTGTCACATCATTTGCAAATAGTAACAGGCTCCTTTATTTCTATCTGACAAGCATGACACTTCTTCTTGTTAGTCTTTCCTTATTAACCTGGTTGGGATTTCTAGTATCCTGGCTACTGGAAGAAATGAGGTTGTCTTAAAAACATAGCCTTTATAGAGTGTATTGCAAATCGACCCACCCGGTACTGTCATCGCACGGCCATTTACATCAGAAAACAGAGGGCAACCAGAAATCTGAATTCCAGAAGAAGAAAACCCACTCTCACTCTTCACGACGTCCAAAATGAGATTGCATTCCCTGTAAGAGCCCTCACTGTGACGTGGCCACACATTGAAAATTGGTTGATAGGCTACAAAACTCTACTGTGTCATTTCAGGTCAGTCTAATGTTCACTGTACCAAAACCCTTCCCACTTATCAGATCAGGTAAGACAGTAGGCAGTCTACCAGCCCTAGGGACCAGGGATCAGAATCCATCAAAGCTCTCTATTGTTTAAAGTATTCTGGTAAGTGGCCAGGACCTGGTGCCTGCTGTTTCCTAGTATGTGGCTCTTAAGTTCTGTCACCTGGCCCTGCTTTCCCTAGTTCTCAGGATCTTTGGATTCAGAGAGCTCACATTAGTGATAAGGCCTCCCACTGCTATTCCAGACCTGGAAGGCAAAACCAACATGGAGTTCTGTACAGTTGCTGGAGCAACATTCAGTAACGTATTTTCTCAAAGGCTTGATTGCTAGGGCTGTCTTTGGGAGTTAGAATTTCTAGCATCCCAAATTCCTACAGTATGGGTAATCTTTGCATCCAGGTGCTAATATGCCAGTTAGGCAAATTACTAGAACCATTCCCAGCCACCCAAGCTAACACACTGAATGCAGACTCTCTGCTTAGAGTGCTCATGTTGACAAACTCAGTCCCTTCCACCCAGATCCCACACTTAAAGTTCAACGTCTAGTTAGATAATTACTTGACACATATCTTGGCAGTTGAAGTATATCAATAAACAGAGCACAAAAGCAATAAAGAGTCATATATAAATCAAGACTGTTAAGAAAATGTTACAGTCACTAACCAAATACCTCAACAGTTCACTACAATATGCTTTATGCTGGAAAAGTACCCAGTGCTTTTCATTGCTAAAAATCCTGCTCTAAAGGCAGAAGCATGGTGTCTTAGGATTATTATTGGTGTGATGAAACACCATGACCAAAAACAACTTGAGGAGGAAAGAGTTTATTTGGCTTACACATCCTGAGTCATAGTCCATTGAGAGAAGCCACAGCATGAACTCAAATCTGGAACCTGGAGGAAGGAGCTAATGCAGAGGCCATGGAGGGATGCTGCTTACTGGCTTGCTCCTTGTCTTAGTCAGTGTTTTATTACTATGAAGAGACACCATGACCACAGCAATTCTTATAAATGAAAACATTTAATTGTGGTGGCTTACTTACAGTTCAGAGGTTTAGTCCATTATTATCATGTGGGGAGCAAGGTGGCACGCAGGCAGACATGGTACTAGAGAAGGAGCTGAGAGTTCTTACATCTTGACTCACAGGCAACAGGAAGTGGTCTGACTCACTGGTATGGGTTTGAGCATATATGAGACCTCAAAGCCTGCCTCCACAGTGACACACTTTCTCCAACAAGACCACACCTTTTAACAGTGCCACTCCCTTTGGGGGTCATTTTCTTTCAAACTACCCCACTCCCTGTGGCTTGCTAGCTCAGTCTGTTTTCTTATAGAACCCAGAACCACCAGCCCAGGGGTGGCATCAACCACATTGGGGGTGGGGGCTTTCCCATCAATGACTAATTAAGAAAATGCCCTACAACTGGATCTTATGGGGGCAGTTTCTCAACTGAAGTTCCTTCCTTTCAGATAATTCTAGCTTGTGTTGACATAAAAGTAGGCAGCAAACCCAGAATAGAAAATAACACCTGAAAACGCCAGTTCACAACATGATTTTGATTGTGTTTCTGACTCCAGACACTGAAAATTTCCTAGTGTTTATGCATGTAAACTTGTTGATATTCGATTCACCCACCTCAGCTGACAGGAAGATATAACTGTTAAGAGGTATCTCGTCCCATTTTAAAGAGGAAGGACGTCCTATAAATATTTGCTTAAAAGTAAAAGAGGAACCACGTATCAGTAGATTTGTGTTATTTTGCACTGTTTATTTCATTTTTTTTTCTTGCTGAGCTTAATTTAAAAAAGTCTTTTGTGGAGAAAGTTCAGTGCAATTTAATCAGCAGGAAAATGAATTTATTATGGAGAGCGTGTTAAAAACAACAGAGAAACAGGACTGCTGGGGGCATTTATTTTGGAAATACCACCCAGAGGGCTAAGGCTAAAGATTCAATTTGCACTCAACAGGGCAGAAGCAGGGACTGGAGGAGGCAGAGTGACTTGGTTAGCAGGGTGTTTTATGGCACATAGAGTCCATGCAAAATAATCAGATCGGTTTGAAAGTGGGAATGGAAAACGCAAGCAGAAAACACAGCAGGGGGGCAGTTTGTTCCTGGGCCCCATCCTCACAAGTCTGGATTTGTGAGGCTGAAAAATCAGACTTTACATCTGACTCCCAGAGTGCCTCCATGGGTGAGTGTAAAATGATTGAGTTCATAGACAATGTCCTTTTATGAGAATGCTCATAATCTTGTATCACAACAAATCAAGGGAATTTGCTGACAAAAAAAATTTGATGGGCATGCACTTGTTACATAGGACCTTATGACAAGGCATATGCAGCTTCTCTCCTGTGTATTGACTTTGAAATTGCTTACCTTCCTCACTCCTGCTTCCAAGCCACTGCATTATATTTAAAAAAAAATATTGCTCTAATTTTTTGATTTTAAAAATCTTCCACTTTTAAAGCTATTTCATTTTTTTCTTGAATAATTTATTACCCACTACAAAGCTTGATCAACAAAAGATCTTAATATGTATGTCTAGTACATTTTTACATTGGTTTTGCTCAGTATGCTTGGTAAACTGTTGCTAATTCTAAGTGATGCTGTAGTCTAAACATCAACAGCAGAGGTGGTTGTTACACACTGCAGGTTGTAAAAGGTAAAAATCCACCAACTAATAAAGACAAATGCAGTGCTAGCCCTTTCATCTCCTGATGCAGACCTGTAAGGGTATTTATTATTGAAAAACATTGTTCATTAAAATCATCTTTAAAGACAAGAAGCAAAACAGCACATCCAGGTAGCTTAGGTTCAGATTTCTTTAGATCTAAATAAGGAGAATGACTTCTTGCTGTCTGTCTTTGTGGTGTTCGAGGAAGCCACTGCCTGAATTTTTGATAGAACAAAAGACAGTGTACAAGGACTGAGTGTTAGCGTGTGGAAAAGCAACAAGGTCATTTATTTGATTTGTGGTGATTTCATTGTGTCCATAGATTAAATTCTTCCTACAGTAAATACTTCAAGAATCTAAGAGGTCTGTACATTGCTCACAGAGGTCACCTTGCCTCCATGGGAACATGGATATGTGCTGTGCTTAAAAGGCAACTCCATCTTTCCAGCTGTTTTTCCTACATGGGAGAAAAGGACTTCAAGATGTCCAGCCTAGAAATTCTGATAGCCTTCCCAGCAGGTGCACAAGGGTAATCTCTGACTTGCCTGAAAAACCTCAAAAGACCTTTTGAGTGGCCAGAGGGTTAACACTGTAATGAACAGGCTGATAGTGAGTCAAAGGCTTGCTAGAGAAGACAGCAGGCCAGGCAGACAGGTTTGCAGCTCAAACCCTGGTCAGAATCAGGGCCCAACACTCACTAATGGTTTGACTATAGTGCAAAAGAGTTTTCCTCTCAGTCTCCTCTTTTCTTTCATGTGCAAAATGAGACGCGGAAGCTTATTTTACTAGATGATGATAAAGAAACAAACAAAAAACCCCAACAAAATAAAACCAGCTAAAGCTCTCAGAGAACATGGCCCATAGTTCTTGTCTTCCAGTGGCAACCTAATATCTTTTAGGTGTTTTGGACATGGAGGCGGCAAGTGACAGCATTTTTGTTACAATTGCAAAATACTTCAGTTTTCATGTGCCTTCGCTGACTCACTGGAACTGAGAATTCTCTCATCTCCATGTCCTTTAAGGAACAGGGAAGATAAGAGTGTTTATTTGTGCTAGTGCTGGGTCATGTTTCTTTTTTCTTTTGCAAAGCATCTTGTGGGATGTGATGGGCTCTAATCAAGACTTGGTCTTTTTGACATTCACCTTTCTGTCTGTTCTAGAACAGGAGTGACAAAGACGGGCAAAATGATATTCCTAATCAAGTTAATCACACTTCTTTAATTAATCCCAGGGGGCCTAGATCCAGCTCCACATCTGCATGGCTCGAGCACAGAAGCTTCTTCTTGGAAACTGCACATTTCTCACTTGAAATTGAGAGAGTCAGGGACCAAATGTATGTAAGGATTTGCCCAGACACATTTTTGCTCTGATTTGATTTTAATAGAGCAAATCTGACAAGAATAAGGTCTCGGAACACTGTCAGTGAACGCACCAGCTCCTGACAGTGGAGATGATCAATTTGGTGTTTCGTTATCCTTGTAAATTAGGAGGAGCTATTTCAGACAGCTTAGAGGTGCTGATAGCAGGGGGCCACCCGCATTCAGGATGACCTGTTCTGCTGCATGATTCCTACTGTGGGAACCACCCACTGCTGGCCACCTCCACATCTTCATGCTGGGTTTGCATTTAAATTGACTCACTTTATTTTAGAAAGATACAGTGTGCTTTCTCCAGTACTTGATATATATGCTGCGTATACACTAATCCTTTCTAGCTGGGCTAGAACTTCAGGCATGCCCTAAATCCATTTTATAGAAAAGTATTGAAGCATGTTTCAAGAGGATAAAAATTATGAAATAGTATAATTAAGCTCTTAAAAGATGTGGAACATACTAACCACACCCCCAAAAGTCACTCTAATTTTTATATGTGGCCCTTCAGTGCTAAACATCAAATTCATTTTTTTTCTTACAAAACAAGCATATAGTATTTTTCATTATTTCTCACAAAGCATTCCAATATAGCCAACTTCAAAGATGGAAAGGGGGGGCAGGAATTATTACAGGGAATAAAACTGAAGACTACCATTTCCTCAGCTCTGCTTGATTAAGGAATACTGACTTTTAAATTCTTCTTGATTATTTTATATTGTTCTTCCATTATGTGTCATTGTATTAAAGCATCCCATTTGGGAGGATATCTCTCTCTGCCCTGGCAAAGTCTAAGCATCATAGATTGGGATCAGTTCGGAAAAGAACAGTTAATGAATACATGCAACAGCTTGGATTCATAGGTGTTTCTCTATAGAACAAGACTTGCTATTAAATTCACTTGCAGTGGGAGAGTTTAGCTTGTTTACCTGTGCCCCAGGCAGTAAAGTCAACACCAACTCAGCTAAAGCATTGCTCCTGTATACTTTAAGCTAAGCAGAATGTTCAACTGGGACTAAAGATACTTTCTGGTCTTTGGCTATGGAGCGTGGTATTGATTTTCTTCGAGGTCCAAGAATCACTACCTTCCTTCAGGCTAAGGCTTTGGTCTTTTTAGAGAAGTCATAATTTAGTCCACATGTGACCAATTCATTCCTAATTGAGCTCCTCGAGTTCCCAATATTTTTGAACTCCTAACAGAACTGAGTAGATGCCATAGCTGCTGTTCTTATAAGTCCTCCATTAGTTAATTTTAAGATAGTGGGTTCTACTAAGAATGATGCTTTTTCTGGTTGAATGTAAAACGTTATTAGTAATGAATACTCAGACTGACCCAGTTAGCATGTGACCCTGGGCATGCTGCATTGCCTTTGTGCCCCCTCATAATTCCAGAAATTAGATGGGAGCAAATACATATTCCCAACGTGGTAATTTTTGAGCATGTGATCAAGTAAAAAAGGTAAAGTGTTTTGCACAGACTCTGAGGCAATGTGATACCTGATGTTGGTGAAGAAGTAATTTTTTTTCCTTAGTGCCCCTTTGAAAGAAATTGAGATAGTACTCTGACAATAAGCTTATAGTGCTGTGGAAATGAGAACGGCAAACAAAGACACAAATGGACAGCATGCTCACAAAGGGATTTGTCTTCCTTCATCCCCACAGTCTCTGCCTAAGCTTATGGATTCCCTGGGATGTGGGATGAAGGCAGCTGATGCTGGATCATGTTTGATGTGAACTCCTGCTTCACATCCTTCACACATGGAAAATAAAGGTAAGCAGCAGTGCAAAAATAGATAATCATTTATATTCTAGTTATTAGTGTGGAAATATCAATATCACTGGCTGCCAGCAAGAAAGTTTTGATCAGTAAACCCTCTTGTTTTTCTTTTTAGTGAGGATTAATCTTACAATTTAAAAAAAAATGGTGCCCATTTTTCTTTCTCTTGTTATTCTTAGTAGAATTAAACCTTCAAGCTTCACTGACTATTGGCTGAAATTTCATTACTTTTCTGTCTCATCAAATTATTTACCTTCCCAGGCATTTGCCACCCACTTTTCTTCTGGAGTTTCAGTTCAAATTTATTTCAAAGTACCGATGTGTTACCCTCGCGGATGACAAAGCGTGTTAGTGGCGAACAGAGAAGAAACACGTGAAAAAACTCATTAGAAGGAGAGGATTTGTTTTTCTAATGCCATTTAGGATGTGATGGATTCCATGGGGAAGCACTGATGGAGTACACAAGCATACAAATCCAATTTGTGAGGAGAGAAATGGCCCCTTCTTCCAGGGATGCTAAATTCTCATCTGCTTAATTGTGGCACCACATTCATCTTGCCTCAATCAGGAAATGCATTTGCAGATGTTTCACGTACATACATGGGTTTTAAGAAGTTAACTATGAAAGTGTCTTTTATTATATTGTATTTATTCATCATCCCTCACACTGAGGTGGAATAAGGACAGTGTACCTAGGTGTGATGCTCAGACATAGAGTAGATATACATTCCACATTTTCAAGTTTCTGACCTTGTGAATTTTTTCCTTCTGGTTCCTGAGACTGTCACCACCATAGATGGATGAATACCTTGGGAAAAAAATATCTAAAAATGATTGATCTTATGAGTTCTTATGTTCCAAGTACATAGAAATTTTGAAGTCATTGATACACTTTTGCCTAGTACATTAATGCATTACAAGAACTAATACTTTTATTACAAACTTGTGACAAAACTTATAATCTTTATATTTTAATAAAAATCCATGGAATTACAACATATGCCAGAAACCCCCCTGTATTAGATGACCAAGGTAGTTTGAGGTGATCAGTAGGATGTGGGTACCATCAGAGAAGATGATCTTGAGATGCCGGTGTGATGTATGCTTCTGCAGTTAGTAACCTTGTTAATGTAGCCTATATGAGATTTAGCTTGCAGCCTCTAAAATGTCCGTTGGTGACATTTGTCACATAGGATTAAATATGAAGGATATATGAATATATGCATGTGCATCTTTATATCTATACATCTTTCTTTTGAGAAGAGGAAAGACTCGTGGCAATTATCTAACTTTACGTGTGGCAACAACAGAACTGTTGTTGGTTATATGGACATAGACTTGAGGCCGTGCTTCCTTCAATAGGAGCCTGGGTAAGGGTCCTGGCACTACTCCCGGAGAATACAATTGTAAACGGCAGGGATCATAAATCCATGTTTCATCCAAGTATCCCACTGCAGTACCAACACCTAGGAAAAAACAGGAACGAATAACCACAGAGCAGAGCAAAGGAGAAAGGCCAATGTAGAGGTCAGAACGGAGATGTATGTGTAGTCGGAGGACCAGCGATCAAATAAGATGAAAAAAGCCAGCAAGGACAGCAGCGTGTGGGCAATGAGTCTACGGGGCAGACTCTAAGTGGTGGAGGAACTGGGGTGCTCCGGGAAACTCAAGGCTGGAGCAAAGGATCGGGTGAAGACCGGGGGAGTAACTATGGGTCTCCAGCTGCTCTTACATCCTTTATAGGACAGTCTTGCTCATTTGAGCTCTTAGGCAAACACCTTCTTTGCCCCCTACTGGCTAGACATTCCCTCTCTATATAATTCAAACTATAGGGAATAAGAAAGACATGAAACATGGAGGCTAAGGTGCTCATTAGACACATAAGTTTGAGGTTGATGTCGCTTAGACTTCATTATCCTCATCCCTAAGGATATTGAAGAATTTTCTCTGAATAAATTGACAACTTTTCTCTGAATAAATTGACAGGTGCATTAAAAAGGAAGTTGGGAGCAGCTGAAGAAAGTTACAGAGCTCTGAGCTGAGTATTAGTAAGTGTTGAGTGCTTAGCTTCGGATAGGTTGTCTGTGTTAACCTCCTCCATTTCGAGGCTCGGGAAACACTGGGGAGCAGGGTGCAGAAAGAATGTAAGAGCTGATGTATGGGGAGGAGAGCTGTGCAATGCTGCCTTCTGGGTACGACGTGGCTGCTGCTGGCACACAGCAACTCACAGCAGCCGCAGTTATCTGAGTGTGATCAGGCCAGTCAAAATTGCAGCATGGGTGGAGGAGAGGCCATGAAACACAACCCCTAGCAGAGAAGCTTTTGGCAGTTCATGACACTGTAGAGCAGCTATAGTTACCAATAATACATATGCATTTCAAAACACCCAGGAGACAAGATTTTCCAGTCATCAGAAAGGAATGATCAATGTCTGAAGTGATAGATATACTAATTACTTAACTGTGATCATTTCACATTGTAGGCAGGTGTCAAAAAATCAGTTTCCCTCAGACATGAATAATTATTATATGCCAACTAAAAAAAAACAAAAAATAATTAATTATTAATATCATCAATATCTATGTTTGTATCAGCATATTCAGAGAAAGAAATACAGAGATAAAAATCGAGACAGACATGATTAGCCATAGAGATAGTGATGAATAGAGACAGAGAACAAGACTCAATTTCAGCAGAAACTCAGAGAAACGACTAAGCCATTTAGCTAGGTAAGACCCCCCACTTGTGGCACTCTTCTCCCATAGGCACAGATGTTTTAGCTGTCTGGTTAAGCCCTAAAGTAGGTGACCCAGACTTCAAGGAATCACAAGCAATTCACAAAGAAGGAAGAACAAAGGTAATTATAATACACTCTGGGTGAAAATAAAATCACAAAACTTAGTATCTATGAAACAACCACTACCTGCTCTTTTTAAAAAAGAAGGGAAAGAGAATGCACTATTAAATCACTGCCCATTTTCCCTCTATAAAGGAATATGAAGTTGGAGTAATCAACCCTCATCAAGGTTGAAGAACATTCCCTTCCTCCACAGAGCGACAAAAATGACCTCCTGAAAAGGTAAAAGGCTTCAAGATAGTGAATGCATTCTGGTGTTGGGACTCATCGTCCTCCAAGTGCCCAGAGTGAAGCCGAGGCAAGGAAGGCGTCTTCTGTTCCTAGCAGCAGGGCCCACAGCGTTTCCTGCCATCCTGCCGGTGCCTGTACATCTCATTCCCTCTATTAATAAGACCCAGCAACCTAAGACACCGTTCTTTCCATGACCTCGGCACCAACAGCCCCCTCACACTATTGCCTGTCTTAAATAGACATGTGTTTAATAGCGTACTATTATTTTCTTTCTCTGATGCCTCAAAGGCATCCTCATCTTTTATACCAATTTCCACAGCATTCCATGCCTTCTTTTACAACTCCCCCGCTCCCTTCCCATACTCGGACATTGTTCCCACTGTCCCCCTAGTCTGACATTAGTTGAATCTTGCACATACTCTCCTGATTACCACAGTCTCTTGTTACTCTGCCAGAAGTCTGCACCTTCCATGACTACATCACCTTCCTAGCAGCGTTTTTAGGTGGTGACTTTCATCCCTAAGCACGATTTCAGAAAGTGTTCTCGAGTTCTTCTCAGTTTCCATCCACTCTCCTCCCTTCTCCTTCACATCTCCCCAGGTTGTCCCTTGTTTCATTCTCCTTTAGTACTGAGGGTCTCTATTTTTATTCACACTCATTCTTTTACACGTTTGTTTTCCCAGTGATGATTTCAAGGAACATTTGAGCAACCTTTACAACACATTGGCTCGTGGTTTCTTTGACTCCTCCCCATTAATGATGACATCCTTCATCATTCCCAAGTCATAACGTAACTTTATGGTCATTTTCTAGAGCTTGTCATTTTTTTTAGAAATTTAACCTTTCATGAGCTCAGATGCACACACCTCTTGACTGATACAACCAGTTAGTGTATCCGACTTCATCTAGTACTTGAACGACATTCAGTCCCCTCTAGACCACTGATTCCTCGGCCCTCCCTCGTTTTCACTTCTTCACATCCTCTTCTTCTTCTTCACTGCCACAGCCAGGGATGAAGAGATGGCACAGTAGCTAAAGATGCTTGCTACCAAGGCTGATGTTGTGAGTTTAATCCCCGGGACTCACACGATGGAAGGAGAGAGGAGAGAGTCATCTCGTGAAAGTTGTCCTCTGATTTCCACATGGGTGGTGTCTTGCATGCATGCCTTCTCCCATAATAAATATGTAAAATGTAATAGAGAATTATAGTTAAATTTCTAGTCAGTCTCTATAGTCATTCCATGGTAAATTAACTTGACTTTTTCGTCCCATTTTTTTTTTCTCTCTGGTTCTTATTTGATAAAAATCTTAATGATGACTAAATTAAACTTTTTGCCTATACCACACTTATTACTACAGACATACCTGGAGTTAAACTTGTAGTTTTACTGTTCTCATTTTGAATTAGAAGGGAAACCCTCACTCTGGCCTCAAGACTGGTGGGAAATCACACCATCTTCTCTAATTGGTCCTCTGTTCTCCTAGAGGACCTTCCGTGGCATCTCTGTCTTCCCAGTTTCTCTCATCTCCCTTCCATCCTCACTCTCCGCTGATCGCTTTGCCACTGCTTTCCATGGGAAAAAAAAATCAAACAAATCAGGAGACAGTATCGATGGATTATCAAATCTACGTCTATCCACATCTCACGTTAGGAACTGCTAGTGGTTCTGATTTTAATCTGTTGCATAGGATAAAACATTTTTTGCCATATGCTCAGGAATCATGCTTGGTTCTTGTTTTCACAGCATTCATAGCCTAGGTACCAGGCCCTGCAGTCTTTCGGGAAGATGTGTTTTAATTTCATTCCATTAGAGAAAGGCTAGCTTCATTACCTCTGCCCCTGCTATTCCCTCACGTTTTAAAGCTAGCAAACTCTTTGTAGCTTCCATCCACCTGCCAGCCGAGAGGAGAATTAAGCAGAGCCTAATTATGCAAATCAGACAGTATCAAGTTTGCCTTATAATCACCAAGAAAAAAAAAAAAAACAGTGTGACTCTGTTAATTACTGAAAATGATTAGGGTTTCTGATTGAGAGACTAAGTGGTGTCTGTACTCCAGAGCGGGCTGTTTCCCATGATGATGGCACAGTGCCATCTGCTGGCTTGCCACCGATTCTGGGTCGAGAGATGATCCCTGCAGAGAGCCTGTTCCAGAGGTCCACCATGGGAATGGGGCCTCTGCTTCCATATGATGTCTAATCTCAAACTTGCTTGAATTTTTAACCTTATTCAAATCAGCGAAGAGACTCTGAGAGAAGGGATCTAGAAGTCAATCATTATCCACATAGGCTTTTTATTAATGTATTTTATTCCTTCAGGATTTCTTGTAAGAAACACACACACACACACACACACACACACACACACACACACACACACGTATTTCAAACATGCCAATCTCTCTACTTCCCTCCTCTAACTCCCAGATTTCCCACCTCCTAACTTCACATTCTCCTTTCATCTTTCTAAAGATAATCCATGGAATCCAATTAGTTCTGCTCATGGATGTGGGTCCATCCAATGAAGCATGGGTCAGTCTACCAGGGACTACAGAGCGAAAGGAAAGTGACTCCCTTCCCGTAGCAGCTAGCAACTGTCGATAGCTCCTGGGGAAGTGGTGGGAGCTCATGAGCACCCCCCCCCCCCGCCCCACTTCATGCTAGAACGTTCACAGGTTTGTTCTTGCGGAGGCAGCTAGAGCTCCGGTGAGGCCATGAACTCCATGGTCTTGGCACGTCCAGAAGATACTGTGGCACCAGTCCTCCACAACCCCTGGCTTTACAAGCTTTCTGCCTTCTCTTCATCAGTGGGTCCCCGAGCCTTGTGGCCTGAGTTTGATATAGCTAGCTCATATTTAGCTGAATCCTTTGTAGGCACTGACTCTCTGCACTTTGACCAGTTAGGAGTCTCTGTATTAGTTGTCATCCGTTGCACAGAGGAGCTTCTCCGATGAGGAGTATGAAGTTATGTATTTAGAAGTCAGTATGATACCATGTCCACTTAGCAGAATCATAGTAGTGGGTTTACATCCTGGGGCCTATGAGTTGCCTGGCCATAGATTCTTGGCCAGATTTACAGCACTAGACATGTTTCCTCCTGTGGAATGGGTCTTGAATCTAATTTTTTAAAAAAGTGGTTGTTTACCCCTATAATGTTCATGGTGCTATTGCACCCATTGGCTTGTATTCCCAGGCTGATCAGTATTATAGCTCACAGACTTCCCTGCTGGGTAAGACTGTGGATGACTTTTCTCCCTTAGCAGGCTCCATAGCATTTCTGGTACTCTCAATGCCAACCAATAGAGAGGAAGCTTCTAGGTTAGTAACAGCTTTATTTCCCTAACTCCTTGGACCAAAGTGTCTAGTGTCTTCAAAGCAATAGACTCATGGCATCAAATTTTGGCTGGCAGCTAAGAGCAATGACAGTGTCCTATATTGTTTTTGGAGTCTCTGGGACCCTTAGACAATAAACTGCAGAGGGGATATCTACACCTGGCACTGTTTTATATATATGGATATATAATGTAAATGGTAAATATATATGCATATACATATATATGTATCTTATTGGAAGACAATTGTCTTTTGTGTAGGGTGTTAGGATGACTCTATTTAAGTGATCATAAATATATAAAATTTACAGAATAGTATGTTTCTCTATGTCTTTTTCTTTTTCTTTTCTTTTCCTTTCTTTCTTTCTTTTTTTTTTTTTTTGAGGCAGGGTTTCTCTGTGTAGTTTTGGTGCCTGTTCTGGATCTCACTTTGTAGACCAGGCTGGCCTCGAACTCACAGAGATCCGCCTGGCTCTGCCTCCAGAGTGCCGGGATTAAAGGTGTGCGTCACCACCACCTGGCTCTCTATGGCTTTTTCAAACATCCCAAGTCTTAGTTATCCCACCTTCCATCCTGTCTTCTGTCCTTCCATCTCTTTGAGAACAAGGAGATGGGTTAGAAATGATCCAGGCCAAACTATGCTGTGCTGTGATTCCGAGACTGTGGTACTGAGAATGTCTGTTAGTTTCCTTAGTTACACTATTACACATCTTTCTCCCACATTAGAACTTTAAGTCCTGTTTCCACTCTTAGTTGGCTGGTTATATACAAGACAGTATGGTATGTATGCTATATAACACACACATATGTGCACAGTAACAATGTATAACTTAGTCTATAAGGCGGCTGGATATGAGTATTCTAGCCTAATTTCCCTTTTCATTTTGCTGTTGGAAAGTACAAAAGGACACATTTACCATTTACAAGCCATTGCGTTTTCCTTTATTTAATGTCACTCTGAAAAATGATCTCAAACACAGCTATTATTGGTTAACTACAGAATAAGGTAAAAACAGAACAAATAGTTAATTAAACTGCATATCATGAATTCTTGACAGCTTAGATAATAAATATTGTACTTCTCAAGGGCTGTGTTTTCTCACAAAAGCTGGAATACCATAAGTTCACTTCTCTATTAATGTCAGGAAAATTGCTTTCTGATGTTGCCAAATCCATGTCGTGGTAACATTCGCAGATGCTTTTTTATTCTGCTGCTTGAGGACCATGATGATTAGAGTGGTAAGCTTTGTAATTTGCAAACATGAAGCTAGATATTTATCTGCCTTGGCAGATCTTACTTGTCAGTAGAGTGATAGAAGCACATTCAGATGCTATTTGAAAATATGTATCTCATGAGGCAATAAACAGCTCCCTATTCAGAAAGGATAAAAAGGCCCAGTGTCACAGAGTAATATGTTTATGCTGTAAGTAACTTGTAAACTACATATTATTATTTCATTCCTTGGAAACATACTAATTTAATTCTTAGAATATCATTATGGACTTGTTTATGTGATAACTCTAAAAAACTATATCCCATCATATGTTGCCATCTGACAACTATGCTAGAGATTGCTATGACATAATTAAAAATGCCCAAGAAACTTAGGACAGACCAGTTTCATTCAATACCAGATGAACTTCTGCCTAAGAATCTCACATTGCAGGATTACAGGTATGAGTCCCTAAGCTCATATCAATACATTGATCTTTTGCTGGATGACTCAATGTTCTTTGAATATTTTGTTGTCTCAGTCCTGCAAATTTTTCCATGTCTGGATGTGCTCCCAACAGGCCCATTGGTGAAAGTGTCTTACCAGCACTGAAATGATTCTTTAGCTCTGATCTTCATGACGTCACCAGTTACTTCATCAACTGGACACATTACAACTGTAAATCAAAACTGGCGAAGGATAGAATTGGCTTTAGAGTCAGTATAGTTGAACGACCTTGCTTAAATCTATACAAGGAGAACCTCTTGAGACAAAAGGTGCTGAAATAATAATTTCCTAGGTAGACATCTAAGGATTTTTTTTGTTGTTGTTGTTGTTTCTAAGTCAGTTTCAGAATTTTATGGCATGTTCCTTGACCAATAATAAAGACTCATACACTCAGCTTCCCAGTGCAAGGATGAGTCATGGTTACCACCCACACAAACCTGGGCCACTTAACATCTTCAAGGAAAACAACCAGAACTTGGGTGAAATTGTGTTTTTGTGAAGCAAACTGTTTAAAAATGATCTCTGATGGCCCATAAAGCAAGGAGATGATCACCTGAAGGGACTCAGTGGGAAGACTACGGAAGGTGGTTTTCACAACAGGAGCAAGTGAAGAGATTTTCTGAGACTTGTATCTGGGCTTTTATAATTCCTAATGGTGTGACAAGGCTTGAACTCTGGTCATCACCGTGGTCACACATGGCTGTAGACATAACCCTTTGAGTTAACATGTCAAGCCTTTACTGAGAGCCTAGTCTGAACCACCGTCCACTTTAACTAAACCCCAACATAGGCGGTAGGGTTCGGGGCTTGAGCACCTCATAAGAACACACATACTTTTGTTTCATAGGTTGGCACTAACGTATGGGTTGGTGCTTCATGCAGCTTTTATACTTATACAGATTTAAGGACATCATGGGATACTAGAGATGGCGACAGCATTCAGAGGAATCTGTGTCCTAGACACTCCTGAAGCTCTTATTGCAAGGCACAGAGTGAGCACACACTGAAGGGCCTTAATCACATTCTTTCTCCATGGAGATGGAGGAGGAGTGGGTGGATGCAGAGGAGAGTAGATGGGAGTGAGGAAGGAGGAAATGGGAGGAGAGGAGGGAGGGGAAATTTGTGGTTGGTATGTAAAATAAAGGAAAAAAAGAAGCCATGATAAATTTTACTTGTACACTTAGTGGTCAATCTAAGATTAATAATATATCTGCTTTTTATGTTTGTATCCCATTATCTTTTCCTTTGAGAATTGGAGGTATAATCTCATTTTCAAATCTTGCTTCCCTGGATATATGATAAACTATCCTTAAACGTTAGAGACATTCTTGTGCCTATAATGTCAGTCTCAGCATGGTTCCCAGGGCTGTCATTATACAGATAGGTTTTTTTTTTTTTTGGAGTTTTTGTCTGTTCTTTAAAGACCTAGGACTTAATATTCTTGATATTTAAATGTAAACATGGATTATCAATCTTTTGTGTCTGGTTAAATGTCCTTCCTAAACCATCTATGCTAAAAGAAATGGCAGAATTTCCCATCTTTAAGTTTAGATATTCTATTGTATATTGATGTCACACTTTCTTTACAAGAGAGAATAATGTATATTTAAGGTGTATTCACTCCTTTGCTGAGCAAAGCCTTACATAATCTGAGTCTAACACATTCTTTCTGTTTGTCTATCTTTCATCCTTTTCTCTTCACTATTATTTGATAGTGACTTTGAATTTCTTATCGTCCCAACTCTCAGGACGGAGCCATGCTGCTTCCTCTACTGGAGGTTGGTTACCTTCCCTTTCCCTTTTGTCTGGAGAACGTTTACTCATCCACTCGCTCAGCTTCCCCGTGAACAGTCTGATGCTCGAGTCTCCTTCTCCAAGCGCTTTGCTCAGGGGAGTGACTTATTTTACCCGGCTTCTGTAGCGCCTGCTTTCTGTTAGTTTATATGACCTTAGGGCCAAAGTTAAGCATGAATGGCATCTTCCTGCATGTCCCTCACTATGCCCTGGGAACACAGTGCCTGTCTGAGGACGGGGTTGTTATCAGTTATGACTTCATCCCATCCAAAGCAGAACGCTTTAATTTAATAATAAATAAAGGCACAGGAAAAGCCATAGAGTGGAATTACCTGTGTACAGAAGAACAGCTGGGGTCAGCTGGTTTAGCCACTGTAGGCTTCTGTTGTGAAATAAATAATTATTGTCACTGGTCAATCAATAAGACTGTTATTTGAACAGAGCTAAGAGTAATCTTACTGTTTCAGTTCTCACCTCCAGTTAGAGTAGCTGATTAAACCACTTAGGAGATGTCAGGTTTTTTGTTTAAATATAGATATTCCTCCAGGGGTATAGCTCCTTGGGAATTATGGTATTCCCTTTCTTCTCAACTTTGTTACCAGGTGATAGGTTATAATGAGAGAAAGCTGGAAGCCAAATCTTTACATGATGTGTTAGGAAGTGGGCATCAACAGTCACACACTTAATTACCAGGCAGTTCCACTGTGTGCTGCAAGTATGCCTTACACAGGCAGTTTGCAAAGGTTAGAATGGTATTCTGATGCCAGCAACAGCCTGACTTAACACTGACTCTAATCAAAGGTCCTCCATGGATGGTAGAGGTATGAGCTCTCTAAACATAACGGGCCGTTCCAATGGCATTGAAACTTCCATGCTCTCTGGCTTTTATTCCACCCTGCAGGAAATGGAGTCATTCCTATCAATGTTGATATTGGCTGATTACAAGTTTTATGCTATTTTTATACTACCTACCAGCCTTAGGAATTCCTTATTGGGCTTCCTCAGATATTGGCAAAACATCTTTATACACACAGCACACAATCTGAATGGATCATTGAAATATGTAATTACAGACACAGTACAATGACATCCCTTTAGTCATTATTGGAACCCCCATCCATTTCTGTGCCTTGCCTTAATCCGTGAACAAAAGGAGTCTTTGGATCACAGCTGATAGTCAATCAAAACCAACAGCTTTTTTCTTGCCGCCTTATTGTTTATAGAAGTCCCCACATCTGGGTTTGGCTTTAGTGATTTGCATTTTTGGTTTGCCTGTGATCTGTTGGGTTCATGACCTGTTGTTCAGTCATCTTCTAAAAATGTATCTCAGGCAAATATGTTGAACAACTGGTCTGCTTACACTGTACCTTCCCCTTTCTGTTACTCATAGGAAGCGGTGAACATTTTCCTCTCCTTGAAAACTGACCCTCTGTGGGAAGAATTCTCAGTCTACCTAAAGAGTCAACTCTCACCAATATGAAATATTTCAGATAAAACATTAGAGCAAACTGGTACATAAATGAAACAGACAAAAACCCCAAAGGGGTATCCAGAGGATGTGAACATATTGTGCACTGTGTTGTCATATTCTCAATTTGGAATTAATTACCACAGCTTTCAAAGTTGTCAACTCTCTTTCTTACTGGCACAGCTGTTATTGTTGTTGTTAGTATTTGAATTTGGGGCTTACTTCTCTCCACATTACAAAGCAGTAATATGTTTGTTGTTAAAATAAAATACTTATTCTTTATCCAAATGCCTGTGTTGCCTGGTAGATACTCTTAAATAAAATGTTGGTGTAACCTATTGTGTTAAACTTAACTCTGATTAATAGGTTACTTATATTGAGAATTTAATTTTAAACACAATCCCCAAACATTATCTGCTTATGTCACATTGCCTTATTTGTGCCATGAAGATTTAATCTTCAGAACTACAGCATCTGGAAAAGTATCTACATGCTTCATTGGAGAAAAAAAAATGTCGAGCCATAATGTGATTTTTGGGAGCTTAAGTAATGTTTTGAAAATATAGATATAGATATCAAGGTTTATGAAGCCCAAATGTAACCACGAACTCTGTTTACGCCTCGGCAGGATTGTGTCTCCTGAGTAGAAAAGTTCAATTGTTCTCTTGCATAGTTGCATGACTGTATATACTCAAATATCTTTAATCAAAATTGTCATTTTGCTTCTTTAAGTGAATTTTGAAGATAATAAAAATATATGGATTGGTTACATCTTAGCTGAGGACCCAGAAAGCCACAACCCTGGACTCAGTACCCTGAGGGGACACTTGGGTCACTGAGTTCAGATGTTCCTGGTGGAATGTGAACATAGGCCAGATTGAGCCAGGCAGTTTTTCCCACGATGTCGTATTCTTGGTCCTTGTCTAAAGTAAGGTTGTATTCATATTTGTATCATCTGTGTGAGAGTCCCTGGACTCCATATCCTTTTCAACACCCACTATGGGCAGGCTTCTAAACTTTAGATGCTTTGAGAGCTAATGAAACAGGGAAAGGTCACCTATGGAAGTGACCTTCATTGATTTGGAACCTGCTCTCCCACAGGTAGCTGCCGGGTTCCAGATGGTGTAAAGGAACCCAAGTCCTCCTAAGGCCTGGGTTTGAAATGAGCACACTGTCACTTCCAAACCAAACCTCCGACTTCAGAGGCAAAAAGGCATTGTCTACCTACTGATGGGAGGAGACAAAAGTCACTGGTCAGATGTTTGTATGTGCAAAAAGGACAAAAATTTTAGTTATTTTCAGTTTCCTTACTGTCTTAGTCAATGTTTTATTGCTGTGAAGAGACACCATGACTATGGACAACTCCTATAAATTAAAGCATTTAATTGGGGCTTGCTTGCAGTTTCAGGGGTTTAGTCCATTGTCATTACAGCAGGAAGCATGGTGGCATGCAGGCAGACATAGTGCTGGAGAAGGAGTTGAGAGTTCTACATCTGGATCTATAGGCTGCCAGAAGAACCAGCCACTGGGTCTGGCTTAGTCTTTTGAAACTTCAAAGCCCACCCCCATGACACACTTCCTCCAACATGACAACACCTCCTAATCTTTTCAAATAGTTCCACTCCCTAAGTATTTAAATATATGAACCTAAGGATGCCATTCTTATTCAAACCACCACACTTAACCCATAAAAGTACTATTTAAGGAAAAGAACAAGAAAGGAATGAACAGCAACACTTGACAGTGTTTCTCCAATTTTCATGGGGAAAAAGAACCATTTTACCCATTTAGTAAAATGCAAACCTAACTCAGGGTATAACGTTTGTCAACGAGAAACTAAGCCCAGCTTTCTAGGGTCTTTACAAAAAATGTTTTGCTTTCCCCCTCTTAAATCTGCTGCTGCTGATCTCAAGACCAGTCTTTAGGAAGAGGGACATCAAGTGGTGAGGCTGTAGAACTCTCAGAACCAGACAGAAGGAAGGAGACAATGGACAAGGGGCTGAAAGCTACTAAAAGATTATTCCTAATATTTGTCACTACTTAGCTTCTCTAGTGCTCCCAGAGCTGCAGCAAGTATCATTAAGACCCTCGGACTTGTAAATCAAGGAGGGATGCTTTGTGTTGTCATGGATGTTAAGTGGGATTTCTTGGATCTAGTCACTGATTTTCTAAATTATAATGCAGTCTTCAGATCAGTTAAATTATATGATTTACCTGAGTCAATAGAGGCAGGAAAACGGAGAAAGGATTTACCACATTTCCCTGAAGTCTGGCTCAGTGTGTAGACATTTAGGGTAGGAACAGTGCTCAGTACAAATTAATTTCAAAGGAAGGAATTTTTTATGAATTCAAAGTGCAGGAAAAAGTTAAATCATCTTCATTTCAAATTCGACTCTAAAGAAAATTGAGGAGATAATGACACTAGGAAGTTATAATATTTAAGAAATATGGTTATTATTGTAATGAATTTACCCATAAACTTTTGCTCCATTTTTATGGCCACCGATTGTATTTTATCTTGCAGAACTAAATGAAAGGCAAACTACAGCTCTTTTTATCTATGAGGGTCTACAGCAACTAAAGGAATATTTTTAAAAAGTAATATAGGCATAATGCGTTATAGAAAGACCAGAAGCTGAAATATTAGTTACTTGAACAATCAGGACATTTCTTTTTAATATTTAATAGTCAATGCACTATGTCACCTGATAGTCTAACAGAAAAGTTCCAGCTAACTCATGATGCTAAAGTCAATGAAGAAACGTGTGGGTGCGTCCACTGCTTTGTCCAGGGAAGCCCAGCTTCCTGACTCCTTCCTCAGTGGTAAGATCTCCTTTTATCTCGGCATTTCTCTAGAACCAACCTACCACAGGATGGATCAGAGTGTGGCACATCCACCTGCAAATGAATCGTCATTCCAGGCCTAAGGCTGCATCTCTCTGTTCCACTAGCTAGAGGTCTGTCCATGCTGCCCCTCTGAACTTTCTTCTAGCTGGTATTTGAATCCTTGCTCTGCTATGGACAATTCCCAGGCTGCAGTCCTCCCCTCCATAGTTACTAGGACCTTGGCGAAGTTACTGATGACTGCATTTGCAGAGAAGCATCCTAGAAAGCTGGCAAGGTGTGCCTTTGGGTGCTCTTGACATTAACCTTTGGTGGCCTTTCTTACTTCATCTCCCCTGATGTGAGTGTCTGTAAAACTGCTGCCATGATGTGCACCCTCTGACCTCTTGTCCTTCATGTCTTTAAAGTTCATAGTATGCCTTTTGCTCTGTCATGCCATTCAGTCCACAATGAGGAGGTACTGATGAGTAAGTTCACTGATAGGAAGATCCTCCCCTAACCATGTGGGTGTGGGGGAAGTCCCCAAAGTAGCTTGACCACACAGCTGCCAGGACAGGCTTAGAGGCCCAGACACAGCTTCTGGCAGGCAACACCTGGACCCAGGAAAAGCCATAAGCTGACCCCACCCAGTGCGGCCTGCATCTAAGAGGAAATATCCAACATTCCAAACATTCCTAGACAAATGTCAGCCAATCAGGGTCCTGAACCCTGGAAATGCCCTCACCCCAACTTCTGCTATGATAAAAACCCCACCCTGCCTGGGCTCTGGGCTCTCTGCTCACACTGCTGCATCAGGCAGAGAGTCCAAGCTCTGAGCCTGAAATTAAAGGCTCTTTGCTTTTACAAACAGGATTCAGCCTCTGTGGTGGTTTTTTTGGGGGTCCCCGTGATCTGGGCATAACATGGGTACTTTCAGAACTTAATTAATTGCTGTGGAAATGTTTGAGAGGAATTAATTAAGACCAAGTTCTTTGTTGTGGTGTGTTACCAGGCTGTCTCCAAGTTCACAAGACCCACAGTATAGACAGACATTACATATGTTACTGCCAATATAGGATAATACCTCTGCCTTTGTCCTGAAAACATTGACTGAATATAACGACTGTTAATACACAAATGAAAACTGCAGAAAATTGGAAGTATTTAAGTTTTGAAAATGTCCCTTAATGATTAGTTGACATCAGCTGCTGCTGCTCAATTGTCCAAGAACAATTAAATTAGGAGGTATTGGGGCCTCACAATGCTGATCTTTAAATCTCAGCAAGGAAAGTAGAAGAGACTCTCATGCTAAAGAAGTTACATTTATGGCAGAGGGGTCCTCCATTATGCTTGCTTTTCCTAAAATAAACTACCCATAAACAGCAAACCAAAAGAAATGAACTACCTTCCTTCCATGGGAATTGCTGTCGGAAAAACTTAAGCTAAAGAAGAGTTGTCTGTGTTTTTAAAACCAGTTGAACTGCTTATCTCAATGAATCAGGAGGAAAAAAATTAGCAGGCGAGCCCCCAAAGAAGACAGTACCTGCAACAAAAAGAAGTATCTGAACTGAACCATTATAATGGAAAATACAGTTAAATTGAGCTGCCTGTTGTCAAGGAGACGGAGTTGAAGTGATTCATGTGCCTGATGACAGGATGAGAGAGAGCAACTGAATGAGAAGATGAGCAGTGTGGAGAATGGGGGAGAACTCAGTCCGGGTTAGAAGGTAGATCAGAGACAGAGGGCCTTTTTTTAACTTAAGGGAACAACAAAGATAGTCGGAGGACCTAACAGCTTCTTTCCAACTAAAACTACTGATACAGAATTACTATTTTTGTAAATAACTTGGTAGTGACAGTTTCTGTGAAACCTCTGCCTTTTAATGCCTTTAACAGGGGGAAAAAGCACAGAAGGATGTTCCTTTTGAAATTCAAGCAGTTCCCTCTTGATGAGATTTCTGAACCCCTGACTTCTTTGGAGAAAATGGGATTGATAAGCAGCAGTTACATGTACTGCTGGATGGGGATACTGTTTCTCTGGGTGGCTTATGTGTTGATTTTTAGCATCCATGTTATATGTTTCAAGTCTTCTGTTACAGTAGGTAGAAGTACTCTAGATTTTGGATGTGGAGTAGTGAATATCTGTCCTTATTGCATGGGGCAAGTGAGCTACGCTGAGGAAGATGTGCACATAAGTGTAAATTGTCTGCAAGGGTAAATTTCAAGGGGAGCTGATTGAAAATTTGCTCCCCATCTACATATTATAAATATTTCATACACAACACAAGGAACAGGTAACAGTGTTCTTTTGTGTTTAGCTTTTCCCTATGGGGTTATGGTGCCCTTATGCTAAATTTCTTTATATCCATTATGGTGTAAGTAGTACACCATAAACTGTATGTTCAATCCATGTAATTTGAGGAGCTTTGGCTTGTAACAACACTGGGAACTATCACAGTTTGATTATTTTTATTTATTTATTTTTTATTATGTGTGTGAGCGCGCGCGCGTGTGCGCGCGCATGTGTGCTCTGAGCACACACACACACACACACACACACACACACACACACACACACACACACACATACACACACACACTTATGGAGGCCAGAAGACAGTATCACATCTCATGGACCTAGAGTAACGGGCAGCTGTGAGCCACCTGACCTTTGTGTGGGAACCAAACAGGTCCTCAGGAAAAACAGGATGCAGTTTCAGTCACTGAGAAATCTTTCCAATTCTCGGAGTTTATTCTAAATTTTTCTTCTCAAGGCCTTCCTTGGACTTGCATGTGTGTTTTATATTAGTTCACACGTTATGGTAATCGACACCTGTCTGTCATCATGCTGTATTCTTCTTTGTCCAGCTGTTTTCACGGTGCCTTTTTTTGTAGGGCCACGCGTGGCTTATACATTGCAGGCATACTCCTTTTATTTCTGAGGAGTGTTTCTTTGGATATACCACAATCTGATTTATCAGTTATTCTGATGGCAAATCTTTGTGCTGTTTTAACGTTGGTTTTAGAGCCTATAAAATTCTTCATTAACTTAATTAAACATCTGAGAGTACCAGTGCTGGACATTGGGAAGTTTCTGCTGAACTTTATGAGAAACCACCAAGCTGCTTTGCAAAATGGCTGCACTATACATTAACATCATCTGTTCGAGAGCCCTGGGGTCCCACATCTCTCATAACATTTAGTTTGCCCAGTCTTCTAAATTATAATTCTGAACATATTCTTATAATTACATGTTAGAGCCCGTTGTGGTTTTAATATGTTTTTCCCCAATGACTAACAAGGCAACATTTTTCTGTGTTCTTAGTTCAACCTCTGGCTAAGTGTATGTACATTCAGATTTTTGCCCATTTTAATTTGGTGTGGTTTTGTTAAATTTCCTTATTATTGACTTTGTATTCCCTATATGTTTCAGTAATAGGTATGTTACTCATTAAATATGTGGTTTGTGAATCCCTTTCCCATCCTGTGTCTCTTAACAGTATCTTTAGAGAACAGAGTTTTAGAGGTGATGAGATACAACTCATAAATTAGAAGGAAATGTGGCTTGTAACTTTTTTTTTTTTTTTTTTTTTTTTTTTTTTTTGGTTTTTCGAGACAGGGTTTCTCTGTGTAGCTTTGCGCCTTTCCTGGAACTCGCTTTGGAGACCAGGCTGGCCTCGAACTCACAGGGATCCGCCTGGCTCTGCCTCCCGAGTGCTGGGATTAAAGGCGTGCGCCACCACCGCCCGGCTGGCTTGTAACTTTTATATCATGCCTCTGACACATTTATTTGTTTGAAGAACTCAAATATTTAAAGATCCTATGTTTTCCTTAACATGACTTATGGTTTAAAGTTGCGTTTTCAAATCTACATTTTTCTTAATATCATTGTGGGCTGTGAGTTGCTAATTATGTCCTGATTGTTTGGTATTAGTTCAGCTTTGGATTCTTGGCACATGTGTTTGCTTGTTTTGATGTCCTTTGTTGGAAAACTATCCTTCATCCACTAAACTGCCTCCGATGCTAAGCTGTAAAGACTTGATATATGTGTAAGCATCTCTATGGTTTTGCATTTTGGTCCATCAATCAATTTGTCTATACCTCTATGTTAATAAATGCATTGCCACTGCTAATTTATTAATTTAGTTTCATCTTTGTTAAGAATATAGGACTTAGTAATAACCATAGAGAAGGGGCAGTCACACGATGCTGGCGGGGAATAACGATGTGCCACTACTCAGTCCTAGACAGCCTCAGAAAGACCTGTGCGTTCCTGACGCAGAGGCGCAGGCTTGTGCATTTGTTAATGGCACTCAGCTTCCCCTGGAAATCCTGCACTGTTGTTCTGGTATGATCTTTCTCTTGCAGTGGGGAAAAAGTACATTGCATTTTCCTCCTTGGCCTTCTTCCAAGGAGTAATGTAGCTCCTGGACTTTCTTAAGCTCTGGAGCCACAACTTATTATTCTGTCTTTGTTTTGCTAAGTAGGACAGGTGCAATCAAATGGTAGCTCCTTTGTCTTGCCTTTCCTACATTCACACACACATGCGCACACATTCACACACACACACACACACACACACACCTACCTTCATTCATTTGTTTCATTTTCTGAGACAGAGTCATGTAGCCCAAGGTAGTGTATGTAGTCAAGGCAAATCCTGAATTCCTCTTGTCTCCCAAGTGCTGAGATTATAGGCAAATACCACACTGGGCACCCATTTCTGTTCATTTTTACATTGAATTTGGCTTCTTCTTATTTGTGGGCATGTTCTTTTTTTTTTTTTTCTAGAAAAGGCCAAAATGCTCCAAAAATTTGTCCCATATCTCCTACACAAGATCTGACTTTTATTCTCGGATTGCCAAGGAAGATAATGAGTTTATCCAGACATATTTATTTACTTATGGGAAATTGTTGATTGCTGCAGGAGGGACATCTCCATGTATGTTAATGTCTTCTGGGGAAAGAATTAGGCCACGCATGACAAAAACACTCAAATGGAAGACTGCGTGCAGCTTCCCATCCCTGCATGCCTTTCCTCTGCCAACCCTGAGGCAGCCACAAAGACCAGCATTAGTGGGCAGCAGACAGCACTCTTTTCTGTACTCTCACTTAGTCTGCGATATACTTTGAGCTGAATGAGACGTAGATCCAACTGGGCTTTTCAATATCTGAAAGTCAGGTTGTCCACCAGCCTCCAATTATCTTGGAGACCGTGGAATCTGCTTTGATTGCCATCTACCTCAGTGAAATTGGAACTAAAAGGCTAAATTTCAAGGTAATTTAAGACAAAAATTGCCAGTGTCCCACTTCCCTCTATAGGGTCAATAAATCTAAATATCTAAATTAGCTGTTTAATGATTTTTGCTGTGGCTTAATAAGAGAGTACTTTATTGTTTGATAGCCTTAGCATTAGATCAGGTTTTTGACATCCTTTTTGCTTAGTGTTATTAGAAAAAAAAAAAAAAAAAAAAACAGTGAATGGCTAACAGCCTCATTAAAATACCAGTGGAGGCCCAAGAATATGTACATACATCATGTACCGCGATGGCATTGGCATGATGCATCAACAGCAATGCAATGCACAGAGGAAAGTCAGGCATCAGAATTTTTGCCAGATTAAAGAGCAAATGGCCAGTGGGGACAGATGAGAAACTAATGGGTCACAAGCACGTCTCCATCAGCAATGAGCAGCTTATGAAAGGTCAGAAACAGCTGGGTGCTCCCCCGGCCGTTTGCCTAATGGCTCAGAGAGCCAAGGACACCAGTATACACACGTGGGGTTTGTTTTAAGAATTGGCAAGATGTGGGCTTTTCACTTCTTGACCAAGCTTCTAATCAATTCCTCACATTTGCAGGCAATACATGATTACAGCTCCAGGAGCAGTTGGGAGGATGCTGTTCTACTTCGTGAAAATTAGTCCCTAGAGTAATATGACTGAGCAAAAATTACATAGAAAAAGGATGATGCAAATATGCTTGAGGATACCCATGTAGCTTTGGGATAGGCTGTTTCCCCCATACCCCAAACTGAGAATTAGACACAAATATAAATCAAATCTTATTTATACAGCATTAGTATTTAGTACTATCATTACTAAGCATAATAATGTTACTCTAACATGTCATCTTATAAACACTCGTATGAAGTGGTCTATATTTGTAGCATGAATTTTAAAAGGTCTTATTAATAAAAACAAGTCCAGAGCCAGGTATCAGGGTGAATGCTGAAAGATCAGAGAGACAGAACACAAGCCACAGCTAACCTCATCTCGCTAACTTCTCAGCTGATCTTGTTTCCTCAGACTGAAAGTCTCTGAGTCCTCATTCGAATGGATCTCAGCTGTACTGCTGCTAAAAGCTTAACAACCCTCTGGTTCCTGGTCCTCATACCTTATATACCTTTCTGCTTCCTGCCATCACTTCCTGGGATTAAAGGCATGAGTTACCATGCCTGGCTGTTCCCAGTGTGGCTTTGAATTCACAGAGATCCAGATGGATCTCTGCGTCCAGAATGCTAGGATTAAAGGCATGTGCTACCACTGCCTAAATCTATATTTAATATAGTGGCTATTCTGTTCTCTGACCCCCACATAAGTTTATTGGGGTACACAGTATATCAACCACATATATTCATCAGAATATTTAGAAGCTAACAATTTCAGAAGACCCAAGACTTAAAATATTCTATATAATGAATACATTTTAAAATAATATACAACTTGAAGCTGTATTACAAGAAAGGGAAAATCATTACCACTAAGTGACAAATAGCTCTGCCTGTTGATTTTGCTTCATACATTAAAACTTCATACGACTATAGTGATTTGTGGATTGTCAGCCATTGGGCACCATTCCTGAGATGATTTCATTACATCTCACTTTTACATATTTCTTTTACTTTATTAAAAAATCCAAGTCCAAGAGATGCTTCCTTGGAGTATATGATTTCATAGATTGGCAAGAATCTCAGGGGAAGAAGCAAACTCACCTATGGAGTCACATTTAGACGTCCAGAAGAATTGAAGGCCACCCCTCTGTGAAGCAGAGAGGCCTGCATTGTCCTGACATACAACAGAGCACAGGCAAAGAGGCAGAGGGACAGGGATGTGCTGGAATGATGACGGAATGTCGGGAGACTCATCAAGAGCTTGACTCTAAGGAGAAGATCCGGAAGGCATGGCATTCATCAAGGACAGGGAGCAGGTGTCAGGAGGAAAAAGAACATGCTGCAAGAAACCCAATGTTCAGTCTCCAGTGACAGTTAAAGATGACAATGGAAGGGACAGTAAAAATTCAGTTCAGCCCTATTCACAGAGATGGCAAAGTCTCGAGGAAATAGACAAGGTGGTTACAGTGTTTAACTGCCAGAATCAAATAGATCCCATGTATACAGTGACTTCAAGTGTGGGAATGCCCCCAAGTACCATACATGACCCACAGGAGTCATGGAACAAGTTAATAGAGAAGAGTGATGCCAGGAGCAGAAAAGAGGAAAGAATGGAGGAACAGGAGGTAACCATCTCACAAGATCTACACATAATGCACCCTAAGGGTCATGGGTGGGGTTCAGTGCATATCTGAACATATCTAGAAGGATAAAGCCTTAGGAGTCCTTTCTTTCCATAAGATTATATCAGAGAAGTCTATGGCTATAAAAAGTTAAGTAACTGGATATTCATTTACAAACTAAATTCCCTTATGCTAACACAAATCACAAACAAGCCAAAGGATAGAATTGTTAGGAAATTGAGTTCAAGAATCGGTAGGACTTTGCATAATTTTCAAGATAGATAATCTAAAGGTGTTTCTTTTGTTCTTTGCTTTTGCAATATGTCCACTATGCTATTTAGTGATGGGAAAATACCAGGAGAGGGGAACAGGAAATTTCTATGAAGCTGAGTTGTTGTTCAAGTGTCTGACTAGATATTCACTCAAATTGAAGAAGGCAGGAATGGATATTGAACAAAAATCACCAAAGGAATGGAATCAGTCTCAGGACGATGTGATATAACAGAGACAAGAATGATGTGGCTGGAGAAGGAAGGAAACACAAGCAATTCCAATGCTCTGGGAGTGCAAAGATAAAGTATTTTCACATGTCCTTTAGATTATCCACTTCATATATAACTCCTGACAGAGGAAGAACACTTTAATCTCAAGATCATTTTAGAGATCAGAAGCCAGATTTCTGGTAGATTGGGGACTTTGTGAAAGATAAGCAGAATGGCAGAAGAGGAGACATGTGTGGTGATATATTGTGTACCCCAATAAAGCTTACCGGGGATCAGAGGACAGAGCCGGCTACTAAATTAGACATAGAGGTCAGGCAGTGGTGGCACACACCCTTAATCCTATCACTCAGGGGGCAGAGATCCATCTGTCTGTGTGTTCAAGGCCACACTGGGCTACACGAGAGAACCAGAACCAGGCAGTGGTGACACACGCCTTTAATCCCAGAAAGTAATACAGCAGGACACAAAAAGGTATATAAGGCGTGAGGAAACAGGAACTCGCTCTCTTGAGGCTGAGGATTTCATAGAGGTAAGCAAGTGACTGGCTGTTTTGCTTCTCTGATCTTTCAGCTTTCACCTCAATATCTGGCTCTGGGTTTTTTATTATAAGGCCTTTTAAGATTCGTGTTACAGAGATGAGAGAGAGAGAGAGAGAGAGAGAGAGAGGGGGGGGGAGTGTAGCATGAATCTTAAAAGGTCTTATCAATAAAAAACAAACCCGGAGCCAGATATTGGTGTGAACGCTGAAAGATCAGAGAGGCAGAACACAAGCCACAGCTAACCTCACCTTGTCAACTCCTCAGCTGATCCTGTTTCCTCAAACTGGAAGCCTCTGAGTCCTCATCTGAATGGATCTCAGCTGAACTGCTGCTAAAAGCCTAAAAGCTTAAAAAGCTAAAGTTCCTGTTCCTCATGCCTTATGTACCTTTCTGCTTCCTGCCATCACTTCCTGGGATTAAAGGCATGTGTCACCATGTCTGGCTGTTTCCAGTGTGGCTTTGAACTCACAGAGATCCAGATGGATCTCTGCCTCTGGACTGCTAGCATTAAAGGTGTGTGTGCCACCATTTTCTGGTCTCTATGTCTATCCAGTGGCTGTTCTTTTCTCTGACCACAGATAAGTTTATTAGGGTGCACAATATATTGGGGGACATAATATCACCACGAGAGAGAGAGAGAGAGAGAGAGAGAGAGAGAGAGAGAGAGAGAGAGAGAACAAGCACATGCATACATATGGGTGCCTGTAAGGCTGGAGGAGGGCTCCAGATCCCTTAGAGATGGAGTTACAGGCAGTTGTCAGCCACCTGAACAGGGTACTGAGGCCTGAATTTGTGTCCTCTCAAAGAGCAACAAGCATTCTTAGACCTAACTGCCGAGCCACCAACTCACCTGTGCTATTTGTGGTCATGAAAGTTCTAGTTGAAATGAGTATGTTATGTCTATAATAGAAGCCAAACAAGTGTTTTTCAGAATGAATACATGCCTGTCAATTGTAAAGTGTTGCACCAGAAATTTGAGGACAGGAAGAGTTTCAGAATAACAGAAGAATAAAGCTAAGAACGTGAAAAACTTTTCAGTTGGAGATTAAAGAATTAAGAATTTGTAGTGGTGCTGGATTATGGAGTTCTGGGATTTTCCCACATAATTCAAATTGTCTTACATACAAATAGTAATATCTTAATAGAAAATTTGTTTCTCTTCAAGGATTTCTGCTCCCATTATAATTTGAAAATTAAAGAATTAATGGCAATGGAAATTTTTTATTCAACATTTTAATGAAATGATGCTTCATTAATCTTTAATGTATGTAGATAAAGTTCAATTGCTCTATCTTTTTTAAAGGAATGTTTTAAAATGAAGTTCTATGAATCTGTGTGTGTAAAACTCAAATAATGAGAATTTGAAGTCATAGTCATATTCAGAGCTATTCTTTATGGACCTATTATCAATTTTCTAGTCCTGTCTATAATTCACAAAGACAAGGATGTTTAGGCTAAGTGAATTTTAATGACATCCATTGTTTTTTGGAAAACATCTCAGTTTTGGCAACAAAGGAATATTCTATTATATAAGAGGATGATATCATGCTAGGAGCTGCGAGCTTTCTTTTTTAGTTTCAGTGTTGAGTCCAAACTTATTATCTAGTCTATAAGATATTTTCCTGTTAAGATATGGATAGTAACTAGTAAAAAAAAAGTGACCATTTTTAAAAACCCCAAATTTCAATTCTAACATTTAACATAATGTTCTTTAGAACAATTTATGGCCAATATATATATATATATAAAACACTGTATATACAAATGTACTGTCTTTGGTATCAAAGATTTTTCAATATTAGAAATATGAACTATGCTCTCTGACTTATTTAGTTCATTTCTAAAACACAATCAAGCACTAGTCTATGGAACGTCCTTTCCCAAAAGGAATCCATTTGTCACTGTCTTAAGAGAACATCAGTCATGAGGTATTTCTAATACGATGCATTTATAAAGTCATCCTTGTTCAGATCTGTTCCTTGTTTCTAAATTTATAGTACAGAATGAGTCCTTCATTGTACCACATATAAGTACCATGGATATTGTATTTTTCTTTTGCTTCACTGTGGATATCATCCTCTCACAGTTAACAATCCATGTCAACCAGGATGCTGTGAGCTCAAAGGGTATTCTCTGTAATTATTTAAAACTTTCATTGAGCCAAACCAAATATGATTTTTGAGAGGTAAAATCAGTTCCTCTGGACCATGACGAAACATGGGGACCTGAAGCAGACAGACAACTTTCCATGAAAGAATTTTCAGTGACCCTTAAGTGTGCCTTGGCATCACACTGTACTAAGCTATCTGTTACTAGCTAACCAGAATCTTGTGCATGTTATGTGATGTACTTTAGTTTTGCATTATTATGATTAGTAACTATGGGGCTATGTACTTCACTGCATGAAAGATGGAAAGATACAGGTAAAACAACTTATTGAGGCTTATAGATATTTGCTGGAGGCACAGGTTAGAAGCCAGATTCCCTCAGTTTCCTATTTTGATCTATTAGAGCACATTTCCCCAAAGTAATCATACATATATCTGATTCAGAGTATGAGTCCATTTTGGCTCAGTATTACACTTACCAGATTTTCCCCAGAAAATATTTCTGACAATTGTTCCCACCAGAATTTTTATTTTGCCGTCAGTCTGACTTGCCTTAATATGATTATCAGACACCAGGTTCTTTACAAATAATTATTCCTGATTAGCAGGAAAAGAACTGCATGTGCCTTCCAGAACACACAGCAGTTGGCTTAATCCTGTTCTTTTATTTAGAGTGAATAACTTCCCTTTGAAGTGTTTGCAAAGCGGGCAGTATGTAGAATGAACAGTGATTAAGACATTTTAATAGCAAGTTCAGGGAGTCATGCCATTACAGAGTCTAGGTCATGTAGATCCCCCAAACAAAAAATAAATAGGCTTATCAACCTTTCCTAATTCCATGTACATGTTCATTTTGCTAGAAATATACTTTCAGTTTGCTTCAGATCTTTATGTTGTGTTTTAATGGGTTCATTAATTTATTGATTGGTTCATTTAATGACTTCATCAGAGGCACTAAAGGAAATAACATTTATATGCAGGCAAAACCAATCTTTCACTGCACAACAGAACCCATGCTATATACTGGGTATGTGAAGACAAGTAAACAGGATCCCATCCCCAGAGGAGCAACTTATGACTGAACAGTGAGAGGATGTTGTTCAGTGTGCCATGGAGACACGCAAGCAAAATTAACTCCAGGGATATTGGAGGCAGGACTAGAAGTTAGAGGTGATGCTTGAGCAGTCTTGATAGACAAATAAGAAATTAATCTGCTCAAGAAAGCCAGAACAATGCCCATGGGAAGACAGCTTGTTTGCAAGAGCATGGGAATAGAAAAGAACATGGCGAGCATGGGGAATTGAAAGTAAGGGAGGGGCCTACAACAAAGAAACTGGGCTTGGTAAATTAGGGTCAGCCACAAGTGGCACTCAAAGAAATCTGACTAATTCTTAAGCAGTAAAGTCAAAATAACCTTGTAGTAACAACAGGTTATCAAATTTATGGTTGAAAAGGGCTCTGTGTTCACTGGTTTCTGAAGCAGATAGTTGGGATGGTTTGGGAGGATTGTTTGAGAGATGCCATATTCAAAGCTGTTTGCATTAACTTGAGGTTAAAAAAAAGCAATCATATGTTCTCAGGCTGTCTCTAGATAAGTGTTTCACAACCTGTGGGTCAAGACCCCTTTGGGGTCACATATAAGATATCCTGCATATCAGATATTTGCAGTATGATTCATAACAACAAAATTGCAGTTATGAAGTAGCAACAAGATAATTTTGTGGTCAGGGATCATCACGACATAAGAAACTGTATTAAAGGACCACAGCATTAGGAAGCTTGAAAACCATTTCACTAGAGGGAAATGTAGCATTTTTAACTACTTTATTCTTTTCTTTTCTTTATTCAGACACTGGTCTCCATATTAGCCCCTCATATCTTGCCTGACTCACTCGTCTCTTAGGTTTTGCTATATTGTCTAGTTGCCAAGGATTGCCAGAAGTATTTAAATCAAAACACCAACTACTTGAAGTGAATGAAAAATAACTTAGAGGTTTTCAAGATGGGAGCCACTCTTCAAGTGGTGTTTCATTAATAAAAATCTATCTATCTATCTATCTATCTATCTATCTATCATCTATCTGTATCTATATATCATCTATTTATTTATCTAACTGTATCTATATCATTTGTGTAACCATATATACACCATGTTATATACTCTCTATATGCTATGTATACACAGAGTACATAGCATATGTGTATATATATATGTATATATATGTGTGTATATATATATATAGGGGACACAAAAAATTGAGAGAAGCCGGGCGGTGGTGGCGCACGCCTTTAATCCCAGCACTCGGGAGGCAGAGCCAGTTGGATCTCTGTGAGTTCGAGGCCAGCCTGGACTACCAAGTGAGTTCCAGGAAAGGCGCAAAGCTACACAGAGAAACCCTGTCTCAAAAAACCAAAAAAAAAAAAAAAATTGAGAGAAAAAAATTGAGAGAGGGAGTATTTGGGTACGAGGGACATAGTACCCATTACTAAAAATGATTCTTGTTTTTGCAGCATATAGGATAGTGGTAGAAATGCTATATGATTGTATTACTACTGTTGATTCTTATAATTTGAAAAATCTGTTTTAGGGTTTTAGCACTAGTCAGTTTGTAATCACATAATTAATACTCACTCACAGTATGTCTTAGGCATTGTTCCTAAGCACATGTATGTACACAGTGGCAGAAATATTCAGTGGCCTGATGTTTGCTCTATAGGCTGGAGTCAGGGCAAAGCTTTAAAAGGGAACTTGTTTTAATTATTGTACTGTCAACAAATGTCATTGTGTCTGCTCTGATTAGTCTGGCTAGCTTGCTCCAGGGATTCCCTGTCTCAGACTCCCTTGTGCTGGGATTACAGGTAGGTCATCACGTTTACACAGCTCTTCTGTGGGTCCTGGTGTGTATCAAACTCTAGTCCTCAGGCTTGGATGGCAAGACCTTTATTGGGTGAGCTAACTAAGCAGCCCTGACAGTTTGCTCTTGAGCCTCTCAACGTAGTGCTGAAGTGTTGTGCAGTATTCCTAAACACAGGGAGGCTGTAGGAGGGAGGCATGGCTATTAGTTAATTCCCAGTCAGGCCTCGTTTGTGGTGCTGCTGACTGGTTTTCATTTATTTCATTGCTGAAGTCCGCAATCATACGGAACACAGGGTCGTTAAATAGAACCACACAGCACAAAGTTATGTATTGATTGACCAAAATACGAGTTGTTTCTGCAGGCTCCAAGGTACCTAAACCTACTTCTAGGAGGAACAAATTCATCATCTACCAGATCATGGTTTACAGAAAAGAACTAATGTGAATAATGGGAATTGACCATACACTTTAAAAATACGGTTATGATATTATAAACATTTCAGGGTTGGTAGCTGGAATTAGTTTATACTTGTGTTTGGTTTGAAAATGCAGGTGAAATATTGAGATGGACTGTTGGAGAGAACATTTTTAAGGATACAGTCAACTGTTGAAATTTTAAAAGAGAATTGGTATATTCGATACTTTCCTATTGCTGTGATAAAGCACTATGATCAAGGAAGCTTATGGAAGGAATGGTTTATTTGGTGTACAGTTTCAGAGGGATAGGAGTCCAGTGTGGTGGGGGAAGCATGGCAGCGGGCAGACATAAGAGTCTGTAGCTAGAGTTTTCCTACCTGGCCCACAGTCAGGACAAATCTCTCTCACCTGCCAGTCCCACAGCCGCTCAGACCCGACCAAGTAAACACAGAGACTTATATTGGTTACAAACTGTATGGCCATGGCAGGCTTCTTGCTAACTGTTCTTACAGCTTAAATTAATCCATTTCCACAAATCTATACCTTGCCACATGGCTCATGGCTTACCGGCATCTTCACATGCTGTTTGTAGCGGTTGCTGGTAGTGTCTCTCTGACTCAGCCTTCCACTTCCCATCTTTATTCTCCTCCTTGTCCCGCCTATACTTCCTGCCTGGCCACTGGCCAATCAATGATTTATTTATTGACCAATCAGCAACACACTTGACATACAAACCATCCCACAGCAGGAGTCAGAGCAAGAAGATAAGAACTCACATCCCCGACAGCAGTTATGGAGCAGACAGTGTGCACAGGAAGTGAGGTCGAAGTCTGAACACTCAAAGTAACCCTCCCCCACCATGTGCTTCCTCAATCTCCAAAGGTTTCTCTTCTTCCTCAAATAGTATGACCAACTGGGGACCAAGGGTTCAAATATTGAGCATTGAGGGGCATTCTCATTGAAACTACTTCTATAACCCCAGCATTTGGAACACAGAGGAAGAGGTGTGGCCACTGGTGGGTTGCCCTTGTTCCAGGAGATCCCCTCCACACCCATGAAATGGGGGCAGCATATAGATCATGTATTTTGTTTGTCTGAATTGGTTGTGGCTGAGGACAGACAAGGATCAACAACTACATTTACGAGTTAATACTTGTAATAAATAATTATAATGGGGAGTGACCAGAACAAAGGTCACATTCTTGTTCAAGAAAATATTTTGTTAAAAAAATTACACTTTACATTTAGAACATAAGCATTCATTTGCTTCTTCCATCAGGAAACTAAGAAGTAATTAACAGAAGAATAAACCATCGTGGACTCCTGGCATGCAAAATTACTTTCCTTTCATGGATAGAATGTAATTAAATGCAAGCCGTTTTTAATTATAAGAACTTGAAGACTTTTATTTTGTTTGCCTCATTTTTGGAACTAGCAGGAGTTGCTGGTTAAATGCTCTATTTTTTTTTGAAACACAAATTTCTTGTTCAACTCATTAATATTATTTTTGTTTTTTGAGATTCTTAGTTATATATTATGGCTTTTAGAGAAATATTTGCATGATCCAGAGAGGCAAGTTTTGACTCAGAGATTAATCATCTGAAAATAATTTTCTTTTCCATTTTACATATATTTTTACAAAGGTGAGCGAGGGCAAATCTTTACTTTCAGAGAGGAATAGAGTGAGGCCCAAAGAAATGAGGGGAACTTGATAGTGGGGGGTTGGGACATTCTTTGGACTAAAGAGGCACTACACTGTGCAAATCAGAGGTCCCTTCTAATGTTATTGAGAAGCCTCGGAGAAACCACAGCAGTTCCCAAGAGCCCAGGTTCCTGTGTGGAACTTCTGTAGTGGATGGATGGCTCAGCTACTCTGCTCATACCCGAATCACCCGGCATCCTTACAAAATCTCCTCTGCCTCCTTGTTTGTTTGCTCTCTGTGCCATCAGAACTCAGCTGTGCACATGCAATGGTTGCAGAGGTAGGAGCTTTTCAGGACTACTAAAATATGAGCCCCAGGAAAAGGAAGAGGAGTAAGCCCCAGTGCCCATCAATTAGCCACGTGCCAGGAAACTTCAGCATGTTGAACATTTCTGCCTTCACTAAAATCTCTGTTTTAAATATTACTCTTCACCAGCGAGGGATATAAAAATTGGAAAGAAGATTATACCTTTTGTCATGGTGTGGTGGGTGGTGACTTCCCAGAGTGCAATAGGTGACTTTCACGGAGATGAGGCAATTATTTGCCTAACCCTCTGTGCCAAGTACACTGCCTTCCTTTGAGATGAAGAGGTTCAAATATTGTACAATTAACTGCTATCAGCTATTGTGTGTGATTCATCCCCTCTGAAAGAAAGAAGCAGGATGCGTAAAGAATTTTTTTAAACAGTTCTCAATTTGAAATGCAACAGGGAATCCATCCTGAACCGGGAGCAGGCCTTCAGACCCTGTGGAATGCGTAAGCAGGTGACTCAGAGTGGGATGAGAGCAAGAGGAAGAAGGGAAGTCTAGGCTTTTCCTCCAGCTTACAGATCACGTTGTTGGGAGTCAAGTTGTCCAGTTTTTATTTACTTATTCTAGAAATCTCCAACTATGACACTTCAAAATACCCTGAAATTCATTCTGAGGGAAAAAAAAAATATTTTAGTGGAGTTGGGGAGGAGTGATGTGGGCACTTCAGATATCAGGCAACGTCTGCAGGTTTTCTTTGCTATTGGAGTTCTCAAGTGGCGTGTTTCCTTTGAAACGGCCTTTAAACAGCTATGTTCCCAGTGCCTTCATTTCATTCTGATAAAAAAAATAATGTCTCTAAAGCTCAGTTCTCATGTGTGCTTGGAGTGCTTGCCAACGTTTGTAATATTATTCTAAGGAACAGTAAAATCTCATGTCTCCCAGGTAGGTCTGGAGTCCGTAAGATATACATTTCCCTGTAAGAAATATTGTTGCTTGCTTAAATGTGTGAGGGAATGTGTGTGTGTGTGTGTTGTGTGTGTGTGTGTGTGTGTGTGTGTGTGTGTGTGTGTGTGTGTGTATGTGTGTGTGTGTGTGTGTTGGTGTATGTTTACATGTCTGTTTGAGAGTATAGAGGCCAGAAGATAACAACAGATGTCATCCTTAGGGCCTTAGGAATACTGTCCACTTCCACTGAGACAGTGTTTCTCGTTGGTCTGGAGCTCATGAAGTTAAATTAGACGAGCTGGCCCGCAAGCTCCCGGGATCCTTCTGGCTCCCCTCCCTCTAGTTTTGGGAATACAGGCTCATGTCACCAAGCCCAGCATGTATAATGGGCTCTAGGGATCAAACTGAGGCCCTCATGTCTGTGCAGGAACTTTATTGCCTGGCTCGTCTCTCTAGACTTACAATTGTAGTTGCTTTTTAAAATTAACATATCATTGATTTTCAAAGAAGTCTAGTGTGTGTGTGTGTGTGTGTGTGTGTGTGTGTGTGTGTGTGTGTGTGTGTGTGTAGCTTGGGGGACATTTTGGGAGTCTGTTCTCTCCCATCTTGTTTTGAGACAGGGTCTTTCTTGTTATTTCTGCCAATGCACTGTGCCCTCCAGACTATTATTCTCTTGACTCTGCTTCTCATCTTGCAGTAGGAGTGCTGGGATTGCAAATGCATGCAACTGCATCCATCCTTCTATGTGGGGTTTCAGGGATTGAACTCAGATGTTGTAGAATATTGTTTTAACTATGTGAAGGTATGTTGCATTTGTCTATGCTGCCTATGTTAATGAGGTAAAGATGTGTTACATTTGTTTGATTATGTAAAGATGTACTGCATTTATTTCACCTTGCCTGCCTAAGGCACCTAATTGGTCTAATAAAGAGCTGAACATCCAATAGCTAGGCAGAGAGAGGGATAGGCGGGGCTGGCGGGCAGAAAGAATAAATAGAGAAATCTAGGGTCAAGAAGAATGAGAGAAAAGAAAGAGGAGAGGATGAGGAAGAAGAGAGGGACACACCAGGTCCAGAAGCCAGGAGGCAGCCACCAGCGAGACCTAAAGACAGTGGGAAAGTAAGATATACAGAAAGAAAGAAAGGTTAAAAAGCCCCGCAGCAAAACATAGATAAAGAGAAACAGATTAACATAAGAACTAAGCTAGGGCTGATCATCCAAACCTAATACTAAGTCTCTGTGTCATGATTTGGGAGCTGGTTGGTGGCCTAGGCGAAAGCCTGCTACACTTGGATCCTAAGGATTGTGTGGCATGCACATTTACCTGCTAAGCCATCTCCCTAGCCTGGTAACTCTCTTTAGCTGTGAATAAAACTAATTAAGTAGAATAATTTTCTCCAGTGTATCATTGAACTTCATGGTAATGGTCCAAAAGAGTTTCTTTTATCGTAACATTTCTAGTGTTTAGGAGAGGCGGGATTTTGTGTGTTTGTTGGCAGGTGATTTAGGCTCTGTGGTGATTGTGTAGAACCCACAAAAGGTATATGATCTTCCTCTGCAGGATGGAAGTCAAAAGCAATGCCTAACACAGTCTGGTCCAGCTGTAGGCAGCTGACCTCTCACCTACCACTTTCCATGTACTCAGCTTTGTTCTAGCTGCTGAGTTCCTCACTCCAGTGCACTGGTCACTGAGGATCTGTGTTAGACAGTCCGCTGGAGGTACAGAACCAAACATTCTCTGTAACTACAGAAAGCAGTTTAGCAGCTTGGCTGACCTAACTAGAGGATGGATAACGCTACAGTAGCAGGATTCAGACAAAACCAGTCACTCAAGTAAAAGAACGTGGAAACTCTAGATTAGGAGGGGCCAGTGCTACAACTCCTGTCCCAGGCTGAAGGCCTGAAAGTTCTATGGAGAGTCACTGGTGTAAGTCAACGCTCAATGGCTGGTGAATCTGCTGTCAGATTCTTGCACGCATGTGCTGCCCCTCAGAATAGGGCCCACAGATACACAGATTCCACTTTTCCTCCTAGCCGTGACCTCAGCCTGTTACGTGGCTTCATTCACATTCAGGGCAGATGTTCTCTGTTTCCTTGAATCATATGTCAATAATCTCAGGAAATATCTGCTCCAAACCCACATACTTGCAAGCCTAGATTACCGATTTTCTAGGCAACTCTCAATTCAGTCAACTTGGCAGCCAGGATTAACCACCACAGAGCTTGATTACTTGCTTTTCCTTTGGACTATACTATCTTTTCCGGCTGATATTTAAATTGGCCATTTGTCAATTCTGATGGAGCCCACAAACTGTTAATATACTTCAACATGCTGATCATTTAAGATTAAGACCTTCAGAGCTGAGCCGATACTTGGTACCCTATAGCCCCGTACCCACTTACAGACAGTATCCAACAAAGTGGCAGAGGATTCCCTTTGTGTTTTATGACCCGAGTTTCACTAAGGAAACTCATAAATCAGAAAGAAAGCTTGAGAATATAGGTCCGCCTGTACAGACTTTGCTGCAAGCTATTTCCTACTCACCAGACCTAAAGGAAACCTCTTACAAGCTATTTTCTGGTCCCGGGGCCTATCATTTTCTGTACAATCATTGCCTCCCTGTGTCCAGAATCACCTGCATGCCCCAGCTTCCCTCCCCTTTCTCAAGTAAGTAAGTGAACTCTACTGCATTATACGGTAATCTCACCCTTGTGATTTTTCTCTGTACAGACTGACAATCTTTCCTGTCGATCTGTGTACATCAGCTCGTCCCACCAAATGCACATTTTTCCTACCTGTCTTTCTATAATTGCAGTGTACCCTGTACTTACTTATTTTGCAAATGTTATCAGTCTGACATCATTTTTGGTCTAAGGACTGGGGTTTTTATTTCTTCATTCCACAGAGTCACCACGGCACTGGCTCTCAGCAAAAAATCCTTTCATGAATGAATAACCACAGACCGGTAGTCCAAGGTATGGAAAGATTGGGGGCCATAAAGTTTTTCAGGGTCTCAGGCACAGCGTGTGATGAGGGTGTCAGAGCACTTAGGATTTGTCACTAAGGGACAGAATATTTTACAGTGTATGCAATTTATATTTCTCCCTTTCCAGGCAGGAGCATGTACTGATGTTTTATATTTTTCTCTCCATGGCTCTGTGTCCATACAGAGGGTGCTTAGGCTTGTTCTTGGATAAGACACATATCCCACTCTTATGAGCTACTTGAGTTGTTGCCTCCCAAGCTGATTCATCTGCAGCAGACGGACCCGTGTCTTCCCTATCATCGTCACCGCAGTCAGCTTCTCTCCTTGTTTACCCGAAATAAGAGCTAATCACAGCAATGTCAGTGTTTCCTCAGGGAAACTCGGGGACATGAATTCCACAGTGGCATCGGTGGCAAACTGGAAGAGTCTCCTGTCTTCTTCAAGCCTTCTCAATCTGACACAAACACAGAAAGATAATTGCCGTCGTAAATTCTAGTAGTGTTTACTAAGAGCTGGGTACTTGTCTCCAGTTCTATTAAAATGTACAACAATCCTGCACTGTATGGACAGCTCTCTTCATTGCCTTACTTTTGAAGGTTTGAGACACAGTTACTCAACTTGCCTAAGGCTATATAGAAAGTACCAGTGCCAGGAACGCCTTATCAGCAGGCTGTCCCTAGACTGAATGCTTTTAATCACTCCTAGGTGACAGGGTTTCTATCCTTTCTCATCTACAGCTTCTTCATGCATATGTATGAAATCATACCATCTTTGCCATTTCAGCAACAGCCTTCTCTAGTTCATGAAGCATTTTTTCTCTTGAATTGTAACAAATAACATTTTAAACAACTACTTTATGACTGTTTTTAAGATTTGTTAAATGATTATGTAATCCTTAGAAATAAACTTACTGCTTTAAAATTCCTTGGGTCTTATGGGTTATACTTTTAAACAAAGAGCATATGCTGTTTGCCTAAGTGCTGGTTAGACTGTTACATGTGTTTTTCGTTGATGTGTGATTTTTTTCTTAGATACCGTCTTCTCAACGGTCTTTACTAATGTAGTATTCTACTATTTCTGTCTTTTATGCTCTAATATCCATGGGAAATGCATTTCCTTGAAAGTCTGAAAGAACCGCATATACAATGTTTTTAAAAATTATTGGGCATTGTTGTTTGTGTGTGGATACAATGTGTGAGAAGGTGCAGGCATGCTACAGCAAGCGTGACGCCAGAGGCCAACTTTTGTTTCTCTCTTGCCAACTTGATATGCACTCTAGGGATAGAGATCAGGGGGGCAGGCTTTTACAGAGGCTACTTTTTCCTGCTGAGACGTCTCCTTATACTGACTACTCATGTAGTTACTTGCCCTAAAACCTAGCAACTATAACTACTAGTTATACTTACCTTTTTCTATTCATCTGCCAGCTTCTTGATTTTGAAATTCAGTCTCTGGGGCTCTTTGGTAAATTCTGTCTTGGTGAAAGGACTGGTGCTCATGATGTTTGTTTTCAGGGTAAGAATGAATTCTCACAGTATTTCACCCAAAGTGTGTACCCAAAGTGTGTGTGTGCTCCATGAACGCAGATGATGAAGGGATGGGAGTCAATGCTGATAGAATTGAAATCTCAACAAGTTGAGCCCTTAGATAATTCTGACACACAGCTACAATTTCTGCAATATTTTCTGAGTCATGTCGATTCAGTGACCAGCAAACCGTTTACTTAAAATTTATTTTTTATTTATTTCTTCTTATGTGGATGGGTGTTTTGCCTGAATGCATGCATATGTGGTGCCCTTGGAGGCCAGAAGATGGTATTGGATCCTCTGGAACTGGAGCGGGAAATGGCTGTGAGTCATCGTGGTGAGTGCTGGAGAGTGAATCTGGTCCTCTGGGAGAGCATCCAGTGTCCATTCCTCTGTGTCATCTCTCCAGCCCCTAGCTTTTTGATTCATGAACATTCCATGTTGTTTCACTTTATAGGAGATATTTGTCTTGAATTTGAAATCTTACACTATATGTGGTATACATTTCTCTAGCAGAAACATGACCAAATATGATTGCACCAAAGCCTGGGGATTTTAGTTTATTAGACTGTTTTATGTGACGCTAACAAATCTATAGCCAACAACACAAAGCAAAAATTCTCAAATTCAATGCTGCCATGAGTTTAATGACAATGTCCGATGGAGTTCATTGAAAATAAATATAAACCTACGTATTCATTTTCCATGGTAACACTAAATATGAAATTTTGTCTCATATTAATTGCTAAAGAATATTCTATCATGATTGCGATATTTTCCATTCATCCTTCAGCAATTCTGCTTTTCATCCTCCTGGCTCAGAGTCCTTCATCTTTTTAATTTTATTGCTGTACTCTAAGGGATGTCAAAGGTTTTCTTTCATTGTTCTTAACAAGAGATCATATGCTTATTAGACATTTGTAAACCTTACCTAAAAACTGGTATGATCAGGTTTGTGCTGGTTGTTATCAGCTGTGAGCTTGAGGAACTCTTTATATATTTCTTGTTGTTTTTCAACTGTTAGTACTGGGGTGAGGGATGGGCAAAAGTTATGTGTTAAGCTCCCTTTCATTTCCTGTGTTAGTTGTCATGCTTTCAATATGAGTTGTGGAAATATTTTCATATGCAACTGTATTCTCCCACTCTGCAAATTAACTTTTCATTTTTAAGCCATTATTTCGATAAGTGAGAAAAAAATTTACTTTCATGTAATTCATTTTGCAAACTTGCTTGGGGAGAGGGCAGGGAGAATGAGTGTTTGCATGTTTGTGTGTGTGTGTGTGTGTGTGTGTGTGTGTGTGTGTGTGTGTGTGTGTGTGTGAAAGTAGACACTGTGAAGGTAGCTTGCCATTAGTAAGTAATGCAGATTGTCCTTAAAAATCTTGATAGGTCTGTCTGCTGAATGAATGAAGTAATTTACAGGTCTTAAAAACAAAGCTGAGGTAAAATGGGAAAGGTGAGTGAGATGAAGAAAAGCAGAGAGAAGAGAGAGATATACATACACAGAGCAAGAGAAAGAAATGAGAGAGAGATTTCCTGTTCTTTCTTCCTATCGTCTATCTGTCTGTCTGTCTTTCTATCATCTATCCATCCACCCACCTATCATCTTTCAAACTTCTAGTCATTATCCACCTCCCTACTTACTAATCTTTTATTTGTTCCCCTATTACTTCTGATTCTCTATTGAAAGCCAGTTTGTTTCATTAATCTTTTCTCTAAGAAATTGCTAGGTCCTAAACAAAATTATTCCCTGATAACGATTTTTAAAAGTGTTCTAATTTTAGTCCACATGTGTAAGTTTACAATCTAATCTACCATGAATAAGTTTTTGTTTATGTTATTAGGTTAGATATGTTATCTGTCTTCGTTAGGGTTTCTATTGCAGCAAAGAAACACCTTGACCAAAAAGTAAGTTGAGGAAAAAGGTTTTGTTTGACTTATACTTCCACATTGCTGTTCATTATTGAAGGAAGTCAGAACAGGAACTCAAACAAGATAGGATTCTGGAGGCAGGAGCTGATGCAGAGGCCATGGAGGGGTGCTGCTTACTGGCTTGCTTTCCATGGCTTGCTCAGCCTGCTTTGTTACAGAACCCAGGACCACCAGCCCAGGGACTGGGCAGTGGGACATCATGAGGGACAGCCTATTAGGAAGAGGATTCTACCTTTAGAAGTGATAAACAGTTGTCCTGAGATTCTAGTCATTTCCTCTGAGAGGAGCTGCTCTAAAGGAACGACACTGGACACTGTCCATCCTCCAGCTTCCTGCCTTTCTGGGTGACCTCTGGGACCACTCCCTTTTTGCATGTGTTCTCTCATGATGTCATCTTCCATTATGTGGTGGATCCAGAGGCCTCACTGAAAAGCCAGAGCCGTGCTGCTTGGACTTTTTCTCCTTTCAAATTTCACGCCTCAGCAAATCATTTTATAAACTACCCAACTGTAAGCATCTTATTAAAGTAGCAGAAAACAGACTAGTAAAATGGGGCAAGATTTTTTTTCACAGTTTGAAATTTGCTTTTATAAGAGTATTTATTAATATCTTTTCCTAATATTGAATTTTCTTATCATCTTTATCAAAAATTTAATTCACTGTGGGTAAGTCTCTATCTGGAGGCATTTTGCTTACATCAGGGCACAAATATTGGTTCAGTTTGTGTCATCATAATCATCGTGGCCTCATATCATTTAATCATGGCATTTAAATCCTTCAATTTACCTTTTTTCCCTTTGAGTTATTGCTCATTCAAGTTCTTTTGCATTTTTATATACACTTTGGAATTAGTGTGCCAAATACTTTAGATGCTCAAGATATTTAAGCCATTTCTATGCAAATTTAGAAAGCCAACATCAGACTCATACGATTAGTTTTGTGTCTTTATTTGGACATATCCCATTTATCATTAGTCTTTGAAGTTGTGTCAATTTTCAGTGATCTTGTGTAACTTTTAATGAGCCTCAAAAATTCTTCCTATAGATATATGTAAATGGTTTTTGTAGATGTGATTAAAAAAAAAAACAACGCCCATTGGGAGCACCTTACTCTTTTTAGGTTGACAATCAGCTGAGCACCAGCATTCTTCACGGGCTTCTCCATTTGATCTTTTAAAACTATTTTTTTCCTACTTCAGGTTGTCATTTAAATTAAATTGACTGAATATGAATTTTCCTGCTGCTCCTCCGTCATCATTTCTTTGACATTAAAATTGTGCTTGCCATTTGGATGTCTTCAGAAGCCTGTTTTGAGAAGAATACATCAGCACACATGTCAAATATGGCACCTGTGAATTTTATTCAGATTAATTTTTGCTTTATTAGAAAAAAAATATTTATTAGGTTCCCTTAGGCCAAAACTGAGCACAACTTGGAAGTGAATAATTTTAAATTTCTAATACTGAAATTATCATTTATACAGCCGTTAATTGGAGTTCTGTGTTTGGTGGTCTTTTTCTTTGTTTTACTTATTCCTACATTTCAATTCCTATATTTGCTCGGCGCCTTGCACATTTAAGCTTGAATACTTGTGGAATAAATTAATTAATTGTGCCCAAATTCATTTTAATATTCATCATTTGGCAATTTCATGTGTAGTTATTTCACTAGAAGAAAATTTTCTGAAAATGTATTAGGTTACGGCTCCAGGCTTCACAGCCATCTGGTGTCTTCTGTGACAGTACACGGAGCACATCTCAGACGTGTGTAACACAATAGGCAAGACAGTTGTGATTCTGGATGAAGGCATCTTCTAGGGATTTCCATTTGTTCATGCTTTTAGCCTGTGCTTGTTTGCTCAAACATGGGATGAAGTGCAGTCCCCTCCTTGTGTCATATGTTAAAACCCTGAGGATCCCAGTTATAAGCCGAGAAGAAAGGCCTTGGAAGAAAGTAATACTACCGACTTCTCGAATTTCCTTCTTCCAGAAATGGAAGAAATTATGGCTTTTCAATTTAGCCACCTAATAAATATGATTTGTTATGGTACCGTACCAGTTTAACATGCCCAAGAAAACAAGCTAAGAAGAAGCATGAACAAGCAGGGGTGCTGGGGTCTTCAAGAGCAAATAGAGTGCCCTTGTAGCACTCATAATGGTATGGGTCTCTAAACTTGGCTTTCCATGATTGTGGCTTCTCAAGGTTCCCAAGATTTAGAAGGTTAGTAGAAAGAGCAGTGCTCTCTACTCTCACCTTTAATACTGAGCACTGTAGTTGACAGTCACAATCTCCCTTTCTCTCTCTCCATTCTGGATGCTCCCTAACTGGCTTACTTCATCTCATAATCCAATAATCTGGCTCACTTGATCTCACTGTGAGTCTGAGAGTTACACTTACCTCACTTTTGTCATGACATAGCTTCCTCCATCACTCACCCTGGCTGTCAGCAGAGGCAAACTGGTCAACAACTGGAGTTCCAGACCAGCTCCCCATTCTTTTAGACAAACCAGTTCCTGCTGTGGAATAATCCTTCTGTAACTGTGAAAATTATGCTGTGATAGAAGCTGACTAGCCAATAGCTAAACAGGATAAGGTTAGGTGGGAGAGTCAAATAGAGGGCGCTGGGAGAAAAAAGGGCAGAGTGGGAGGAGTTGCAAGCAGATGCAGGGAGAAGATGGGTGTGCCATCTGAGAAAAGGTACCAAGCAATGTGGCAAAGGATAGCTAAGAAATATGGGTTGATTTAAATGTAAGAGTTAGCTAATAACAAGCCTGAGCTATTGGCCAAGCATTTATAATTAATATAAGCATCAGTGTGTTTATTTGGGAGCTGCTGGCAGGGCAGACACTTCCACCTACACATTCCTTTCTGCTTATTATAACAAAGGCACATTGTTTCCGCTATTATTCTAACTCCTCTCTTTGCTGATCTAATAAGTTGAGTGCTCAAAGCAACATGAGAACACAGTAACAAATGGTTGACTCCAAGTTGACTCCAAGTCCAAACATGCCTCAAGGTGTTGGGACAGGAAAGTTTTCTGATTAGTCACTGGGTATTTTAAGGGTCAAAGCCAATCCCTGATTGTGGCTCTTGGTAAATGGGGAAGTAGACAAGGACCGCCTTCATGAGAACAAACACAGGCTATTCATACACAGCTCTCCATGGTGAGCAGATCAGCCACTGTCAGTCACATCACTAGAGTCTGACAGAGACTCAAAGGCGAGCATTGGACTTGGGAATATTTCGTAGGAGAAAATGAAATTTCAGGTACCACATGAGGCTCTTGGCATGGGAAGACAGAGATGGGTGCAAAATACATCTGTGAATAGAGTGTGAACCCTAAAAAGGTGAGAACCAGGGTTGTAGCCTTTGGCAGGTAGGGTTATAGCCCCGTTTTCAGGAGACCCATCCAAAGGTGTATAGGCAAGTAGGATCTGTCTCCAATGGTACGTAGATGGATCTTACAACCAACTCCCCAAATGTTGTGATTTTTTATACCCTAAAGTGGATCATTTCAGGGGCAGCAGTGTTGTGTGGCATCTCACACTTCTAAGGTAGGTTTTCCCTGAGTACTTGGACACAGCTGCTGTCACCCTCAATGACAAAGCCACCAGAACCACTCAGTATACCCTTAAGAAAATGAATGCTTAAAAAAGGGTAGGGTAAATTTTATACTTTGTTTCCTTCTTTAACCTTTGAAAGTCTAATTAAAACCAGTTGATGGAACACTAATGTGAATTAGACAATGCATGCTCAGGTTAATGAAAACAATAAAAGATCTCACTGATTAGTTCACACCTGCAATCATTGTAACAGTACTGCTAAGCTTCTGAACTTACAGAAAGGGGAAGGAAACGCTGCTACTTCTTAATTGTATTAATAATTTTTAAAAGTGATACTATACAATGAAACTTATAAGTACATACTTAATGGCTGCCAAGCATGTGCTCATCAGAGCATTTAAGCCTTTCCTTAAACTTTAAGGGATAGCTATATTGTCTAAATGACACTTGTATGTAATAGATAGAGATGTAAGCAATACCCTGACTTTCTGAGGAATAGTTCTGAGCTTCATTTTTAAAGATTTACTTTAAAAAATTTCAGTTTTACATATATCTGGGGGAAATGGGAGTGGAGGGTGTGCACATGGCTGCAGTACCTATAGGGACCAGAAGAGGGCACAAGATTAACTGCAGCTGGATTTAAAGTGTTTGTGTGTGTGTGTGTGTGTGTGTGTATGTGTGAGCAGTCAGACATGGGCGCTGGAACCTAGTTCACATCCTCTATAAGAGCAGTGCACACCTTTAGCCAGTGAGCCATTAGCCCAGTCCCCGTTACAGAGCTTCTAAATCCATATAATTGTCTTCATATTAATTTGTTCAATGTTTTTAAAACATACTAAATACATGTGTATTTTCCTTGAAAATACATACATATAACTAACTATATACAACAGAGATTACTGCATTTTGAAATATAGGTGGGAAATATCCAATGTAAAGCCTATTGTCCAGTAACACAAATATAGATTTTATTTGTGGCTCTTTTATTATTCATATGCAATTCTTACATTCTGTTTTTATATATAGGGCATGAAATAAAAGTTGAACACATTATTCCTCAAGAAAAATATTAATTGAAGTTTTCATTCATCAGCATGTAGCATAAAATTGCAGACAGCAAAGGAGTGGAAGAAAGTGCTTACAACATAGTTCCTGCCTATGGGCAGCCACCCTTCTCTTGAATCTTAGGACTCTGCTGTTACTGATAATTAATTTCCAGAAATAAAAATACAGTGTAGATTTCAAGAACTTGCCAAGTTAGACAGATCAAAAGACCCATAGGGATCTAGATAGTGGGCAGCTTCAGGGTAATATTGTGAAAGTGTGAATAGAAGGAGAAATTCTGAGACACCAGCTGTTCTCCGGGAGCACTGAACATGTGAAAAGGCGTGCAGTTATCCTGTTCCATGACATAGAGCTCAGAGGAATGATTGCACACACCAGAAAGACACACACAACTGTGGTTGCCAGGTTATCACTTTTTCAGGCAATCATACAGCTGCCTGCATCAGGTGGCAACAGATGCTGCACTAGAGTACCACGCCGCATGACTTCAGCCACACAAAGGGACCATCTCAGGGCTCCAGAGTCTGCAGTGCAGCACCAGCCTGTCTGCGGCTCTGGCTTCCTTCGGAAGGCTGTGAAGGAGAACATGACCCTGGTCTCTTCCATTTCTAGTGCTTTGCTCTGACTGATAGGCACGTCAGCTCATCTCAGCCTCCATCTTCACCTCATGCTCTGAGTGCAACCGTGTGTCCAAATTTCTTCCTTTTGTAAGGGTATCAACAAACTCCATGAGGGCCTTTCCTCCTGAACTCCTCTGAGCTTCACGAAGTCTATAACAACCTTATTTCCAAAAAGGGTTACATTCAATGGCACTTGGAGATAGGATTGTAACTGTCTGAAAGTACGGTATGAGCAAAAATTGAACTGTGTACGAATTTCATCTCACTTGTTTTTACAAATATTCACGTAGTTTATAACAAAACAAACCACTGTCATTTATCAAAATAGTGGAAAGTCACATGAAGAAGGAAAGAATGCATGCCCAGAATAAGGGATGACAAAAATAAGACTTAATGCATTTTAAAATAAATCATAATGAAATATTAAAATTCAATTAATAAATAAAACAGCAAAGTATCACATAACAGATTACAACTATCACTCACTTAGTAAGGCTATAATTGTGCTCCTGAATGATAAACCACATACATTTAAAAATTGAAGCTATTCATGCTGAAATTTTTGTTTCTATCCTTTCTCAGACAAACTCAAAATCCACGCATGGGCTGGTCTCCCTTCGAGGCCACAAAGCATTGTTCTTAAGCAGAGACTGAGACTTTGAGAAGGGCTGTGTGGCTTCAGTTCTGTCATCAGCTAAGCCCCAGGTAAGAACTTGAGCTTGCTAGCTCACCTCTTGCAGAAATGTGTGTTTTAGGACACTGTCAATCGTTAATAATTGCCAATCAGAATTTTGATCCTGACCAGATGTAATCTCATATTCAAAGTGTCTTCACATGATACAGTTCGGTAAATGATGTTGCCTTCTCACATCCTTTCTAGAGTCTTACTGTTCGCCTTGCTATCGTCTGCAGTTGGAAGTTCCTTTTTCATTTGAACTTGGGTTTCAGTGGTGTTTATTCCGTTTGCATCCTCTTCCCACCTCTCAAGTGGTGACATTAGATAGACCCAGTAAGGGACAACATCACTATTTTTAGAAAATACTAACTCTGTTCATTTGTTATATTGCATTTTATTTCTAATCAATAAAACTTATGCTACATGACTCCCATGCTAGAATGTCATTTGAGATTCTGTAAATTCATATTCAAATAAAAAGAATTCACCCTTACTTTCAGAAGCATTCTTACAAATTTCCGATTATTTGTACCAGTTGAAACGAATAGCATCATACAATGGTATCCATTTCTTTTATTTCCTCTTCCCAACACATAAAGTTTTCCTTTTATAAATGACATAAATTGTCTCCCTGTCTCTGATAATTGTTGTAAGGAGATGTAGCGCACACACATTCTTCTCTCTGGGAATTCTTAACACACTTTTTTTTTTTTTTTTTACACTGAACTTCTCATTTTTGCATGCTACCGAATCTGATTTATTGGAAGCACTCGTGAGAGACCTAGGGATTGTTACATAAATGGCATTTCATTAGCAGGTCAACTCTCTTCAGATTTTCTGAAAGCCAGAAAAGAAGCCTTTAAGCTTATTACTTCGAGAGTGATTTAACCAAAATTGCCTATCCTCTGCTAGAGATGAGTGGTGAATCATAGATGTGGTACGATTCTGAGCCTCACTGAGGAAAAAATCACATACTTTATATTTAGAAGTAAATGAATCAGTAGGAGAAGGAAAAATAATATGTCAGGAGGAAAAAAAAAACAATAGAACTCAGAAACTTTTTTCTGTTCTTCAGCAAGGATAAAATTCAATCTGTATCCTTCGCAAATAATCCCATTTACAGATTGCACTTATTTACAAATAGAATTTCAAAGATTAATTTAATAAAGTCATTAAATAAATGTACAAATGCATGCGTTTTGACACAGCAAAGAGCATCCCTTCTTGTTACTATTGAGACTTGAGTACAAGGACTAGAGGCCCTATGAGAAACAGCAACCCTTGTTGGCTTTACTATACAGACCCAAGCTAGCCTTAGAGAGCTCTACCACGTGGGTGGTAAGTTCACGGGTGGAATGGAAGTGAGGTACTCAGGTGATTTGCCATGGAGTCCTTGCTATTGCTGGGAGAAGGGTGACCCCGAGACGATCGCAGCCCCTCAGCCTTGCTCTCCAAAGCCAGATGCAGAAAAGAACTGTTTTCCAGGCTCACCTCCCGCGCCCCCTCGACCCTGATGGTGAAGCAGAGCATCTTGCCTCATGCAGCCAGACTAACTAGCCTCTACTGGCTTCTAGAGATGAGAATAAACCCAGTGGAGTCCGTGGGATGGCACCGATGGGTCTACAAAAGAGCAGAAAACCAATCTCTTGTCGCCTATGACTGGGATTTGGGGGCTCTACATGTTTAAGCCGTAGCTGTTAGCTACAGTGATGCCGACCCAGTGGTAGCTGAGATATGGACATTGAACCTCGCAGTTCTGAAGCCATTGTTACAACACAAAGCTGTTACACAGACCCGGACTTCTCTCATCTTGGGGAAATAACACTCCAATAACTCCTGTTATTATTTCTAAATTATCACGTCTGTTTCCTTCTTCAAAAAGCTCACATGTGACTGTGCAGAGTTGTTCCTTCTTTTCCCTTCATGCTCCCTGTCGTCGCGTAACTGGTCACATCTTAGCCTCCATTTTGTGGATTTCTTACAGATTTCCTCTCCACCATTGGATCAGTTTTAGTTATAATATCTGTGCTTTTCTTTTCTCGGTACATTAGTCCCTACCTGAACTTATTCCTTATTTTTCTTTTCTCTTCATTTTGTCAGGGAACACAAACTATTTCATAACCAAAACATTCTGTTTTGCAAAAGAAATTCTTACAGACCCCCTACTGGTGTAAATATTCTATTCATCTCTTTGTTTCCAAATCATGCAGAGTGGGCTGTGAGTTTCTTTACGAACAAATGTGTGGTAATTATATGTCTGTGGGGATTTGCAGTCCTGAGGTGGAAAGTGCTATTTGTTATTCTCCTATTATTTTTGGCCCATGTTGTCCATCTGTACTTCAAATACAAGGCATGTAGTCAGGGGGAGAGTGACCTCATATTTAGCATGAGTTGTCAACAGTAGCCTCTTAGGAAAGGATTTGATTAGCCTTTTCCTAGAACTCATACTTGTCTATCAGTTACAGATGCTCTATATTCCTGACATACAGCATTTAACAGGTATTCTTTTTATATATGTATCAAGTGTTGTGTGCCTGTCATTGTATCCATGTTTGCGTAGGGCTGGGTGTATGAGTGTGCATGGTGCATGTGTATGGTGACTTCTCCCACTTATTTATGAAGACAGAATCTCTCAATGAGTCCCAGAGCTTACTAATTGGGCTAATCTAGCTACTTAGCTTGCTCAGGGGACCCCATCTCTGCCTTTTGAGGCTAGAATTACAGCCAGGTTGCTATGCCCACTTCGCATTTACTTGGGTTCTGTGTATTAAAACTTTGGTTTCAAGCAGTGAGTTTACTGTCCAACTTAGCCAGTAAAATGTAATTTTGTTTTTAAGCTTGGATATCTAGAAGTCATTTCTTCCAGAAAAACCATGGCAATTCTTCTGTACCTATGTCTACAAGTCATTTGAGAGTAGCCTGTGCCTCCGTCTCATAGTCATTCTGTTCCCTTATTCCTTAGCCCAGAAGCTGACACTATGGTTTTAACAGCTGTCACACAGGAAACTGCTGAATGAGAGTTCTCTTATGAGAACTATGTTCAAACCTAAAGTGGAAATTCTGTTTTAACCCTGTTGTATGCTCCTACTTATAATAAGGTAAAACCAAAAGATATTCCCCTAAAAATAGTGGCCATGTGAAGACGAGCTTAATTCTCCTGAATCCCAATCTACGCTCTTGACGAATAACCCACAGCAAGTGAGAAAGGAAGACAAGTGATTTGGAAAGAGGCATGCAGGAATTTCCCTAAAATATGCAGGACTTAGAGAACATTTACAATTTTTAATGTGGAACAAGAGGAGTCAGAAAAACTAGGGGACAAAATTTAACTGGCCTGCTGCTCAAGGCCCTACAATAAAGGATGCTATTAATGTTACATGTAAAAACAACCCCTTTCATTTTGATTTACCATCAACTCTTTCTCAACACTCTTACTTCTAGGCAGGAGAAATACGGCCTAGAAGTAAGTTCTAGGGGTCTTCCAAGGTGAACCTTGGTGCTGGGCACTGAGATTGGTCACACTGAGATGGGGACAATTGTGTCAGCAGCACGCATGGCAGAGGTACAGGAACAGACACTGAAAAGACTGGTCACTGTGGGAATTTATATGCCAGCATCAAATCACAAGAAAAGAGTACACTGTGAGCATATTGGGGATAGCAAAACCACAAGATACAAGCAGCATAAAATATGGGGATATGTGTTATCCATACAAAGGAGACAATTTTTAATCCATGTCACTGATCTCAAATAATGAACCTTACTTTTAAAATTGTTAAATGTTGTGAAAAAAAACAAAAAGGAAGAAGAGTATGAGGACAACCTGGGTCTTAACTATCTAATTTTTTTTGCCTTGCCATAGGCCAAATGGCTTTATTTATCAACCAATCAGAGCAACACATATTCACAGTGTACAGAAAGACATCACCCATCATTTCCCCTTTTCTTTCTATTCAAAAGGAAGGTTTTAACTTCAACATAGTAAAATTACATATAACAAAACAGTTATCAAGCAAGAATTACAGTTTAGTCTATTTATATTTGGCAAAAATAAAGAAGATATACTATCTATCCTATATTTGTGAGTCTAAGGTTTTATACCTATCTTCTCTCTTATCATAACTAAGGAACACCATAATTATAGTTATCTAGTCTTCAACTACATCAAGACTCCAGAAGGATATAATATTACCTAAGTAAATAAGAAGTGCATTGTAAGCAACTTCCAAAAATCTAGAATGACAGAGACAGCTGGCTGCCTGGATAGTTATCCAAAGTTCCTCTGCAACCAATCTTCAGCCTCTAGGTCTAGAGTTTTTTAGTGGCTTCTCCATGTGTCCTGTAGAATATCTGGCAGTCTCCTCTGTGATGCAAGAACCTGAAGAACCATCTCTTACATTGCTACAGATTTTAGTTTACTAATAAAAATTTAAACTTAATTTTGTTATAATGTATGTATATTTTTACTCTTGTTTAAGGTATTATGTTTATGTAACTCATTTAAATTATAATGGATAATTAAGAAATACAGATAAATAGTCATGTATGATAATCACACATGTAGTCATGTTAGTTAAGTCTTCTAGATCTACATAGATATATTTCAGTTAAGTAGGTAATCTTCAAATACTTCAAAGACCTACAGAATATGGCATTTAAAATGGTTTAAAAATTTAGACTTTTCTGGACAATGAGACACATCTGCTTCTGGCAGCACCAAATACTTCAAGGAAGCTGATGGACATTGAAGAAACTCATTGTGGAGTTTGGATTTTTTTGTGGTAAAAGTTAGCCACTGGGCAAAAAAGTGCACTTGCATCAACTAATTGACAGTGTGTTATATAAAACTGGACATGTAGGACCCATAGGAAGGTGACCACTGATGAGTGGTTGAGATGGTCCTTAAATATCTAATGTTATTCCATGAGTTCATTTGAGTCTAATAGAAAGTCAAACACTAGAGAACTGATGGCTGAGTGATGACAAGCATCCTGTCATCTGCTCATACATTTGAAGGGATCTTGAATATCCTCCAAAGGTCCAAGTGTTAAACATCTGGCCTCAGGGTGGTGCTGTGCAGAGGTGGTGGTGGGACCTTTGGACATGGGACCTAGAGGGACTGATTCTTAGATCTGTGAGTGCGTACTTTGAAAGGGATTCTAGAACTCTAGCTGCATCCTCTTCCTCAAGCCATGAGGTGAGTGACTTTGCTCTGAGATGTGAGGGCAGTGCTGAGTCTGAAAGGCAATGATGTGAACCAGCCATAAACTGAAAAGGAGACAAAACCCTTTCCCTTTTAAGGCGACTGTCTTAGTTACATTGGTGTCATGATGAGGAGGTGGCTCAGTTATATTGATGTCATGTTGGACAGCTGGCTAATGTGGTAAACAACATAGCACATGCAGCTCTCTATTTCAAGTGTTGGGACCTGAAGACTTTTGTTTCATTAAATATTGAATAAGAATGTAGGAGTAGGACGTGAACTGCACTCTCCGTGTGTCTTCCATGAAAGGGGTGGAGTCAGGGAAGAGGCAGGGTCTAAGTGACTGATGAGTGCCCACCCATAGACAAGACATGTCTGTCACTCTTTCTAAAACTCAGGGAATAATGTGGAAGAGGGGAAAGAAAGAATAAAAGACCTGTAGCATGGGGATGAGTGCTGTAAAATTATCTTTAAGACATGACACCCATGGATTCCTAGTAGCAGTGGCTACCTACTTTAGTGTACGTAACACAGGATCCATCAATATTCTAACATCAATGTGGAAGAAACTCACGAGGCCCCATCCCTCCATGTGGAGCTGTAGGTAATTAATGGTTGTTGGGCAGGAGGAGTCATATACCTCAGTGGTATAGCCAATTTGAAATTGCCCTCCATCAAGTAAATAAGCCCCTAATCATGTTCATGTAGGAAACCCCAGTAAAATGCAGTGGGTCATTGGACAAGATACAAAAGCAGAAGGGTTACCTGTGAAGATAAGGTGTGGTGGGAGCAGTAAGGAAACAACAAAAAAGATAACAGAAGGGGGATTATAATCAAATACATGCATGAAATAATGAAAACGATTTCAAAAGTAAAGGAAAAAGAATAAAAAAATAAAGAAGTTCATTTTTTTATTCTGAAGCATGGATTCTTCTTACTTTTGCATTTTACTTTTTAGACATTTTTATTCATTAAGAATTTCATATACATATATAGTATATTTTGATCATATTCACCCTCCCCACTACTCTCCAACTCCAAGAATCCTCTAGAATCCCCTCCCAATTCCATGTCCCTTCTTTGTCTTTTATAGCTCACTGAGTCCTGTAAGTGTTGTCCATATAAGCTTGGGTGTGAGGCCACTCACTGGCGCATGGTCAACATTCCCGGGACCATACTCCTAAAGAAAACTGGCGCTCCTTCCTCTAGCAGTCATTAACTATCCATAGCTTCAGCTGGGGGTCAGGGCTGGTGAGCCCTCCTTTCTCCTGGCTGAAGTGTTGACCTGCTTGATCTTGAGCAAGTCTTGTGGCAGCAATCACAATATTGTAAGTTCATGATACAATGGTTATGCCATGTCCAGAAGACACAAAATGGATTATTAATATCTTACTAGTGGATAACTAAATTGTATTCTAAAATAAATCCAGTAACAAAAATATGTTGTCATGAAAAATCACATCTGCATCAAGTTTCCCAATAGGCAGACCACATCTGCATTGTTTCCCAATAGGAAACAGAGAATTTTTAATAAAGCTTTAACAGCTTTTAAAATATAGTAATAACAATAGTACTATCTGAGATAAAACCACTTTACATGATTGTCTTTGAAATACACACATTAGAAAAATTGATTGCTATATACACTCTTACCTTTCAGGATTTAATAAACTTCACAAATTCTCACTGAGGGAATTCAAAAGACAAAGTAATAACACAATTATCAATGTGTTTCAAGAGTGCCATGTGACCATTGTTCTAAATGGACCCACTAACAACTTGGAGGGAATTTAGCAATTGTTTTGTTGATATTTGTTACTATTTAAGAGAAGAGCTTCAACTTGTGGAGGTTGCTTTCTAGAGACTTCAGCAATAGAACGTAGTTAACCATCACAAAGCAATATCATGCATTTTCTGGGGCCAGGAATATGTCTTTCACATCAGCATTTCATACTGAAAATAATACACTGAAGCTCTGAATTTTGTGAAACCTGGAAAGGATTTTCAATAGACTTATCACAAAGAGGGAAATTTGCATCTTTAAGTCAGCTGGAGGTTGACTCACCAGGTTACACAGCAGCCAGCCCTCTCCAGTCCCTTGGTTTCCAGGGTGGCTATTGACTGATTTGTCCTCTGAGGGATGTTGTTGCTTCACCTGCTTCTTTGACCCTTCCTGCTTGTTAGCCACCAAGTGTTTGGACACTTCCCCACCGTGGGATCAAGTTTTCCCAGTGGTTGATGCAAAACACCAGTTCTTAACCTCAAAATCATAGGAAAGCGTTTATTCTGAAATCAAGTTTGAGAGACCATGGGTTCAGGTCACCCTAAATACCATAATTCTCACATGGTCATAGTTTCATGAAGGTTTTTTGTTGTTGTTGTTTGGTTTTTAAATAGTAACAGAACAGAAAGTCAAAATGAAGCACGTTAAAAATCCATCAGTTGGAAGGAGTTGGGAAACGCTTGCTTTCCAAGTATGATGGCCCAAGTTCAATTGTCAGATCCATGTGAAAAAGGATGGTTGTGCTAGCACATGCTTGTAATACAAGCACTGGGCAAGAGGAGATAGGCTGGCTGCTGGGTCTCACTGACTGGCCAGCCTCTCTTACTTGGTGAGACTCAGATCAATGAGGGACTTAGTCCCTAGAAACAAGGAGGGGCGGTGCATGGAGAATGACAGTTTATATTGTCTCCTGACATTCATTTGCATGCACACACATATCCACCTGCATAGACCTGCATATCCCCTCACATACATGCACATGCACAATTTAAAAAATATAAAATACATTGGTAAAACATCAGGGAGGCGTTTGCAACAGTGTAGGGAACACCTCTGATACAGTCCCCAGCTGCCAGCTGATGTTCTTTGTCTGTGAGCTGGTAAACATTAATATATTCCCCCAAACACTTACTGAACAGTCACAAGAAGGTTAGGTCAACAGAGAGGTGGGAAAAGAATGGTTATTAGATTGAGTAAAGATAGGCCAAGATAATTCGGTTCCAGACCTACAGCACTCCACTTCTCCTCCATCACACAAGGTCTAATTATTCAATCAGCCTTGGTGAATCTTTAACACGGGTGAGGTTCTTTTTCTGGAAACTTCCATCCACAGTCTTCTGTGGTATGTCAGAACATTTTACATCCAGGGGAGCAGGGCAGAATCAAGGCTGGAAATGACTCCTGACAATGGGAAACCTCTTATCATGATTGAAGCTTGGCAGCCTCCATGAAATTTCCTGGCATGGTCTCCATTAGTAGAGCAGTTCCCCGGGCCTGGGCGCTGAGCCCTGGTGGATGCTCTTTTTTTTGAGGACCACTCTGTTCTTCGGCTTCATCCGCTCTGTGAGCCTCTTTAGCATCAACTGATTGTCTAAAATTACCAGAAAGCACAAAAGCAAGAAAGCGAATGGGGAAGAGATGAATGATAGCGTATGCCTTTGTATTTCAGAAAATGTAGTCCCCAAAAATACTTGCGGAAGTAGGGCAGAGAATAGGAGTGCCTTTTAGACAACACACATGGAAATGACTGTTTTTCACAAGCTTTGAGGGAGCTTGTCAGGCAGGGAGTTCTGCATTACAGATAGAAATGGATTTCTCTTATTCTAGGAAAGCTGCAGTGGTGGGCCTCCAGATGATGAAACGCCATCTATCTTTCTGAAGTCTGGTGGGCAGATATGGGCGATGCATGCTTTTTTAATCTTCCGAAGTATGCCATGTTTAGGTAGAACTCCCTTTCTCTGAGGGATGGTTTGGTAAATCAAGCCAATCCCTGGTGTTTACGCCAAGTCACTGAAAGAAAATGGAGATGCGTGCCACATGCGTGCTTTTGTGTAAGTGACAAAAACACAGCTCAGGACAGTGTGGCCCAGGTGCCAGCATCTCTCTTTTCAGTTCAGACGTTCCTAAATCATTTTGTGTGCCTTCAAGTTTGTTTCCACAATTTTGTAATTAACAAATGCAAAGAAGAAATTATCAGTGAGGTCAAGGACTGCCAAGGGGAAGGCTTAAGTGCTGATTTTATTTTTAAGTTTAGCAGCAGGGAGTAGGTTATCCGTAACCTTGGCAACAGTCTCAGTGATCAGGCTTGGCAACATCAAAGGAAGCTTTTCTTAACTGCGAGTTATTATTTATTAAGTCAAACTGTTATAGCACCATTTACAACAATTTATAGGTAAAGTCAGCTTCTAATCAAGCAAGACGTCAAGGCACTGAATACAAAGACAGGGATACCACACAAACTGCGTGCTTCTCTTTAGAGAATACGAACTCATATATTCTTAAAAGTCTGAAAAGAAGTTTACCCTTTAAACGTTAGCTGAAGGGCTGGGGATGGCTCATTGGTTAAGAGCATATGCTGCTCTTCCAGAGTGGATATGAGTTCAAGTCTCAGTACCCATGTCACATAGCTCATTACCTTCTGTAACTCCAATTCTTAGGATCCTACGCTCTTTTCTGGCCACTCAGGCACCTGCACACATGTGGTACACACACACACACACACACACACACACACACACACACCTGCATTTAGTATTTAATCACTGTGTTTAATATTAATAACCAAATACAAAATCCTTCATGGAGCTTTAACTTTGGGAGGATTCACATTCTTTTTAACATATAACTTCTAAATATTTAATACAAACTTAATATTTGAATGCTCTCATATTATCACAGTGCTGATTTTGATGTGTCAGTTTCCATGAGTTTAGACATTAACTTAATTGCCTGAATTATGCTTTCTTCAAATTAAGACAAATCACATAATATGGAGCAATCTTTGTGTATGGGCAGACCTCACTACATTTTCTGTTTTAGTGTTAATTCAGCAATATCAGGCAGTTATTAACAAGTCAGTCAACTAATTTGCTGGCTTGGAAAAAGTATATTAATATTTTTTTATCTAGATATTTTTCTCCTATAATAAGGAAGTTCATGGAATTTTCATCAAGAAAAGATTAAGATGGTTATATTTACTGAATCAAAAGAAGGTATGCTTATTGAGTAAAAAAATTCAGCAGTATGAGATCATCACATGTCTCAAGTGTGTATGCATGTATGTGTGTGTACGTGTATATATGTGTGTATATGTGTGTATGTGTGTGTGTATGTGGTATGTTTGTAGTTAAATTTTGATTCTGCATATGAGAGAAAATGCATGGTATTTCATCTATAAAATTTGTCTTTGCTAAGAAAGCTCTATCTCTCCCTCCAACCCCCTCTTTCTGGCTTTATTCTTAAAGCCTCTCAAGAAATTGAACCAGGCTCACAGCACCATCTAGACTTGCTTGTATTTGGTAATGTCCTTTAAGTCAGTTGATTAGGGAATTTGATCCATCTACAAAATATGTTTACATCCTCCCTCTGTTACTATGTTAATAAGGAATCTAGTTAAACCTCGCTGCCATCACAGAAGCCCAGGGCATCTCCCGTGGCTTCCCTTCCTCCCCAAATGTGTTTTACTAGCCATTCTTTCACTCAAAATTTATAGCACACTGTGTGAAAGGTTACTGCATAGGATGTTATAAAGTTGATACAATATTGTTAAGAAATTATGATTGATTTTTTTCTTAAGGAATAAGAAAGATTATTATGTTAAAATACTTTAAGCAATAATAATCATCATAGTGAAAGCTATTAAAATTACTCTGTTATAAAATTAATCGTGAAAGTATATGGAAGCTTAGGTGGTAAATCTTAAGGCCTATAATCTTAGAATTTCCTATTCAGCAAAATTTAACGTATCTTGAGGACAAGACAGTGTGACAAGATAAAATACTTTATACCTAAACTATGAGTTAGATACTAGAAATTTCTCCCAAGTACTGATGTATTTTTAATCAGGAACAATATACAATATTATAAATCCTTCGAAGAAAAGAAGTATCTCCAAATATCCATCTGTAAATTAATGCACTTAAAAATAACATTATACAGATACATATGTGTGTATACATACTTAACCTAGAGAAACTCACAAGGCACCCACATTTGTTCTAAATTTCAACAATGAGAAGTGACATTATAAAGTGAATTCTAATGTGGATATGTCACAGGTGCTCTGCTGATGTCGTTAACCCTTCTGATGTCTAAGTGTCAGAGGGACATTCGGCTTGGTCTAATTCCTAAATTAATGAGAACAGTCTACACTGAGTGATCGGCTAGCTGTCTACTGGTATTAAAGACTCTTACATTTATTTATTTTGCCATGCTATTAAGAACTAATGTTTTTAAAGAGCAATTAAATTAAGGTCTCAATATCAGAGTCTTAATTCTATTGCCATATGTGTACTACTCTTCTAGTGTTTTGAGATTGTTGTATTTCATCTACTCAATCTTGTGAAACATTTCGTTTGTTTTTGCCAAAATAGTTTCATGGTTTAAAACTATTTGGCAAGGAAGAAGGTGGTGACCTGTTCTATTAACAATACATGTGTTTAGTTCTAGGAGTGGAATCCTCTCTTGCCTTGCATTCTCTACCAAATTCTAGCTGGCACTAGAAAATATAGTCTTTCCAATCTCTACATTTCTCTCTCTTGCAATAGTGGGACTTAATTAACAACCACCCGAAAAAAACCACTCGGTATTCGAAATAACAAAATCATCTAGATAAAAATGGCAAGATTAAAATTGCACATTAAAAATTTAGAGGCTTCAAAATTTGACTTTTCCTCCTTATATTCTCTGCCATTAACATCTGCATTGCATCAAATTGAACAATGCAATGCATCTGTGGTAATATTTCTGTTTTTGTAGCAGATAGATATATAATGATTTACAGAAAAACACACATATCTCATAACTAAAGCCATTATAGTTAATTAACCAGAATGAGTAAATTTTTGGAGGCTACTGTATTGGTTAAAATATTAAGGCAACTCCACGTAGTTGAAAGGGAGGTTTATTTTGTGGGGTAACTTGCAAGTGAAGGGATAGGCTACAGGGTCTGGGAAAGGTGTAGCGCAGTCCAGCGGTGTTCTCTGGAGAACTCTGCTCAGTCTACCTCCAGTGTTCAGGGTTCAAAACCAAGAGAGCTGGCCCATTGGGATCTCTGGTCTTCAGGGTCCTCTCTCAGCCCTGCCTTGTAGGCTTGACAGTTACCGAAGCCTCAAAAGGGATTGGAATTTCCAGATCAAAGCTGGAATGGCTACCCACTACACTACTGTGATTCCTTGAGCTCTGTTGAGGATAAATGAACCTTCCACTCACCCTCTATTAGATAACAAATTATCCCTGGGTTTCTTATATTACCAATAGAGTAAAAATGCTGTGTAAATAATTACAGTTCTGTATTGATCTATTTGTAATTTTTATTGCACTTTGGACATTTTTTTTAATCCATAGTGGACACAATTTGTGGAATATGGGGATCTAGAGGTCTGCTTATTTCTTACAACTAAATATAAAAGTCAGAAACCTTATGAGATGTTTTCTGTCTCTGCAAATATTTAGAATGTTTCAGAGCAAACAGATCTCCTTTTTGTATCTGTCTTGGGAAATGTTTAATTCCATTATTTTCTCTTTATGTGCTTTTCTTTCATTGATTATTTGTAAAATGCTTCCAGGGTAGGGAAATGATGGCTCAGTCAATAAAACACTTCCTCATAAATGTGAAGACTAGAGTTTGCAGCCCAGTACCCAAGAAACTGTAAGGTAGGTATGCCGACCTTTGTGGATTTTATTGGGTAGGTGTATTCACCTGTGCAAACATAATTCTAGTGCTTGGAAGGTGGGGACAGGCTCCCCAGACTGAGATGGCTGGCTAGATTAATCATTGAGATCTGGGCTCAACTGAGAGACCCTGACTCAATACAAAAGGCAGCCATTGATCCAAGAAGACACCTGAGGTCAGCCTCCAGCCTCCACACCTAAAAATCACACGGTCTCTCACATTATTGCACAATATACATGCACACATGCCAAACACATATATACACACCAAAGGAAAAGAATCTTCCACAAGAGATGAGAAACTATTTGTAAAATAAATAAATAAATAAATAAATACATAAATAAAACAACTGACTTCAATAGAAATTGTAATTTTACCTTTATATGTTCCTTCAAGTTGTTTTGAAGTGTACTATTGTCACTTTGGGGTGTTCAGCAGAGTAGCAAACAAAAAATAACTTTTCTTCATTTTTATATTTTGACAGAGTAACAAAGAAAGATACAGTTTGTCCTGAAAACTACTTTCTCTCATCACAAAGGAGAGATGTGCTATTGGTGGTTAAAGCCCTCAAGGAAATGAACGACATTGGAAGGTGGCTAATAGATGAAGAGCAGAAGGGAACCACATGTCCTTAAGGGCCGCTTCACCCACATAACCTCACTCGGTGTGTCAGGTGGCTCTACTTTGAAAGTCTCTTTGCAAGCAAATAAAAGATTAGAATACCTTTGCTTTCCAATAGGCTGTATACTGGGTGAACTTTGATGATCCCTGCCTGCCGTTGGCTTTCCATTTCCTGGTCTGTGTGCCAAGCACAGACCTTCTGTGAAGACAGCATCCCATCAGTCTCAGCTTGCCTGGGAGTGCCTTCTGCTCTCTATGAAACTGTTCCTACTGTTCATCACATTTCTTATGGGTATCTCTTGATTTTATGAGTCCTGTCTCATTATATCGTGTGATAATCTACAGAGCAATTCAAATAAATTGTTATTTGAATGACTCAAAACAACCACATATTTTTACATATGTGATAATAGTTCTTATGTATTCTCTTCTACAATAGCTTTTCTCATTTCTCAGTAGTCCTACATGGAACTTTCTCTTCCTCCCACTTCATTTGCTACTTCAGGCCCAGAATCCGTTCAGAAACCAGAATAATGTAAGTGCTATGCTGGTGCATATAATATAAACGTGGAATTCCAAGATTTGTGTTGGTGACTTCTCTAGATGAATATGAGTTTAGCAGAAACCCCCACTGTATTTGCTCAGAAGCACCCTCTGGCAATTGTTGCTCTCAGATATTAAAAGCTGCTGTATAAGAAACAACAAATGCAATTTATCATTCTGGGATCTAAAAAAGCTTAGAATGTTTCCATATTTAAGGAACAGAACAGGGTACATGCAAGTCTCACAGAGATCATGGAAAAGCTGGGCTTTTATTTGCTGTGAAATGAAAATTCCTGGTAAGTTTTTCACTTAGTAAAATAACTTGAAAATCACCTGCATTAGCTAACAGAGTGAGCATTTACCTCATATCCATGTATGAGGTCATGTATTTATACTCCATAGTTTATTAGGTTAGTCATTGATGGTTGTTTCAAATACTTTTCTATTGCAAAATGTACAAAATGTACTTTTTCTACTATATATCTATCTATAAATAAAGGCATTTGTTGTAACTGGAAGCAGAGCTTTCTGTTCCACACACCTGATTATACCTGGCAGTCACTTCCCAAATTATCACTCAGAGGCTTATATTAATTATAAATGCTTGGCCAATGGCTCAGGCTTATTACTAGCTAACCCTTACATTTAAATTAATCTGTATTTCTTAACTATGCTTTGCCATGTGGTTTATGGCTTGTTACCTCATTTTCTATATGTCTTGCATCTGCCCCAACTCCACCCTTCTTCATCTCCATCCTTAGTTTGATTGCACCACCTAACCTTATCTTGCCTCGCCATTGGCCAAAACTGCTTTATTATCAACCAATGAGAGCAGCACACATTCACAGTGCACAGAAGGACATCCCACAGAAATTTGTAACTATGTTTAGACTATGTAAGTATGATTTTATTATTATTGATTATGTTCCATAATGGTGAGCAGGCAAGACTGAGCAAAACTAGAATTTTGAGATAATATGTATGTGCATATAATCATATATGAAACAGACATCTACATTATGTGAGTGTATAAATGGTATATACATGGCATATGTTAGGGAGACAAGAAAACAGAATGAAAGAGAAAATAATTTCTTATTACAAATTTCAACACTCACAAATTTTATAAAACAGTATAATATTTAAATTAAAGCAGCAGAGATTGAAAAGTGCTTGCATGGATATTTGGTTTAATAAGATCCGTCACACTGTAATTGTAGAACATATTAGCTCTGACTCCTAATTCCAATCATCTACAATGTGTGGGTTATTTCAGTTCATCTACAGTAATTCAGAGGTTTATCTGTGACTTTTCAGGAATTGAGACAATTATGGGAATTGGAGAAATGCTTCTGTAGCACAGTCTTCACAGATGTTATCTCCTCATATCAGAATCTTGAACTGGCTGAAACAAACCTTCGAGCAGGACACTAACAAGGGAGGTCTTTTTTCATGAATTCTCCCTCATTCTGCTTTGGTGAAAATACTGTATTGTCATGGACTGTTTTCTTTCTGTCCTGAATATATGAAGGAAGGGATTCAGGAGGTATATTTCACAACACATCTGCCCCCTGGCAACCATCCTGCATGTCTTTAAAGGTTATTTAATACCAAGGTGGGCTCAAGGGGACTCTGTTGAATGCAAATGAAGCTGTGCCTTTCTGCGTTCAATTCGATGTTCTGACCTATCATCTAGAGTTCCCTCCAGTTATCCACTGCGCACGAAAATAGGCATACAATACAGTTCAACATCAACATTTGTGCCTTTCTTTGACCTGTCATTTGGCATTCCATAAGTGAAAGCCAGGCTGTGATTATTTATCCAAAGGATATGTGTAAGACCCATGGTTACGCTCCCAAATAAAGTACCTCTATTGCCCTTGGAAACACTACAACTATATCCTCATGTGCTTTGACTTTGCATCACAGGCTGAATATTAGACAAACACTTTCACTGAGTAATGAACAACCCTTCGGTTATTACCCAATGAGATACTTGACATAGTCCCTCATAAGTGAGACAATGATAAAGATCTGTCTTGAAAGTATATCACTTGGGTTTGGGTCATGATGAGTTACAGACTCCCAGAGATGTCATTCCATTTTGCAAGGGAAAAAAATAATCCTCCCCTTACCCTTAGAACGTTCTGGACTGAGTGACCCTATAACAAAGACAGATTAACAGGTGGAAAACACACTTCATAGCATACTCACCTCCTGTGTAAGGAAATAAGCCACAGGAATCAGGAGATTGATGAGTAGATCTTAACAAAGTAGTTTTGTCTCTAGATTTAAATCCCCAATTTTGATAAACAAAGGAAGAACCGTGTGGGGGAGAGCCGGGACTTACAATGTTGGGAAGACAAGGTACTCCAGTAGAACTAAGTTGGTTTCTTCTTCATCTTGCTGTGCACAAAAGCTCTCACTGATTTGGCTTTCTGGTCCTTGTGAACTGAACAAGATATCCTTGTAAGCAGTAATTTCTTATGCAGAAGTACATTGCTCTTGCCAAAAGGAAACTTCTCAGAGCTTCAGAGCCTCAAATTTCTGAGAATAATCCCTGGGTACAGTTACATCTTGGGTCTCAAAACCTGAAGCTCTTGTTTCTTGGGACTTAAATTTCCTGATCTGTGAATAGGTGTGAAAAGTACGTGTTATCTCTTAAGCAATTTTGAGGATCAAATAAATTATTAGAAGAACTCAAAAGGTTGGAGCATGGCACATCAGCAAACAAAATCCTATGCTGATATGTCAATAATGGAACGTATTTAAGTGAAGTAGACAGACCAAGGTTTAGTGTATCCAAGAGAGACACTGCTATTGTGTGCATGTTAAAATATGAAATAATGAAGAATGAATTTTGAGAGAATATGAAAGTATAAATACAGATATTTTAGTAAGAAGTGATGAAAATTAGGTTGAGGGAATTAAATGTGTCAAGGTACAGTGAAAGATAATTAGAGAAAAAGAAACATTAGTCTCAAGACGGTTTATGTGACAGCTTGCTGTGACAGCTTGTGATTGCCATGAAAATACAGGTTTCTCTCTGCAAACCCTGTACAATTTCATAACTACACATAAATGTAAACACATGGTGATACATCTGTGTGTATGAGTGAGTATGTCAAAATGAAGATATCCATATTGCTTAGAACTCACTATACAAAAATATGGGTGTAGAACACTAAAATATACCTACGTAGATACTCAATACACTATTGGCATGAAAATTATTTTTAGATTATTTCTTTTTTTAAAAAAAACAGATATTTGGGGCTGGAGAGATGGCTCAGTGGTTAAGAGCACTGGCTGCTCTTCCAGAGGACCAGGGTTCAATTCCCAGCACCCACATGGCAGCTCACAACTGTCTGTAATGCCAGTTCCAGGGAACCCGACACCCATGGCAAAACACCAATGCACATAAAATAAAGTTAAATATTTTTTTTTAAAGCAGATATTTAAAGACCTGAAAGTTTGTAAAGAAATTTGTCTCTGTGAAGGAAGTCTTTGCATTAATTTCTCCCTCTCCCTTCCCTTTTCCACTCCACACCTCATGCTCCATCAGGAAGAGGAGGGTAGCAAGAACACAGGAGACTCAGAAAGAGAAGAAATGAAAAGATTTACATCTTGCTCTACTTTAGATTTGTCCCACAAAGGCCTATTTGAAAAATTTGCTCCCGGGGCACTATTGGCAGATGTTGGAAATTTGGGGGTGGGGCCTAGTAGAAGGATGTTAGGTCACTGGAGGGGTTCCCTTTGGGGAACTTGGACAGACCCTTTGTCTTCCTTTCCAATTCCCAGTTGTCTTGAAGCTGAGTGGTTTCTTTCATCCCACCATAGTGTCTTGCCTCATTCCATGCTGAAGGAAACAAGACCAAATGACCACATGTTGGAAATTCTGGAAGCACAAACCAAAATAAACTTGGGTTAATTTAAATCAGCTCTTCATCACAGCAACAGAAAGCTAACTGAAATGGAAAACTCTTGCCAGGTAAGGTGGGAGGGTTGTCATTGTTGTGGCTATTTCTGACATGATGTGGTTTTTTATGAGTTTAGAACAGTTTAGATGATGACCCAGGGAAACCCTTGAGTGCTGTTGTACACAGAGCTTAGTGGGTGGTGTAGGCACAGGACTTGCAAGAGCCACAACGCTAATAGGAATGTGGGCAGTAAGGTATATTTGTGAGGTTTTTGATGGAAATAAGGACTGTATTAGGATTATTAGTGACATGGACATTTGTTGCATTATGTTCATTTACTAAGTGTTTGTGTACGTCTGAGAAACTGCTGGTGGCCATGTCAGAGGAGCAGCAGGTGGCAGTTGACTTCAGGGTGTCAGTCTACCAGGAGGTGAATCCCTGATGGGTGAATCTCAGATAGGAAAGTCCCCGAGACCACAGGCCCCAGAATGCCTTTTGCTTCTGCTGTGCCTCACACGTTTGCTGCTGCTATCTTTCTCTAGTATCTGGCATGGTGTGAATGGGTGTGGGGAGATCCCCATTGCCTGTGATGTAGTGTGTTTTTTTCTCAAGGAAACAGTCCCTTCTACTGGGCATTTTTTATCTGTGGATTATTATGAAGATGATTTCTTCCTAAGCTGTACTGTCTAACTGATGATAATAATAATAATGTTAATTTGACTAGAGTTTTGATGATGAAAAATAAAACAAGGAAGTGTCACACAGCTAGAACATCAAGAATGAGAGAATTAGAAAGAAAACATCAAGAATAAAGATAGAGTTAGAAGGAAAACATTAAGAATGAGAGAAGGCAATCGCCAGGAAAACAAAGAAGAGAGAATGCAAAAGAAGAAGAAAGGGAAGGTCTGAAGGGAACCATCAAGAGTGTGCGTGTGTCATTTTCCTCTAGCCCCTCAGATAAAAAATGTCATAGTACTCGACAACTCTGTGGACTCCTTTGAGCCCTGAGCTGCTGGAGGCTGGTCCTGGCAGTGGAAATGCCAAGCCTGCACAGCATTTGAATGATGGCGTGGGTATTGCTGGATGCTTTTAGCCAAATTTATAAAGAGACAACTTAGAAGCATTGGAATGCAGACTACAGTGGATAAAAGTGGCCAGTTTGGCCAGAACAGGAGTATGGTTAAAGATACCATCAAAGAGGAGGCAGCTGCTGAAGACATCAGAACCGGGAGTAAGAGGAAGTCAATCACTAGGCACCAAGTCTTTAGGAAGGATGCAGAGGGCATCTTTGGAAGTGGTACAATCTCATCCATCACTGGATCAAAGGTTTACTACTGTAGCTATTTTCAAAGACTTTGCTTTGAGTGGAGAGTCTTAGTGTAGCGATAGACATTCCTGCAGAGCCTTCCCCCTCAGGGTCACCTAGTGCCACTCACCTTTAGTTCATGGCAGCAGCAAACCATAGCATGTCCACATGATTCTGGCTTTGTTAACACATAGAATGTAAGAGCAACGGGGTGAGGGAGGTCCTCAACAAACATTTCTAAATCATTGTGTAGCAGAGTTAGAGCCTCTGAAAGCAGCTCCCAATAGAGCAAAGTGGGGACATTGTAAGACTGACTCCAAGAAGAAAGAGTTTCTTCCCCAAAGTGGAATGCTTGGCAAGTGAAGCTGATAGTAGCAGGCATTCAGCCTTGGAAAGACCATGTGGCTGGTTGTAGCACGCAATCAGCCTGGGAAAGACCATGTGATGTGAGGCCATCAAGGTAATGGCATCAGGGATCTATCTCTCAGCCCACGGAAGTGCATCCAGTGTGTGTGCACAGGCAGCCAAACAGAGAAACACAACTTAAAATTCTGCTGTGTGGTTCCACTCTTGCTTTGGGGTGATTGCACCTTGCTACTTTTCTGTTATTTCCTTTTGAAACAAGAATTACCTTGTGCCATGTTGTCTTTGATGGATATAAGTTTTACAGGGACCCAGGACTGAGTCTGCCTTGTGTCCCTGAGAAGACTTAGGATTTTAACTTGAGGAATACTGTTACTATTAAGACTTTAGGGACTCTCAGAGCAGCACCCAATGAATTTCGTCATGTGAGATGACCATTAACCCTTGGGGACCAAGGGCAGGATGCAGTAATTTGACTTTTGAATGTCCTGCCCATACCTATGCCATTGAAAGCTTAGTCCCCAGTTTGCGGGGCTATTGGTAGGTGGTGGAGTCTTTAGAGATGGAGCCTGGAGAAAGGAGTTAGATCACTGTGGTGTGTCCTTGAAGAGATTTCTGGGGGCTTAGTCAATATCTCTGTCTTGTTCTTTGATTCCTAGCCACCATGAGGTGATCACCTTCCTCAGCCATCTGCTCTCCTGTAAGGAAGTAACTTACCACAGCCTCCAAGGCAATAGGGGCCAACCTGTCATTGATTGAAACTCTAACACTGTGAGCCAATATTAATGTTTCCTCTTTTTAAATGGAGTATCTCAGGTATTTTAAGACAGCAATGGAAAACTGGTTAATACGCACTAGAAATCTGACCTTGGCTGACTACCTTTACCTAGACATCATCTAATCATAAACTGAGCACTTTGCCATAGTGTTTAAATGGAGAGACAAAATTGTTTCTAAGACTCCTACTTTAGACATTGGGTGATTTCCCCCCTGTGTGTATAGGGGAAATGCTCTACCCTAACAATTTTGGCTTTTCACTTGGCAATCTGCCTTCTGTTTTAGGAATCATGGAGGAGAGAGGAGGGAGGAGGAGGGAATCACTTGTTCCCTTAGAGTACATCTTAATACCCTCAGATGAAAAATTATTGGGTGTCTCTATTTTATATCATTGGATATAATAGCTATTTCCAGTATAAATAACAGCATGTACTAATAGACACTTATTACTGGCTTTTTTGTTTCTTTATGATCCATCATTTTATATGAGAAGCAATATTTTACAAAACTGTTTTCTGAGTCTGATAGTTTCTCGCTTTCAAATGAGTGAGCCAGGACTTGACAGTCTATGATTTGACTCTCAATTTAAGGTTTTTCCCCAACCATTATGTGTTTGCTTCCTCTGCCCTTCAGCAGAGATAAAATGCTCAGTCTTTCCTCTGGGTACTCTGCATTTCGTCTGCGTGTGTTTACCTTGAATAAGACATTACGCATACCTGAGTTTGCTTCTTCAATGTGTCAGCAAATATAAAAGAAAAAAATTCTATTGTATTCTTTTGACATTTTGGAAGTGTTCCCTTTTTTTCCTTATTCGCTTATTTTTTATTTTGGCATAAATAAATGATCGTAAGAAGACCACAGGGAAATAATTCCAGTTTGTTTTGGTATAAAAAAAGAAAGCATTTTTGCAAATTCTTGAGTAAAATATGGAATTATTGGCCTTGAATTTGTCTTTGGTTTCCTTCTGAACTCATTTTGACTGACCAAGAAAGCTTTGGAAGTAAGAAAAATAAATAAATAAAAACCCGTGGCATAATGGGAATCTTCCTTTCGTTACAAAGTGAACCCCCTTTGTATTTTTTCTTTTTCAAAGATTTAAAAGGAATTCACTGCCCTTGGAATATGTTATTAGCTTTGTTTTCTGAAAGCCAATTGCTCTTTCACTGCTAGTCTGTCTTGAAAGAAAGTGAGAAAAATCCAATTCCCCTTCTCTTCTGGTAGAACAAAACATCTAGAGATCTCTAATGAAGCGTCCCATGTGGTCGGATTTATCAAAAGACCAGTAGATAAAAATGTTTTCAAATATTAAAAATTACATGCCTTTACATCATATGAAGTTGGATTTAAAAATAAATCTTGCAATTGCTGTGGAGCTAGGTTACTCTACAGTTGATACCTTGTAAATAATCACCTGTATCATTCATCTGCAAATAGTTTCGCTTCCTCCAGCAGTTCCTCAGAATTTCAAAACAAGTACTGTCTGTAAGTATTAATGTGATTGCACATTCACAATCTCTCAAATTTTGCATCAAAATGCATTTTGTAATTTAAAAAACCAACAAAAATGCTTTCCAATGATAAATAGTTTGTAATAAATTTTAACTCCATTTTTATTACTAAAACTATTGGATGTGATAAGCCTATACTAAGGGCTTTCAGTTATAATTATGTTTCTATAATTCAAAGGAATTCTTAAGAGCCCTGAGCCAGGGCTTCCCTGCACAGAAGCTGAGGCAGATATTTTATAAGAAACAGTTTAATTTAAAAAAATGTGAAAAAAAATATGTGGCAAGATTCACAGTCTCATGTAAAAATCAATGATTCATGATCAAAGATTTATAATAGATGGTGTCTTAGTTACTTTTCTACTGTTGTGAAGAGACACCATGACCAAGGCAACTTATAGAAGAAACAGATAACTGAGGGCTGACAGTTTCAGAAGGTTAAAAACAGTGAATATCATGGGTGGGGGAAACATGGGTGGGCAGCATGGCAGCAGGAAATCAGGTATGACTCTGGTCAGGAGCTGAGAGCTTACAACCTTACCTGCAAGTGAGAGACAGAGAAAATGACCCTGGAAATGGTCTGTCTCAGTAACATACCCCCTCAATTAGGCCACTCCTCCTAATCCTTCCAAAACAGTTCCACTATCTGGAATTCAAATACCCAAGCATTAAAAAATATGAGCCTCCTCCCAGGCTGAGCCAAGCGACCCTGCATAGGCCCCAGGTTTCAAACAGTCAACTCATGCAATGAGCACAGGACCCGGTCCCACTGCTTGGGTGCCTCCCAAACAGATCAAGCCAATCAACTGTCTCACCCATTCAGAGGGCCTGATCGAGTTGGTGACCCCTCAGCCACTGGACCTGCCTGGACTGAGTCTACCAGGTTGATCTCAGTCTGCGGGGGAGGCTTTGCCCTGGAGGAGGTGGGAATGGGGGGTGGGCTGGAAGGAAGGTGAGGGGGGCCGGAGGGGGGGAGAACAAGGGAATCCGTGGCTGATATATAGAACTGAATTGTACTGCAAAATGAAAATTAAAAAAAAGGAAAAAAAATGAGCCTATGGGTTCATTTTCATTCAAATCATCATGAGGGATAAGCCATTCTTATCTAATAATTTATTTTTTTCATTTTTTTTTTTTATGAAGGCCAGAGACAAGTTGGACAAGTCTGCTCTTTCCTCACACCATGTAGGACCTAAAGATTAAATCATTAGACATCATGGCAAGTGCTGCTACTCACTGGGCCATACAACTGGTCCCCTAATACCTTATAGTTTTTAAACAACTATTCACAACAGCTCTTCATGGTCTCCACGTTATGTCTCTTCTTAGTTCCATTTCAAGAATGAGCTTCTCTTTTGGTATTTCAAAGACACAATTTTTGACTAATTTCATGTCTTTCCCTATGAATAACTGGTAATATTCCTGCTAATAATGGATGATGTCATGGTTGTTTGAAATCTGTTTCTTTCTATTAAACAGCGTAGGTCTTGTCTCTGCAGCTCCTTAGCTCTGTTTGTTGAATGAATGTGCATCATGCATGTAGACATGCAACGCGCAACAGAACCCCAGAACACTACTGTCTTTCAAGGCTAACACTGGGCTTCAATGTAGATGAAAAAATTCTCAGTCAGAGCACAGAAGGCAATGTGAACGAGAGATTTTGGGCACAGAGGAGGGGATAGAGCTGAGAAGGAAGGAGAGTCGCCTTGCTTGTTTTACTTTGAAAACATTCTGACAAAAATTTTAAGAAAAAAGATAATTTCTACTAACTAGCCACAAAGTAGTTTTAGAAATCAAGAAATATTCATTGAAACTTTTCCAGTGGATATGGTAGTGCTTTTTTGTAATCCTAGCACCTGAGAGACACTTTGGGATGCAGAGGTGTGGGATCCCTGTAACACACTGGTTAGCTAGATTTTCCAAATCAGAATATGCTGGGTTTCAATGAGAGACTCTGCCTCAATACATGAAGTGGTGAGGAATTGAGCAAGACACCTGATGTCAATTGGTGAACACACGCATGCACACACACGCGCATGTGCGCGCACACACACAGGTATAAACAAACATGCACACATGCATGCATATCACACAAATATACATGTTCAAAACAATAACGTATCATTCTTAGAATATACAGAACTGTGGTTCTTCTCCACACTGGGAGAGAAAACCATTCTGAACTTGTAGAGATTAGAGCTAATCAAAGGATATGTTCCAAGACAGAGTTAGAGACATGAATGGGACCTGGAACATGTAATTTTTATGAATCTTTTTATTTCTGAGACTCAAATCATCCCAGGAAATCTGTTGTTCAATTACTCCACATTCTCGAATTTCATGGGCTTGAATTACATTTTTCTAAGGTTAGACTTTCTGTCACTTATTAAATGCAAATACTAATGTTTAATATGTCATATAAGAATGCTGAAATATACAGGGCTATTCTCACTATAGTGCAAATGATTTAATAATCAAAGGAATACTTCCAAATTAGATTACATAAAATGACTTTTTTGTCCAATTTAGTGATAAATCAGTGGAATCATGAAATAATTGATTAAATCCAATAAATAAATCTAAAAATATACATCCAATTTGGATATATACTGCTAAAGCAGCAGAGAGGGAGTTTTAGATGGGAATGTGCTCCCTGGGAATTATTTCAAGCCTTTAATAAATAGATTTTTAGTAATCTGAGGCATCTATTCCAAAGTTAGTTTTATAACAACTTGGGGTATCCCTTGGGTTTCCTAGGATACCCCTCTACAGCCTTTGGTTTTACCTTCTGGTCACACATTATGACCTCTGGGTTTTTCTTCCTCTAGTTAGCAAAGGAATGGTTGCTAGTATGATGGTTCCAGTATGATTTTCCTAACTTTAATCTTATAGTCTAACAAGTTTCTTACTGTTTCTTCATGCCTGACCCCTGTTATCTGAGCTGTAGTGTAGTTTGCTGGTATCAGATGTTCGAGAGCTTTGTGAGCTTCCGTGTATGTCATGGAAGTCCTCCTTTTAGAGAAGCTTCTTTATCGGTCTTCCCTAAGCAATCTTTTCACTAGCAGGTCCAGCACATTACAGTGTCCAAGGGGTTGAAAAGCACATGGACATCTTTGCAAAGCGAAGTCTGGATACTAAAATCAGGAACATGACACAAGAAAAGAAATCATGTAATCATTTCATTAATAAAGAATAATGCAAATTTATAAAAAAAAATAGATAATCTGATACAACAGGTATGAAAAGTAATGCATCATAGTCAGGAGAAATAAGTTCCAGCGATTCGTGATTCACTATCAGATAATCATATTTTACTATATTAAAATGCTAAACTAAATGTGAGAGCATAAAATCGCTATGCCAATATATGAATAGAACATTGGACAGGGTTGAATGTCTATTTTTTAAAATAAAAACTCATAGGTGCTTAGAAATAAATGGAAACTATCAGAAGTTAAACTTTACCAATGCTCTGAGGCAAACATGTTTAACTAAGACTCTTTAGTTGCGTTTCCTTAACTTAAAGAAGATGGAAAATATCCTAATCATCAGCATTATTGTTTGACATTAGTTAGGAATTGTTGCTTATTGCCATAAAGAAAGAAACAAACCGAAGTGCAAAGATTTGAAGATGAAAATGTCAGTGTGACCCATGTGACAGCCAGTTGATATTCTGCTTAAATCAATGAGAATCCATGGTGACTTCCAAATGCAAAATTGACATAAATATTTTTAAATGTGGCCAGAACAGCAACGCATAAGGAAAGAATTCTGTTCCATTCACACCAACAGAAGCTACCAATCACAGGACAGTTACCTAGACATGTTAGTACCTTTTGAATGAAAGTTTAAGTCTCTCTTCTGCATCCTGCATGGCTCCAGAGATTGATGTCACTGGGCAGACAAAGGGTTGAAGAAAAGACAGACACAGAGAAAAGCTGGAATCCGATGGACTGCGTCTCTGATGGAGAAGCTACAGCACTCTGGAAGCTCAGCCTGTTCATCATATACAGTTGAACAGTGACGAAGGGCTGTTGCAAAGAACCCAATCAAGGAGGCAGGATCTATTTTTATACAGCTGAGTCAAGGAGGCAGCCTTAGTTGATCCCAATAGGAACAGTCTCTGTAGGGGAGAAGTCTTCACCCTGTAAATATTTGGTGGGGAGAAAGCTACAGTGGACATTTTCTGCACATCCTATCAACATCCACATATGAAGCAGGAGTGATGGCTTTGCTATTTCCCTGAGCTTAGCTGAAGGAAAGTTTTGGTATTCCCCATGAGTCTAAGGCACTGGAGTCCTTGGCATGGTTGTGCCCATGTCAGTAGTACACATTCATTCACTCAAGGCTTTGTTCACTTGGGGCTTTTTCCACTTCTGTACCTTTCAGTAAGGAACTAAGAAGAAAATTATATGGGATGGTTCTTCACTTCTCAGACAATACTTAATGTTATAAAACTACAATTATCTTTAAATTAATTTTTAATCTGTAAGTCCATAATCTACTATAAAAAAATATGGTTGAGCTTTTGAAGGAGTTAGCAAAGTAATGCATAATGAAAGAATGTAGGTCCACAGATGGCTAAGTAAACTTTACTAAAAAATGGGAGTTGAAATGAATTACCTTAACAAGTATTTTATATTCTGGAAAGTCATAGCAATATAAGCAGAATGTATTTTGTGGTGTTTATATTCATGGAACAAACCAGCATGTCCATGTGAGCATGTTATTCCAAACATACAGGAGAAAGAAAGATGACATCAATTAAAATGGCATGGGAATGACTACATGGTGGAATTAGGAAATTGGTTCATTTTATGTAAAAAAGTAAATGGACTTCCATCAAAGATGGACAAGAAATAAATAATAGTGTAAGGTGTAAAACCCCAAATAAAGTCATGTAAGGAGTATGAGAGCAACTGAAGAGGCTGCTGTTCATTCTGGGCAGGAGGCAGGACTTAAAAAAACAACAACACAGAAGTCAGAAACAAGAAGCTAAACATTTGATGTGTTAAGGGCATGACTTTAGTGATGTCTGTGCCCCAAAGAAAACACATACAGAATTATCAGACAGATGATTAACTTGAAGATGTCCGCCATGTCTGAAGCCAACAAAGAGGTGATTCTGAAATGAAAGGAGCTCCAGCAAAACCTCAGGAGGAAGTTTGTGACATCAGTAGAAAATAAGATGATCAGGGAAAGAAAGCCAAGAGCATTCATATGCTTGTATAGAGGCACTCAGGTGCTTTCTAAGTCAATTGCAAATTAGGGCAAGAAAAAGCCATCATCTTACGTCTGTTTGTAGATGATGAGATGGTCATATCTTACGTCTGCTTGCAGGTGATGGGGTTGTCATAACTTTTCTGGTTGAGTAGCATTCAGAACCCAGCTGCCATGTTATTCAGCTGTATTGTCATTTCTCATGTTCTGTCACAGTAAGTATAGTTGTGAGCAGCATTTTAATACCTTCTGTAAGTCAATGCTCATCCTCTACTCTTCCCTTCCCCATTCTTACAGACTTGACTTTGCTGTTATTGGGAATGGTAGCTAAGAGTCAAGAACAACACTGAGGAGTCTTCTGGATGATCACTGGGCTGGACACACCCTTTGGGGTATCCTGAAAATTTTTGCTGTCTTGATCCTTTTCTCAAGTGCTATATAGCATGTTGATACCTTTCCATTGTCTCTAAAATAATCAATTCACTATAATATTCCTAGCTTGATCCCAATGGAAATCAGGAAATTCTATCCAACTCATTGGAGGTCAATGGATTAACTCCATATTTCTAATTACTGTTATTATAAACATGCTAGATTGGTTTTGGTGACTCTGAGTCAGAGAATCCTCCAATTGATCAAATAAATTATAACTATCATTGTAAGAGAGAGGGGACATGAGGTATTTATTTTTATAATTTTTTTGTTCAAGCATATGAACACATATGCCATAATCCTTATAGTATGAACTAGTTTAAATAAGTATGGAAATGCTGGTTTAAATTGTGAGACATTTTCTTATAGCAAGAAAGTAAAAAAAAAATATTGAAAGGAAATGTAATGGAATGAATTTGAGAGAAATTCCCCTGGATAAAAGAATAAATTGATAAACAGTTAAAAATTATGAGCTTTGTTTATTTCCCAGGAGAAATAAGGTAGTTGTATCCTTCAGTTCTGCCTAGGACACAACAGCTTCCAAGTTATTACTTGGATGGGAAAGGCAGGGACCTTTGTTCTGTCCCAAGGCTTTGGTTCTTTGTTTTGTTTTGAGAAAAGTCTCATGTATCTTAGTTGTGTTCACTGTGTAGCTGAGGATAACCAGGAACTTCTCTGATCCTCCTGCCTCTACCCACTGAGTGTTGGGATTACCAGCCACACCACCAAGTCCTGCTTATTTAGTGCTGGGGATTGAACTCAGGGTCTCATACATGCCAAGCAAGAGTTCTACCAACTGAGCTACCTCTTCATTCCTATACTCTGTTGAGAAATTGAAATGTTTCAGCTTATAATAAACAATGGTTCCTAGTTGTGGTAGAAGAGCACCGTCTCCATTTAAGGTGCTTGAATACAACGTCTAGCAGACAGACATGTTCAGTGAGGAGCATCTGAGATGATGTCCAGAACAGCAAGCACCCTGGGATGCCAGTCATGAGCATCTTTCTTTATGGTCCCCAAGATCCATGAGATGAGTGGAGTCTTTGTCTCAGTTCTGCTCTCAGGAGAACGTTCCTCATGAGTTTTTAAGCAGAACTATCAGACCGACACACAGCAAAGGCAAGAGCCTGCTTCCTCAATGTTCACCAAACAGAATCTTTTTCTGTGTCTTTTTCTTCCTCTGGTTTTAATTGAGCATTATGCATAATTTCATTTCCTCTATCTTAGAATAGCCATTATACTCCACTTTACATACTTAAGTGGGTTTTCTTCTCAGCATTTGGTGATGACTAATAAGTGTCATTTCAAATGACAATCTGTTCTGTCACAGTTAAAATGGGTGTCTTAGGACAGCGTGCTCACAGTTTCCATCTCAGACCTCATATATCAATGGTGTCATTCATCTCATTACCTATAGGTCATAGCTACCACGTGCATTGCTGCCATGATTTCTTTGAACAAACTGCTGAAAGATCAATAATGACTAAGAAAAGCAAAACAAAACAACACAAAGTCAAAACCCTTGTTTTACTTTTCCATATTCATCATCAGGATATCTCCCATTCTCTATGGAGACCCCTAATACTCACGCATATCCTTTCTTTCTCTGAAGAATCTCTCTCTCTCTCTCTCTCTCTCTCTCTCTCTCTCTCTCTCTCTCTCTCTCTCTCTCCCCTCCCTCCCTCTCTCTTTTTTAATCCCCCCCTCTATTTTTTGGTAAGGCAGGTCTACTGGCGGCATATTTTCTTTATTTTTGCCTAAGAACTTTTTTATGTCATTAATTTAAAAAAAAATTCCTTCTTTTGCACATGATAATTTCTTAGGTCGTAGAAGTCTAGATTGGTAGTGATCTTGATTACACAAATTTGAAATATCATTCTATTCTGTTCTTGATTGGTCTCTGAAATAAATCAAAAGCAATTCTGCTTTTTGTTCATTATTGAGGAATCTATTTCTCCCTCCATTTCTTTTTGATCTATCATGCTCTCTGTCTTGAATATCCATATGTGCAGGTGCAAATCTGGGGGCCTGTACACCATTCTCTGTTCTCTAAGTGCCCTGGATCCCACGTGATGTCTGCACTAATTTTGGAAAATGTCCTTCTGTTACTGATTCGGAAACATCTCCTGGTCTTTGCTTTTGCTTTTCCTACTAGCATTCTCATCCTCATGCGTTCACAAGGCATATGCCGTCTCTCTTTGTTTGTTTGTTTGTTTTGGTTTTTTGAGACAGGGTTTCTCTGTGTAGCCCTGGCTGTCCTGGTACTCACTCTGTAGACCAGGTTGGTCTTGAATTCACAGAGATCTACATGCCTCTGCCTCCTGAGTTCTGGGATTAAAGGCGTGCACCACCATCTCCTGGCATGGCATATCTTTTGTATTTGTGCAACAGTTCATACATGAATATCCTGTCCTGCATTTTTGATATTCTATCTCCTTTGCATTTCAATGAGAAGCTCCTGGTATTTCTTCAAGGTCACCAATTCTTCATCCATGGCTAGTCTATCAAGGAGATCATCGGGGGCCTTCTTCGTTTCTGCCACTATGACCTGGGTTTCTAGTATTGCCTTTCATCTTCATTTCTAGAGTTTACACGTTTTTATCAGTCTCTGTCCCTGCAAACTGGCTACTTTCCTTCCCTCTAGATTCCTTAGTATACAATCACTCTTATTTTAAATTCCCAATCTCATAATTCCAAAATCTGCCGTAGCTGGGTTTGGTCCTGTTGATTGCTTTATCCTGACTATACTCTTTGTTTTTCAGTGTGCCTCATATATTCTTATTGAAAACCAACCTTGATTCATGGGATAAAAGGAACAAGATGGGAGGGTCATTATTGTGAGCTGTTTATGTGGCCAGCAGGAGACTGCGGTTTCTGCTCAGTAGCTCTAACTAGAGGCTTAAATTTCTTCTGGTGTCCTTGTTTTTGCTTCTCCTCTTGGTATTCCCTTTTCCTGGGGCCTCATTAAGCAGGATGTGAGCTCACAGTGCTTTTATCTTCACTCTCCATTCTTAAGTTAAAACTCCATTGCTGTCCAGAAGAGCAGACAGGAAGCAATCTGCCCTCCAGCCTGGAATGAAGTCTCCATCTTCCAGTGAGTCTCTTAGAGATTTCCCTCTCCATAGAAGGCCACGGCTGGAGAGTCCTTTCCAAGTTCACATCTATAGGGTGCTGAAGTTGAACTTTTCTCCCTTTTCAGGTCTCTCTCTCTCCTCTCTTTTTTCTTCTCTCTCTGTCTCTCAGTCTTTCTGTCTCTGTGTCTGTCTGTCTGTCTCAGTCTCTCTGTGTCTGTCTCTGTGTCTGTCTGTCTGTCTGTCTGTCTGTCTGTCTGTCTGTCTCTCTCTCTCTCTCTCTCTCTCTCTCTCTCTTCACTGTGAGAACCTTATAGGGCTCTAGGAGGTGACTGGGCGCAGTAAGAGTCCTCAGCTCCCACTCTGCCACTGCATTTCCAGATCACCCTTAATCAGCGTTCTTGCCCACGGTTCCCGCGCCAGACTCGTGTCAGGCTCTGGCTCCAGTGACTGTCGTTCTGTCGCCTGGTTACTTGGGTCACTTGTCTGCTTCTCAGGGTCGGGGTTTTTCTTGGGATCTCAACTCTGCTGTGTCTAAGGAGAGTTGTGGGTTTCAGTTGATTGGAATCTCTTCCGATTATGAGAACTCATGTGCGGACCCCAAAGCTAAAGACATGGCAAACGACACACTCGGTCTCTCCTACTGCAAACGGCAGAAGCTCGGCTGTGGGGTAGTGTTCAGTGCCTGCTGGAGGTTGGAATCTGAGCCTCCTCTATTTAGAACTCACCTGTTCGTTTTTCTTTCTATCTATGCATTACAAACAGGAGTTCATATTAGCACTCCACATTATAGGATAAAAATGTAACTTATAGTGCCCCTTCCTCTTTGTGAACATTTCTGCTCATTTCACAATGAAAAACCTTTATATAGATATGTACTAGTTAAGCATTTATTTATGTGGAAGAATATACTTCAGCTGGCCCCAAAATTCATATCACCATGAAAAATGAATATGCTAAGAATTCCAGGTCTCTTCTTGTTTGCTTTAAGTTTTAATCTGAGGGTGTCAGTAAAAGTGAGAGAGAGTGGAAATGCTCCCCTCCTCCATCCATTCATAGTAGTTATCAGGTGGATTGCAGTTAAGTATTAACTTTTGTATATACATTTCAGGTCAATGAAATGATGTCATGGCTTTAAGTTTTATAAGTTTAAGAAAACCCATATTCATGTAAGCATGATTCTCACCAAGTCCTATCTACACACTGTCAATTCTCATGCTTCCGTGTCTTTCACACGTTCCTGTAATCAACAGGTTGTTTTCTACTTACTCCTTCTGAAGTAGTGTTTGTAAATGAGTATTTTTAGAAAAAAAATATTTTCCTTTCACAAAAAAGCAGAGGGCTACAGTCTTGGGCACCTGACTTTGTTTTTAACTGAATGACAGATCATGGAAATCATAGACTATCCTGAATCTTCTATAATCTATGTTATATGCCTGTTGATTCAAGTACTGTCCTCACTGTGGACATCTGTACTGTGCCTTTGCAGCAGTGTGCTGTCTGTGTGCATTGCTGTTTTGATGGGGGTTGTTGTTTCCAAGATAAATTCCTGTAGACAGGCTGAGAGGAGGAGGAAATGCCTGTGCTATGACCTTATGCACTCCTCCCCCACCATGCTTGAGAATTCCATTTCACCACTGCCTCCTTAACCTTCATCAAACTGTTAAATTTTTATGAATTTTATACACGAGGAACAAGAAATGGTCTCTCAACATATTTTCAGAAGCATTTTTTCCAGTTCTGAGCTAGCCTTAATATCTTTTCATGGGCACAAGAGTCATTTCAATATTTTCTCTCATGTGTTTACTATTCCTGTGCTTAGCCTGTTTTTCTTCACTTTTTAAAACTTTAATGCTATGTGCTAATATATTTCATTTTAATATTTACTTATTCCTTGACAATTTCACATATATATATATGATGAATTTTAGTCTTTTTTGCCTCTATTAATCCCTCCTGTTCCCTTCTTCTTCTTCCACTGAAACCCTTTTTTCCCATCAAGTCCCCTTCGACTGTCGTGTGTGTGTGTGTGTGTGTGTGTGTGTGTGTGTGTGTGTGTGTGTCTGTGTATATGTGTGTGTCTGTGTGTGTACACCTGGGGTTTGCTTGCATGAGCATTGGTGGGAAGTTTTTTACGGCATCAGCTCTGTTTTTCTGTCACATTTTTGTCAATTCCTTGATCTTTAGAAAGAGTACTATTTATGTTTTAAATGATACTCACAAATACATATGACACATGCTGATGGCATTCTCTGTCACACTTTTCAAATATTTTTTTATTATGTTTATTGACATGCAAGCATTTTCCCTTTTTATAATCAAATTTTTTATTTTTCAGCTTATCTGAATTTTGAGTCATAACAGGAAAACAAGTCTAAACATTGAGGATACAGAGACATTCAGGTACTTAACCTAAGCCTTGTGTTGTTGATTCATTTCATTGTTTGCTTTTATACTTTATCACCGAGGAGCTTAAATGTTACTACTTTATAGGATTTGAAGTATGAATCTAATTTTTTTTAATGGCCAATGCATTGTCCACACTGTCTTCCATCAGCTGGGTTTTATTTCCAAATATCTTAAGACTGACTATTAGAAAACAAAGTAACAGGCATATTGAGAGGAAAAGCTGACAGATAATGATGTCTAGGGTATTTAATCATTTGATAGCAGGAAGAAATATCATTATCTTCAACCTTAATTATGTAAGCTTATGATGATTTGGAGTAAAAACTAGGAGAATATGTAACATTAAAAATGTGACATATTATAAAACTGATTGATATAGAAAAGGGAAAAGACATTGATCTAAAACAGTGGTTCTCAACCTGTGGATTATGACCACTTGGGGGTTGTATATCAGATATCCTGCATATCAGATATTTACATTATGACTGATAACAGTAGCAAAATTATAGTTATGAAGTAGCAACAAAATAATACTATGTTTGGGGGTCACCACAACATGAGAAACTGTATTAAAGGGTCACAGCATTAGGAAGATTGAGAACCACTGATCTAAAAGAAGCAAGAAAGGAGATGTCTTAGTATTCTATTGCTATGAAGAGACACCATGACCATGGCAACTCTTATAAAGGAAAATATATATCTGAGGTGGCAGCTCATACTTCCGAGTTTCAGTCCATTATTGTCATGGTGGAATAAGGTGGTGTGCGGAGAGACACAGTGCTGGAGCTGAGAGTCCCACATCTTGATATGCAGGCAATAGGAAGTGAACTGAGTGTTGTCACATCGAGTGAAGCTTGAGCAAAGGAAACCTCAAAGCCTATTCTTACAGTGACACACTTCCTCCATCAAGGCCACACCTACTCTAACAAAGCCACACCTCTGAACAGTGCCACTCCCTTTGGGGGCCGTTTTCTTTCAGATCACCACAGGAGATAAATGAGATAAAGATGAGAACTAAAATAAGACTCACATGAAAAATAAATACACATTAGTTGTTTAGTAATACAACATTCAACCTCATCCTATCTGCTGCAGAGCCAAATCAGTATCAGCTCATACGTAAAGTAAAAATCTCAGACTAGACAGTTAACCCCTGTAATGCAGAGCAGTTCCAGCAATTGCCAGAATATTCCAGAAGCCACAGGAGATTGCAAGGATACTTGATTATTTGGAGTTGAGTCATTACTCCCATTAGCAAGAGGCTTTGTGTGCAGCTCAGTAACAGAGCAGCACTATGTACTTGTGCTGCCCCTGGATTTTTATCTGGGCACCAAATGAAGCGAGGAGGACAGGAAAGAAGGAAGGAGGGGAAAACATTCATGAGAAGGCATCCAAAAGGTTGGAAAGTTTTATTAGCTTCATAGACAGTTTTACCAAGCATTAACATCACAAAAAATTACAATAATGTGTAAAATGTTTTAATTCATTTAATAAGGCTAGCATAGTGTTGACTTCAAAACCAGATGAGTACAATATAATAATTTTGATTTAAAATATATGAATGGAATATTAATATTAGTTTAAGTACAATAATACCTAAAACAAAATACACCATTATTTTTGTTTATATGAATAATGAATGTTTATTTTAAATGTTAAACATTCTTTTTTGTTGTTTCTGTTTTGTTTATTTTGAGACAGATTTTCTCTCTGTAACAGCCCTGGCTGTCTGGAACTTGCTTTGTAGACTAGGCTGTCCTGGAACTTACAGAGATTCACTTACATCTGCCTCCTGAGAGCTGGGATTAAAGGCGTGTGCCACCATGCTCGGCTAAACATTCTTAATGTAATTCATGAGTAAAAACTGAAGGAGAAAAATGGCATAATTGACCCAGATAGATAGAAGAATTGCGCAAAACTTTATTATTCTTTTATTGTAAAAGTTAAATTTTGAGAAATCTGTCTTAACCTGCAGAAAGACATTTGTACAAGCAAACCAAACATGTTGTGGTAGCATTCTTTTTGTTGCTGTAATTAGTAGTAAAATACATCATCTGTTTTTTTTCAAAATCATAAATTAGAATATCCACCATCTTTACTGTGTTCCCAAACATCTAGTGCTGAACATGAGGAAATAAATAAAAGGTTTAAGAACTGGAGAGGAAGTCATGCTTGTACCAAGAATCTTAAAAGGTCTTATTAATAAAAACAAACCTGGGAGCCAGGTATTGGGGTGAACGCTGGAAGATCAGAGAAGCAGAACAAGCCACAGTTAACCTTACCTCATCAACTTCTCAGCTGATCCTGTTTCCTCATCCAGATTGATCTCAGCTGAACTGCTGCTAAAAGCCTTAAAGCTTAGACGCCTCTAGTTCCTGGTCCTCATGCGTTATATACCTTTTTGCTTCCTGCCATCTCTTCCTGGGATTAAAGGCGTGTGTCACCATGCCTGGCTGTTTCCAGTGTGGCTTTGAACTCACAGAGATCTGGATGGATCTCTGCCTCCAGAATGCTAGGATTAAAGGTGTGTGCTACCACTACCTAACCTCTTATGTTTATTATTATGGCTGTTCTGTTCTCTGACCCCCAGATAAGTTTATTGGGGTGCACAATATATCAACCACATTTGCTCATGCCACACTTGTAAACCTGAGCGTGGGAACCAAAGTCTATTAAAATAGTAAAGGAGTCCAGAAAGACTGTGAGGTAAGAATCTGCATTATAAAGTGATACTTCATTTGCAATGACCAGCGATGAAGAGTTCATACTATGAGAAAAACAGCATAGCAACAAGGTAGGGAGTATCTAGAAATCTAGCTAAGATCAAAAGGCTCTATGTAAAGAATGCTGATGGCCTGACGGAAAATCAGCCAGTAAGTGGGCATTTTAGCCATGTTCTTGGGTGAGGAGAGGAGATGATATAAGAATGGCAACACTCAGATTACTCTAGGGAATGATCCTGGATGACAACAAAAAACACAACTAACCTTTTAAAAGAGTTCCAAAAACAAATCAAGATTTAAAATAGATTGTGTTTCCTCGTCTTAAATTATTTAGTAGCATTCAACTGCATAACAGTTTTCCTACCCTGCTGTTCTCTCTCTGTTCTTTGCAGCTATTTTTACAGGCACCAAAGCAAGAATTGCTCTCACAGATCTGGGTGGTGAGAGGCAGAGATCCATCATGATCCATGTGACTCACTGGTTGATGAGGTCATGCTGTGGGTAGTCTTGCATGCTCCTAACACTTGCCAGAACTACCCCCTGCAGTATTCTGCATTCTCCATTCAAAACAAACACAAAAAAGAGCAAAATACACAAACAAAAACCTAATAGGGCTATGCTTTACAATTTCACAGGTCATTTCAAATATATATATAGTGGGAAAAACAGGATCAGCATCTACAAAGTAGCTGCCAGCAGAACGCACAATGCTTTCAAAGGGAACAACACTGACTCCATGTTTTCTGAACTCTTAGGGCTAAGTGCCTGGAATTCTTCCATGACATAGTAAGTTATTTCTTTGAAGGGTCATTCCTTTTCAATGTCAATTAACAGGCTAATTAAAAGAATGAATTGTCAATTTAAGATGAATATAATCATTCAAAAGAAGACAGCAACAATCACATGAGTAAATTATATCCTATCTGCTCAAATTAAAAAAGCGTTAGTAAAACCAAAGTGAAACTTCATTGACCTTAAGCAGGTGAAGTGGCTACCATAGAGCAATACACATCATGCTGCGTAGCTGTTCATTTTAATAGTGCTCTAAAACATTTGGTATTAAGCAAGTATGTGCATATTTTGCATTTGGACCTGTGCTTTAATTTTTTAATTGCTATATAAGGACAAACTTAAAGTTTTCTGGTCCCAGCTTTGCTCGTCTGAAACAAAGAATCCTCTTTTTCCCAATACTTATTTCTTTGCTCATGTTTAGTAATCTGTTATTACTACTAGGATTTTTTTCTACTGTTTTATTCAGAACAGGTGATCAAGATCTCCCCAACCCTAAAAGTACACATTAAAATATTTGGGCCCACTTAAAACAAGGCACCAATTTCATGTCCTGAAACTCTCAGATTTTTTTTTTCCAAAAAAATCACACTGTAGAACTGTTTCTAAGTTAGGTAAGGACAGTACAATTCAGGCTAAGATAATATGTTATTGTTCCTGCTGGGACACAGGAGGGAAGCATCCTGTAATTTACATACAGTCAGAAAAAAATAAATATCCCTAGAACAGAATTGCCAGAGTCTCGGCACCTCTCCTCAAAGATCTTCTAAGTCTACAGTGAAAATGAAAGATGTTAACAATAAGTATGCTGAGCTTTTTGGTCTCAGCAAGTTATTCTAAAGCTTTGGAATGTGTCAGGTATAACGGCAACTGGGTCTTGCTGTATGAAGAATCAGCAGCCATCCATGTCTCAAATACATTTTACTAAGTAGATTTTTATCTAAGACATTTTTATTTGCATAAAATTCTTAGCACTGTAGAAAGAAGTGTGCTTCACGTAAAGCTTATGCTGTGATTGTAAAGTGGGACCTCTCTTGATGAATCACATTTGTGAATCGTAATTGGTAAAGAAAAGACCCTCAAAGCTACATATAAATTTACAGGTCACCTTCTATCTCAAGGTAATGAAGTATTACATCTAAAATGAAAAATAAACAAACAACAAAACCCCCATCTATTTGGAGGCACATAATTCTGGGAAAATGAAAGCAAAGTGCTTTCCCCTGTTTTTCTTTTTAAATATAACTCCTTGATTTCTGTGGATAAATTAAACATAAACAACTGGCTTAACTTTTGGGCAATATTTTGAATAAAAATGTGAAAAATACTAAAATCTTTATTATGGAGTTGGCTAGACTGTTGGCTCTAGGGTTAACAGCACTTGTTGCTCTTGCAGAGGACCTGGGTTCAATTCCCAGCATCTGCATGGCAGCTCACAGCCATCTGTAATGCCAGCACCAGGGGACTGGACTCCGGGGGCACTGGGCATGCAAGTACCGCACAACAAAACACCGTAAACATAAAATAATAAATAATCTAAGTATAAAATTCTTACTCTACATTTAATCATAGGAAAGAAGTATTCAATATTCCACAAGTAAGCCCTATATAATAGCTATAAATTTTGTTGATGTTTTCTATAAAATCAAGGAAATTCCAACTCTGTTCATTTTATCTAAAAGAATTTTTTTCCTGAGAAGTGATGTGGATTTTCTGTCAAAAAAATCTTCGCATAAGTCAATACAAACTTGCAGATTTTCCTCTTCAGCCTTCTAATGTGGTGGGCTATGATGATCTGCAAGTATTACACCATCTTTGCTCACCGACAATCAGCCTTGCGTGCTGTGTTGTATACGCCTCTATTTAATGGTTTTCATCTACAAGAACTCTGGCAGCAAATGAGGCCAGCTCTCAATGCACAGCGCTTCACCGTAACTGTTTTTGGAGAGAGGACACCATGCAATCCATTAAACAAGAGTCGTCATCCTCTCCTGCTCTCCGCAGGCAGGCCTCTACCGTGTAAGAGAAAGCTTAGAGAAATGAAAGAAAAACACACAGAAACCTATTTAGCAGCTCTAAATAGACACAAGGCAGAATTGATGCTGCTGGCCGATAGGTACAAAATCTTCCTCTGTGCATTGTCCGTGTGGACAAGAAATGTTGCAGAAGATAATTTCAATATACAAAGTTCAATTATCTTTTATGTGCTTACAGAGAATCATATAAAAATCTAATTAAGAAAAAAACTCTTAAAATATTTTAAATTTCATAAAAACTATGAAGTGCTTAAGAATTAGTTGAGAGGAACACTGACTTGCATCTTGTAAAACCTTTCTGAGAGAAACAACAATGACTGGAGTATGTGGAAAGGTATCCCCATTTTGGAACTGTCAGGAGCATTAAGGACATTGTGATACTATTTCTAATTTGGCTGTAAATATTCAAATTAATTGCTATGAAAGTCCCAACTGAATCTTTTTTTCTGAAATCAATGAATTTAACCTTGAGTTTATATAAAAAAAATGTTACATACTTGGATAATGAAAATAATATTGAAAGAAAATAAAATAAGAATACTTACCTATCCCAACTTCAAAACTTACTACAAAGCTATAGTAACCAGGCATTAAAAATAAGTCAATGGGATAGAATTGAACATTTAAATCATAGCATTATGTTTATGGTGAATTGATTTTCAACAAAGTGATAAGGTAATTTAAATGTAAACAAAGATCTTTATAATAAATAGTGCTGATAATTTATTTCCCATGTGTAGTAAGATGAATTTAGAATACTACCTCAAACCAGAGCAAAATTTTAACTCTGAATGAGTCCTAGAATTAGGTGTAAGAGAAAAATTAAAACCTTTGAAACTATTTAAAGTGACATAGGTATTTGTAATACACCACCATACACTGGTGTCTTAGATTTGACACCATCCAAAATGAAAATAACACAGAAAGTCATTGGATTTCATCAAAATTAAAAAATATGCATACCTCGGGGGATACTATCAAGAAAAAGATAATATAAATCAAAGAATGAGAGAAAATATTTACAAATATCACAGATAATATATCCATTAAGAAACATACTTAAAAAATGTGTTTCCACTCAAATTTTTCAAAGATACACTTATTTAAAAGCATGAGCAAAAAATTAAAAAAAAAACTTGAGCAGCATAGCAAAGCAGTAATAATGAAACATATAGAAATGTGTTCAGGGTTATTAGTGTTATGAAAATGAAATTATCTCAATAAACTTTTACTTCACATACACATGGGGATGAAGAATGGAAAAAGGAGATGTGTGCAATTTCGAACTACTTTGCATCCTTAGGAGGATTGTAAAATAGTATAGCCATTTTATAAGACTTTTCATTATCTCTAGAAAATGGGAAATACAGAGTTAATGGACTTGCTAGAATTCTTCATGAAACATTCATACTATATTATGCAAATAGCATTTTTCATAAAAGCCAGGAAGTCAAAAACAACTCAAGTGTTTGAAGTGCTTAAGGCATTAACAAAATGTATCATTTCCATGCAAGGGAATATTATTCAACAATAAAAATGAAGTAAGGTAAGAACTTTTATACAGATATTGAAAACATCACAGTAAGTGAAAAAAGTCACTTTCAAAGGCCATACATGATTTATTTAATGTATTATGGGTTTTGTTAAGAAAAAATACAAATCATACAGACAGAAAGAAAATAAGTAGTTATCAAATGGTAGGGGAGGCATGCTCATGGTAATTATGCTGTACATATTTATATGCTGCATACATATATATATATATATAAACAAATGTAGGCTTATACACACAAATATCTGTCTACATGCATATTATATATAGCCAGCATAATTACTTTAGAACATTTTATCACACAAACATATATTATATACATATGCATATATATATGTGAACACATATATATATATGTATGTTTGTTAGTGACAGTGATAAAATGTTCTAAATTTAGTTAATGCCAATTGGTTATATGACTCTGGGAATATAAAATATCCTTCTGAGTTATACAATATTCAAAAATAATTTATGGTATGTGAAGTATATCCAATAAGTTTTATTATAAAATAAGTTATGACAGGAAGAGATGAAATTTTAGTTGGAGACATGGAATATTAATATAATAAGAAGAAAATGGAACTTCAAAGGAGAAAACTACAGAGGTTGAAATTTAAAGTACTCTTGATGGTACTAACATTTGATTTGGGAAATAAATGAGCATACTCTAATAAGAACTATACACATTAATGTATTCAGAGGAAACAGCCTGAAAATATGAATACACTATTAGAAATCTCAGAGATAAATCCACTCATTGCAGTATACATGTAATTGAAGTCCTACTTCATTCTGCAAAGCTGGTTGGTAGAAACTGAAAGCTAAGACTGACACATTCCCGAATATTTAAAATTAGAAAAAATAAATATGTTTTTTGTGTATGTGCAGATCCTTGTGTGCATGTTCAAATGTTGCTGGCATGGGTGCACAATATTCCAGTCTAGAAAAAGACAAAACAAAATAAAACAGAAATCAATGGAAAAGTGTAATATAGAACATCAAAAAAAGGTCATTATTTTCCCAAAAATGGAGCAGTTTCCCTACTAAGAATATTTGACTGTTTAAAACAAAACTAATAAACAATATTTGGAGTAAAACAATGTTTGTAGTATATATGAAGTCACACGTGTGACATAATAAGTAAAGTGACATCAAGGGTCAAGCTGGGTCAGGGAGCGGAATTTTCCAGAGATAATAGGACATAGTTTTAAATATTATACTTTGTGGATGTTACAGAAAAATCACTTGCAAAAAAAAGGCTACAATAACAAATGCAAATACTGTCAAGTTTAAATTGTTCGCTGAAAACACACAGTAAAAGGTGTAAACTAGTGCCAGTCACTGTGGACATAAGTATGGAGCACATTCTGGAAGGCCTTTACCTTATTTCACAGAGAGCCCAGCACATCTATGGCACTGCTGCTCTAGTCCCAGGATCTAGGAAGTGGGAGCAACCTGGATGGCCATCCACTGATGAATGGTCAATGAAAGTGTGGTACGTCTACACAACGGGATTTCATTCACCTTCAAAGAAATATGGAATTGGAAGAATGCTACATGGAACTGAAAACATTATACTGAGTGAGATTACCCGGGCTGGGAAGGACACGTGCACTCTCTCATATGTGGATAACCGGCTTTGACTTTTCAGTTTAGTTCATTTATTCCAGAGTTCCTGTGGGGGGTCTGCTCCCACTACCCTCCCTCAGGGTACTCAGGTAAGCAGGGAGAAATGAGAAATATTTAGATAGAAATATAGGGGGAGAGAGACAGAAACAGAAGATAGCCTTGTGAGGGCCTGGGACAAAATCCACCAGCCCCTTCTGTCTCTTCTCAAGAGCTTTTTAAAGGACTGCCAAAGTATGGAGCAAAAGATCTCCCCTCAGCACAGCCAAGTGTAGACCATCCCAAACACCTGGTAACCATGCACGAGGTCAAGCCATCCCCTAATGCAGCCCTGCTGGATAAAGCAAGCTCGGATCTCACTGGGAAACCTCTGTGGGCTCCCACAAGTTCCTGGGGATCCAGGAAACTAGAAAGAGGACACTGAGAGTGGGCTGCCTTAAGGAAGAGGGGATAGTAGAATATAGGTGAAAGGAAAGTAGAGATGGAGAATCGTGGAGATAGAAAGGTCTAAGCAGAGAATGGGGGATCAGGGAAACATGGGAATAGAGAGTCAACCAAAATGGAAGGTTGTGAAAACCCCATAATGGAAGCTTACTGTTTTGTAACCCCATTAAGAATATCAAAGGGAGATTGAGGGGAGCTATCCTGCATGGCTAGATGGTGCTGTTCCTAGAAGCAGAGGCTACTTAGCAAAAATTCCCAGTACCCAGCATGGCACCACATATTTTGGAAGCAAGATAAACAGATGACGATCTAGGAATTCTGCTCCTCCTTGCTAACTCTCAAATTCTAGATGCAAGCTGCTGATGGAGAGAAGGCATCAACAGTAGTAGCCAGCTATGAAACCCTAAAAACTTCCACAACAATCTTATAGGCAAAGTGTGCCCACCTATGACTGTTATGGGGGCAACCAACCACCCTCTGGTTGGATTTGAGGACCTGTGAAGGGGCACAGAGACCTTGATACTCTTGTTTAACTAAAGTCGGCACAGCATCAAGCTGCTTTCTAAATATCTGGGTTCGCATCAAGAGACAGATGCCAGTCGGGTGTTACTTAGAGAAGCCACTCTTTTTCGTCAACTGCCGTGAGTGCAAAGAAACTCATAGCGATTCAAGATGCTGAGAGTAAGAAATGGTTGAAGGCACAGTCCTAAACAAGATATTTGTATCATCCTTTCTAAGGCTTCGGAACGTTGCAGAAGAGAACGTAGGAAAATGATCGGGAAACGGGCTATGCAGTGCCAACCTCTAGACATGACATAACAATTGTAACCATGAACTCATTACAACTGCTGATACCTGCACTGGGCTTGTGAATACACAAGACTGGCTGACTCCAGACTCAAGGGTAGAGGTGTGGCTCACAGGCCCTATGCCTTCCTTCCGTTGTTTTGGCTTTTGATAGATTCCAGGAGAGGAAGAATCCTTGTCTTCAACTATTCAGCCACTGCTCAGCCTACCAGGCTCCAATGGACAGCACCAAACCCACAGTCATGCAGACAACCCTGTTTGAACTCGACGTCACAAAGCAAGACAAGTAAGAACGGGAGAAAAGGATTGCAGGAGGGAATTTCTATTTCCCCGAAGACAATAGTGTAATGATAATAATAATAATAATAATAATAATAATAATAATAATAATAGTGCTACTACAAACTACCACTTGGAAGAAATGGTTTGTAAAACATAGACCATAAAATGGATTTTAAAGTAAAATATATGAAGCCATTTTACAATTCAACCATAAAACAGATAACTAGAAAGAAATCAAAAGATTATAGCAGACACTTTACCTAATAAAATATGCAGGCCATAACTTAGCAAATAAAATATGCACAGTATTATTCATTGTCAGGGAAATGTACATTAAGAATCCAATGAAGGACCCCTGTGCACCCACTCAAATAATTAATTTGAAATAATGTCTTTAAGCAGCACTGGGAACTGAAGCCAGTAAGCTATAGCTCTTCCATATGATGATAGTATGACAAAAACGACACAGTCACTATGGAGATACATTTGTTCCTTTCTTAGTTTCCATACCTTTACCACATGGTCCATACAGTCCTGTCCTATACATTTTTTCAAGAACAAAACGATGAATCTCCCATCTCCACAATAACCGAGATGCAAACATTTGCAGTGGCCCCTCTTCCCGATCGTCAGAAGCTGGAAAGCCATCAGACAGCCCACTGCTAGGCAATGAGCAATGAACTGTGGTGCATCTATAAAAGCGAACACCGGCAAGCCGTAAAATCGAATGAATAACTGATGCGACCACAGGAACGAATGCCAATCGGATCACGTGCTTAATGAAAACGCAAGGCTCCAAGACTGCATGATGCTTGATTGTACTTGTGTATTGTTCTAGTCTCATTTGTGGTTATGATAAAACACCTCAAACAGAAGCAGTGAAGGAGAGAAAGGGGCTTGTTTTAGCTTGCAACACTAGGTCACAGCCCATCATTGAGGGAAATCAAGGCAGGCGCCGCAGGCAGATTTGCTTGCAATTCCATACAGCATTATCTCTGTGGTGGTTTGAATGAGAATGGCTCTGATAGGCTAATAGGTTTGGATACTTTGTCTGCAGGTGGTGGAACTCCTTGGGAAGGATTAGGAGGTGTGGCCTTGGTGGAGGAGGTGTATCACTAGGGGTGGGCTTTGAGGTTTCAAAAGACTCTTGACATTTTCAGTGTGTTCTTTGCCTATTGCTTTCCCTTTGAGATGTGAGTTTTTAGCTGTTCCTGCCCCCATCTTTGCTCTGCCATGATGAACTCTTAACCCTCTGGAACGATAAGCTCAATTAAATGCATTTGTTCAAAGTTGTCTTGCTTATGGGGTTTTATTAGAGCAATGGAAAAGTAACTAAGCCAACTTCCTAACAAGGAACTGACCTCTCAGCCAAAGAAGTATGACGGAATCATGGAGGATGTCACTTACTGGCTTCCAGACAGGGTTACATTCAGCTAACTTTGTTGTAGAGTTCAGGACCATCTGTCTAGGGATTGGTGCCACCCACAGTGGACTAATTCCTGTTATATCAAGTAACAATAAAGATGTTCTCTTATAGACGCCACAGGCAATCTCATCTAGGCAATTCCTCAGTTGAGAGTCTTTTCCCAGATAAGTCAAAGTTGTGCTAAATTGATAGTTAAAACTAACTGTAACATGTCCCATTCTGAAAAATACAGAATTACAGACAGAAGCAGATATAAACAGTGGCCAGGATCTGAGGGTAAAGAGAAGTGCTTACCACATAGCTGTATAGGGGAACTGGAGGAGATCAATATGTTGTTCTATATCTTCATTCTAGTGGCACATATCAAACTGTATATAGTTTTCAGAATTTGCAGAACTTATTATAAAAAGTGAATTTTTTTCTAATACATGTAAAATATATTAAAGATAAGTTAACTCCCTAAGTCACATCTGGATCACTCTGTATGTGACTTTTATACATCCATAACTCCTTGGTCAATAAGCCATGGTTATGCAGAAAAGCTGTGGATTCTCTCTTTATAATTGGCCTACAGCAGGGCATGAGTAAATAGTCTGACTGCAGTACACCCATTCTGCTGATCTCAGTATTGCAGTTTTATCTTGAGGGACCACTGCAGCCTTTGTGCAGAGAGTAGATGCACTGGGTCATGTTTTTGAGATGGTGCTGTGCACTACTGTTTGGTTTCTAAGAAAAACCTTTTGAATCTGCCCTTAGCCCAGGGACTTCCTGTTCTGTGACTTTCTCTTCCCTCCTTTTCCTCATCCCTCAGCAGTTTGCAGAAATTCATAAAAAAAATTACCTCTCATCACTGCTTATATATAGTTTCCTCTCAAGTAGCATTCTGTAACATTTGGGGAAAGGGCTCACTCCATTTCAGGATTGTTCCTATGGATTTGCTTTTTCTTAAATCTTTATTTTTTAAAGATCCCTCAGATTAATTTCATATTTAACACATTTCCATATTGCTTATTTGTATTCTTTTTTGTGAATAATAACAGAATTTTTTATTCCCAGAGATAAAGCTAAACATGTAAAAATCACTTAAATAGTTCCCCCTTTATTACTGATTTCTTCTTACTCATTTTCTACTCTTTTCAATTTCTAGTATTTACCTTTACACAGCCTACTTTCTCATTCTTTCAAACCCAAAGGTAGTCTTCTTATATCTTTATAATCTCTCGGACACCAATAGTTTGCACTTCTATATTTTTAGTCATGCCTTTTTTCTTTTTTGAAATGGGGTCCCATTTCGATCAAGCCGGCATCAGACTTGCTTTGGAGGAGATTGACTTTGAACCATGGGTCCTCCTTCCCCCACCTCACAGGTGCTGAAGTTAACAGGTGCTGCTCTTCACAAACAGTCCATCTCCTTTTCGGTTCTACAAACATCTTGTCTCAGATGCCCACCTGTTTGGCGCTTACTTCACTAAACACAAAAAAGCTTAATAATCATTATCACAAAGGGTGAGGAATATCAGAACACAAAGGTTGTGATCTCAGCAGAGAAAAATCCTTCAGTGACTAACACATCTGTGCCTTAAAGTCCAGCAGGGATGCTGCTTCACATAGGGACCACAGAGAACACACTCTAGGGGCACGGGCTAGCAGAGAAAGTCCCAAGGTTCTGGATATTTTTTAAATAATTTATTTATTTTAATTTTATGGACATTGATGTTTTTCCTGCATGCATGTCTGTATGAGGACATTGGATCCCTGGAACAGGAGTTACAGACAGCTGTGAGCTGCCATGTGGGTGCTGGGAATTGAACCCGAGTCCTCCAGAAGAACAGCCAGTACTCTTAACCGCTGAACCATCTCTCCAGCTCCCAAGGTTCCAGATCTTGATGGAAGTTTTAATTGCTCATGTGATATCATGTAGGGAGAGATCTTTACTTCTTTCTCCTGCTGGAGACTTAGAATCATTTGCTGTCTTCTCACTCACAGACCTGAGGACCAGATTATCCACTTTTTAATGTGTCATACAAAACCCCACACTATCTAAGATACCAATAAAATCAATATTGCCTCTGCCAAAGCTATAATTTTTTCATATATGAAAACTCAGTTTTCATCTTGAAAAAGACTTCTTTGTAAAACAATTATTAAGTCTTCGAGAATTTCATAAAATGTATTTTGAACATATTCATTCCATCCCCCACCTCTCTGAATCACCACCATCTCTACCCTCCCCTCTCTTCATCCCCACCTATGATTTTTTTTTTTCCCGAGACAGGGTTTCTCTGGGTAGCCTTGGCTGTCCTGGAACTCGATCTGTAGACCAGGCTGCCAACTTCAAATTTTGTTCTTTGTTTCTTTCTTGAGTGGCCATCCAGCCTGCCCTCCACCTTGTGGATCTCAGTGCTTTCTCAGCGTGACATTTGTTCCTTATACTGGCTTCATGATTTGCTAGTGTACAGCTCAGAAGGAGCCAGGTGGCCCCAATTTGCCTTGTTTAGAATATCCCCAACCCCTTCATTAGTTGAAATCCTAGTTATCATAGCAGTTGTATCAGGAAGTGGGAGCCTTTGGAAGTGATTACATTCTGAAAGTGAAGCCCTTACACATGGGATTAGTGTCCTTTGGAGGCTGAAGACAGACCACTCACCCTTCCAATGTGCTAGGTCACAGAAGGCAAACCCTCACCTGCAATGGAATCTTCCCTTTCTGCTGAACTTCACAGAACTGAAGGGAAAAATAAGTCTTTCGCCTATAAATCACCCAGTCTTTGGTCTTCTGTTACAGCAACCAAATCAGCCTGGGACACTGCTGGACTTTGCATTCTATTGAGGCAGGTGCTCACTGGAAAAATCCATTATTCTGTGAAATCAGGAAAATTGCACACAGAATTTTAAAGATGATTATACCCAGAAGCTTTATTTAACATACTTTTAAATTTTGGATTTATGGTGACCATTGGAAGCAGATTGTTTTATATTTCTATTATTCAGACACGAAAAAGAACAACGTATGTTTTATTAATAATGTTATTATGAATTCTAGTGTTGTTTGTGGGACGAAGGCCAGTAGCCCCAACAGCTTCTTCCTCTATTACTTCTGATCTAAGCTCTCTCATTACTTTACCTTCTTCATCTTTTGATTAGGTGCTGAAGAGATGAACCTTGAAAGTGTGGCTAGTGACTCAGCAACCAGAATATAGTTGAGGACTAGTAAAATTTATCATCTTAATCTTTTAAGACATGCCTTAGTTGATGTGCTAGAGCCTGTGGCCAAGGCAGTCTATGTGGTGTCTCTTACAACAAAAGGGATACTGCTTAATAAAGAGCTTCTAGCAAGTTGTCTCCTCCCAAGCTCCCTGGTTTGGGTTTTTTTTTGTTTTTTTTTTTTTAATTTTACTTTGTTGTTTGTTTGTCTGTGTTTGTTTGCATTTCCTACTCAAGTGTAGGGAATTATTTCAACACTGTCCAGCTTGCCCAAGCAGTCCTATTCTCTACCTAAGACATATAATTTCCCTGGAAAATAGTTTTCTGCCCAGTGGGTGAGTAGATCTGGGACCAGTGGAATCGGAGCCTAGGAAGGATCGTTTTATGTTCTTGAAGCACCCCAAATACATAGTTATGAATGGATCGGTTCTGCACTGCTAAGAGTCAAATATCTGCCGAATGTCTCCCAGCCAGAGCTGCCAGTCCTGGCAAGCAGGTGGTATGTTTGCACTGCCAGGGGACTTTCATCTGCTCTCATTCTTTGTAGCTTCGTCTTCTTTGACACCTCTCCTGATCTCTGCCCTCCTTCTCCTAAATTCTCTTCCCCTTGTCTGTCTTTATATGATGGGAGCATAGAGTTTCTCTTGCCAAGTGATAACTTTGGGACAAATGCACAGAAGGATAACATCATCTCAGTGGGGGTAATACTGCCCATTCTTTTTTTCTTTTACAATGTGGTATGAAATGATGGCAAGTATTCCTTCTCTAGACCTGGCCGTGCACCCAATTACCTGGACACACATGGTACTGCATGCTTCACATCAGTTTTATAGTGAGGTCACACCCTGTGGAGACATGCTAGAGCAGGGCATTTCTCTTCTGCAGCCTCTTGTTGAGTAGAGAATTTTGAGAAGTCCTTAGGGATCTACAGAGCATGGTCCTTACATCACCAGCATGCTGGAAAGATTTCCTACAGTTATGATTGCCTTGTCAGGCCCTGCTTTCTGCCCTGGCTCAGGGGTAGTCTAGCTAACACAGGAGATCAGTCAACATAATGAATCACAGAAGCACCTTAACCTTAGGTGAACTCACATTCATGTTGGTTAAATGTCAGGGAGCCAATTAGAATGAGAAATCATCAAAGGCATACCTGAGCTCTAAACTTGTGGGCTTTATTTAAAAGCATCCTAATAAGCACCACCTCCTGTGGTTCCAGAATGTACAGATTTGGACTAAATTTACTGCTGATGAGGTTGTTTGGGGGAGCTCAAAGACAATCTTTGTGAGTCATAGCATCTAATCCAGTGGTACCCTAAATTTATACCCTGGCAGTTTCTCAATATGAGAAGGCCATAAACCACAGGAACCAGGCAAACCTCAAGCTTATAGCAACAGGAAACATTTACTCTGCAAGTGAAAAACATCCTTGTTCTCGAGGGGACTGCTGTTGACGCCATCACTTCTTTCACACATTCTGTATTCTCGGTGGGAGAGACCAAAGTCCTGGGTGCCTCACATTGGTAATTTCAGGCATGATGGTACAGCTTACAGAAATCTATGGGTCTGCAATACAGCTGACCTGCTTTAGGAACACAGATGAGTAACAGAGATGAGTATTTGTGATCCTGTAAAATAAAGCTGGAGGCATGAGGCTATCAATTCAAAATGTTAAGCTGACAATAAAATGTGTGAGTTTGAAAATAGGAAGAGAGGTGTAAGCTGAGGTTATATCTTATCATTTGTTTATTATTAAATACATTTTGAATTCCTAATGGAAATCATCCTAATGTGAGGGTACTGACAAGGGCATAATTCAATTAGAAGAGTCTTGTTGGGGAAAGTGAAAAGTGATAATACAGACTTGAAGGCAATTACAGCTCAAGATAGGGTTGTCTAAAGAGAAATGTAGGGAAAAATGTGGAATGAACTGCTGAGAATCACCAGTGTGTATATACATGTGTCCATATATGCATGTATATATATTTACATGTACATACATGCCACCCAGGCTCTGAAGCCTCGACAAGAGCAGAAGGAAGCTACTAGTGGAAAGAGGAGGAAGGTTGCCATCATGTGAGAGATGAAATATTCTGAGGCATATGATAGAAAGCTCTGAAAAGAAGGTTTTCCTTTTTCAAGAGTTTGAAAGTAATGAATAAGTGAAAGAATACTGCTGAGTGCAGAATTACAGATCAGGAAACAGTGATAAGGCATTGACAAGGCATCTTGGATATAAACAAGGAGGGTCAATGCCAGTGTTAAGGCCAGTTTGAACAGAGCATTACCGTCTTTAGTTTCCTGTTATTAGGCATACTGGAGGCAGTTGGAAGGAGGATCATTTCCTTTTTATCTGGTTTCAGAGGTATCAATCTGTGGTTGGCTGGCCCATTGTTTCTGTGATGAGGTAAAGACTCATAGGATGTTCACAGAGCAGAGCTGGTTACCTCATGGCAGCCAGATAGTAGAAAGCACAGCAGATAGGGAGGACCAATAAAGAAAGACTTATGGCCTACCTCTTCCCACAGGCCTCATCGCCTAAGTCTCTGCTATCTCCTGGTAGCTAGTTCAGATATTGAGACCAGTGATGAATTAAACTGTTGATTAGATCAGAGTCTCCACGAACTCATTATCTCTGGAAATATCCACACAGACATACCTGGAAGTACACTCTATTTATCTCTTAGGTGCCTTTCAGTCCAGTTAAGCTGACTGTCATGCCTAACCATCACAACGAAGATTCCTGGATGTCGATTATGGTTGCTCTTCACTGTCAACATGACTGAATTTGGAATTAGCAAGAGGAACTACCTAGGGTGTGACTATGAGGCTCTTTCCAGGGAGGGCAAAGGGAGATTGGAAGAGCCACCCTCATAAGAAACAGTAACTTCCAAAGTGTGGCCAAGATGTAAAGCATCTGAGGACAAAAGAGGCTTCACTTCTATGTGAGCAATTGTGCCCTCCTTGGCTGTTGCCATCCTCCTGTGACATCAATGTGGAGTCAATACTAGAGACTTTCCAAGATCGTCTATACTTTCCTCATTTGGCTTCAGACCACCCAGGCACTCTGTTTATGGACTGAGTCGTTCCTGGATGCTTGGCCACGCTGGTGTATAGAAAGGAGTTCTTGGACTAGCTAGCCCACACTTCATAAACCAACTCAATAAATCTCCTTTCATAATGCTGCATATGATTCAAGGAAAACCCTGAGGGATCTAGAACTATTTTCATGGAAACTGCTGTCTAAGCAAGGAAATCAAGCTATGGGGAAAAACAATTTAATATCAAATAATTGATATCTTTAAAAAATTTTGTTTTATATGTATGAATGTTTGACCTTCATGTATGTATGTATACTGCATGTATGTCTGGTACCCTTGGAGGTCAGGAGAGGGCATCAAATACCTTGGAACTGGTGTTTTAAATGGTTATGAGGCACCCTATGGATGGGGATCTAACCCCAGCCCTTTGCAAGGACAACACGTTTCAAAACTGCTGAGCCATCTCTCAAGCCCTATGTACTTGCTATGTTTAAAAACACTTCAGCAAGAATTCTATTTATGTCCAGCCCTTAAATGAAAAGTTGTTTTCTCTGTCAACCAGCTCTCACCCTGGGGCTGTACAGGAGCCCACCAATGGCCTACTCTTTAGGATAGTAGAGCTTTCCATCTTAGGATATTTTAGGGGTGTGTGTTGGCTGTGGTATTTGGCTCTGTGTCAGACATAGGAACTGTGTCCAGGGTCAAAGACGAAATACTCCTATAAAAAATTCCTTCTGGAAGCTGGATCAGGGGTGTCTGGAATGCCTCACAGAAACCAGGGGCAGAGGCCAAGTCATGTTTCCTGTGGAGTCACAGTATCAGAAGATATTATGATTAAAACAAATGATTATATGTCAAGGAAGTGTCCAAACACAAAGAAACTTTTTATATAGTGGAGTGTAGAGAATGAAATATCAATACTCAATTCCCCAACATGAGAGTACATGTTTGAACAATGTATAAAGAGTTCATAAAAATATATATTCATATGTTTTTCATGACACTATCAGGTAGGTCTTGCAATACTTTGATAGAGGTACCGAAGGATTGTGCCTGCTGATCTAGTGGGAATCATCACAGGAATCACACACACAAGCAAATGTGGTACAAATGCTGTAATTTCCCCCAATTTTGATGTTAAAAAAAAAACAAAAAAAGGGATACTACTTTAAATCATATTTGCTACATATGTTACACAATATACAAACACACATGAGTATATGAGTGTCATATATATGAAATTCGTGATTATTTCTATACATAAATAAATGTTAATTCTCACCACTCTGAAACAAGTGTTTGCAATTATTCTATTTCAGGGGGAAAGTTTGAATATACACGAGTTAAATGATTCATGAGAAGCATATAGCTACTACCCCAGAGACCTTTCTATGGTATTGTATATTGTGAGGGTTTTTTTCTAATGTTGTTTTGTTTATCTTGTTGCATTATTTTATCTTATTTCTTAAAAAATTGAATATTTAATTTCATACATAAAAATATATTTCTGGAAAAGCTAACTCTGTCTAGGTGTTTCCTCCCCCGAGGAAACAAGACAGATGTAATGGATGCAGTCATTATTGATTTATGTATCCCATATGAGTTTACTCATCCATTGGCCACCAGACTTAATGGAGTAGAGCCTAGGAGGTCAAATGATGCAAGCATTCTCTGCTCCCCACCCCTAACTTGTTAATTTCTCTAAGGTAAACTCGACCAACATATTACATTGGATCAACTTACTCATACCGGGCCTATCATCTCTCAAATTACATTCTCTGGTTTTTCCTTTGATCTGATTTGGGGGCATGAAAAGGGAGGAAGAAGTGATGTGCAGTGGCTTCTCATTGTCAAGGTCAGTGTGACTGCCAGGCCCTGCTACGGCTTATGCATATTGTCCCTGTTTGGGGGACATGGCTGTTGATGGGTGCCCAGCTCCTCCTAATCCAGTGCCACTCCAGCTTCAATGTGGTGTTTCTTATCCTGATGCTTCTTTGCAAACTGTCCCAGGTCTGTCTACAGGCCATATGCCAGCATGAAAGGCAGGGACCATGAATGGCCAATGTAGAGTTGTGTCTGTCCCTCTAGGGTCAGTTTGAAGAGGTATTTCCCAGCATGCCCTCATGCTCCCTTACTGTAGCTTAGCATTTCCTCCCCACTGCATTCAGCAGCCTTGTTAGCTCCATGCCCTTCACACAAATCCTCTACTCAGAACTGCTGCTTTCCTGGTCACTCTCTGATTCTGGATAGATCCTGGAGGAATTTGCAGAACAGGGTAGAAGACACAGACTTATTTAGATCTCGGTTCTCTGGAATTGTTTTTTTTGTGTGTGTGTCATTATTTTGGTTGGGGTGGGGCTCCTGATTAGCAATTCTTCTTGATCCATGGGTCAAGTCCCCCAAAGACCATCAGAAAACACAGATATTTATATTATGATTTATAACAGCAGCAAAATTACAGTTATCAAGTAGCAATGGAAATAATTTTATGCATGGGGTCACCACAACATGAGGAACTGTCTTGAAGGGTTGCGGCATTAGGAAGGTTGAGGACCACTGATGTAGAGGGATTTTGTGTCTTCCAGACTGGGAGTTTGGTTGCTGTTTTAAGGCCACATTGACATATGCATCCTATCAGAAGAAAGCTATTTCAATACTATTCACTTTAGTTTTACCTCAGGTTATTCAGGGGCTCTGCCAGGCTTTCCGACAATAAAATTGATATTTTCCTCACTGAAAGTAGTAATCCATTATGACATTTATAGAGTCAGGGCATATAGCCTACTAGTCCTCAGATTTTTCACCCAATACTTGTCACATCATTCACTTGCTCACCTGTGATTCTTACCTGAAGCTTTTCCTAGCATGGTGTTTAAATGATCAGTTTTATACATAGAGCCCCACGACTGTGTTGTCACTCAGTATTTCTCTGTCAATCCTTTCCTCCTCTGTCCTGAGCATGCCTTTGTCTGTGTGTATATGCACATATACATTCATTTGATATAAGTGTACACTTACAAATTTATCTTTGATCAATGGTCTATAATCTGTCTTCACATCAGTTCTGAAAGTGTCCCGCATTTGGTCATGGGAGCCTGGATAAGCTGAGACTTAACGTCATTTTGGACTTGTTCCTGACTTTTGTATTTTCTTATTTTTAATGTTAAGATCTTAAAGATGTAATATTCATGTTTATTTTGGCTTCATCACTGGAGTCAGGTATTCCATGATCTCCAATTCTTTTTATTAATATACAATATTTAGAAACATATTAGAGCCCCAAGAACATTTTCTCTGAATGTCGCATTTTTTTCCCTAACTGATCATATGACTTAAGGGTGTGTGTGTGTGTGTGTGTGTGTGTGTGTGTGTGTGTGTGTGTGTGTGTGTTTTGAGACAAGGTTTCTATAGCTCTAGCTGTACTGGAACTCAATATAGACATTTTCCCCCTTTAATCTGACTTAGAGATGTGAGACCTCTCACCTCTGCCTCTCAAGTGCTAGGATTAAATGCATGTGCCACCATGCTTGACCCTGACTTTACAACTTTTAATGGAGATTTTTCTTTAATGTAATTTGCCATTAATTTGAAAACACTTACCATTTTTATTCAATTTAAAATCATATAAAATCTTTCCCAAAAACTATGTTACAGAACCTTCTACCCATACTTCTTCCTAGCACTTATGTTCATACACTTACATTTATATCTATAGCCTATTTGGTTTATTTTTATATATGACACATGATAAGCTAATTCTAAGTGTCAGCTTGGCTAGAGTAAAGAATACCTAGAACACAAAGCATTCTATTTATAGGTGGTGTGAAGGTATACCTAGTGGAGACCCTGTGTGATTCTGAGTGTGCCAGATGGGGAGATTCATCCTGATTGTGGATGGGCACTACCCAGTTGTCTGTGTCCCAGAGAGAATGACGGAGAAAGGCAAATACATCTACTTCCAGGAGTTTGGGGAAACCTTTTCTCTGTTATTCCTGAACACGGGAAAATCAGGCTTCCCACTGGACATTCAAATTACACCGGTAGTCAGCCTCTTCCCCAGGGTTCTCAGGTCTTCGGTCCTGAACTGAGCCAATCACTGATTTCCATCGTTCTGAGGCAGACATCTCTGAATCTCCAGTTTACAAACATCTTAGGCAGAAGTACTAGGACTTCTCAGCCTTCGTGTTTATGTGAATCAATTTCTCTCATAATGTCTCTCCGATAATATCTGTATCGACATCCCATTGGTTATATGTCTCAGAGAGGCTTGACTAATACAGCATGAGAAATCAATTCAAATTCATCTTTTCTCAAACAGCTTTCCAACTATTGAAACATAATTCATATAAAACTTTACTTTTGTCCTGTTCATTTGATATGTCAGCTTTATCATTTCATAAAGTACCAAAACATACTGACTGTATCTCCCTTCATCTCCTCTTCCATTCCAAGGGCTTACTGCTTTTCCCATATGCCATTTAGCATGCTGTTTAAGTTCAGGGAAATGTTCCATTTCAGTATTGATTGAATATTACACAGTAAATTGTTAATGTACATGTGAAACCTTGATTCAGTATTTCCCATGATAGTCCTTATTTTTCAGCCATTTCCACATTCTTATTTTTTTCAAATTTTTTTTAAAGAGCATATTTTCATTTATTTTGCACACGTACCACAGTTTCCCCTCCCTCTTCTCCTCCCAGTCCCCCGCCTCTGCTTCCCACCTAACCCTCTCCCCATCCACTTCTCCTCTGTCTCCATTCAGAAAGGGGCAGGCCTTCCATGGGCTTGAACAAAGCATGGCACATCAAGTTGAGGCACATTCTTATTTTTTTTCAAAATGTTTCCCCCTTCTATTGCTGGAACGTTTAAGTTTTCAAAACAAAACAGTGGAAAAACTTTAAGCCCAGCAAATGCTTTTTGTCCTAGTATTTTTTTTTTAATTTTTACTTTTCATATTTCATCATTCTCTAGAAAACACATGTCTTTCTATTGGTAAGTGTACTTATTTTACCTTGAGGTGTTCCATTAACATTGAATTCCTAATATACCCATCTACAGAACAAAGTTAAATCAATATGATCTAGCTTAAAGGTCACATTATTGAAATATTATGTGTATGCATCTCCTCCACCATGGAATGCTCGGAGCTAATATATTATAAACCTTACACTGGACCTAATAACACATATCTATCTGCATTTCTCCAGATTTGCATTTGTGTTCCCCCAAACTCGGCTACTACTGTTTGAATAAACACAGTTGAATTATAACTTCTGGTTATTTAATCATGCATAGAAAAGAGAAAATAATGCTTTAATATAATCACTAACATTATTCATCCTTCTGCAGACAAATATAAATGATAAGAGCCCACAAACAGTATGAGGGATGTAAAACACAGTCATTCAGGGAGAAATCTGTTTTCAAAAGAGGATTGAGTCAGGCATACAATTTACCTTAAAGCCAAACCCATTAAGCTGAAGAAAGGATGAAAGCACCCTTGAGGCCAGGAATCAGAGCTAGAAAATCACAGTGGAGAACTGGGCAGTGCAACTAGAGATCCAATAAACCTCTAATTTACCATATTAGTATGAGAGGGCAAGGCAATTTAATAAACACGATTTGGTTGATATTGCTTCTAACCTAGTTGTAGAGTTTTATGTAAACGAAGCCTTCTCTACCACCCACTTGTTCCCAAATACCCGGCAGCTGCTTCCCAAATTACCACACAGAGGCTTATATTAATTATAAATATTTGACCGATTGCTCAGGCTTATTACTAACTAGTTCTTATATTTAAATCAATCCATTTCTATTAACCTATGTTTTGCTGTGTGTCTTGTGACTTTACCTGTCTTCTAGCACCTTGCTTCTTAGGCAGCTGGCTCCTGTATCCCCTGACTCCACCCTTCTTCATCCAGTCCTCAGTTTGATTGTCTCACCTAGCTTCCTGCCTGGACACTGGCCAATCAGTATTTATTAAACCAATTCCAGTGACCCAGTGTAGATATACTCACCACAGTGCTTGAGCCAGGGATTGGAAACAGGTAATGGCTTCAAGTAAAATATGGTTTATTTATTAGAGAATCATATTTTATAGTAATTAAAAAAATAAGTGACATTCAAATGGAAAATTAGAAGTCTAGGCAATAAAGGAAATGTGGGGGGCCATCCCACCCCAACTTTTCCCCAGAGTACTCTTGAATAGGAGCAGCAGGATATATTAGAAGGATAGAGGGGAGAGAAACAGATAGAAAATACAAGATAGTCTCAGGAGAGCCTGAATCCTAATCCATTCGGCCCTGACTCTCTCTGCCCTGGAGTTTTTAAAGGAATGCCAAGGGGTGGAGCAAAAGACCTCCCCCAGCACAGCCAAGTGCAGACCATCTCAGACACCTGGTACTCAAGCCAGCCCGTGATCCAATCATCCTCTTTATATAGACCTGCTGGGTAAAGCCACTAGAAAACCTAAATGGGGTCCAACAGGGAAAGACAAGAGAGGAAGTGGACAGGGAAGGGGGGACTGAAAGGATGTGATGGGGGAAGAGCAGAAGATGTAGATGGGGAAGAGGATGGAGAGGGAATTTGAAGGAGAAGAGAGAGACTGGGAAAAAGAGAGATATTTGAGTTTTTATGATACTAGTACAGCTTTCACATAATTATTCTCCACAAATTACCCCCAGATTTCTTCATTAAGCCCTTGTATTGGCATCCATGACAACACAAGTATGCTTCACCTATTTGTCACATCATGGTTCCATGCTGAGAGTCCTCATAAATAAGCCAACACACATCCAAGCAATTAATAGGATTTATGCTGGGGTGGATGACTTTAAAGTCAACTAAAACACTCATGTTTTTTTTCCCTCACCTCATTATGTTTACAAGTGGTAGCAATTAGATGCCAAATAGCTAGCATGTATCATTATGTGGGGAAAAGTTTCTGGGTATTTCACCGCTTCGGCATATATTATAATTAAATTTTGTCCTGTATGGTCCTAAAAAGTACATTTAATTTTACAGAAGATCAAGAATCTAAAATAGTAACACTTGAATCCATAAGCCTATTGAAATTATATGTACTTCCTTAAAGGTTGACTTCTACCCTATTAAGAGATTAGGTGTGGGATGGAGAGATGACTCAGTGGGTAGAGGTGTTGTGTACCTGCTTAATGAGCTGAATTTGAACCCAGGATTCCACAAGGTTACAGAACAGAGCTGACTTCCATGAGCTGTCCTCTTATTTCTACACAGTACCATGCTTCTATATATTACATATAATGAAATAAATTTTCAAAATATTAAAAAGAGGTTAGGTGTAAGGGCGATAATGAAAACATTTTAGGCGTGAGGACATGGCTCAGTGGGCAAAAGGGCTTGCTATGAAAGCATGTGGATCTGAGTTCAGGCCTTCAGCACCCACGCAAAATCTGGGAGCTGTGGCATGCATCTGTAACCAAAGTGGTGGAGGAAGAGTGAAGACAGATAGATCCGAGGGTCTGGCTGGTCAGCTAGTCTAGCTAAAACAGAGTTCCAGGTTCAATGAGAGGCCCTGTCTCAAAAAATACAGGGTGGAAGTCATTGAGAAAGACAGTCTATTAATCCTCTGGCCTCCATGCTAGCATAGTGGCATACATGTGCACATGTGCATCTCTCTCTCTCTCTCTCTCTCTCTCTCTCTCTCTCTCTCTCTCTCTCTCTCTCTCATACACACACACACACACACACACACACACACACACACACACACACACACACACATCTTGCAAAGAAACTAAAATATTTTCTACAACAGAAGCTTGATTTTTGAAAACTTCAATATGATTTAGATTTAGCAGAGACTTTTCCAATCCTTATATCCAAACATGGCTGATCAATACTAACCTGTGGAAAACAGAATGAAGAAAATTTGAAAGCCACACTTCAAAATTCATATTAAAATCAATTGCACTATTGTATAGCACATAAAGGTATTTCAGATTTGATCAAACATCATATTGGTTTCTCCCCTGCCTGATTTTCTCCTTTGGCTTTAATCCAAGACGTCAAAGTACACTGCGCTAAAGTCAAAACAGACCTCCCAGGAGTTTGTCAGAGTCTGGTGAGAGCTGGAGCATGACCAAGCGGGAAAGGGAGCAGTCGGTGGCCAAGAGCTGACAGTGGAGTTGCGGAAAGAGGTTTCTCCTTGTGTCCTTCCAACTGAAACTGCTCTTGTGCGGACAGTGGTGACCCTCCTCTCCTAGCATGAGTGAACACTGGATGTTCCTCACTTCTCTAATCTTTTCGGCTCTGTTAGCCAGCACTCATCATTTCTGTCTTCCTGAAGGGCCTGTTTTCTGTTTACAGGTCTTCATTTTCATTGTTATCAATTCAGAGAGATAAGGGTTCATGTCTTCCTCCATCTGATACAGGGATTCTGCTATTGCATAATGGCAAAAATATTTCTATAGTTTCCTTTCTGTCTTATTTTTAATTATGAGTTTTATTATATTTTGCTGCTGTCCTTTTACCTGTCACACTTTTAGCTCCTGAAGGTCATGGGCTATATTTACGCATAGAGTGGGCAAATTCAAGTTCTGGAAGATTTATCCATGCTTGCTATGATGACAATTTATTTCTCTGCTCCAGCTATTTTTTTTAACATATGCTAAATGGTCCAAGTATCTCTAATCATTTTCTTTAAGGTCAGTATGATGCCATACTCTCTTGAGAGAAGATGCTGGAGTGACATTGTGGGAAGGATAATTATCCTTCATCTCAGGGACTGTCTGGTGGGTCAGCATTATAGTACAATGGCATTAATTGGGGGCTTTGCCCCATCCATGCTTCAGAAAGATGGGTCCTTAGTGGAATTTTGAACTTCAGCCATATGGTAACTGTTCCAAAGCTCTCAAACCAAAAACGGGTACCTAGAAGGATTCTTGACTGTTCCAGTAGCTCAATTCCACACCAGCTTTGAAAAAAGTTCAACTACAGTCCAGAATGTTGCTGAACACATAGTCCTACCAGAGGATCTCCTTCTCCTCTGTTTGGTTCTGTCTCTGAAGAATCTGTTGCTCTTGCTCATTCGGTGACACCGAACAGCTAAGCTTGGGCTTCAATGAGCTTCTCTACCGACCAGTAGGATAATCTCTACTTTGTTCATGTTGGACTCATCTTCCCTCGCGTACTCTCTCCAGGCTTACATCACTATCTAGACTTTCCTCATATTTTATAATTCCAGGTAAATGATTCATCAACTTTCCCTGGCTAACCCATTGTGTAGTTTTCCCCTCCTATTAATACATAGACTGATACATTTAAAAAAATAATTTCTTTTCTCAATAAACAATGGTATAGTGTGCAAGCACACTTCACAGTCACTAGGACATATCTCTAATCTAGAGAAGAAGGTACCTAAGCCTCTTCAGTTTATTACACCACAATGTATGTTTCCCTAGAACATGGTCACTTTCTCATTGAATATGTGACAGTTCATACTAGCTTATAATGCAATTAGTATCTAACTTTAGTAGTGTGATAATTCATTTTTTGTTTTGATAATTTATATTTTAGTTTTAACTTTACTGATTGAAAGGGAAGTTGAGGATTTTATGCACTTATTTCTTTCTTATTTATGTATGTCTTCCTTTATACATTTTCCTTCCTCTTTAAGACTATTTTGGCAGGGTGGTCGTGGCACATGCTTTTAATACCAGCACTTGAGAGGCAGAGGGAGGCAGATCTCTGTGAGTTCAAGGTTAGCCTGGTCTACAGACTGAGTTCCAAGACAGCTTAGGGCTATACAACACAGTAGTCAAAAAGACTATTTTGAAAATTATCAATTATTCCAAATTTGACAATATATATGTTATACTGATTTTTGTCATTTCACTTTTATTTTGGGTTTGAATTCCTTTGTGCATATTATCTTTATTTTCAAAACAAATATTTGTCTCTCTTCCACACAGTGAAGTACTAACCAGCTTATTGAGTGAGCTGTACTTGATAGAGTACCAGCTCTTTATTAACTCTTTGCAGTAAATCACTTTCCTACCTGTGGCTAAAATATCAGATATAGTTTATGCATTTCCTGGTTATCCTACAGCATAAAATTTCATTATACAATACTAAGTTTATTTTCTATCTTATCTTGGACATGAGTAACATAAGGAGGAATCTACCGAGGGTGATGAGACAGTAGTGGTAAGCACGAATTTCACATATTTTCTATCATTTAAAAGTTTTAGGTTTCCCATAAGAAAAAAAAAACCCTATAGTTAGGTTGTAAGAGAAATGGGGGAGTAAGAATAAAAGAATCTTAAATAGTTTACAGGATGTAAAAGGTCATCAGAACACTACATTGGATATTCAATAGCTTCTTTTCTCATATCCATGGGAACAACTGTCCCACATTCTCTGGGGGACCCCTGATTATATGTTCCAATGAAATGTGCAAAGCTCTTCACAAAGTTTCTAGCTTCTGATGCTTCCTCACCATTGTTGGCTGAATTCCTAGTGCCTGAGAAATGAACTCCTTTCCAAGCCTTCAGAAGCACTACAATCGATCCACAAAACAAATATATCCTTTATAGTTCATCGGGGATAATAATATAAAATCGAAGAATCACAGTCATCCCAGGTAATGTGTGAAAAGCACCCAACAAAACTCAATATATTTTCATGATTTAACAGAACCTAACAAAACAGAAGGAAGGGACGTGGACATCATTGAAGCCCTACAGTAAAAGCTCACAGCAAACATCACACTCAGAGATGAGGGACTGAGAGCTTTTCCTCTTCAACAGGAACATGACAAGGATGCTTCCTTGTATGACTTCCATTTCACCATCATTTTGGGAGTTCTGGGCAGAGGAAAAAGACAAGTTGTTTCTTTATATGCTCGTAAGAAAAATATCTTTACCTATAGTTGAGTGACAAAAAAAAATTTGAACCACAGAAAAACCAAGTACCACACACTCAGGTTTATAGCTAGCATTAGGAAGATTGCTAATGTGTTCCTCTCTTAGTCAGCATAACTACAGGAGAATACACAGATCAAATGAAACCGTGTCTTCTCATTGGAGAAGTAGCCCCTTGGCATTTTATACCAGTAGTCAACTTAGTGTCAGTTATATCATCTAGATCCAAGCTCTGCCTGAGACAGGCTCCTCAGACAGGGACACTCAAGGAAGACAGTGCTTTTGATGCACAATAGACTTATGCTTCTGATGTTTCCTAAAGATTACACATGAGAATATGCTTTTAAAAAGTCTTTGATTCTTGAGGCTAGAGGGATGGCTCAGCACTTACTGCTCTTACAGAGGACTGGAGTTCAGTTGCTAGCACCCACATCAGGTGGCTCACATCAGCTCTAGGGAATTAGATGCTCTCTGGCCTCCATAGGCGCCTGAACTCAGGGAGTGCACATAAACTCCCACAGACAAGCACACATACACAACGATTTTTAAAATGATTAAAAATCCAAAATTATAAATATTTTAAATCTGATGCTTTCTTAATAGAATGGAAGGAAGTAAAAGGAACAGAGAACCCGAGGAATCTGCATCAGAAAACGCAGGACTCTGGCACCCACGCCAGCCACCGACTCTCTGCATCAGAAAATGCAGGGCACTGGCACCCACGCTGGCCACAGACTCTCTCTGGGATCAAAACACAGCCCTGTAGGTTTGAGTTCCTAGGAGGAGCCATTTAATATTTCCTCCTGCGTGCACAGAGCGTTTCTTCGTCATTTCTGTGGTGTTTACTGCTTTATTAAAAACATGCAACCATCATAAGGAGAGGACTTTGGAGTGATAAATGCATCTAATACTTTGACACTGGGGCTGCTTTCCAGATGCAGAGTAAATGATGCCTGGAGGCCTTTCAGTATTTTGGGATTTTTAATAAAATAGAGAAAAGAAAAGAGTCTAGCAACTGGAAACTTGGGAATAAGGGAGGCTTCTACATCCACAGTTTACTGTGTGCTTTTCTCCCCCTTGCACAGATTTCACATTTCTCAAGTAAAAGCAAGGCACTGTTTGGTAGGCCACCCTGCCGAACGCGTCTTACTTCTAGAGCAGTTATTAAGTCAACCTCTTGTGAAATTACCTATATTTTGGTTATTCTCTCAAGTAAGCGCTTGCTTTCCTTTTTTGTTTTCACATATTTTTTTCCTCTTCTTGAACTCTTTTTTTTTTCCTCCATGTAGTGGTTTGAATAAGAATGATACCTGTAGGTTCATATATTTGAAAGCTTAGGCATCAGGGAGTGGAACTGTTTGAAAAGACTAGAAGGTGTGGCCTTATTGGAGGAAGTGTGTCACTGGGGGTGGTCTCTGAGGTTTCAAAAGCCCTGGCCAGGCCCAGTCTTTCTCCTTCTCTCTTCCTGCTGCCTGCAGATCAGGATGTAGAACTCCTATACCATGTCTGCTTGCATGCTGTCATGCTTCCTGCCATGATGATAAAGGACTAAGCCTCTGGAACTGTAAATAAGCCCCAATTAAAAGCCTTCTTTCATAAGAGTTGTCTTGGTTATGGTGTCTCTTCACAGCAAAAGAATGGTGAGTAAGACATTCTACAAGGCTCGTGTGTGTCCATGAGTGTGTGTGTGTGTGTGTGTGTGTGTGCGCGCACGTGCATGTGCGTGTGTGTGTGCGCGCGTGTGTGTGTGTGTGCGTGTGCGTGCGCGTGTGTGCATGTGCATGTGCGTGTGTGTGTCCATGAGTGTGTGTGCGTGCGTGTGTGTGTGTGTGTGTGTGTGTGTGTGTGTGTGTGTGTGTGTTTTGACCAAGTGTGCCAGTGAATTTAATCAGCTCGACTTGAGAGTTCATTGTCAATTTTAGGAGATCTCACCATTGCTATTGAAACATTGTGTATATTGATAGTGTTTGTAGCATTGTAGCTAGCAAGAAACGTAACTATCTATACAAAGCACCAGAGGAAGTTCTTAGTTATGTTTCTGAACTTGAAATAAGGCCCTATTGCTGAAGACTCCACACACTTGGGTCACAGAACAAGGAGAAATCAATCTCTTGCTGACCTGGGAGCTTTATCCTTACTTGCTGGCTTTTGTAGTGCTGGAACATGCAATGTAAACTAGCAGTAGAGAAAAGGAATGACCAATCTTACCTGGTTGTGGACCATGAAAACTGCAATGATAAACATTCCAAGGAATGCCTTGTAAGTCCTAGGTCCTAGGGAAAACCTACAACTATTCCTTTGCTAAATGGACATGGGATTAAACTGACTCCTAATGACTTATTATTATACCCATCGATCAGTTTATCACCCAGCACTCATCAGAGAAACTTCTTTTTACAAATAACACAGAGACCCACAACTAGTCCAAGAGCAGAGAATAAGGAAATATGGAATGTTATGCCTAAATGGGATATTTATACCATACCCCATCTTCCAAGGCCGAAAGATCATTGGGGAAGGGAGCACATAAAGATTATAGGAGCCAGAGGCAGTGAATCACAAGGAAACAGGATTTTCTGCACACAGCAGGGCAGTTGAGACAGCATTCATAAGACCTGGGTAAACTCAAGTCAGACAAATTGTCCAGTCTGGAGAGGAGGTGGGCATGAAGTCCTACCCTTAGCGAAGGAGCAATTGGCAGTTGATAGTTACTGAGAGGAGAGTCCGTTCCTTTAAGGGTGTGGCCTCTGGAAGGTTGACCACCTTCCAGTGAAGACCACACATTCAAGAGAATATGGGCAGCACAAACTGTAGTTGGTAGATTAAAAAAAAATAGACACAAAATTGGGTGGGTAGGAAAAGGAGGACTGATCTGGGAGGAGTTAGGGAAGGGTGGTAAATCTGCTCGAAACACATTGGTACATTATCTGAACATACCACTAAAATGTAGATTTTGATTCAGCAAGCCTCAGACACCACTTGAGGTTTAAGTATGTATCCTGCCCTCTCAGACAAAGCCAAGGTATTGATGCACAGATTATTCTGAAAACGGAAAACACAGGGTAGGAATTGCAGGTCAGCTAAAACTTCTGCTTAGCGCTCCCTGTGGGAAACACCTCTTGGACTGTCATCTGTCAGGTTTCCCTGACATAAAAACCTTGCATTTATGAAACACCTGCTGAGAAGTATAGGGTAGATAAATGCCACTCAGTCATTTTTGGAGTTAGAATGTGAAAAAGTTCTGGAACCACCTTAGATGTTGAGGAAAGTGTTTTTCAGACTGTTATTAAATATGTTTAAAAATATCTGCTTTGCATTTTCCCAAACAGTTACTGCTACAAACATCATTTTACTTCATAGATTTCAACCCACAGGAATTCAAACAATTTGGTTGTATTATTTTTTGTTTGTTTTGTTTTCATAGACAGGATCTTACTATGTAGCAAGAAAGAGTGGTTTGGAGTTGAGAGGCAAGTGACTGATAATGGACACAAACCATCCCTTTGGTAGATCCACAGCAGATACTCTTCACTGTGATGGCAGTCGATCTATCGTGAGCTAACTCTAGTCTTACAGGGATCTCAAAAAATCTTGTTACTTTCTTTCAATTTTCTTGCTTTGCTATATGATGCAGGAGTAGGCCAGCTGGGAGGATGATAAATGATGCCAGTGAGGTGCTGGCATGGAAGTTTCCAGAAGGTTTCAAGAGGAAAGCCTTTCCTAGAGTTCATGTGCTTCATGAAGTAGCACTTGGCAGCTAACCAGGTGAGGCACCAACCTCTGCACAATGTCCTGTGTGCCATTTAACAGTGTTACAAAGAGCTCTGAGGTGTGGCATGTAGACCTACAGTCCACACCAGTCCTTCCAGCTTTATACAGCCCTTCCCTTCCCTAAATGAAATTTTTGAGCCACACCAGCTAAGTGTGACACTAGCCCTCTTGGAAACACCCTGCCAATTTCTGGTTTTCTTGTGTTCTTTGCAGCTCTCCAACCTCCCATGATAGTCCATAGCTTTTATTAAAGTAACCTAGTTAATATGTGGCTCCCATCTTCCACTTCAGCAATGACTGATGTATATTTTACCATCTACTATGGCTGTTCTGTTGCCAGATCAGAATGAGGTGATTTCACCAAATGTCATGAAAATATTGTTGATAAAAAGAATAAGGAAAATTCAAAAGTTAAAATTCAAGGTCAAGAGCTGGCAGTGGTGGTGCACGCCTTTAATCCCAGCACTCCAGAGGCAGAGATAGATGAGTCTCTATGAGTTTGAGGCCAACCTGGTCTACAGAGTGAGTTCTGGGATAGCCAGGATTACATAGAGAAATATTGTCTTGAAAAACAAAATGAAACAAAACAAAAACTAAAAAAAAAAAAAAAAAAAAATCAAGATCAAATACAGTAGGTAGATGGCCAACGACAAGCCAGCCATTTTAACAGAAAGTCTTACTTGCCATGTCCAAGGTAGTGCTTGTTTTAAATGTAAGGTCACTAGATTCTTTCCAGTCTCTGGGATTCTGCTTTGATTTTTCAAAGATTCACAGAAATCATTTAGATTCCTATAGCCTCTTGTATCTTATTTTCCTTTTCATTGAATGGTAGATTCCAGAATTTCAAATGACTGTTACTTATTCTCCTAGTCTGGACATGAAAACATTAGTTTAAGTATCATCTCAGTAATGGTAAGTGCTACATCCTTTTATGGTCAATATCAAAATAAAGTCAATGAGAATCATCAATAAGACAGTAAATATCTAGATTAAAATCTTACTATAAGTCTAAGAGTATTCACATATGTTCTATTAACATCTAAATGTTAGAAGAGACATTGAACTCTTCTATTTCAGTATTTTGTCTTTTAAGTTTGGAAAATGTCATCTTTAGAGGCAATTAGCAAGTGAAACTTTGAGTGATTCTGAAGCATCTCATTGACTTTTTCCTTTATTTAATCTTTTAAAATATGTGTACTTGTTAATCTTGACTGGCAGCTTGAATGGATTGGGAAGTGCCCAGGCAATTAATACAGCTTAACTCTGCACATGTCTGTGAGGCCATTTTCACTGAAGAATAACTAAAGTGAAGGATCTGTCCTGAATGTGGCAGTACTATCCCATAGGTTACCCACGATCCCCCATAGTATAAAATAGGGAAAACAAGAAAGACAAATAATAAAAGCATGTCTGTAGTATGAATCTTAAAAGGCCTTATTAATAAAATCAAACCTGATGCCAGTTATTGGGGTGAATGCTGGAAGATCAGAAAAGCAGAACAAGCCACATCTTCCTCACCTTGCCAATTCCTCAGCTGATCCTGTTTCCTCAGACTGGAAGCCTCTGACTCCTCATCCAAATAGATCTCAGCTGAACTGCTGCTCAAAGGCCTAAAAGCTTAGCCAGCTCTAGTTCCTCGTTTTCACACCTTATATACCTTTCTACTTTCTGCCATCACTTCCTGGAATTAAAGGTGTGAATCACCATGCCTGGCTGTTTCCAGGGTGGCTTTGAACTCACAGAGATCAGGATGGATCTCTGCCTCTGGAAGGCTAGGATTAAAGGTCTGTGTGCCACCATTTTCTGGCCTCTATGTCTGTCTAGTGGCTGTTCTGTCCTATGACCCCAGACAAGTTTATTAGGATGCACAATATATTGGGGGACACAATATATCACCACAGCATGTCTGCATTTCTTTCTGGCTGTTGTGAAATAAGGAACTTGGTTCCTCAATGATGGACTAAAAACTAAGGGACCTGTTAAACCAAAAAAGTCTTTCTTCCCTTAAGGCTTGATGCTGCTGTTATCTTGATTGGCTGTTTTTTACACATGATCTTGAACCCAAGTACTGATCTGGATCTGTGCCACCGTTATTTGTTTTGCTCAGATACCTTGCTGCACCGGTGAAACATTTAATACAATATTTATTCATCGTGTCCAGAGTTAGGGCTCAGACCTTAATTCTTTCTCTTGTTCACCTCCACGACCACAGTAATTTCATTGCCACCTCCATAGCAGTGACTGGTGAATCTTTGTCTTCAATCCAGTCCTCTCTCCACAAATACATTCTAAAGCAGTGGTTCTCAACCTTCCTAATGCTGAGACCATTTAAAACAGTTCCTCCTGTTGTGGTGACTTCCAACCATAAAATTATTTTGTTGCTACTTCATAACTGTAATTTTGCTACTGTTATGAATTGTAATGTAAGTATCTGATATGCAATGCCAAGGGGTCATGACCCACAGGTTGAGAACCACTTTTCTAAGGGTATGAACACTAGCTAAATATTTGAAGATTAGGGAAGCTGTCCAGAATATGAGAGTTCCCTGGTTCTAAATTGTAACATTCCACACTTTAGAATACTTTCATGTAGCTAGAGTTTTCCTGCCTGGCCCACAATCAGGACAAATCTCTCTCACCAGCCAGTCCCACAGCCGCTCAGACCCGACCAAGTAAACACAGAGACTTATATTGGTTACAAACTGTATGGCCGTGGCAGGCTTCTTGCTAACTGTTCTTACAGCTTAAATTAATCCATTTCCATTAATCTATACCTTGCCACTTGGCTCGTGGCTTACCGGCATCTTCACATGCTGTTTGTCTTCGTGGCGGCTGGCAGTGTCTCTCTGACTCAGCCTTCCACTTCCCAGCTTTATTCTCCTCCTTGTCCCGCCTATACTTCCTGCCTGGCCAATGGCCAATTAGTGTTTTATTTATTGACTAATCAGCAACACATTTGCCATACAGAACATCCCACAGCACTTTCATTCAGTGTAATTTTATATAGTTATCTACCAGATGTCTCAAGGAAAAATACATAAAATTTAGTTCCTAGTTTCCAGCGTTATTATATCAAGTGCTCTCCTCCATCTTTCTCCATCATATACCCTTGAGACAGGGAATCTCACTGAATCTGGACCTCACCATTTATTTGGCTAGGCTGGAAACCAGGAAGCCTCAGTAAACTTCCTGTCTTGCACCCCTACCCTTGTGTGTCAGGCATGGACATGCCAAGGTTTGGGGGGGACCTGGGGCTTCAAACTAATGTATGTCCTCATGCTTAACCATCAAGTGTTGTTACCCACTGTGACCTCTTCCTAGCCCCTCTAGTAATTTATTTCTTGTGACCTAAATATGTTTTGGATAATGTGTTTTGGATTATTGGTGTGATCATGCCACTTGGCTCGTGGCTTACCGGCATCTTCACATGCTGTTTGTCTTCGTGGCGGCTGGCAGTGTATTCTGTGATTTCAAACCCCCTTTGTCTCCATTATTGATACTACTCTGATCTAAAGCATCATATCTGCTATCTCAATTATCTTTTAACTATTTTACTTTCTGACCACATTCAGCCTGAAAATCTTACAGAAAATTCTACTGATTTTAAAGAGGGTGATTACATGCCAAAGGGAAGATGACTGAGAAAATAAAGTTGAGACCTATCCACATGGATTCGAATGGATTTCTCTGTTATTAAGGGATCCAGGTGTGATGCCGCTGCTTGTGTGCCCAGTACTTGCTACAGAGGCAGAGGGATAAGAAGTTTTAGGTCATCACTGGCTACGTAGTGAGTTCCAAGCCAGCCTGAGCTGGATGAGACTTGTGTCCCCAAAGGAGGGGAAATAAAGTGAGTGAAAGAGATAGAGAGGGGGAAGGAAGGAGGGAGGAACAGAGGGAGGGAGTGAAGGAGAGAGGGAAGAGAGAGAAGAGAGAAAGAAGAGAGAGGGAGAAGGAGGAGAGAGGATGCAGGATCTATAGTCAGTTTGGACCCAAGCCCTCCAGCCTATGTGGCTGCCCTAATCTAATGTACCCTCTGTATCTCACAGTGGTTCACTAAAGTCACTGTCCTTGAATATGTCAGGCTCATGAGGAAGGCTAGGCTCACTGCCATCTCTGTTAGAAGCTCTTCCCAATGTCTAGTTCTTCACTTTGTGTTTTGTTTTTTCTCAGTGATCTCTTCATTGGGTCATCTCCTCACCTCCCTCTTTGAAACTCATTACCTTCTCCTGTGGAATGGTTTGCCCTCTCCATTGCCTCGGGAGTTTTTTTTGTTTTGTTTTGTTTTGTTTTAATTCCTCTTTATTTTGGTTCTTTTCATTACCTCACAGATCTCATGCAGTTTGTTTCCTGCTTTCACACACAGTCTTTATTTGCACTTAGAATCAAAGCTCTGTGAGACAGGTTTTAATTTTTGTCTCTTTTATTTATCACTCTATCCTTAGTATTTAGTAGTTTGTTCAGCACACAGGAGATGCTTAATCAATACACATGCAGTGAAGAAGTAAATGCTACCTCCATCTTTCATCCTTTGTCACAACTTTGTACGCTCATCTTTATAGTGTCACCATTCTCTAATGTGTGTGAGTGAGTGTGTGTGTGTGTGTGTGTGTGTGTGTGTGCGCACATGTGTATGTGACTAAAATTAAGTACATTTTTCTATTGTACATTTCCGTTACACTTTGTGGGAACATTGATGTATTATAGTCTTCAACAATTAACTGACGGCACCACACTAGGATGCATTTGCTTACGCCAGGCTTCCAAAGACTAATTGGAGAACACTGTGGTATTTTTTCTAGTTATGGGAGTTGTAGAAATTTGAGAGAGCCAGATCTACAGGAATCAGAAGAAAGCAAGTGATAAAGAAATGTGCTGTGATCCTGTTCGTGTCCAAGGAAATGAAAACACAGCTGGTGCATTTTGTGTGGTAGATGTTGACCTGCTACATTTTCTGTCTAGTGACACCTGGCCTGCTGCCTGTCATATGGTGAAGCTCAGTCAAACCCTCCCCATTATGTTACCAGTCAATGTGAAAATAAACATGTGAAATAAAATATTAGACTTAAAATACCTCTTATTTCCCTTTGCATTCCATAGCCATTCTTCCTTTTTAAAAAATCCCACAATGATTGATGCTGTGTTAGGAAGAAACGTTTTACAAATTCCTTTATTTAATTGCTTCTTGGGTCCTGTTTCCAAGGATATACAGATGAAAATGGGCATCTAGAAAGAATCTCGGAGAATTAATAAGTGTAAGAGAGGATTTCCAAGAGCCGGTTGGACATTTTGTTAAGTACTTCAGCACATTATGTTATTTAATCCTATTACAAATGTCTTAGAAGGAAATTGAGTCTTAGATGAAAGTAAAACATTTTCTGAAGATCACAGAGTTGTTACATTTCAGGATCATGATTTATCAAAAAGCTCTGTGGCTCCACACCCTGAACTGTTTCTTAAGCTATTCCTTCAGTCTCTTCCTCATTACCCAAATAGCTAATTAATTTCAGAAAATTGCTAGAAATTTTTTCATAACAGTTAACAATTCACACATTCAAAATTCTACTTAATATACGGTATTTAAAACTAAGAGATAGACAAACTTTACAGGTTGCATAAAGGCTCTACTTGGGGGGTCATGGTCACATTCAAATATTGATTGACCCTTCCTTTGTTAATTGAAAACTAAAAATGAGTGTGCAATCCCTCCAACAATTTTGTGTGCAGCATGTACTATCTTATTGAAAACAACTAACATATCCATTCCTAGTTTCTAGTAGCTGGTTATTTAAATCAGACCTGTATCTTTTAAAAAGTAGTTTGTTATTCAGGCAGTGGTGGTACATGCCTTTAGTCCCAGCACTCAGGAGGCAGAGGCAGTAGGATCTCTGAGTTTGAGGTCAGCCTGGTCCACAAAGCGAGTTCCAGGACAGCCAGGGCTACACAGAGAAACCCTATCTCAAGAAACAAACAAAAAAAAAGTACTTGGTTGTTTCTTCCTATGCAATGTAAGTTATTTACACCTCTAAATAAATGCACTACTCTGACTTCTTGCTCATGTTACTTTCTTCTGAGACTGCTTACAGTTTTCTGCAGACGTTTGGTTTATCTTCAGACTCTCTTTTCCTTTGCCACAGACATGAAAGGGGTATTTTTATTTTTCAACCAAGCAAGTGTTTATTAAGTTAAAACTGGATTCTCAGAAATTCCTCCAGCTCTTATTGATTGAAGTTGTTGATTATCTGGCAAAGGCTAGAAAATTAAACATTGATGTTTAAAATCATCAGGACGTTACTAAGCACCAGAGGAAACTTCTTTTTTATAAAACGGCTTGTGCTTCACATGTTGCCAGAACTAGGGACAGAGTTAGAAAACTTCTTGAACTCATTTTCTCTCTTTATAAATAAGTAAAATTATATCTAGAATGGTTGAGTTATTTGCTGAAGGTCACAATGGAAACCTCACAAAGATCCAGATAGAAACCTGGGAGAAAGCAGAGACCCGGTTGTTAAACATGGGAAACACGACCACTTTCTTTCAGCTACTTTTGACTGTTCAGGACCTAGGGACTGTTCTCCATTGACAGCCTGGTCACCCCTTTGCAGCACAGGTCACATCGCGACACTCTTCCAAGCATCCTCTGAAAGCAATTTCCAGCTCTGCAGGGAAGTCCAGATCTTGGTAAGGGCCTCTCTGTCTCAGCCCACTCCATTCCCTTGGCCTCTGATCCTCTCCACTCAGGCTCCCTTCACATCCTCGGCTCCTAGCTGTTCTTCCAAACTTTGATCTTTCACCTCAGCGAGCTGCCTTTTGCTGGCATAGCTTCCATCAAATGCTCAAGTGGCGGGCATTCCTCCAGTTTTCGTTCAATATCACCTTCTCAGTGAGTCTTATTTTGACCACTGTATTTTAAACTGCAACCCATATCTTTCTCCATTCAACACTTCTAATTTTTATTGTGTGACTTATTTTTTGACTATTTGTCTTCTTATACTCCTGCAGCACAGACCTATTTCTGATACCTGTCTTATTTTCTAACTTTGTTACACTAAACTTCAAGGAGGCTAGATCTAGGGGAGGACAAGGTAGAGAGGGTCAGCTTTGATTTCACAGCCAGTTTGAAGGTAGCCTGGGGCCTGAGATGCTGCCTCAAATAAACAAACAAATAAAAATAAGTAAATAAATAAATACTTCCAGGGAGCAAGGTCTTCTGTTCTCTGTTATATCCTAGCTACTCAGAATGGTCCCAAAGACATATTAAATACTTTACGAGTGAGTAAGTGCATGGATAGACTGACAATAATTGTTTTAGTGTCGATATAAATCTAACTTTAGTAAGACTTAAGGGTGGAAACAGAAGTTTCACACACCACTGTAATTTTTTGAAAGCTCTAAGAAGTGTGCATCATCTATTGGTATGGTGTCATGGAATAGACAGTTATGCGGGTGTGCTTTCTCAGGAGGTGGAAAGAATAAAACAGTCCAACCTTCTGTGGGCTGCTGCTGCAACTTAGTCATCTGATTCTGAGGATAAGAAACCGTTAGTGCTGATCAAATATGTCTTTAACTGTTAATGTTTTACCACAAACGCCTCTCCAAATGTTAGCTTGTCAAACACAGCCTGGCGAAGACAGAAATATTGATGCAGCACACAGGAACCCTGGTTTTCTCCAACATGAAATGTCATTTTAGGTACTTGGGATTATAGAAAACCCTTTCATGGATCATATGCCATTTTATCCTCCCACGGATATAAAATAAGCTGGGGGTGGGGGAGTAACCCTGTCCCACACTGCTGTGGACTTCTTTCACACAGAGCTAAAGGAGCATGACAGGGTACCCATGAGATCTGCTCACCTCTAAGTTCGCTGTCATCATTGGTAGGAAACAGAGTACGTGCACTCAGATACTTCTGCTGGACCAGTCTGGTTACCTCGTCACTGCTGACCAAACACTACCTACTTGTCCATTCATCGCGTTTCCCTGAGTATTCACATGGCACCTAGAGAGGATGCAGCATGATACACACTGCTCCATGTTTTGCTGGTGGCTCTGTGTGCCTCTGGACTAGAACTGACCTAGAGTTGTACAACGGGAAGAGATCTGGCTCAGACCCAGCTCTGAACTCAGATAGCCAACAGTCTTTTGTAGACTCCTAAATCTCTACAAGCTTCTCCTTCTTATATGGAAAAAGCAAATTCCACTGATTCCATGAACAATTAAAGAACACGTTCACATAATCAAGTGGCCAGCCTGCTCGTCCAGCAAGTCCTAACTCAGCACTTACTTAGAACTGAGCAAGGCTTAAACTACGTCAGGTATTTTTTTTCTTCAGGCCACATAAGACACAAATGTTTTTATTTAGTTCTTTTTACATATGAGAAAGATCAAAACATAATTAAAAACTAGTAAGTAAATGGCACACAGTTAAGCAAACTCCTGTTGTTAAAAGGTAGCGAAATGGGATTTGGACTGGATGCTTAGTGCTGTTGTGGTTCTGCTTTGATACCTGTCCAAGGGGAGAGAAGAATGTGGCCAAAAGGCTTGGAGGAGGTTCTCCAGCTGCAGGGAGTGTGCATGCTTGGAATGCACAAAGGTTCACAGACTGACCCGTAGGTACACACAGACTTAGAATCCACAAGTGCTGGTAGACTTATAACCCACGTGACACATACAGCACTACTCCTCAGTGAGTAATCACCTGATGGATCATACTGCTATCAATCAAGTATATTGGCAATTGATAGCTCACGGTAGTCCAGATTTGCTAGAAATCATGCTCATGATTGACTTTACTAAATATAGAGTTACCAGTATTTATCTTCAAAAGTCACGTTTGTCAACACAGAAGTCAACTTTATGGTTTGCAAAGCGCTACTTTACGGAAATGTTCTCAATACTAAATTTGTTAATATTCTGATTATACTATTTTCTAAGAAGTTGAAAATGTAGGAGACCAAGCTACACACCTGTCACACACATACAGAAGGCCTAGGTCAGTCCCATGCAGGCTCCCTAGCTGTTGGTCCAGAGTCCATGAGGCCCCATGAACTAAGGTCCGCTGTCTCTGTGGGTTCTCCTGTCATGACCTTGATGCCTCTGGCTTGTACAATCCCTCCTCCCTTTCTTCAACAGGACTCCCAGAGCTCTCAGCCCAGTGTTTGACTGGGGGTCTCCTCATTTGTTTCCATCTGTTACTGGATGAGTCTCTCTGATGACAACTAGGGTAGTCACCAATCAGGCATGCTTACCACTGTTGTTAGAAGTCTTAGCTGGGGTCATCCTTGTGGATTCTTGGTAGTTTTCCTAGCATAAGGTTTTTCCCTAAACCTCAAAAGCCACCCCCCATCAAGACATCTCTTTCATTACTCACCCCCTCCATCTCACCCCTAACATGCCCAACCTGATCCCTCATGTTCCCACCCCTCCCACCTCCACCCCCCCCCCCCACCTGCCTCCAGTTTACCCAGGAGATCTCTTCCATTTCTCCTTCCCAGGGAAATCCATACGTCCCTTGGTTATCTCACCCTGCCTTAATACAAAGGGGAGGAGATTAGTCCTACCTCAACTTGATATGCCATGCTTTGTTGACACCCACGGGAGGCCTGTCCCTTTCTGAACAGAAACAGAGGAGGAGTGGATGGGAGGAGAGAGACAGAAGGGAGCAAGAGAGGTAACAGGAGGAGAGGAGGGAGGAGAAACTGAAGTCAAGATGTAAAAGAAATGAAAAAAAAATAATTCGTAAAAGCAGAAAATGTGGAAGAATGCGACTGAGTTTCAGGGGAGAAAAGAGAAGAGAAAATATGTCATTTGTTCTCAAGGTCAGAACAAATTACTTGTAGATTGTTTTTTAAATTATATGACTGTTTTACTCTCACCAAATAATTACTGATGGAAGCGAGAAGACAGGAGCATATAATTTTTGTTTTAATTTTTAAGTTGCTGTTCACTAAAAGTTGTTATTTCTATAGTTTTTATTTAATTTTCTATCTTTTATTTTCTTTCAAAACAAATTTTATTGCAACATTGAATAATGAATCTTTCACAACCAGTTTTTGAAAATCACCACTGAGATTATAAGTGTTCTTCACAAAGAGACCATAAGCACTTGATTTTCCCCCTAGGAGAGCAGAGAAAAATACAAGTTATTAATTTTTAAAGAAATGTCAGTTCCCCCTGCCTTCCCACTTTTCACACTGACTTATTGGGTGTCTGCCCTAGTTTGCTTTCTATGGCTGTCAAAAAGGCCATGGCCAGAAGTGATTTGGGGAGGAAAGATTTTATTTTCTCTTACATCTTACAGTCCTTTGTGAAAGGAAGTGAGGGTGGGAGATTGAAGTAGGAACTGGGAGGCAGGAACTGAAGCAGAGGCCATGAAGGAACTCTGTCCACTGGCTTGCCCCCTATTGCTTGCTTAGAATACTTTTTTTTCTAGCACCCAGGGCCACCAGCCCAGCAGGCAGTGATAACACACACAGTGTGCCTTTCTTCCATCAATCAGCAACCAAGAAAATGCCCCAATAGACTTAACTACAGGTTAATCTGATGCCAGAATTTCCTCAGTTGAGGTTTCCTCTTACTGGAAGACCCCAACCAGTGTCGTCTCCCCTTTATCCCCACAAAAAAAAACCTAACTAGTACAGTATCTGATAATAATGTTGAACCAAGGTTTTAGTAAAGGTTGAAGCAAGTTTCAATCCCATTTTAAAATGAAGTCTTTAGAAATTAAATATATGCAGGTCTTACCTTTTAAGATATTTGTAGACATTTATTTTTGACTTCATGATATTTACAATCATATGAATTTCAAGTAGAATTTGAAAAAAATACTAAAACAAAGTAATTTGAGATGTCAGATTACTTTATAAATATGTAAAAACGTGGATCTCACAAGAGATGAATTTCTTTTCTTTTGGTATTCTATTATCTTGATAATGGAGGTTAGTCTGCCATAGAAATATCAAAATGTTTTAATCTATATGCCAAACTAACAGGCAGAGAAGCATTTTTAAAGCATAGTAGAGAAGATTTTTAAAGAAGTCTGTATAAATTATTTACTAATATTTATTTTTAGTTTTTAATTTTGTGTCTGTATGAATGCCTGTATTTGGTTAAGTGCATGTGAGTGCAGGTGCCTGAGGAGTCCAGGAGAAGGTACTGGATCCCTTGCAGCTGAAGTTACCCATTGTTGTGAGCCATCCGACATGGGTCCTGGGAGCCAAACTCCAGTCCCCTGTAAGAAAATCATGTGCTCTTTACTGCTGAGCCACCTCTTCAGCCCTGTATAGACTAATTTTTACTTTGTTTGTGAACATATTTAAATGAATTACATGTGTCTTCAAGTATCCATAATGGACTGTGACTCCAGCTGCCCTATAGTTTTACCAAGCATTCCTGTAATATGCCTAACCAGTTATTAGAGAGGTCCGTGTATTTTAGGTGTCAAGTTGTCTGTGGTAGATGTAGCATGTGATCCTGACTTCATGTGCATACTGCCAAGTAAGTAGGTTACAATAGCTTATACTATAGTATTAGAAACTATTCCATACTTCAGAGACTTCCTATATCATCTCTTACTTCAGTTTTGACAAAGACTGATATCTCTTTTCTAAATATTGATAATGAACAGTGATGTAAATATAGACATTCACAAAATAATGTTTCCATAAGTACATGGATTGGGAAAGTCTCTGAGAAATTCTAAACTTTGCAAAGAGAGTAGAGTCACCATTCCTTCCATGCTTCTGGAAAGTTACATAAAACTAAGAACAGAACAGAACCAAGAATGACACAAAGTGAAGCAAATCATTATGCGTTGGTGGTGAATGGTTCTGGAAGAAATGAGCATGTCAAGTCCCCCTTCGTTTGGTATGCCATTAGGAAGTTGGTGAAATATGATTGAATCAGAAAATGGAGTCCTGCCTGGAAGCTGCCTCAGCCCTTAGCAGACCCGTGGAGATCCAGTATGCACTTTAGGGAACCACTAGTATGAAGTGAGAAATCCAGACCCTAATATAGTTAGTTGCAGGGCGGGGAGGTACGATTAAAGACAAGATGGACACGGATATTGCGGAATGGTTGTGACGGAGGCTCTGTGAACTTCCTTGACGTACTTGAGGGAAGAGTATGATATTAGTCTGTTTTCCACTGTAATAGTAAAATACCTGCAGTTGGATATTTAAAAAGAAAAGGGACTTATTCTGCTTCCAGCTCTAGACATGGAAGAGAACGGCACCAACATTTGCTGGTCTCTGATGTGAATTCTCTTGGCGAAGTCTCAGCACAGCAGATGGCAGCATGGCTGGAGTACATGCTTGGAGGAGAAGATGAGGATTAAAGAAACCGAGGAAAACGAGGAGACCAGTCTGGCTTTTTTTAACTTCGGAACTAACCTCCTCTGAGAGACCACTGAACTCTTCTGAGGGCAGCACCCACAGTGGCCTAATTATCTTCTACTAAGCCGCATCTCTCAAAGTTTCCACCACTTTTCGGTGGTACTGCACTTTCCTTCACATGCACCAGTAGGGGACACACACTGTACGCAGCAAGCCATGACATTCTGCCCCTGACCCCCAAGCTCCATGGCATGCTCAAAATGCAAAATACATTCGGCAGCATCTACAGTCTCAGAGCATTAGGCCATTCTAACCTTGCTCAAAAGTCTGAGTCCTAGTTATATCTAAGACTTTTGGAAAACGTGAGCTTACAAACAAATAAGTTACATACTTCCCAGATACAACCCAAGGAAAAACAAAGTAAATATCTCTAGATATATGTCAACATAAAAGGGTTGTGGTAACATAGAGAGACTGAAATTCATGCTGTGCACACTGCAGTAAGATAGAGGCATACCCCCACCCCCTCACCCCAGAGCCTTGACAACACTCTGCTGGTTGTTGTCCACACAGCTGTTTTTCTAGTATCTGTGATTTCCCTAGACCAGCATATTGTCTACTTTCTGGAGTCTCTGTTAATACCATACTCTCATGCCTCCAACAAGCACTCTGGTGGGGACTTCCCTACATAACTCTACCTCAGTTGCAGACCTCTAGCTTCGTAGGGGTCTCTCTGAATTCTTTCTGGAAGCCGCCATTGCTAACAGCTCTTGCATTTGCTCACCCATGACTAACACTAAGGTCCGCGTACCAAAATGAGACTTATCTGGATCCCTTCAAGCATTGTGGGAGGCCTCTAAGGAGTCTGACAGGAACCAAGAAGCATAACCCTGAGGGTGTGCTTGGCGGCCCTCAGACAAGTCCCTGAAATGATTAGGACTTCTAGGTCCTCACACCTGGGTGGGAGGACCAGCTTTGAACATCTCTTATGATCCTTTGAAGCCTTTTCCAGCCTATTGTCTCCGTCAGCCTCTTTAACAAGTGATGGACGGCTCAGCTGTATGCTTGCATGCAACCCCCATTTTCTCTTCTCCTGCTGAGGATGCAAATTAGCCACACATCACTGCTTCCTGTCCCTTTTGTCCTGACTCTCACTAAAAGAGGCCAATGCGTTCTTGTTTAGAGATGTCCCCTGCTGGTAAATAGCCTTTATTTTTAAATTTAGTTTTCTAATTTGGGGATGGGTATGCTTTTCAACCAAATTATATACTATCTGTTGGGAAGAATACCCTTTCTGGAGCATTCGTTTACCAGTAGACTCTTCATTTCTATATGAGATAAGTTTCCTCGTCTCTTCCTCCTTCCAGCTCTCACAAAACTCACTTTAATATCTGCTTCTCCAAACTCTTCCAACTGCTGGCTGGTACCCAGTTCCAAGGCCACTTCTACATTTTCTGGTGTTGTTACAGTAGTAACCCCACTCCTCAGGACTGATTTTCTCTATTAATATGGTTCTGATTGTCCTGAAAAAATCCATGATGCTGGGTATAAAGGAAATAGGCTTTTGGGCTCGCAACTCTAGCTATTTTGCTTGGCTCTGCTGAGGCCCCCATTGGCTACCTCTCAACACAACAGATGGCATCATGGTGGAAAAATACTCAAGATGAGAAAGCACACAAAAAGACAGGGTTCTGGAATAGTGGAAGGGACCAGATTTACTCTTTCACAACATCTGCTGGAGTAAGAAATATCTCTCTTTGAGAGACTAATTGTAGTCCCTTCCAAGGTCAGCATTCTTGGTCTAATTGCGTTTCACCAAGGCCCTCTTCTTAGGGGTACCATCACTCCTCAATATTATCACACTGGTGATGAAGCTTGTGAGCCATGAAACCCTGGGAAACACAATCTAAAATATCCACATCGTAAATGGAAGTCACGTGATTTGTTTTTAGTGTTATCACTGGTATAATTTACAGCTAGGCACATCACAACATATCAAAAGAACAGAAATAGACTAGAATATATATTCCCACAGTTGTATAACAAATTAGTTCCTTTATTTGTGGTGGGCGGTAAGAACTTTGTGTGCCATTGATAGTGATCCATAAGTCTCGTTTCAATTCAACATTTACAATTTAATTAAAAGTTGCTTCCCAACACATCTTAGTATATTTAGTAGCTTGTATTTTCAGTTTGCAGGCAGCACTTTAGAATCACAAAACCTTAAATTGCAATTCACTATTCCACGAACAATTCTTTAAACATTCATTACATGCAATTCTTCCAAGAATTCTCACTGATCTGAGAAACCAACAGCTCACAGATGCCAAATTTCAGGGCTGTTCTTAAAATTAAGGAAAATAATTTATTGTGTGAAAAGATATGTCTTTCTTAAGGAAGATTGTTGATTTGTTCAATCTTGAATTGCTAATTATGCATTGTGACTCTCTTGGAACAAAACACACTATAAAATTACAGGGTAAAGAAAACAAAACAAAACAAAACAAAACAAAACAAAAAACCCAGAATGTTAGATGAGTGTGGCCAAGCTGCAGCTATGAATATATAATCATGTATCTTGATGCCTGTCTTACAAGTACCATGACAGTGGTTCTCAACCTGTGAGTCATGACTCTTGGGGGGCCACACAACCCTTTTATAGGGTCACATATCAGATATCCTGCATATCAGATATTACACCACAATTCATTAACAGTAGCAAAATTATAGTTACAAAGTAGCAATGAAAATAATTTTATGGCTGGGGGGGTCATTATAACATGAGGAACTGTATGAAAGGGTTGTGGGCATTAGGATGATTGAGAACCTCTCTACTATAGGATCTCATACATTGATAAAGTCATTAAGTTTTTTGTAAGCCCAATATCTACAAGCCAACCCTTCATGCTTACAAAAAACAAAACAAAATATTTTCTCTAACTTTCTCTAAAACTGAAGAAGAAAACAGGAGCATCTATTATTGTACCTCTGCTGTCCAGATTGACAATAATCCTGTTTTTAATTCTATCCTTTTCGCTCCAGATGAGTTTGTCCTGCATGGTCACCCTCAATGTTTTTTAATTATTCATGTGACCAGAAGAGACTTACCTTCCTACAACCTGGGATTGTTCTGCAGGATACCCAGGTAGCAATGATTATTTTATATCTCTTCCTTTTAATTTACTTATAAAATATTTTCTCTTTCCAAGAAGTCACTCACCTTCCAATGAGGCAGAGAATTAGCTGTTATTCTCCTTCCAGTGAGTAAAAATGGTCATCTGGGCACACTCTTTCTGGCACACCCTTTCACACCCTTGTTGATGTTTTTTCTAAGTCTCTGTATAATTACTCTGTGGCTTGATCATTCTTGGAATCTCCTGAACCTTAGCATTCTGTCTTCAAGTTCTGTCTTTGCTGCCAAATTATTTCTCTTAAGGTAATATGTTTAATTGACATTCCTCATCATTTCTCTTTTCATGTTTTAGAGCTTAAGGGCCCAAGATCATGTTCATGTAAGGTAAGCTTCTGGTGAGCCTTCTCTCACTGTTTTGAGGATAAAGTCCTTACTCTGTTATAACACGGACTGTTTCCTGCTCACAGATGGGAGAGACACCTGAAGCTCTCTCCTTACAACGTCACCCGTTCGTTCATTTTCTTATGTAATAACCTAAGAATCCGCATGCTTGTGATTTCACTTAATGACTTCGAATATAGTGAGGGTCAGAGCATCAGCATATTTGTATCTTTGACAGAGACACAATTAAATCTGTAGTAGTGAAGAATTTAGAGCCACAATCGGCATTTAATTGTCTGGAGGGTATCTTTTAAATCAAAATAAATTGTTTATAATTTTAAGTGAAAGTTGTGCTTGTTATGAAATTCCAGTTCTGTGTTTATTGTCATTCGGCTCTAAAATCTCTGATAACTCTCTTTGTACATGGGACAGTTCAAATTGTTAGCTGACAGCATGTTTTAATTTTTAAAAAGTATTTATTTATTTTAATTGTATGTGCATGGCTGTTTGCCTCATTGTATGTATGTATAGCACAGGTGTGCCTGGTGCCTGCAGAGGCCAGAAGAGTGGACTGGATCCCTTGGAACTAGCTGCTAAGGTAAAGGTTAACAATGGAACTGTCATTTATACCTGCTGGAAGAGGGGAAATTGGTTTTCTCAAATGGAATGTCACTGGGTATATCAACCACTCTGGGTAAATCTCACATTCAGCAGTATCTGATCAACAAATAATGGACTCCACAGTTTTTTATGTGTGCTTTTATTTGGTTATGGTTTGGGGGGTATTGGTTGGTTGGTTTTTGTTTTGTTTTTTCTTTTTGGGTGATGTTGTACTTTGTTTTCTAGGTTTGGGGCATTTGTAGTTGTATTGGGGTTTGGGGTTGTTTTTTGAGAAAGAACTTGTTTTTTTGAGAAAGAACTTAAAGTTTGGTGGGTAGGGAGGAGGGGAGGATCTGGACGAACTTTGGATGGGGAAGAATATGACTAAAATATATTTAAAATTAAAATTTGTTTTAAGTATTAAAAAGCAAAAAATTTAAAACCACCCAATGTATCTACAGAAATAAACACCATAGAAGACCTCTACATAGAAATATTCAAAGCACGTTGAGAAAAAATAAAGGCAGAAAGAGAACTTTTTCCATCTGTGGTAGGTTGACTGATACTGCTCTCCAACTAAACACATAGGATGTTAGAAACAATATGTGCAGTAAATATTGGACAAAGGTCTAGAGTCATTATCCTGCCAGACAGAAATTGATAAGAGAGATCTCTGATGAGAGACAGATAGGAGTAAAGTCTGGGTTATGACAATGTCTGCTGTTTGGCTCTTAGATGTTTCCCAAATGACTCGTATGCTGAAGACTTGGATGCTAACTTTTTGGAACTACTAAGGGCAGTGGAATCTTTGGAGTTGGGACCTTCAAGGTGCAAAGAATAAGTCTGCAGAATATTCACCCCTCCATGGAACAACCATACTGTCCTTCCTCCTCTGCAAGTCATTATGTAAGAACGGGCAGAAACAAACTAAAAGCCAGAAGCTACAAGGAAACCATCTTCCTTTTTCCTACCACATATGACTTCTAATACTTTATGTCCATTTTTCTTATATGTTATTTAGTGTCAATTCACTTACAATGAAATTCTGGTTTTTATTATTCTTTTCACTAATATACTCTTTGTACCAAGAAAATATTTGTTTGCCAATAGATGTTTGTTGTGAGGAGTAAATGAGTTAACTCCTCTTCAAAAAAAAGTTTCTGTCAATATTTGTGTATAATAATTTATGTGAAACAAATTTTTAGTATTCTAGGATAAGTGCCTCTAAAGGGCCATAAATTGCTGAATATGATCATAATAAATGTTCAACTTTTTAAGAAGTTGCCACTGTCTTGAATGGACAACATTTACGTAATACGTGAATATTTTATATTTCCATATCCCTTCATATATTAACTTCTCTAATTTCAATTTGGATAATAACTAGGATTTTATTGCCTTTGCTTCATGGTTAATCTCTTTCTTTCTGGCTTTTAACTGTTTTTTTTCCTTGCTGTTATAATGTAGGGTTTGTCTTTATTTATTGTCCATATGATTCATTCTGCTTCCTGAATATGAAAATTCATGCCTATTATGTATTCTGAAAATCATTTCGGCCATTCATATTTTCCGCTCTCCTCTTCAATCTGTCAAATGTGTGTCGGGGCATCCTCTTTTCCTCCCACATGTGTTGCTGGTCTGATACAGAGTTCTCTGTACTTAGATATATATATTTTTTTTACCTGAGGACATAAATCCATCTACCTCTTGCCTGCTAATAGATAAATGAATAATTTAAGACATCCAATTCTCTAATGTTAAAGGTCCAAGAAGTTTAAAGCCAGTTCCTGACACATACCAACATGCACAAAGGAAATGGTTAGTCATTGGAGAGGAATTTATCAGGAAGCTAAGGGTAAAGGACAAATTTTGGTGCCAGAATGTGAACAATATATCCCTAGAGTGGAGCTGACCAGATGCCAATGCTTGTCTGTGACTCAGCTTCCTTTCAGAGGAGGCACTCAGTTCATTTTGTTTTTCTTCTCTTGTTCAGCTCCAACATTTTGAGGCTGGGTATTTTCAATTCCATTTTAATTGAAAATCTTTGGCCATAAACATTTGCATTCTGCCCAAATGTTTCCAATTTACTTTCTCAACATATCTCCTTTTTTAACCTGAACTTTGTATTATTTTATAGTATTATTTTCTATATCTAAGTTGGCAAATAAGGGGCCATTTGAAATATATTTGATCCTATATACATGTATCTTGTAGTAATTTTCTTTTTTTCCTTTTGAACACTTAATTTTTTTTTCATTTTACATACCAACCAAAGATCTCCCTTTCTTCCCTCCTCCCGCCTCCCAGCCTCCCTCCCCCACCCATCCCCCCATTCCCTCCTCTGACAAGATAAGGCCTCCCATGGGGAGTGAGCAGAGCCTGGTACATTCAGTTGGGGCAGGTCCAAGCCCCTACCCCTGCATCAAGGCTGTGCGAGGTGTCCTGCCATAGGTAGTATGCTCCAAAAAGCTGCTCATGCACCAGGGGTGGATCCTGATCCTACTACCAGAGGGCCCCTTAAGCAAACCAAGCTACACAACTGTCTGGCTTATGCAGAGGGCCTAGTCCAGTCTCATGGAGGTTCCACAGCTATTGGTCTAAATTTCATGAGTTCCCACTAGTTTGGTTTAAGTTGTCTCTGTAGGTTTCCCCATCATGATCTTGATGTCCCTTGCTCTTAGAATCCCTCTTCTCTCTCTTTGACTGGACTCTTGGAGCTCAGCCTGGTGCTTGGCTGTGGATCTCTGCATCTGCTTCTATCAGTTACTGGATGAAGGCTCTATGATGACAGTTAGGGTATTCACCAATCTGATTACTGGGGTAAGCCAGTTTAGGCACCCTCTCCGATATTGCTTGTAGTCTAAGCTGGGGTCATCCTTGTGGATTCCTGTGAACTTCCCTAGCACCCAGTTTCTCCTTATCCCCATGATGTCTCCATCATGGTATCTCTTTCATTACTTTCCCCCTCCCTCCCTGTTTCAACCATCCCGTTCCCTTATGTTCTTATCCCCCACCCCTACCCTCCATTGCCCCTCTCACCCCCTGTTTGCTCATGGAGAACTTATCTATGTCCCCTTCCCAGGGTGATCCATGAGTCCCTCTTAGGATCCTCCTTGTTAGCTAGCTTCTCTGGAGCTGTGGATTATAGTCTGGTTATCCTCTGCTTTACATCTAGTATCCACTCTTGGGGTAATTTTCAAACAACTAGTCATATAAGGTCTTTCATAAAGGACTGAAAACTTAATTGAATATCAGTAAATTTATATAATTCATGAGTAAATTGGTTTTTGTCGTTGTTGTTTTGTTTTGTTTCTTTTTTTCCCATAGAGTAGTGGATCAAATCACAACCAGACCCATGGAAGGCAAGCTTTGCCACTAAACTCTTCAGAACCTTAGGTCTAGATAGTATGCAAATTAAATGTACTTCGAAAGATTGGCAGCAATTTCTTTCAAATTGTACACAGTACAAATTGATGGACTTGGGCTGGAGAGATGGCTTAGCTGTTAAAGGCTGGACTCACAACTAAAACCGCAAATTGACTGGATTAACATGAAAGAAGGCTAATAAAAGGTCTCTGAGGAGGGTTTCTGAGGAAAGTTAACACCCCAAAGCCATAGTAGGGGCTCTATTGAGAGTTTAGGCCCATGAGGCAGAGGGAGGAACTCTTCCTAGAGACCTCAGAGGAAGAGAGAAGATTCCACACCAGGGACTCAAAGCCAGGCTCTCTCAGATTCCTGGGGGACAGGCAGGAAAAGGAACTCTGGGAAAGGAATATGTCTTCTCCTAGGATGTGGGGAAGTGAGGAAGAGAGACATGTTTATTGATGTGTACCCATTATATAGGTGAGGGGGGTGTTTTGATGTTCACAGAGTCTGTTTCTGGACTCCTAGACAAGCTCTCTGTTGGGTGTCTATCTCTCTGCGTAACAGCAGGCATCTCAGAATCAACTATGAGGATGGAGGGCCAAGGAAGGGGGTAAGTTGAGCAGCCTTTGGTCTGGGATTCTAACAGCTACTATATAAAAGCAGCACTGTTATTTACAGGCTCAAACTTCTGAATTTGACTACATCAGGACAACATTCAATCAAACTGTGCGAGAAAACAGGTTTACAAACAAACACATACACTGTAAGTAACTGTTCTTAGTGCCACAATAACCCAAATAGGTCCTTCCTGGACAAGTATTTCTAGGATATCAAAAGGGCATTTGTAAAGGGTCAGTCCCTTCTGCTTCTAACAGTGAGTGCTTCACTCAATAGTAGAGTGAAGTGTACAGAAAAACTATTTGCTTATTGCACCATGATCTGAAAGTTAAAGAATGAACAGAAGCAATCAGTGAGCACACATTCATGAAAGTGGAAAAAATATTACCACAAATCACTTAGAAGTGTTCTGTCAACTCAGGCACTACAGAGAACATTCAAGACAATGACAAATTTCAGTGGCTTGAAGAATTGAAGTCTCAAAAGTTGTCATTTTATTTCATGAAAATTTTCATTAAAACATTTATGGTTTATGAGGACATTTCATATTTAAGTTGGGTTAAACATTTCTTACAGAAAATAAAAGTAAAGCTTTGAATGGCATTTTAAATTTCATCATAATGCAATAAATTTGGGGGAAAAATCAATTCTGAGATGAGACATGGACGTTGTAAACACATATCTGTGCTACAGAAATGAAAATGACAAAGCGAACTTTGTTTGCAATCAATTTGGAAAGAGGTTGGAAGCACTTTGGGAACAAACGTATCTAACTGGTAACAAATGGAATATGAATCTGTGACTATTGAGTAACCAGGATATAAAATGTTATACTCTGGAAAATGAGTCTGAAATAGAATTGAGAACTTAGAAATAAATCCACATATTTATGACCTATTGGTTTTCAATAAAAATGCTGAAAACACACAATAGGGGAAAGAACAATCCCTTCCATAAATAATGTTGAGGAAGTGGGGTGTCTGCCTGTAAAAGAAAAAATTACTTTCTTAGTTCAAAACTGCGATGGCTAATTGTAGGTGTTAACTTGACTATAACAAAGAACACCTGGAGGCCTGGTACAACATTATTCTTGAGTGTGCATGTGAGGGTGTTGCTAGAAAAGATGAGCATAGGAGTCTGAGTTTAAGTTTGAATCAAGTGAACAAATTCCCCTGGTAATACTCTCAAATATATCTAACATCTGTCTAGATCTATAATATATAGTTATATTTAATGTAAATAATGCTACTCCTGTACATACCAATCATTCACATCTATCTATCTCTCATTTATGTACCTATCCATCCACATACCCTCCTACCCACCCACCTATCTACCTATCTATCTACCTACCCACCTACCTACCTATCTATACATTCTATGACTAGCCAGTAGAAAGGTACATTTAGGGCCAATCTCCCATAATTATAGGAAAAGAGGGATTGTCCTTTAAATGATGATCAACCTTCAAAATTATTCCTCTGTTTCAAATAAAACTCTTTCCTTTATAGCCTCATGCAATAGCCACTACCAGCCCCTTTGAAGGGTATCTGATCCTGCCATGTATTGACTGGCCTCAGCTACTCTTTGGAACATGGCATCAGACTCCATGTCACCCTCAATATTTCTTATGCATGCTGGCAACACCAGTCCCATGTGAATGATGCTGCCAATTTCTGTGGCCAGTTGGAGATGTAGCCTGGGCTACAGTTGCCTTGGCTTCTGCATGACTTTCATGCCCACCTTGCTTGTTTTGAAGTGGTGAGCCGCCATAATATCATTCTCAGTTTAGGCTCTCCAAATTAACCTGGATTTTTACAAGATTGAGGCTTCAGTAGTTGGGGTTTGTCCTCAGGGTACTTTTGCTATAGTTCCAGTTTACCATAGATGGCATCCACATTTCCTTCTCAGAGCTCATTAGCTGGCTCTCCACTGTCCTATCTTCTCTCAGCATTCTCATCTTCCAAGAATGACCAATCAAGGCTGATTATAGCATTCTAGGGATTTTCCAGCCCTGAGCTGCGAACTCCTCTATATCCTTTCCCCAAAGCAATTTTAGAAGCCTAAGAAACACTTGGCCGGGTTTATCACAGCACCTGGTTCCACTTCTCAGTCCCAATTTTAGGTATTAATTACTTTTTATCATTTCTGTGGGAAAATACTTGATACGGGCAAGTCGAGGAGGGAAGGGTTTATTCTGACTTACAGGTTGAGTGTGCAGTTGATCATAGCAGGGATGTAATTGAAACAAGAGCTTAAGGCAACTGATCATGTCACTATTTTGCCTATGTATTCTAATTACAATAAAGTTCTATAGGCATCAAAAGATGACGTATCAAATGTGGCTCATCAGGAGATGTAATATATACTACAAGAATGCCTTATTTTTTCTAATTTATCCAAGCAAATATGAAAAAAAATCCATGGTGGGGAATGTGTATTAAGAGTGTGGGATGATGGAAGGAATATGAAGTTGAATGACTGGAATATACCTGAGTAAGTGGTAGAGAAACTTTAAATGTTCCAGCACAAAGAATTAGGAAAGTTGCTATTGGTTGGTTGGTGGGCTGCAAAATGGATCAAAAGATGATTCCCTGTAGGTTGAGGATGCCTTGGTACACTGGAGAGGAAGGGATTCAAAGCCATAGGAAGAGTGGATTTTTTTTCACATAAACCTCATGCAGGTTTAGATGGTCTAGAACAGACATCTTCTACAGTTTACATCTTCAATTTTCTCCAAAGGTCCATATTTTAAATGCTTATTTGGCAGCCTTCAGCACGACTGAAGGGGAGATAGTGGAGCCTTTAAGGGATAGAGGCTAGTGGAGGTTGGGTCACTGGGGCATGCATTTGAAGGGGACTTTGGTAGCCTAGATCCATCATCTCTTTTTTCTTCCTAGCTGCTATATAGGGTAGCAGCTAAGTGGAAAAATTTCAGGTCAAGCAATGAATGTCTAATTTAAATCATAAAAATGTAATGTCATGGCCTCAAAATGAATTCTCAATTTTAAGTAATTTCTAGATCAGACCCATATTGAATAATGATGGAGGAATTCTTCCTTCAGGATAAACACTGGTACACTTCCCAAAATGATGTATGTAGGTCAAATGAAATCTCAGCACAGCGCACAGCACAAGGAGTACAGAAAGCTGCACCAAGAATCACCAATTCTTTTTTTTTTTTTTTTTTTTTTTTTTTGGTTTTTCGAGACAGGGTTTCTCTGTGTAGCTTTGCGCCTTTCCTGGGACTCACTTGGTAGCCCAGGCTGGCCTCGAACTCACAGAGATCCGCCTGGCTCTGCCTCCCGAGTGCTGGGATTAAAGGCGTGCGCCACCACCGCCCGGCTAAGAATCACCAATTCTAATAGATACCACTGATGGATTTCAGTAGATATCACTGAGAAAGGGGCATATGGGCCAACTACGAGAGAGAGAGAGAGAGAGAGAGAGAGAGAGAGAGAGAGAGAGAGAGAGAGAGAGAGAAGGAGGGAAGGGGGTGAACTGTAGAATTCTATACAACATTAGAAGTGAATATAATTGAGCTGGGTTTTTTTTTTTTTTTGTCAACTTGATACAAACTAGAATTCCATAGGATAAGAGAACCTTAGTTGGAAATATCTTCATCAGACTGACTTGTAGGCATATCTGTGGGGCATTTCCTCAATTGTTTATCAATGCGAAAGGACCCAATCCATTGTGGAAGGTGCCATCCCTGGACAGATGGATGTGGGAGGTATAAGAAAGGTAAGCTGAACACGAGGCTGGGAGCAGCCAGTAAGTAGCATCCCCTTCCTATTCTCTGCTTCAGTTCCTGCCTCCAGGTTCCTTCTTGAGCTCCTGTGCTGGTAACCCTTGAAAATAGACTCTAACCTGTAGCATTCAGTAAATCCTTTCCACACTAAGTTGGTTTTTGTCAGTGTTTTCTCATAGTAAACAGACCAAACTAAAGTGAAAAATACACTGTATCCATTCAGATACTGAAGGATGTTTGGGGGATGGGCTTCAAGTTTTGAGCACCGTGACTGAAGTTAATGCAAGCTGACATGTGAAGATTTTAGTGTACATGTATATAGTTATTGTACTTATTGTATATAGTTTTTTCTTATATTAGTTATAACTTTTTTCCTTTTTTCTTTTTATTAGGATAGAAGGGGGAAATATGGTGATATTTTATTTGTGCTGAAATGTGATTTTATTTGTATGTTAATAAATAAAGTTGCCTGGGGATCAGAGCTAAAAGCAAGCCATTTAGCAGAAGCCCAGATAGCTTAGTAGAGCATGAGACTCTTAATCTCAGGGTCGTGGGTTCATGCCCCACTTTGGACGCCATTTGTAGCTGAAGTTTTCCTGGTTTGGCTCAGCTCCCACAGCCCTGTGGCTGGCCGCTTGGACTCAAGTAAACACACAGAGACTTATATTACTTACAAACTGCATGGCCATGGCAGGCTTCTTGCTATCTAGTTTTCATATCTTAAATTAACCCATTTCTATTAATCTGTATGTTGCCACATGTTCTGTGGCTTTACCTGTTGCCTTTACATGTTGCTCCCTGGATGGCAGGCTGGTGTCTCCTGACTCAGTCTTCTACCTCCCAGCATTCTCTTCTCTGCTTGTCCCACCTGTGCTATACTTCCTGCCTGGCTACTGGCCAATCAGCGTTTTATTTGTCAACACATTCACAGCATACCCAGCAGAAGCCCCTGGGTTGGAGAGGTTTAGGGTAGGGGGCAGGTGAGAAGAGCTGAGAGGAGCCACAGGTACTGAGTGAGCTTCAAGGCCTGTGTATGCTTTGGCATGCTCATAGGCACTGCGCTTAGCCATTTGTTCTATGATTTTTTTGGAACTGACGGTATGTTGTTTGTATTTTCGTATAATATTTTTGCAAAGAAAGTCTCTTAATTTTAGTGAAGTCTAACAGTAATCTTTTTCTTTCAGGGATAATTCTTAAAAGCGTTGAATCTCAAAATTTCTCACCAATTTTAAAGCCACCTGGATTTACTTTTATGTTGTCTTTTAGAAGCTTCACTGCTTGCTTTTTACATTTAGATCTAATTCATTTTGAGTGATTTATTTGTGACAGATGTAACCTCGGTGTCTAGATTTGTTTTGGTTACTGTGTATATCCAATTGTTCCAAAACACCATATTAATCAGAAATTCAAGAAGTAGATTTTTTGTTTTGTTTTGTTTTTCGAGACAGGGTTTCTCTGTGTAGCTTTATGCCTTTCCTGGAACTCACTTGGTAGCCCAGACTGGCCTCGAACTCATAGAGATCCGCCTGCCTCTGCCTCCCAAGTGCTGGGATTAAAGGCGTGTGCCATCACCGCCCGGCAAGAAGTAGATTTTTTAAGCCTTTGGGTAAGCATGGTTTTTCACTTCTCTTAAGAAGTAGATTTTTTAAGAGAAGTGAAAAACCATGCTTACCCAAAGTCTGGGACGTAGGTGTTCATATATAGAACACCTTCTATGACAAACACTGAAGCTGTGCATCTGCAAACTGGTGAATGGGGAAAACAACATGTACATCTATATGATGGCATGCTATCAACACAGAAGAATGAACCAATGAACCATCCTCAATACATATGAACATAAACAACTTATCTGAAGAAAACAAGCCTGAAACAACCCAGAATGTATATGCTCTCTCGTGCAGATGAAGTTTACAGAAAGGTCAAAATTCTAGAAAGAGAAACAGGTGCCTGGATGCTGGAGAATCCAAGTAGATGCAGGAATTCACTGAAAATCATCACAACAGAAATTTGAGGGAAGTCTAGAACTGTTTCAAAGTGGAGGGATAGTTCCCCAAATCTCTAATCAAGTGAAAGTCATTTAAATGCATGTGCAAAGTATGTAAATTTTGTGACACTTGAATTAGCCCTAAACAAGGGTATAAGTTGTGTCCTATCTAATGATTACTAAGGAGGTGAATGTCTGTAAACAGTAAAGTGAATAAAAAGGAATGACAAAATTAATTTCAGTATTTAACTAATAAACAGGGTAGAGGTGAAAGCAGCCTATGAGGAATGATAAATGTCTTGTTGAATGCATTTAGGGGAAACTGTTTCTTAATCTGGTTAATGGGCATAGGCTAGCAACTGAAAAAAATGCCACAAATATGTATATAGTATAGTGTTTTCCACATTTAAATAGTGCTACAAATTATATGTATATGTAAACAACTTTAAAGGCTTTAAGAGTTAACGTAAGTGTTCATGAGATATAGATATTCAGGTAGAGAATTTAGGTAGAATTATGTGACATGAAAATATTTATGTGAAGTTCCATTTTATGATACAGGATGACTACTTTAATTTTTAAACTTGTTTGTGTTTGTGTGTGCTCATTGTGTTCAGGTGTCTATTACGTCAAAAGAGGATGTCAAACTCCCTGGAGCTGGAATTACAAGCAACTGTGCGTTGCCTGATGTGGGTTCTGGGAAGTGAACACCAGCACTGTGGGAAAGCAGTAAGTGTTCTTAGCCACTGAGCCATCTCTCCAGCCCAAGAGGGAGCTTTTTACTCCCTCTTTCCTCATGTATCATTTAATAGATGGTTAAATATTTTGCCATCTGAAATCAGGGCTTGAATTAGAGTTTTGCTCTAGCTGGTATTCATCATAGGTTTTTTTACACCAACTGTGGACTGACAAGGCCAGTACTAAGTATTTTTCTGGCATAGCATTTCTAGACAACGAAATAGCTGCTCCAGGCCAGCATACATTTTGAAAGATTTTCTGACAAGCTGCTCTAACCTTTACACTGTAGCAGATATTTTATTAGTAGGTTTTTCTTCTCTCACATCCTTTAGGAATATATTCCACCTGACACCACACACACACACACACACACACACACACACACACACACACACACACACTCACATGCACGTTCACGCATTACACACACACACACCACACACACTTGATTTCTGCATTGACAATTCATCTTTAAGCAGGATCATTTTTTCCATAGTTCTGTTTATCAATGCCTATTTGATAAATATTCATCTTTGTATTACGTATATTGTATTAGAAAGCTCAACACTCTTATAATATACTTTTTTTTTTGGTTAATGACTTAAAGTTCTGTATCTACAACAAAAGCTTTGGCCACTAGAGCCGTACACTTATCTGTAAACAGGGTCTTTTCTCTGTCCCATCGTGTCTCACAGCTGCTTCCAAATAATCTCTCAAAGGCTTATATTAATTATAAATGCTTGACCGGTAGCTCAGACTTATTACTAACTAGCTCTTACACTTAAATTAACCCATAATTCTTATCTATATTTACCCACATGCCTTGGTACCTTTTCTCAGCCCAGTATTCTCATCTTGCTTCCTCAGTGTCTGGCTGGTCACTCCTGACTACGCCCTTCCTCTTCCCAGCATTCTTAGTTTGGATGCTTTGCCTCTACTTCCTGCCTGACTACTGGCCAATCAGCATTTTATTAAATCAATTCTGGTGACAAATCTTTACAGTGTACAAGAGGGTTATTCCACAGCACTTATCTGAGGTTGTTACTTTTGTTGTGTCTTTGTGTTGGGAATGTACAGCCTAATGTGGAATAAAGTGATATTTGCTTTGAAAGATTCAATGTACTGTTGCTCCCTTAACCTTTGGTAAGTTCTCTGTTCAGTAGCCCTAAGTATACAGTTGTGCTAATTCTAAATAACTCTTTGGTACAGAGCCAAGTAGACTACTGGGACTCTTGAATGGAACAGCATGTTCTATACTTGTTTCTGCAAATCTCCTAATTAACTTTGATATGAATTATGTCTCCAGTAATTTGAGTATCAATCAAATAGGAACTGTTTTATTGAATTTGAACACCATTAAGTTGGATTCAGCTATGATAGACTCTAAGACTATTAATTTAAATACTAAGAATTCCTTACAGTAGACATCAATTTTCTGTAGTTTAATATACATAGATGTTGAATTCAGCTGTAAATGTGTGCATTTTATATCTCCTAATTTTCATATATTATATTCTATAGTAAAATAATAAAAAGAACAAATACCAAAAAAACATGGGTAGCCTTATTGTTATTCTTAAATACCTTAAAATCCAGATTTTAAAAAAACTCAATGGCAGGCATATATTCAAGTGATGGATATATCTGCTTGCTGTCATTCTTGAAGATTTTAATAAATAGATAAGTGAATTGAGACTCATATACTTTACTCATCAAGGCTGAGAGCTGTGAACACTTCAGGATGTTATTACTTAGTGAGGCAGGCAGATTTAAAAGGAGAAAGAATAAAAAAAGAAAAAGAGAACTGGGTCCTTCCTCTGTTGTCTGGAAAATCTAACAAAGACTTGTGAGGGAGGCCATCAGCTTGCACTGGAAAAAGGAGTGAGTAATGGATCTTTGGAATCTGACTTTTCTTAGATTAGTGAACCTGAAAAGGAGACATGCTATTTAAAAATATGCCGTGCTAAGATCTTTCATTGTTTAGTGAGAATTGTGGAAAGACTGCTGAGCTATTGGAGACCAGAATCATATATAGGGCGCCTTTTATGTATTAAAGTAGAACACGCTATGAGAAACTCAGATGAGGTAGGGTCAGTAAGGTAATAAGTAAATAAATGAAGGAAGGAAAGGAAAGAAGGAAGGAAGGAAAGGAGAAAAAGAGGGAGGCAGGAAGGGAGGAAAGAAAGAAAAAGAATTCAAAGAAGGAGAACGTATCTACTGCTGAGAGCCATGCATGGCGGCTCACCTTCATAGTCCCAGCACTGGGGAAAAAGAGGCAAGAGAAACACCCTGAATTCAAGGCCAGCCTTCTGTACATGGTAAATCCTAGGTCATCCTGGGATGTAGATTGAGACTTTGTCTTACACACACACACACACACACACACACACACACACACACACACACACACACGCACGCACTTTGACAAGATGCTATTTGGGTAGATAAAGCAAGCATTAAATGTTTTATTTGAATAATGAGATAACCAAAGTATAAAGAGGACTGCGCATAATGATCTAGACAGAAAGGCAGGCAGATAAATGTTAAACATAAAGGGATTATAGTAGAAATAAAAGGTCTCTAAAAACCCTATTGGCATTACAGCATGCCAATATGCTGGTATATAGATATTTTATTGAGTTTGAAACATTTCTACTTAGAGGAAAAGGGGGAACCCAAAATAAAACTCATAAGAAAGTTATAAGAATTCACAAAGAGCCAAGGAGATGGCTCAGTGGTAAAACAGGTGCTGAGCAAGCATGGGGATCTAAGCTCTGATCCCCAGCACTCACGGAAAATCTGATGTGGTGGAGAGATTCTGTAATTCTAGAACTCATACAGTGAGTTGGAAGGGTAAAACAGAGGAATCCCTAGGAAATTGAGCCCAGCATCCACACTAGCAAACAAGAGATCCTGTTTCAAACAGGTGGAAAGTAAAAAACCAACACCTAGAGGTGTCTTCTGGCCTCCCCATGTGTGCTTTGGCATGTGAATGCTCGCACCCATATACATGGGCACACACACGCACACACACATACACACACACACCTACAAATACAATAAAATGAATTCACAAGGAACTTATACAAGACTCTCAAGTTCTTGCCTTGCAGTTGTATAAACAGCAAACAGTTGCTAAAGGGAAGAATGACTCTCTGGTGGATTTGTCTGTATGTGTGGGAAGCTCTAGTGATACAGATTTTGTGAGTCATGGCTCACACTGGAATGAGGTTTGGAGTGAGGCAGCTGCCTGGATAACTCATACTCCTACATAGAAACTCTCACCTGTGCTATATAAATAAAGTTATTGGTTCATTAAGCTAGCCTTGGGTGGCATCATTTATTTTCTGTTATTGGTACCCTACAGGTATTGCATAGACATCTATTCATATCTTTTCAGGAACAATAAAATAGAATCATTACTTGAACAGAAGCCAACAAGATCAAAGATAAGTTTGGGAGAAACAGATGCATGGGACATACTATGGGTGATAAGAACCATTCAAACACAGAGCAGCCATAGGAAGAATTCTAGTGTGTCTTCCTTCCTCTGGTATGAGAATGTGGCACATCTCAACCACCATCCTTCCCTGAAATGAAGTCTAGACAATCTGAAACAATCTGGATTAAACAAGTCACATAATTTTATGAGTCATTATGGGTACCTGGTTACTGATAGCTGAAGTCTACAGGAACCTAAGGGATTAGAAGATAAGACATGCAAATCTGGCATTAGTGACAAAAGAGGACACGAAGGAGGTGGCCTTTGATACCTCCTTCCAGGCCAAACAGGATTGTGTTTACGTGAGAGTGGAAAAAGGAGTTAGTTCATCAGAGTCCTTGGGAATTGTGTGGGACTTCAGTGGCTTTCCTGACTCTGAGGCAGAATGTGATCTTCACAAGGTAGGAGATGCTCTGAAAGATCTGGATGACATGGGTGGGATTAGACTTAGAATATAATGTAAGTCAGCTCCATAAAAGAAGAAAAAAAGATCATATGCCTTGTTCGGGTCACTGAAAAGTAAATGTGGGGTATGTGTTGGGCTAGAGTTCTTAGTGGTTAAAACTGATGAAAAAACCCAATGCAAATGCTTGTGAGTCATCCACCCATTGTGGTTTGAGCTTTTGAATCAAGCTGCCCCAGGCTTCTCTAAGTAAGCCTTCACCCATGCTTTGGTATGCACTACGTATAAACTCATTACTACATGAATCTAGACTTGGGTGGAATCATTTCTTTGGACTAGTCCTATTTAGGGGGAATAGATATTCATTCATATGACTCCAAAGTCAGGTATAACATGTGCTATAGGAATGTTACATTACAGAGGGGAGAATGGTGGTATAAGAGAAAGAGGAAATGATTAACAGTGACAGGACTCATTTGGAGCACAGAGAATGACCATTATTTTTTAAAATATCATGGATTAAAAAGAGTCTTTTATGGTGATCAAACTGGCCCACTGTTACTCTCACTAAATCTGGTGCTTTATGAGATCCCAAAGACTCCACAAGGAAACTCATAGGACTGATAAACACATTCAACAAAGTATAATTACAAAATCAGCGGGCAAAAAGAAATAGTTTTCCTATCAACAAAATAATGAAGATAACAATGAATTCAGGAGTGTAATCTCACTCATGACAGCTTCAAAAATAAGACTAAATACCTATGAACGAATAGACTCCAGGAAGAAGAAGTATTCTATGATGAAAACTTTTGAAAAATAGAAGAAAAACTGAAGATACCAGAAGACAGAAAGACCTACCACGTTCAAAGATGAGCAGCATTAATATCATGAAAATGGCTATAGTACCAGTTGTGATCTAATGGTTCAATTCATTTCCTGTCAAACATCAAGTGACATTCTTCATGGAAATAAAATTATCCTAAAATTCATAGGGAAGCACAAAAGAACCAGAATTGACAAAACAACTCTGAGCAAAAGAACAATACTGGAGTTGTCACAATACCTGATTTCCAATTATAGTATAGCAACATAGAAGCAACAACAGCAATGGTACTGATGCAAAAAAGTCACATAGAACAGTGGAATAGAAAACTGGGACTAGAAACAAACCCATGAAATATCCACCTGGTTTCTTTCAAAGGTTTCTCATTGTCTAAATAAATAATAAGAAAACAATCTTGTGGCTGAAAGTTTTCTCTGGTCCTGCCCAGACCTATGGGCCCCACAACCGCTTATAAAATAATCACTCAGAAGCCTATATTAATTAAAACTACTCAGCCATTAGCTCAAGCCTACCACTGACTAGCTCTTACATTTAAACTCAGCCCATTTTTGTTAATCTATATGTTGCCACATGTTTCTGGCTTTACCTGTGTGCCTTTACATGCTGCTCCATGGATGGCGGGCTGGAGTCTTCCCTGACTCAGCCTTCCTGTTCCCAGAATTCTCCTTGTCTGTTTACCCTGCCTATACTTCCTGCCTGGCTACTGGCCAATCAGCATTTTCTTTATTAACCTATCAGAGCAACACATTCACAGCATACAGAACAATATCCACAGCACAGCCGCTTCACCAAATGATGGTGAGAAAACTGAATTTCCCCATGTGGAAGAATGAAATTCTCAATCACTACCCACACCCTTCATTTCCTGTAACCTCCCTTGTTTTTCTGACATCACCATCACCCCCTTACAGGTCATACTTTTTGATATATGGATCTATTATAGAATGCCCATGGTTTTTACTCAAACACTACATGGCTAATATTTTTATTTATTTTGAACATCAAATTATTTTGACATAGAATATATTGGTATTTTAGAATACAGACTTAACTTAAATCTCTCCTCCTTTAATCTACAGCCTAAGAGAAACGTGATTGACAACACAAGGCTGATATGAAAGCAATAACATCAGTCTACAGTATTCATGAGAACAAAAATATGCCATGCACAAAACTTTAAATTGAAAACTAGTGGAATATTTACTTGAAATTGAAGCATGTTGATGTTTTCTTTAAATACCAGTGAGATTACATTGTCATATTTCAAATGTTTATACATTTTGATTAAATTCTCTTAAACTCAATTTCACAGCTGAGTCAGAGTTCCAGTAGGAAAATACTGACAAAGCTGTTGACTTAGAACTTGGGTGAATACTACTTTTTGTGTGAATCTATTTTACTTCATCAACTTGATCATCTATATTTCTCTTTCTCTGGAGCTTTTACATGATAAACAGAAAGAAATTTCATTCTGACAAAATAAAAGAAACTGGAAGGATCCAGTGGTAAACTTGAGGAGCCACTAAAAAATAAGTAAGTAAATAAATAAATAAATAAAAATAAAACCAGCAGCACCATGAAAATACTTCCATTCAAACTTCCATTCCTAATGGATGGGTATACTTACACACACACACACACACACACACACACACACACACACACACACACACACAGAGAGAGAGAGAGAGAGAGAGAGAGGCAATTCTATGAATACAGAATTGCTGAATCCTATTACAAGGCTGTTGTTATAGAGATTGCCTCTCTCAAATCTGTTAAAAGCATTTAAGGGGTTGGGGATTTAGCTCAGTGGTAGAGCACTTGCCTAGCAAGCGCAAGGCACTGGGTTCGGTCCTCTGGAAAGGAGGAGGAGGAGGAGGAGGAGGAGGAGGAGGAGGAGGAGGAGGAGGAGGAGGAGGAGGAGGAGGAGAAGAAGAAGAAGAAGAAGAAGAAGAAGAAGAAGAAGAAGAAGAAGAAGAAGAAGAAGAAGAAGAAGAAGAATTTAAAATATGTCTTTATGAAGAGTTCCTTCCATTCCATGTTTTCTCTTAATTGCTCTTTCCCTTGCTACCCCAAAACCCTTTAAGTTTGAGATAATTCCATGTCTCTTTTTGGTTTTGATTTTATTGCTTTTGGATTCATGTCTACAAAAAGTCATAACCTATTATGCAGATGTGTTCAATTTTCTCCTCTACATTTTCACCTAATAGGTTTACTTTTTAATATTAGGTTTTACACTTAGTCTCTGATTTTGAGTTGCTTTTGTATGACATTTTATACAGATATCATCTCAGCATTGTGATATCCAGTTCTTACCATACCAATTGATTAAAGAGGAAGCTTTTCCACAGTGTGTTCTTATGGCATTCGCATGGAATTGTTTTTATTCTGGTCCCTTGGTCTATGTGCCAGTTTTTATGCCATTATCATGTTGTTTTGGTTAATGTGAATCTGTGACGCATTTTGAAATTAAGTGCTATGATGTCAATTTGGCTGTTATTAGTCACAATTGCATGAGTTATTCATAGTCTTTTATAGTCTTCCTGAATTTTAGGGCTTTTTTTTCTAATTCTGTGAAGAATGCTATTGACATTTTATGGGGATGACATCAAACATGTAAATATCTTTGAAAATATTAATATGTAGAATATATGTGGAATTCAATAATCTTATCAGAAACAAGTACACAAATTATAATCAGAATAGACTATTTCAGAAATCATACAAATTATCAACAAATCTATGAAACATGGTCCATAACCAGGGATGTTTAAAAAGTTCAAATAAAAAGTACAGTAAGATGCCATGCTGTCTCGGAATAGCTATCAAAGCCACACAAAACACTCATTCTGGTGAGGATTTGGAGTGAATGGGATTCTTGCACACTTTTAGTGGGGGTGTGAATGAATACCATCACTATATAAAGCAGCATGGGGTACCTCAAGCAACTAAAAACAGTTCTAACCTATGATCCAGAAAACCCACTCGAGTCTACACTCTCCCAAATGAAAATAGAATAAGAAATATATACTTGCCCTGCCTGCTCATGCTGATTTCAGTGTTATTTTCCAAAGTTCAACCATGGAATCAATCTAGGTGCACTTGACATATACAAAAGTAAGGAGTACACACGCACACGTGCGTGCGCACACACACACACACACACACAGATAGATATAGATATAGATATATAGGAATAAGTAGAGTAACCAAGAACAGTGGTAATAGCTTGTACTATTTGGTAGGGGCAGGTCTGTGGGATCCTACTGATCAATAGCTCAAAAAGAGATAACCCATGCTTGACACTAGCCTTTTATTTTTAGACTATGGTGTCTGGGGGAGACTTTGTCAGCCCATTATAGCATAATTCCTTTTATATATGTATACATATGCATTTTAGAAAGCTTTTGCAATAGTAGGTTTACAGATAGCATTTTCCAAGGTCTTTAGTGCTATTTATTCCTTCTTCCTTTACCTTCCCAACCCCACCCCATTTACCTATTCAGTTCTATTATTCCACTTTCCTCTCCATATTGCCTGTGTTCTAGCCCCATCTCTGAAAATCCTCCATATACCACACGGCCCCTGACCATTGACTTACCAACTGCTATGGATGTTACAATTTAAATGCACATATCTGAAGCTTCAAATCTAGCATTAAGAGATTTCTGGATCTGAGTTACCTCAGTATGCTTTCCCCAGTTCAATTCATTTACCTAGAGGTTTCATTTTTCTTTACAACTGAATAATACTCCATTCTGTGTTAGATGGCAATTAACATAGAGACAAAAACTAGCCAATGTGCAGAGAATAAGATAAAGGGAATAATAATCTCTAGATGGAACAGCTATATAACAGTTTTCTTCTGAGAGCTCTGGGGTCATCATAAAGAGGGGGTGGAAGGATTGTGAAAGCCAGAAGTACTGGTTGTCTATAGTGAAACATTATCTACTGTGCATGACAGGGCTGTTTTACACATGAACTCACAGCCATTGTGAGTACTTGCATAACATCTGTACAAGATCGAGACTGCCAGAGGAGAGACTCATAAAACTCCACCCAGAACTGATCTGCCATTGATAATTGATGGCTGCTGGAGGAGGGGAATCAAGATTTCCCCAGGGATGCAGCCCTTGAAAGGCTACCTATGCTCCAGTGCATGATCTTATAGCCATGCACATACAAGCAGCACTAAGTGTATTTGGTGAGTTTAGAAAGAAAGGAGAGAGAGAGAGGGGGAGAGAGAGAGAGAGAGAGAGAGAGAGAGAGAGAGAGAAGAGAGAGAGCGCCTGAATCTGGGAGAGAAAAGCAGTGGGAGTATGGGGAGGAATAGAAGGGAAGGAATATGGTTTTATTTGATCAAAATGCATTTAATACATGTGTGAAATTCTCAAACAATAAAAAAGAATGAAATCCTAAATGAAATTTGAAGCAAAGTGGATGGAAAAAATAATATTTTATATTAAATAAAGTAGCTCAAGCACACAAGCATAATAGCATATTCTGTCTCATATAGAAGATGAAAAATGTCAGCTTTGATGTAAAATTGAATTTACTAGGTTGAAGAGAGAACATATATAAAGGGAATTAAGAGAAGTGAGGGAAGAAATAATTTGTTTGATGACTTTATCACAACAACCTGTTACATGTTTTGTGAATGAAAGTCTACAAGATATTTGCTTGAAGTCTTCAAGTATAAAGAAACAGTAAGGAGAGGAGGAGGTTAATTATTCCAGTCTGATCCCTGTGAGCCATACACTTGTCACTGTGCCCATTTAATGGGCCAATAAGTGTGTTGAGAAAAGCAGCTGTGTTAATAAATGCAATGCTACAAACCCAGAGAAAATCTCTAGCTGCAAAGTGATATTATCACGTGAAAAAGGCTCTCTGCCTGAAATCCTGGTTTAAGGTGTTAATTTTAAACAACTCATAAGATAGATTGTAGGGCAGAAATAATGGTCTAGATATTGATTGACAAAGCAAACCAAGTCTTTGATCTCCTGTGCCTTAGAGAAAAGTTGACTTTAGGCACATGGAATGTGGAGCACCTTAATGTAGAAAGATAAAATGAGAGAAAGAGAAATTCTCTTTTGATTAGCTTGTGTTTGAGAATGGACTTACCCTTTTTTTGAAACTTAAAATGCCTAATATGCTGAGATCAATCATGCATTTTGGGGCAAACGAATATATCATAGACTCTATGTCTACCACACATATACTATGTATATGTGAACACTATGTGTATGTTTACTCTATGCCTACCATAATTAAAGACAAAGAGAAGATATTTTTCTATAGTTATTTCAAAATGGAACTTTAGTAATAAGAGAGAACTATCTTAAATTGCAAATGGTGAGGATGAATCAAACTTGCTTTAGTCCTGTGTCTCCGAGAAAGCTCTAAGGGTAACAGTCATGGCTGGCCAGAGATGCTCACACACCTGACAATGCACAGGTACCTTGAGAGATATGAACATCTAATTCGGACTATCTACAAAGAGACTGCCTAGAAGATGATATGAGCCCATGAGGGAATTTTGGTCCTCTATAGAGAAGGGAAGTAACTCCTGCTCCTTGAATTAGATCAAGGAATGTATTTGCAATGTTAGTGAGAGCCACCCTGCACTGGGTGATCTGCCCTGGTTCCACAGTCATCCCATACACATTTCATTTTGTTCTCCTTCTCACGGTGTTCCTCATCTCTCTCAATGTTCCGATTTTTTGCTCTCATTTCTCATCACACATGGCCACTTGTTAAGTCACAGTTTTTCCATAGCTCTTTTGCATCAGGATGTTGAGCACCAATGTGTGCTCAATTTTCCTAATTGCCCCTGTTCCTCTAAACTCACCAATTTAATGTGTCTGAGCTTTCCATTTTTCCAACAAAATAAAATAAAATCTCCCCTGGAGCTATTCTTCTCCTGCTTTTAAAAGAACAATGAAAGATTCTCCAGGATGCTTCTCATTTACATTACAAGTTAGGGCTTCAGAAGCCTCTCATTCTGGCTCACCAGTCTGTATTTATATACTTTACTGAAAAATAATTAGGAAGGTGGTCATTGTTCTCCATCCATTGGCTTCAATCAGACTTCCTTTTTGACCCTAAATAATTCATATGCTTCTCTGTTCTTTGCACAGGTTCAGTTGAGCCTTCATCTCCTCTCACTTGGATGTGGAACATTCAGATCCGTTCGGTTTATTCCTTTCTAGTTTTTCAAGCTGACTTCAAGTCTTATCTCATTATTTCATTTTCCACTCCCGAAGAAGGTTAAGCAAATTTATGTGTTCAGGGCAACTCTGCACATATTGCCTGTTTCACCTCCATGCTGTCCTGCCATCTGATACCCATCTACTCCATGTTTAATCATTCCTTATGCTATTTTTCTAATAAAACAAACACCTTCAATGCCATGAAATGCATTCATTCTCTCACGCTCTGTTGCCAATCCTCGGTCTGCTTGAAGAGGGTTTCAATCCTTGACTGCATTACTACCTCCAACTTCTTCCATTTTTCAGATTCTGTCTCACATAGCATCTTCTCAGTGAAGTCTTTCTTTAGCCTGATCAAAGGTTGTCATAATTCCTTCTCTATATCGTCTCTGCAGACTGTATCTAAATGTAGAGTCATTATCAGAAGCCACTAGAATTAAAAATTACCGCAGACATTCTGCTTCAAAGACAACAACTTCCCATGAGGGTATTCCTGCAAATAAATATATATTTATGACAATCTCAGAGGAACTTGAGATTTAGACCACTTTCTTTTAATTACCCAACTGTCTGACTAGTAACTTTGCTCTTTTTTTATTAATAGGTAGGTAAAATGTCAATAAATTTATATTTTATATTTGGTGCAGTTAAAATACTTAGGATTAAAATTTAATCCAAGAACTGGACTGAACTTCATTGTACTGCTGGTATTTTAGTCAGTAATCTTAACAGAAACCTTTAAATGAAAGCTCATGCACAAGAAATACAATGTATGCTGAGAATGAACCACATTGTCTATGTAGTTCAAATTCATGTTTGTTAACTTGTAAGGTTATTTGTAAAGAACTGAACATCCTTTGAAAGCTACAAAGATAAGTTGATGAATAGCTTATAATTTGTCATAGGGAAGCCCAGAAGGCCAGAGGAAGAATTAGCTGTCTTATATATGAGTTCCTGCCAGCTTGTGATAGGTCCTTACAATGGCTGCATCTGAGTAATTGTCTTGACAGATAGTTTTGAAGGCTTTAAGACAGCTCCATTGCCTTCTCCTTTCCGGAATTATCCTGAACACTCATAGATGTGTATAACCAAAGACCACTGAAGATCACTTACTCTATCATCAGGTACATGATTTCTATCCCAAGATTTGTCATTTGCTAGTTCTGTGATCTTGGCCAAGTTAATTTGGAATTCATGGCTTGGTTTTCTGAAGCTCCTAAAAAGAAGAGTTTTTGTTTTTGTTTTGTTCTCTTTTCCTACAAAATGGTTCTGAGGAACTAATAATTTAACGACTCCCTCCGATCACTTGGCAATTCCAAAGTCGGGCCCACTATCCTCCTTGGCACTTACCATCTTTTCCTAGGCATCTCCCCATCATGCTCCCTCTGTTAAATTAATGAGTTCCATCCATCTCCTTCCAGGACATGAAGGAGCTACAATTGTGAGGTCTTGTTGCCATCTCTTTTTCTTCACTCCTATCATTATTTTGACCATGACCCATTTTGATTACACCCACATAGTGTCTGGTGTGCTGGTAGTCCCATTCATCTTGCATAATTTCTCCTACCACAACCAAAGCTTTTACAGGCCACGTTTCCCCGACAGTCCTCAGCCTGGTCTTCTTGATGCTAGTTTCTCATTTAATTCATTATCCAAAGTGTTTATTTAGAGTTGTTTTCTATCAGTACAGACTTCAAGACAGCAACATATATATTCTCTGTTTTACCAGAGTCAACCAGTCCCATCCTGTAATGTATAAGGCAGTTCCAGTAGCCAGGCTCTTAACCTTGTACCAGTCAATCCCATTGCAATTCAACTCTCCAGCACCCATGCAGATTTTCACTTACAATGGTACCTTTGCTCATCTATAACTTACAAACACTCTACCATCACTCTTCAGTCCTGTTTCAAATCTTCTGGTCCAAGATTTCTTCTATCTCTTTACATAGTTTCAAAAGTATTTTATTTACTCCTTCCCCCCACCATACTTGCTTTTCTCATTACTCATTAGAATTTTATAAATCAACTCCCCTCTAATTATCAGCTTAAAATTTCCAAAAAAAAATTTATCACCTCATGCATGTTTTGAAGGTCAAGGGTCAAGGAGCAGTATAGGAAAAAAATACTTGTGGCTGAAGGTGTCTTCTGAGGTTGACAGCAAGAAATTTTCCAGTAATAGAGCAGTCTCAAGACTTCACTTCAGTTAAAGACATTGAACTACATAGTTTTGGAATCAAGCTTCTAGACTTTCCTACATAGTCTACTCCTATGGGTGCTGCTATTATGGCTTACCCAGAAAAAGTAGTCCAGGTGAAATATGCAATAAGCTGTCAAGACAAAGATATTACTCAAAGTGACATCTCATCACATTTTCCATAGCTATTAGCCACACCAAACAATCTTAACATGCTATGTGAGTGACATAAACAGAATCTGGGCCCTAAGATTAATAGACTTTGAAGATCTTGGAGGTGGCTGCCACATTCTCCTAACACACTGTTTTGTGCTTGCCACAGCACCCACCACCACAGCACTCAGACATCTCTTCTGCCTAGATACCAAATAATTATCATTATCCTTTTATATCATCTGGTAATATTATTATGATTAGTTGATATCTACTGAAAATTATTTTGTATGGGTGCTTGTCTATCATAGTCAAGGTTCTGAGTTATTTATGGCTGAAGTCCTGACTATGGTTTATGTTACATGCCTATAAACTCTAAAGCATAGTATAAATGTACCATTGTTAGTCATGTGTGCTGCAAAAGAGATTTGGGTGACATTAATTTCTTTTTTTTCTTATAAAGGAACAATTTAATTGGGGCTGGCTTACAGTTTCAGGGCTTTAGTCCATTATCTTTATGGTGGGACACAGCTGCATGCAGGCAGACATGGTGCTGGAGAAGGAGCTGAGACTTCTCTTTCTTATCTTTAGGTGCAGAAACAACTGTGTGTCACACTGGGCATGGATTGAGAAGAGTAAACTTCAAAGCCTTCCCCTTATAGTGACACATTTCATCCAACAAGGCCACAACTACTCCAACAAGGCCACACCTGCTAATAGTGTCACTCCCTATGGGGGCCATTGTGGTGGCATGAATGTCAATGAGACACCATTACTAAATATTAGTTAAGGATATATATTCTATTAACTCAATTAAACTAATTGAATATATTTTTGCTTTTTTCATGAAGAATGATAATGTTTATCAGGAAAAATACTAGTACTTATATTCTCAGATAAAATCACTGCTTTTATGCTCAGACACCTGCTTGTTTCTTCCTTTCCTGATCACTATAAGGTTTCTCAATCTCTAAAATATAGGTGATGTTTTCTTGAGCAATTGAAGCTGTTAATATTGTAAAAGAAAATATATGTTAAACTACAGAGGAAAGTGTAAACATTTACTCAAGCAGTACTACAGAAGACTCAGTAACTACATATGGATCAAAGACTTTCCTGGTTGATGACTGGTGACTTCTCAACTTCCTTCTTCATATGTCCACTTTTATAAAGATTTATTTATTTGTATTTTATCTGTATGATAGCTTTGCCTGAATGTATGTCAGTGTACTGTGTTCATGTCTGGTGCCCACTGAAGCCAGCAGATGATGGCAGATCCCCTGGAGTTGAGGATTCAGAACATTGTAAGCCACTATAGGGGTTCAGGGAGCTGAATCCAGATCTTCTGCAACAGCAGTGTGTCTACTTAAAAACTGAAACTTCTCTCCAGCCCCTACACCTCCAGCTTGTATCAACTCTCCCCAGTTTGACCCTGCTGCCTTCTGTTTGAACTGGTTCCACATATTCTATTCAGAACATGAATGAAAGTTACAGCCTAGAAGTTAGGACAATTCAAATGTGTCAATAAAGCCGGGCGGTGGTGGCGCACACCTTTAATCCCAGCACTCGGGAGGCAGAGCCAGGCGGATCTCTGTGAGTTCGAGGCCAGCCTGGTCTCCAAAGCGAGTTCCAGGAAAGGCGCAAAGCTACACAGAGAAACCCTGTCTCGCAAAGCTACACAGAGAAACCCTGTCTCGAAAAACCAAAAAAAAAAAAAAAAAAAAAAACAAATGTGTCAATAAGATCTCCACTATTCATCCAAAGAAACTCACACCTATGGATAATCTGGTATAATATCAAAAGTATAATTCCATATTTCAGTATACCAATTAAATCATAATTACTAGAAGTGGGATTCTGGCACTGGCATCATCATTTTACAAAAGATCGACAGTGAGCTATGATATTCCTGTGTCATTGAAAGTTAACACCTGGTGACCTGAAATGGCAAGGCAAAGTGACCATAATAGGCTTACCATCAAATGTGATTCCATCTCAGAATATAAGGCCAGGAAGTATGCAAATAGTGTTCATAACCATAATAATATTAATAACTCAGAGAATTACAATTTTTCTAAGATCAATAGGAAAACTTACATTTAGACATACTCTTGTTGGACAGTAAATTGAGTGGTATAATATTCTTTCAGTCATCCTTTCAACACTTACAATTTGTAACTAAAAGATGAATAGTTACAAACATCTGACTCATTTTCTAGTTACTATATTTTCCAATAAAAATGCAATATCCATTTCTATGGAGATAAAAATATATAGCATATCTTAGGATCAAATTAATTCATCCAGATGATTAGCTCCAACATTTTTCCACTATTCAATTCTAATAGACTCAATGTATCAATTTTATTATGACTGATAATGATTAGCCAGTTGACAGAATCTAGACTCACCTAAGAGAGAAATCTCTGGGCACATCTGTGAAGGCTTTCCTAGACTGGGTTAACTGAGGTGCTAATGTCTCCTCCTGAACATTCTCTGGGCTGGGAGTCTGTGCAGAATAAATCTAAGAAAGTAAGCTGAGTGCTTACGTTCAGCTCTCTGTTTCCTGACTGTGAATACAGTGTAACCAGATATCTCAAGTTCTCGATGCTAGGACTGAAGGAATCCTTGGGCTGGGTCAGAAATAAATGCCTCCTTCCTTAAGCTGCTTTTGTTAGACTTGTTAAAAAGTAACGAAAACAGACTTGTAATACAACATATGCAGATTGTTTAGTTCAGAAGGAAAGCTCCCATGTCGTTCTACAGACGCCTGTACTGCCAGCCAAGGAAAAGATGTGGATCTAAGAGATGCTCATGGCATTGACCATCTCTAAGAACTGCACTTAGACTAAGCCAACTCTTTAGTGGACCAGATCAACCAATTTTGAAATCACACCTTCAAAAAAAATTAAGTTTACTTTGTATTAGTTGAGAAAAGAATAGAAAAGATGAAAAGTGATCTTATTAAAGAGCTCTAATTTTACTACTTGTAAAGAGACACTTCTAACTACTAAAATGTTGTGGAGAGAAAGCATGCCTTTTATGATACAATTTTGCCCCTTATATGGAATATGCTATTATGAATTTGACACTGAGTTGGAATTTCTAAAGAAAAACAACCACAACACTTCAAAGTCAGAGATAATTTGAGAAAACATGGTCCTTCTGGAAAGAGTGACCTTAATATCAAATGGCCAGCTTCTGACTCCATACATATTGCCCTATTCATTAAGTCACTAAAGCTTGGCATCTCATAAAGATGAAAGCCACTTCTCTTTCATTACCAATAACCTCCCGTAGAGTATTCACAAACTTATATTTCCATCAACTCATTTGATCTTTTCAAATTAAATTACTCTCTTTAAATGAATGAGATGAAAAGTGAGTTTTATTAAAATTAATGCTCTTCCTCACCTTTCAAATGTGAACTGCAATAATTATGTCCAATTTTAAATGTTTTCTGATAATGATCTTCTATCTCAACCTCACACATACTACACAGAAATCCTTTGATTGAGACAGGGTTTGAAATGGGCAATTTGCTCCAATACTTGGGAGAAATGTCTAGAACACATTATTTGTCTTTGGTTGCATTTCATTGGCATAAGTTATAAATTTTATTGCACTTTATGTGCTTCTATGAGAGATTCTTATTTAAAACATTTTAGTCAAAACTATTGCTTGGCTTTATTAAGTGCCCCTGCTCAGTGTAGGAGCTCTGCCGTAACAGCCTCAGGTTTCAACTTGATTCTGATTCTGAAGCACTCTTCAATCTCAGCCTGTATGCTTAGCACAGTAGAGAGGGATCCACAATGCTGCCACATTAAAGCCTGAGATACAAGATTCAGACTACGAGTCTACTGATCTCTACCAACAATAAACGTACATGAAACAGTTGTGAGAGCCTGCTTTTAGATCACAGTACTGTTGCATTTCCTTGGCTAAGCTTGCCTACAGGTGAAAGACAGCTAAGGGTAAGTCTATCCACACTTTTGGGTCAAACTATTAAGTTTTATTTTAAACGTTTTCTAGAGAAAATCATAGTTGACTTGATGTTGGCATTATGTCAAAAAGTGATCACTGGTAAAATTACCATAATATATACAAATATTTTAAAGCATTTCAAGACAAACATAAAATGTCTAAAAAAAAAAAAAAAACCAAAAAAGGTGGACAAAGTCTCTCTCTCTTTCTCTCCCTCCCTCCCTCCCTCCCTCCCTCCCTCTCTCCCTCCCTCCGTCTCTACACACACACACACACACACACACACACACACAATTTGATTTTTCTGCTTGTAGGGTCATGTTATAAACAGATGATAGGAGCTGGTTGGATAATGTATCTACTATCACTTTCACAATAACCCTAGTAGACCACTAATCTGTTTGATTGGCTTGGAAAGGAAGAAAATGATGTCACATTCTTTCCTTATTTCCAAATATGAAAAAAAGATAGTTTTATATAAAAGTAAAGTTCTACCATAAAAGCTGCCTGGGAAACTTGGAAGTGTCTGTTTTCTGGAGTATTTTTTTAAATCTGAAAATTAGAGTCCTGTCTGGTGTGGTAGCACATATCTGTAGTTCCAGCATTTGAGAAGTGAACACATGAAGATCATGAATTCAAGGTCATCCTCTGTTACATTGTGAGTTGTAGGCCAACCTGGGCTATGTAAGATTTGTTTCGGAAATCTACAATAAAAAATAGAGAGAAAACAAAATCTAAGATTTATTAACATGTATTATTTTAGTATGACAGAAAATGTAAAACTACTTTTAATGTGGCATATCTGTCACACAAACAAGGTAGAGTCTAAAATTAGATATCCAGAGACCCAGAAATAGATCCTCATAGAATAACTAAAGTAGTAGTTCTCTTAGCTCAAGTAGGTTAATGCCTGGGAGAACCCAGTTTTAAAAAACATTTAAATTTAAGAAAAACTTGAAAAAATATTGCATTAAAAATAGCACAGGATATTTCCTATCACAAAAAAACTCATAAAGTAACTAATAATGTAGAAGAGGTAGAGTTTTAGTAGCTATGTGTTCACAAAGCTGTACGGTTGAAGATTCATATTTGAGTTTGCTAGATTCTGCAGTTTTAGAGTTCCACAAAAGAACAAGGGCACCTAAGGTTATAAAGCATACAGAAGGTACTTTCTCTTAAGCTATTAATGTGGAGGAATATATTGACACAAAAATACCAATTTCCATATATGTTAAAGGTAAAAAACACTTTTTTTGTTGCCCAGAGTTTACAACACTGAGATGTTTTTAACGCTTAATCCAGAGAAAAATGTACTTCTGAAGCCCACTGAAGCCAACATGCAGGGTTATTGTTTAAGTCATTTTGTATTAATAGTCATTTACCAAGTAGAATGGTGTATACTTTGTAACCTCTATTCATTGGCTTCCTGAATATTTTTTCAAAAGGAAGTTTGTTGTGTGTGTGATTAGAGTGAAAAAAAAAGACTGGGCAGCATCCAAGCTTTAGGTTAGCAGAATGTCTGATATGATACATGCACATGATGAAGATTCTGGTCTCTGTGTGATTGTTCAGTTTTTTAACAAGGAGAACCCAGCAAATTCATTCCTTTCTTGATCTGAGGAATTACCCAGTTCACATCAAGATGTAAGGGTGGAACTAGGGTGACTACTCTGTCTTTTGACCCCATGTCCTTCCACTTAGCACCTTGAAGATCCTTGAAAAAACCTGCATCTATGTCCCTTTGTTTTTCCGGGGTGTGTGTGTGTGTAAGAGATTAGTTTTGTAGATCTAAGACTCTCAAATGAATTCTTTTATTGCAAGCCTAAGGGTCAGGGAAACAGCTAAAGTCAGGAGCCATTGTCTTGAGCTGTTGTGAGCCAGCATGCAAATACAGCTTATAGCAATTGATGATTCAGATGTCAACTCACCAGAGGAATGATTCTCAGATGGGGCACCCTGTCAGGCAAGGCTTGCAGGTCACAGACTCTGAATACTGTTGCTTCCATCTGTAATTTCTTGTGCAATCACAGCTATGATATCTCCCCATTACCATACATTTTCATGAAATGTGTATATGTAATCTCATGATTGCATCTCAATCTTATGGGCACATATACACCCGTGGATGGCCAGGAAGATGACCTCTCTTTAAATTGCACAATTTTAATATATAGAAAATATACTAGGAGATGCTTCATAACTAGATCTATAATTCCATGTGGATTGTAGACACTTAAAGTCTGCTCTGTTCCTTTCGCTCAAACTAACAAAAGAAAATAACAATTTCTCCTCAGTCTAAGGCTAACTGCACACATTTAGCTCATTTTTCACCTCAGAGCAAGTTCAAACTACACTAAAGCCCTTTGTAAACAGATCATAAGTTTAAAACTTTACAGTTATGTACAAGGTCAGAGTCACAGGTGTCTTACCAAGATTACTACACAAAGCACCCTAAGAAAAGCCTGTCAGTTCTTCGTTTGCCAAGCCCGATGACAATAGACCTATGTCTCAAAGTTTGTCACGGGGCACTGGGCCCCCTCTTCCCCCATCTGGTCAGTCTTACTTCTGTAACCTTGGAACCTTGTGTTGTCATGGTAAACGGCTCTGCCCTTACTGCTTACCCTAGGAATGTACTTTTGACCAATGAGCGGTAACTCTTGTAATTTTTTTCTACTGCTTCAAGCCTCTTGGAAAAGAAGAATTTTTAGGCTAGATAAAGGAGAAGCTAGGAAGGATTTAGAATTAGGACAGGAGAATCAGAATAGCACCAGAACAATAAAGAGAATGCTGTGAGCTGATTCATTCTTTTGCTCTCAGATCATTAGGTTTCCCTTGCTTGTTGTAGCATCTTTTCTGGACCCTGAAGGAGACTTTTAGGCTGGACCTAGAAGGACCCCGTTAGGCTATGTTGAGTGTAGTTTCTCTGTTAATGTCCTATGCTGTCCATGTTAGGTGTAGGGACAACCAAGCAGTATTCAGACACCTGCATGATCATGGAGATGTGGCTAATTCCCATCAGTTACGTCAGATATTACCTGTAACAGCATGTTTATAGTTACAATTTTTTGTGGTCTCCAAGTAGTGGTTAATTAGTATTCAATCTCACTGTTGTTTGAATCTTAGATGGTCTTATCATAAAAAACCCGAAGCCAGATATTGGGGTGAAAGCTGAAAGATCAGAGAAGATCAACCTCACCTTGCCAACTCCACGAATCCTCTGACTGAAAGCCTCTGAGTCTTCACCTGAAAGGGTCTCAGATGAACTGCTTTAGTTCCTGTTTCCTCATGCCTTATATACCTTTCTCTGCCCTGCTGTCACTTCCTGGGATTAAAAGCATGTGTGCTTCCTAGTCGTGGGATTAAAGGTGTGTGACACCACTGCCCTGCTCTGTTTCCAGTGTGGCCTCGAACTCACAGAGATCCAGAGTGATAGGATTAAGGGTGTGTGCCACCACTGTCTGGCTTCTATGTCTAATCTAATGGTTGGCTCTGTCCTCTGATCCTGAGGCAAGCTTTATTAGGGTACACAATATATCACCACATCTTGTTCACTCATATGCAAAATATGAAGAGACTCCCTCTCCTGTAGGAGTTTACATTCTCCTGGTGCTGGAGATGCAAGCAAAATATCTCTGCTTTACTCAGAACATCGCTTAGCTATTAACTACCACATTTTGGGAGAATTTCTTGGCCAACAGCTTTAAAATACAGAAGGCTCTGTTAAATTTCAGGACATTAATGCTTGAGTTTACATTGTACTAACTCTGCTCAACTCAGAAGCTGACAGTTTAGAAATAGCACAGCAGAATTGTGGAGTTTCAAAGACATCTCTCAGAAATGTATCTTTTTTTGTTCTTCTTCTTCTTCCCTCAGTTCATCCTGTGATCTAAACTTCAGGGATTTTGGTGATTTCCAAAAAAAATTTTATGTTTAAACATTTAACTATCTAACACTTCTTTAACAACCATAATTTCTTTTCCAGGCACGTTTCAATTTCATTTAATAATTTGTCCTAAAATTTCTATTCTTATATATAAGTTGTCCGGCTATCTTTATAGTACGAGGCATCAATAGCCTATCTAACAGAGAAAGTAAATTTATAGGAGTGCAAATCTATTGGACAGATTTGTATTTAATATAATGGTGCCATTTATGGGGATGCACCCAGTGATGATTGCTTGCTAATAATTAAAGCACAACCCAAGAGATTAAGAAGCATTTTAGAAACAGTGGAGAGAAAATTGCTGACTCCTGCTAAGATTTTAAGATAATCTGCTTATGTTTTCTTTGTGATCATCTGTGAGATGGATTATAATATAACACTAAAGACACAAAAGAATAAAAATATTATAATTGCTATGAATATAGGAACTATTAAATAAAATTTGAAACCCTTTGACATTACAATTGTAATAAGGAACATTCCAGAAGTCATGAGTGCAGTTTTAAGTAGGGAGTAGAAAGGGTATAATCAAGGTTTTAAAAACCTATTTATATACATGAAGCCAAGAAATCAATTTTTCTTGTGCTCTGTAATTGCTTTTATTATAAAATTTAAGTTAATAACACAGTAGACATTTCTTAACAGTCAGACATTACAAAGATATGATCAATCATTTTTTACAAATTAGGAAAACGAAGGCTTTCTTATTAGATAAAAATGCTTTGTTTTTAAAAATCTACCTAAGCTTTTTATAAAGGATCTTCCAGGACTTCTTTCTCTTTTCTTTAGGGTTGTAAAACTTTAGCATGTACTACCTATACTGCTGTTTGGACCAATGAATATACTTGAATTCAGTGCCCTCATGAACATAGAAGAACATAGACCTCTGGCCACCACTGGTCAATACAAATTCATTGTGCATAGTGTGACGAGTACAGTGCTTCCTAAGTGGCCTGGTAGAGATTAGGCACTTAAAGACTGAGGGAGGTCCCCATTCCTAGTGCCTATGATATCACAATGCTTCATTTGAGAACACATCAGCAGTACATTTGGGCTGGCCCACATATTGTTATACCATATTCAACCACACTGATTTGTTTGACAGCTTATTTCTCATCACTGTCCAAGAAAATCTTCTACCAACAAGAGCTATGCAACCTCATAGAACTTATCTTTCAACTATTTTTTATTAATAATTTGATACTTAGTTCAAGAGACTGTTTCTCAAATCATAAAATTGGAGGAATGCAAATGTGATCATAATAATAGTCCCATAGAGTAGTGGCGGCATGTTTTCAAACTTAAAATAAAATTCCACTCCCAGGAATAGAAGCTTCATTTGGTGATGAGAAATGTCCAGGTAGGACTCTGCCTCCACCATTATTTGGTGATTTCATTTAGATAGCCTTTATATATGTATATTATAGGAAGCTTCTGCTGTATTAGGGTTCCATAGGATCCCTCAAATAGGCCTTAGTTTTAGCTGTCCCTCCCTGTATCCCCTCCCTCTCCCTGTCTTATTCCCCGATTCTAGAACCCTCTCTATCATCCATAACTACCTGTTTAATCTGTTTCTCCTTCCTAAGGAGATACATCCCTCCCACTAGTCTCCTAACCTCTGTGGTTATATACATGGTAGTTTCCTTTTCAATTATTTAACAGTTAACACTCTCATGTAATCAAGTTGTTGGCTGAAGGAGTCCCATGGGAACACCAAAACAACCCAGGATATTGCCCAGGCTATAGGCTACTCTCCACAAAGTGGCAGCAAGGCGCCATTGCTGAAGAGAACACCTACACAGCTCATTTGAGAAGTCAAGCTGGTGCCTAACTTGTGCCTTCACGTCTACAGACTAGTGTCCATGGTACTAGAGGGTGCTCTGCATGCTCCCAAAGGAGAAAGGTAAACAATAACCCACAGGAGTTGTTCTCTAACAAGAGACAGAAAGGCTGTGGATCTAGATGGGTGGGGATGTGGGGAGAAACTAGGAGGAGGAGAGGGACAGGAACTATAACACAATACAATATATAATATATTGCATGGGGGAAAAAGTCTACTTTGATTTAAAGAAACAGCAATTCCACTACAGGTGGAAAACAATACTTAGTTGGTTCAGTTAACATACGGTAGCAGACTATATGGATATCAGCCTCTTTGTTTCTTTTCCTGATGCTGTAATAAAATACTTCATCCAGAGAAATTTAGGAGAGAAAAGATTTACGTTGGCTTTCAGTTCCAGGTCTCATTGCATCCACACCCAAGAAGCAGAGAGAAAGGGGAAAGCATACACAGTTAGCTTTATCCACCTTTTATAATCAAGGATACACACCCAGGGAATGATCCCTACCACAATTCAGATGGATCCTCCCATGTCAATTAATAGAATCCAGATAATCCCCATAGGCATGCCCAGAGACCCACCTCCACGTGGTTCTAGACCCTGTCAGGTTGACAGCTAACCTTAGTCATCATTTACATTCATCCAGAGATGAATGCTGTTGCTGTTTTAATTGATTGGTTTGGAATTTAGTAAGTTTTGCTTTAACGATTTCATGCATGGACATAATGCATTACAGTTACTCTCAGTCCCCTAATCTCTCTCATTCTCCCCCACCTTTGTGACCCCTGACCTCACCCAGGGCTTTCCATATAAAACATCATTTCATTTGCCTTTTCCCCCCCAAGTCTATCTGTGTGTTTGCTCATGTTTAGTCAGTTCTGTCCTCATCTCTTGCATAGATGACCTCATTTATCCATCTCTTTGGTCCTCATCTCTTGAATGGATGACCTCATTTCATCCATCTCTTTGGTCCTCATCTCTTGAATGGATGACCTTATTTCATCCATCTCTTTGGTTTCATTCTCTTGGATAACATGCATGTCTTTGAGTTGTCTGAACATGCTTCTAAACATTATTTTGAATTATTTTTTGGAGGTCCTTCTAAACTGATCTCATTGGGTACCATGGCTATAGGACTGGTAATTCTGGGAAGAAATGGGTTGTCTTGGATTACTACATCATTTTGGTTCCTGCTCTAAGACTTGGACATCTAGAGTCAGTTTGCTGGCTAGACTCTTGTTGTTCTTCTCTTCTCTTCTCTCTCTCCTCTCTCTCTTCCTTCCTTCCTTCCTTTCTTCCTTTCTTCCTTTCCTCTCTCAATTCAAGTTACTTTCCTTCTTTCAGTGGAGGCATTTGAAGTAGAGTTGAGGCATTCTTTTTCTCTGTGGGACTGAAATGGAGACTCACTCCCATCCCTAGTATTCGGCTGAGCATCAGCTACTTCCTGGTAGTAACAGTAACTATGCAAGAGACAATACACTCCTGGCTACTCCCACTTGCTCTGACATCTGGAGTGACATGCACTATGCCTAGGCATCCTACCCTAGGTTATATATGACACCCTTCTGGCTTTCATAATCTCTGTGCCCTGCTGTGGTACTGCGTGCACCTGGGTGATCTACTCTCAGTCAGCTCCAGTGCCTCTTGACTTCTACAGCTTCTACAGTTTGTTGTATGACTCCATGATTCCATAGACTTAGTTACCTTACCTTCAATTAGCTTTAAACCCTGGGGCCACTTCTCCAATCTCTTCTACACCCAAAGTAATGACTATTTCATATAAGTAACTTAAAAAATCAATTGCAAGTCATTTATTTTCATTTTAATACATTATAAACATGTATAGCAGTTGAAATGCTCTACTTAACATAGCTTATCAGAACATTGTCTCTGTGAACATAATGTTCCACCAAAGAAAGTAAGACAGTGATAGATCACACTTGCTGTCTGCTTCCAAACTCAGGTCTTGAGAAGTGATCTAACTACTTACCTAGGGTATACCAGTGTCTTTCTTTAGAGCATAAAGTGATTGACCCCACTGTGAAACATCATAGATGTCCAGGAGAGTAATAGGGCCCTGAGAAGTAGCGACCCATCATGTAGTCCCAGGCATGCAAGTGTGTGTCACCTAAAAAACCATGAATAGCCAGAATCTCAGCTTTTGTTCCACCCTAGATGTAGATTTAAATGATCCTTAGATAATTCACACACCTATGAAAAATAGAGAAGTAATGTGGTTTTGGTTTCTTGATGTTTGTTTGGTGTTGATTTTAAAATGACCAGCTGATTCAAGACTTCAGAAACACTGACCTGACCCATGTCTCATAGTTCTCTGAATTTCAAAGATGAGAACATCAAATAATAACCAGCTTTCAAAGTCTGGTGGAAGTTTGAGTAGACAGGATGAAAACAAATAGACCTGGAAGGTTGTGTGTGTGTGTGTGTGTGTGTGTGTGTGTGTGTGTGTGTGTGTGTGTTTTCTTTTTTTTATCAATGTCTCTAAAATCCTTGAAGAATGTGAAATTGGTGGGTACTGTTTTGTGACTTTTCTTGTCCCTATGACCATATATCTGACACAATTAAATTCTTTGAAGTGCAAGGACTTCTTTTGGCTCAAGGTTCATAGGATACAGTCCATTGTGGTGGGAAGGACTGGCAGTCAGCAGCTCCATCCTTGGTATTTGAGCATACAGTATAGCTAGCTCAGGACCTACTGTACTGTAAAGCAGAGAGCTTAGGTTTGCACCCAGTTATCACCCTCCAATGTCCACTACCTCTCTCTTCAGGTCCTGATTTCCAGACCCAACATTTCCACCACTTTCCAGAAATACTACTAGCTGTGGACAAATGTCTCCAAAACATGATCCTGTGTAGGAACATTTCACTCTCAAACTATGAGACATTAGCTTAGAATGTATGATGGGACACCTGGTGCAGCCTTGAGACAGGGGGAAGGGCTTGGACTTGCCTCTACTGGATGTACCTCCCCCTGGGAGGCCTTGCCTTCTTGTGGGGAGGAATGTGGGGTCAGTTGAGGGGAAGGCTGGGTTTTGGGAGGAGGGAAGAGGGGGAATCTCTGGTGTGGAAAATGAAAAAAGTTTTTCTTAATAATAATAAAAAAAGAATGTACACACTCCTGGGGACTGGGTGTAGAATATCACACAACATTTTGAAAGGGACAATACATCAGATATCAGACTTTTTTTTTTTTGCAGTGGTATATCTTGCAGAAATCAATGGCATCTTATTGTAGATAGAGTTTCGTTAGAGGAATTCAAACACTAGGAGGGAATTTAAGATGTTTGATAAAAGATGCTATTCTTGTTTTACCAGGCAGAAGAGAACACAGACTCTGCTCTCTGTGCATGGAGAGTTACACTGAACAAATACAGTTAATGAAAATGACGTGGGGTCTGGGGCCAGTGAGTGGGTGCAGAGTGAGGGCAGGGAGAGGCCATGTGTGACACACCAGGAGAACTCTTGATAAATGCTATTGACACACTGAAAACTCCATCACTGCAGTGTTCACTGAATATTTATTTTCTGATTCAAAATATTTCACAATTGATTTTTCCTGTTTTCTCACTTATTTGCTTTCTATAAAAAAAAAATGGTAAGAGGCCACTGGAGTTTTTAAAGGTATATTCTCTGGATGTGGCGCTCTCTCTCTCTCTCTCTCTCTCTCTCTCTCTCTCTCTCTCTCTCTCTCTCTCTCTCTGTCTGTCTCTCTCTCTCTGTCTCTCTCTCTCTCTCTCTCTCTCTCTCTCTCTCTCTCTCTCTCTCTGTGTGTGTGTGTGTGTGTGTGTGTGTGTGTGTGTGTGTGTGTGTGTGTGGCTATTTTCTGCACAAAGGAACTAACAGCGTTTCTCTTATACAGTTTCAGGTGCAGAAATTTTTCCATAAACAAAATCAAACCTTGTGTTTATATCCAGGCTAAGAAGGAAAACCTCCCCATGGTCAGTGGATGTGGGCTGCATCTCAAATGACAGATTCTGAGCTCACTGTGGAAGCCTGGAGATGAGGTCCCTTGTCAGGAAAATGATAGAACTAGTGAGTGGCAATATTGTAGCTGGATCTGCCAAATTGGGATAGCATCATAGGCATAAAGGAGGAAGAAAAACCAGAACAGATGGTAATAGAAACAACAACCCGGTAGAATGGTTTTATATTTTCATATAAAAATTTTACTGGATACCTTTATACTATTATCAGAGACTGTGTAATTATTTACACAAATAAAATAAATATGTATCGAGACAGTGGGGGTTGTTTGTTAACATATATACTATGTAACACATAAGGATTTAGCATTGATAATGTGGGAAACAGTTTCTGAACAAATGGGAATTAGATACAAATAAAGACAGATCCCTGCCATTGATTTCTTCACAGGGGAGAACTCTGAAGAAAATTTAGGAACTGGGATTGAAGTATGTAAATGGAGGGTAAATAGGACAGAGTTCTCAGGCTTTGGGGGTTTAAGGTAGTAAATAGTGCTTAGCAAATACTTTGTATGTCCTTGTATGTGGAACTGATTCTTCAAACATGAGGGGATGCCAACAGAGAGCATAGAACAGTGTTGGAAAGAGTCACCAACAAAATGCTCCACACTAGGAGGCTTGGTAAAGTTAATGGCCCTCTATAAAAATGCGCTAGATTCAAATCTCATTTCATGATCAGATTTATGGTAGTCTAAGATAAAGATGTCATGAGACCTGTAGTCATTTTTTCACCATAAATAAATAATTAAAAAGCTTTTCACAGTTTGAATTCTTCCTCTTCAAAGACAAGGATGGAGGAAAAGTCATCTTGCAAATAACCACAAACACTCCAAGCCTCTCCCATCATGGCGCACTGGGTCTGTTTTTATTTAGTCTCCATAATGGTTAGAGATCGCCTGTTCTCTTCAGTGTCTCTATGGTAGCTTTGCCAATTGCCCACGCGTGGTTAATGCTGCTGGCGTTAACGGCATGTCACTCATATACAGAAGAATGTGATCACATGAAGCCATTTCAAATGCGCTGAATCTGAGAATCCATCTGGATAACTGGCTCACTTTATTTCTTTCGAGATGTGAGACAGGGATGAAGGCAGAGCTGTTGCCTCTCCCTGGAGATCGATTTTTCTAAGCTTGCTGCTCAGCTCAGTCGATGTGATTATCTCTCCTGTCACACAGAGCAAAAGACTGCTGAGCAAGAAAGATGTTCTTGTGCTGCCAGAGAACTTCAAATAAATAAGGGACATAACCACGTCCTCACCATTCGGGAAATGTTTCTGTCCATTCACTACAATGGAACAGACATCAACTTAGAGAATTTCATCAAGCTATTATTCCACTAAAGATTTCTTAGATTTATCTGCCTTGACTTTTCCAAGTATGTGGGAAGGCCTAGAAGAGGAGTATTTTATTCTTGCTTGTTTATTTAATGAACCACAAAACAAAACTGTGCTCAGAGTCACATTTATTTTCCTATTCCTTACTGCTTGATGGTTCCATAGGCAGCTAATGCATGAGGGAAGGGGCTTAAATACATTTGAAATGACTTCATTCATGGAGACATTATCAACAGCATAAAGGAGTCCTGAAACACCAGACTAGCAAGCATATCTTATTCAAAATCCTGGACTTCAGATAACACAAGAGAAGGCTGGGTATTTTGTTGTTGTGTTAGTGGTTTGTTTATTTGATATTTTTAAACTGGGGAACATCTCGGTAAGCCGAGAGACTCTTTAAGTGGAACACACTATTTTCCTTTGAGAGTCACTTTGCTCACAGAATATTGCCAGCAGAGCAGTCTCCTGGATGGAGATCAATACAATATGGATTTTTAAAAAATTCAAAACATATGTGTGTGTTTTGCACACGTATAAACATCTAAGGACACCGAAAGCAGCAGAACATTTTGAATGGTTCTTTTAAGTTTCAGCCAATCTGTAGCCAGAGAAAACACAATGCAACATAATTATGATGTGTGATACCACAGGAATAGGAATTCGTCTTCCTCAAAAAGACCTGAAGATGGCCAGGCTCCACCTTGTTACTTCATTGACGTGATCAGTGCCAACAGCTGCCAGTGAGTAATAATTCACTGTGATGGAACCAATTTAAGGGGAAGAGTATTTACAATCATTTTCACATAGCACATTGTCAAAGACTGTTCTGTTCCAGGAGCATATGTCTTTTTCTCCTTTAGGTACTGATCGCTGTCTTGTCACTGTAAAGGTTCTGGATAAAATCACCAGCATCCACGGTTTCCTGCTCTGCAGTCCCAGGCTCTCAGAGTTTTAAGACTATAGTCATGTCATGGACAAGTTACATTCAGACATACACAAGATGAAGTAACACAGGGTCCAATTTCTTTTGATTTGGGGAAAAAATACTTTCAGTGTTCATACCACTGAATTCTCTCCTGTCCTAAAGCACACTTCATTTTCATTATTGATGCCTCATGAGTGCAAAGAGCAACAACCAGGAGTAAATTAGGGCCTGAGCTCACTCCTTTGCTCTTCTATGTGAACAAGGTAAAGTGGTTGTTCACCTTTTCTGAAGCCTGTCTGTGGGGTCAGTGAGACGCATGACATCTGATTATTAAGATCGTTTTAAACTCTAAGTCTTTGTTGCTATGATTACTAATACCTAACCTATTGTTGTAAAAAAATCCCTGACATAAATTACAAATTTCAGAAATCAAGACACTCAATTTCAAATAGTGTGGCATAATGTGATTCTTTGAACAGGCTCAGGGAATTGTATAGTCTTTCCAGATGATTTCTGATCTGGAATCATAGCCTTAGCTTCAAATACAGACTGACTCTTGGGGTCTTAGGCTTGGCATTTAGGTATTTTATAGCTTCTAACAAATGTATTGATTTCAAGGAGAGTCCAGAGTATAAATGGTAGAGATGGGACTAACATTGGGTTTTGAAGTAACCATAGCAGCCAGGAGAAGAGGATTATTGACCACCCTGAAGTAAAATTATTACATTCATCATGTGCTTTAGACACTTCATATTTCACCAAAAGTCTTTTGCCTAGTGAGGGTGCAACATAAAATTTATTCTAAAGAAAAGAGTAGCATATACTAATTACCTCACACATAAAAATTAAATATACATAGCAAGACCATATGGACTATTTTCATGAAAAAATTGCTAATTATAACTACTAGTATATAATACAATCTTCCCTGGGTTTCTGTAGTTATTATGCAAAGTACCACAGACTGAGTGAGTGGTTTAAACCATAGAAATTTATTTTCCTATAATTTTGGAAGCTAGCCATCTAAACAAAAGAGTCACGGGGTCAATTCCTTCCAAGGGTTGTGAGAATCAGGTCTGTGTGGTTCTCCTTGGCACATCCTCACAGTGTCTTCTCTGTGTACATGCTTGTGTATAAACTTTTAAGGACATTAAACATTATATTAAGATCTACTCCCATGACTCCATTTAATCCCTTTTTCAATATCTTCAAATTCAGTTGATTTCTGAATCTCTTAAAGTAGAATGTCAACATCTCAACTTTTGGGGGCATATAACAGAGGCAGGCTATCACAGTGTCTATCACATATAAAGCTCTGAACAAAAAGCTTTGCATACGTGGGCTTGTTAACATTTAAAGCAACACTGTAAGTTCCAGTAGAATCCTCAACCAGAAAGTGGCAAAGCTATGAAGTTCAAGGATAACTCTCATTGTTGTGACATAATTGTATTACTGAAATTTTTGTGTAAAATGCTGTTATTTGAACCAATCCATGTTAAGAATACAGAAAACTCTTCTCCCTTCCTTCTTTTGAAAGCATAATGGGTTAGAAGTGTAATTAAAATGGGAAACAGTTGAATAGGCTTTTGAGATACATTCTCAGACCCTTTGAAACCTGGGAAAAAACTGAGGTAGTCTAAAAAGATATTTCAACAGAGAAGGAGTGCATGAATTCCACAGGAGTGTGCTAGAAATGCGGGAGAGAGGCATTTGCACATAACATCCCTGCCAGGAGCCACCTGCAGGCAGCTATCAACTGTCCAATGCTATGAATGTTAAGCACATTGTGTTCTGTCCAGGTAGGTGGATTTATGTCTTCTTATGCTCAGTGTGTTTGGATATGTTTCACTGCTATAAGAATGCAGAACCCTGTATCTTTCATATGAGGTTGCTGCAGGTTTCAGAGTTTCTGAGATTTGAAATGGAATGGCTTCTTAGCTGCTCATAGCAAAGCACTTGAACCCACATACCTTGGCCAGTAGACATTTGGGGAACTGACTTTCACAATTACATTTATTCAGAGATGACCGATGTATTTTCTCTATAGTAGATACTATCATCTTCTGAATTATTAAAAAATAAGGCATAATAGTATCTATTCTGTCCTACACTCAGTACTAACCAGGCCCGACTCTGCTTTGCTTTCAAGATCAGACAAGATTGGGCATGTTCCAGGTGGTGTGGCTGTAGACCTCAGTGATGATTCTCATAGGTGTAACAAAATGCATGCTTAAACAATTTAGAGGAGGATCGAGTCCTTTTGGCTCGTGGTTTGAGGACACATTCCATCCTGGTAGAGAAGTACAGCATGGTGTGATGGGAATGGCTTCCAGCTGTGACTGTGGAAGTACGCACTGTGGTTTGCTCACATCTCAGTAGACTGGGACACAGAGGACGCAGAGCCTTTTGCTGCATCCAGGCTGTAATATAACTATAAATCATGAAACCACAGCCTTATGTTTTCCAGACATTCCCCACATTAGAAGGGTTCAAAGCCTCCCCAAACACCACCATCATCTGGGGACCAGTTGCTTAATCATGTGAGCAAATGCAAGGTGTTTCATATTCAAACTGTAATGCAGGGTTTGATGGTATTCTCAAAGGCTGTCATGTCTGCTTGTAGCCTGCTTTATTTCTGTCTTTACCATCTCTGAGGGACGTGTGTGATTGTATGGGCTTCCTTTACTAGGATAAGGATGTTTGCCTCTGTGCGTTTCATGAAGTAGATGTTGAGCTTTGCCAGGTCTGTTTGTCTCTCTAACTGTAACTATAGGCTGTTTCTTCACTCAGGCCAACAATAGGATTTGGATTCATGGGGTCACCAGTGTTGAACTGTCTCATGTTCAAGAAATGAAGTATTCGGTGGCAAAGCAGTACCCTCTGGATTCTCAGTTATTAATATTTTGTTAAGAAAATTATGTCTCTCTTGATGTGTGCTTTTCTTCTCCAGTATGGTTCTTAGAATACCTCTGACTTTAGATAATACTAGCCTTATAATGAATTGCAACTATTTTGGGGAGAGGTTACCGTTAAAGGATAGTTCTTCTTTTCCTTTTCAGTAGAATTCTCTGATACCACCTAGGCAAAGTGTTCTGTGTTTTTGTACGTTTTGAGTTATTGATTCAATTCCTCTAGGAGTCATGTGGCCGGTTATGTGTCTATTTCTCTTCAATTTGGCCTGTTAGGTTGTTTTCTTTCTAGGAATTGGTTCCTGTCACCGAAATTATCCAATTCATTGGCAATAAGCTGTTGATAGTATTCTCTAGTTCTCTTTTAGTATTCAGAACATCTGTATCGCAGCACAACACTGCAGATGTGTTGTTTTCTTTATTCATCCACTGATGGCTGATTCCATGTCTTTACCCTTGTGCTTAGTGATATAAAACAGACTAGTATAAGTGTCTCTTTGATACGCTGACTTCATTTGTTTTGTATGCACGCCCTAAATATAGATAAACATCTCATGAGAATTACATGTTATTGTTGTTGTTGTTTAATTTGGGGAAATTTTGTACCATTCTCCATAATGGCTGCTGATTACACTATCAACAATGAGTACATTCTTCCACATTCTCTTCAGCATTTGCTGTCAGGAATGTCTATCACTTTTGTGCCCAGCCACTCTACCTGTGGTAAGAAGATAGTCCATCATTGTTCTGATTCATATTTCCATGGTTCTTACTGTGTCTACTCCATTCAATGTAAAGCCAACAGACTGACTAGTCCTTCGAGAAAATTCTTCATTTCAGTCACTACTTCCAATATCTCTTGGTTTGCCAGCATTTCTGTCTCTGCTCACTCCAGCCATGTGCTGTCTCATATCTAGTCATAGAGATTTTCCATCAATTCCCTTAGCATATTAATGATATCTGTTTTCAAAATGCCTACCTAATAATTCCAACATTGGTTGGTGGTTTCTATGCCATGACTTTGGTATTTCTTCTGTCCTTCCTAGTTTTAGTTGAAAGGAAGGAATGTTTATTAAATAAATGACATTGAGGTGAACAGCCCTTATGGGACTCGCATATCGCCTACTTCACTGAGGAGACAGGTAAAGAGTGGTCTTTTGGTGTGAAGAGTTCTGTCAGGAGTTGACCTGGCTATACTGATTGCTGTAGCTCTAGATGCCAGGAGGCACACTTCGTCTGTGTTCCCACTTCGATTTCTCTTTATTTTGGCTCTTCACTTGTTACTTGTCGAAGGGACCCTGTGGCTCTAGTTCTTTCTCTACAGTCTCCTGATTGTTTGGGAGCCCTGGTGTTGAGAGAGTAGGAGAACAGGACTGCCACTTAATATTGTAATTACATCTCAGTGTTGGAGCAGGTTGCTGTTGCAGGCTGTAGTCCTGCTGGCCTGCAGTCATGTGTTTCTTCTTGGCCTCATCCCCTCGACATGAGATAGGGAGTCTATATTCCTTTAGTTGGGTTAGTTTTTGCACTACTCTGAAAGGCAGGCATTTCTCTACTGGAGGGCTTACAAGAAGTATCCAAATAGTTTTGATTATTTTTTCACTTCCATTGTCAGGGCCATGAAAGTTCATTATGAGATTCTTATCATAAAACCTGGGATGGAGGCAGATGTTGGTAATAAAGGCATGAAAATTGTCAGAGGTACCCTAAAATTCTCTCGATAAGTCTGACATTCCACACATGTCACATTACTTCTAGTTGACAGCTCTCCTGAATTCTGCATCAGGGGCAGGATGCTTGCCACTGTATGTGTCTGCCAACAGCTACCTCTTCATATTTGGGGGTATAGCTGGTCCTTTGATCTAGCTTTTCTTGCAGTAGCAACACAAATCGTTGATTTTCAGATTTTATTTGATGTAAAAATGAATGTGAGAACTTAAAAATTCTTTCTCTTCCTGAACAGAACTGGACAATAGCTGTCTTTGTAAACTTGTGAGGGTTTTAAATTTTATATTAATCTTTACCAAAGACTCAACCTTTTGTTACTGAGCTGATGTGTTACTGGAATGTTAGCAATACAAGATGGAACTCTCAAGTGTATTATCAGTTGGAAGCTACTATAATCATAAAATGGTCTTTCTCAAGAGGTACAAGGAAGACCTTTTAAAATCTGTGGAATGTCATACAATATGATGGTTTCTTATAATAGCCTCGCATGTTTTTAGAAAGAAAACATGTTTCCAGAGGCTTACATACATCCATCCCATGAAATATATCTACTTTCTTTCACTGGTCTTGTATTAAGCCATGCATTTATGTGATTGAGACCACATCAGGGAAATGGTTTTGTTTACTTCGTAGTCCAGTGGATTACATTTCTAAAAGAAGAATGAGCACAAAACTAATGCAACAAATAAGACTGCAAAAAGGAATATTTCAAAATTGATATAAAGTCATAACTCTTCATATTCTGGTTTTTTTTAAATGTCTTCCCTCCACTACTTACACATACACACAGCAGCAATTTCAAAACTATTTCGTACTTTTCTCCCATATTATTACAGAAGTTTGTTTAGGCATTACTGCAGTATCTGTACATTTAAATTAACATCTAAAATATTTTCTCATTTATGACTTCTAACATTTTACTGTGTTTAACTCTCATTCCTGAATATGTTTCAATTCCAAATTTGAGACTCATTGAGTCAAATGGTACAGAAATAATTTTAGAAACGACTGCAATAAATTTTCTTCTGTACTGTGTGCTATCAGAGGGATGAGTTACTGCGTGTTCCCTGTGAGCTATGTAGCATGTTAATTGCCTTCTGTTGTAATTTGGATGGGTTTTTTTGTTGTTTTGTTTTCATTTTGAGTTTCACATGCTATGAGCTTGATCCTCAGTGTGGGAATGCCAAGCACTGGTAACATTTTAAGAAGTGGAGCCTAGTAGAAGGTAATGAGGTCATTTGGAATGAATCCATATACCCATTATAAGATTCTAGTGAATTCTTATAAGAGGGTAGAAGTTGTTTTAACAGACACCACTGTCTCCTAGGTTCCTCACGTGCTCCTTGGTGCCATCCACATAGTGTTGATTCAATAGGCATGTAGAATCTAAGTATTATGGTGACATGCAACCTCAACAGGGGTTGTCAAGAAAAACCCGGGAGGTCAAGGAGTTGACTGTTGTAGGGATGGAGCTCTTGCAGAGGTTCTCCCAGAATGCCCACTGAAATGACAAGAGGAAGACCTCTGTTGCCAAGACCTCAAGAACATAGTCACTAATAGAAGCCTTGGGTAGTATACAAAGTCAGCTCAGGAGACCAGCCATGCTGGCAGCAGGCAGCACTGCTCTGTGGGTGGAGCGGTCTGTCTTACAGGACTCTACTGTAGCAGTGTAAGACAAGTGTTGCACTTCCTGCATGACGCTCCTTTTGCAGCGAGAGCAGGATGCTGCACTTGCAGCTTTATGGCTTCACATTTGCCCTGCTGCATCCTCTGTAGCTTGGGGTGATTAATCCTTTCCCCCTTTCTTTTTTTCCACAGCAGTGGCACCACTGTCTAACTATGACTTGCTCTGTGTTGATTCTGTATTGAGAATTTGGATTTGGACCTTTGAGCAATGCCGAAATTTATTGGTGATGGAGAGGGATGACTGGATTTTGTATCTGTGACAACCACCTAAGTCTTGTGGAATGGGGAGAAAATGTTATAATTGGATGTGATTTGTCCCCTTATAATTTATATCCTGGATGTGTGGGCCCCAGTGTGGTGATGCTGAGAAGTTGTGAACCTTTGAGAGGAGAGCTTGACTTTATCTAACACAAGATTTTTAACAAGACTACACCACACTTATTAAAGGAACATGTATGGCCCATTAGAATTGGAATAATTCATGTACTTTATGCAACAATGTACCATTTCTTTCCCTGATAACTTTCCTTATGAAAAAAATATATATGGAAGTTTGCCAAAGAATTAATAAATACTATTATTATTAATCATAAGAAATATGACTTAAATTTTCTATTTTTACTATTATCTTTACAGCTCATTGACCAATGGCAGTTCTGCTCAGTTTTGCTTTAAATAAATAATGTATAACAAAGAACTGAAAGTTCTGGATGTTTGCCTACACTCTAACGGGAAAGAACTTGAATCGAGTATTCACAACAGTAAGACATTTCCATATGTATTGTAACCAACACATTTCTAAATAGTCCTACTAACAACAATGTCTTATCATGAGACAATTTCTTCAGAAGGCAGAGAGCTTGAGAGAAATGAAGATTTGTTTATAAACTGGGAAGATAGGTGGAAATGGAGGCCGAAGCAGGGAAAATTCTTTAAAAACTGGTCCAAGTACTCTCAGCAAGGACTAAAGGAGAGCAAAGGTTGAGGCTGGAAAGATGGCTCAGCAGTTAATAGTACTGGCTGCTCTTCCAGAGGACCCGGGTTTAATTCTGAGCACTCACATAACAGTTGACAGCTGTCTGTAACTCCAGTTCCAGGGGATCTGATGTCCTCCTCTGCTCCTCAGGCATTCTGTTCTCATGGTACACAGGAAAACACCCCTACACATAAAATAAAATAGATAGATCCAAAAAAGAGAATAATGATTGTTTTGTATAACATACAAATTTTTGTATGAAATAACTACATCTTTATTGATATTTATGTCTATAATATTTTGAATGTATTCATAAGCCTTCATTTGTTTGTTATATTTATGTAAATGTGAATTCAAACAAATTTTTTGTTTATTTTCAGAATCCCCTAACTAACTTATGCTTAGAAGTTATATTGTGATATCCTTCGATAACTACATTTAAGGTATAATTTTGGCAGGGATGATTGGCATGAAAACTTGAAAGAGAAAGCATTGCTTTATTATTTATGAGAGTTTAACTGACAAGCATGCCTTCAAAAATTTAGTAGACCTATTCGTATTGTTGGCGAAACTTAAGGTGCTTGTAATAAAAATATGAAAATCAAAAAAGTCCATTCTTGTGCTTGTAGCTGAAATCCAGGTACAAGCTCGACCTTTGCCTCAGAAATGTTCTAATTCAAAACAGAATATGATGTGGCAATCAACTTTTGAAAGTACCGAGTATTCCATGTCATTGTCTATGGAAAACAATTAATTGTCAAGAGAGAGTCCCTCTGTGTATGAAAGGAATGTGTTCTAGAACAAAGCAGACTGCCTGAAGCAAAGTCCCCGAGGCTTGACTGCTGTGTACCATTTCTTCATGTCCCAGAATGACTCATTAGTAATTTGGATCACTTGAAGAAAATTGACTAAAAGAGTTGGAATCACCTACCAGAGACAACATCCCAGTCAGAACAGCACCTACTGAAGGATTTGCCCATAAACAGACACAGAAGAAGTCGGCCATGAACATAGAAACTATGTATCATGGCATTTCACATGAAGCTATGCATCATGGGGTTTTAAATAATATAACATGAAGCAGATCAAGATATAAAAGATAGAAGACAGAGGACGGTGACAATACCTAATGTTTACCTTGTCTCTTTCTTTCTTGTTTTTGTTTTCAAGACACGGTTTCTCTGTGCAGCTTTGGTGTCTGCCTGGAACTCACTCTGTAGACCAGGCTGGCCTCGAACTCACAGAGATCCTCCTGCCTCTGCCTCCCAACCTTGTCTCTTTCTTAAACACCCATACAGGAAGAGGAAACCTTGCCTCTCCCATCCTAGGATGTAGCTAGGTCTGAGAATTGTCCCCCGATGGGAGAACTTACCCTTTTGGAGGAGGAGAGGGAGGCGGGGGTGGGGGTGGGAGAGCGGCAGGAGGGATAAGAGGTAGATCTGTGGTTGGTATGTAAAATGAATTTAAAAAATTAAAAAATTACTATCACATAGATACAAATCAAGTTTGGAGTGGCTCAGGGACGCTCATAAGGAAATGAAGACCTGAAGAGTCAGTCAAAGAGACATTTTAAGATGCTGAACTGGACAAAAACAGTAAACTGAAAAGGAGATTTGAAAGGTAGGACCCTATGGAGGTTTGTTCAATGGGCTCTTATTCCCAACTTGTTTTTGGAGATAAGGATGCTCCCCTTCCTCCTAGTACAGAGAACCACTTTTCACATGTGAGCTTTAGTTCCTGATTTTAAGAAGCAGCATAGAGATTATCACCTGCTGTTCAACCATCTGTAACTTAAACAGTCAAATGCCAGAATGACAACATTTAGCTCTTTATCCTACGGAGAAGCAAATTTTACATCAGAATCATGCCAGTGTTTATTTTAACATTTATGTTTTGCTTTATTTTTCCAATCTGTTTTTATTTGCTTAAAAGTTAATATGTTTCTGGTTCATTTTCTTTTCAAAATGGTAGTTGGGAGTCAGTATATGTTCCGTGTAAGAGACTAAGATGATCTAAGGTTTTGGAGTTTATCTAAACTCTGTAACATCTGTAATACACTGCCTTCATAACACAAAACTAGTTACAAGCTACACACAGATCTGTGTTCCCATCAAACTTCATTTCGAAAATAAGCAACAGGCTGGCTGTTCCATGCTTTAGACCAACATCTCTGACAGGCGTTTTGTGTCTTGGATATTACTTTTTCCCATTGTAAATAAGACCATGGATCCTTCTAACTTTCATGATGTTTTTATACATTTATTTAGTGACAAGAGCAGTTGGACTATTGAGTTCTAAATAAAAGGAGTAATGAAAAGAAATCATTTTGGATTTTTTTTAACTCTAATTTTACATGATTCAAAATTTATACAGCTTGGGTTTTCTTAACCCAAGCTTAACAAAACTTAAATGATATCTCTACATAGCCTTTTGGTCAAATAAAATGCTTAGGATTTTCTAGAGTGAAACAAGAGGAGGGGATTATGTTATTATAATATTAGCTCTTGGTATTCTGTGTTTAGGACAAATGAATCTTCTAAAACTGTGCAGGCATGCTGGAGAGATGTTACCACTCAAGTTCATCTCAGCAGGATGGTTTCCAAAGCCAGGGCTCAGGAGGATTCATGTCTTCTGGCATCCAGGCAGCCATGTCTTTCCTATTTCACCATAGCTAGCCACTTGCTCTACTACCGGGCACTAAGATTATCCTGTTTCAATCGTCTCAGTGGTGAGTAACTTAGACTTGGAAAAATATACAAGTAAGCAAAGAAAGAATCCTGACAACAAGATCATTGCCTGTGAGTACAGTTGGCTATCTTAACAGATTTAAAGATCGTATTTTTTTCTTTTGCAGACTTTATAACCAGGCAATGTGCAAAACAGAACACATGAGCTGCATAAGAAAATGGGCCATAATAGATATGCTTGAAAGTTTTCTGGGTTGTTGTTGTTGTTGTTGTTGTTGTTGTTTTTTCCCAAAAAGTAAAATTGTGAGTCATACTGAGAGAAGCAAGTCTTCGACGGGAGTACACCAGGTAGAGTCTTGAACCCAAGGCATGAGCAGGTTTTACTGGTAAGCTGGTCAATTGTAGGAGGCACAAAAATTCTTGTGTTCACAGACAAGTACTAGGGAGAACCTGGAATGTTAGCACCCAGGGTTGTTCTGGCAAGGGAAGTTATGCAACACCTTTTATCTACCAATAAGGCTGGGAGCAGAAGAGCATTCTAGCCTAGTAACCTTTGTACTATCTATGTGGCTGGAAACCACACCAGACTCTCCCCAAGAGAGTCTGTTTTTCTCAGTTAATCTTTATAACCTATCTTTATGGAAGTTATTATGTATAGTCTATCTGTAGAATCCATCTTTATGGAAGGTGTCACATGTACTTTACAAAGAGTCTTAATGTAGCCACATCTGATCTTTATTTAGTTTACTGTGTTTCTCAAAGAGATTTATGTATGGCAAATTGTACACAAAGATTGAGTTAATTATCACCAGAAAAGTTTTCACCAAATTCTACTATGATTAAATATACCAAAAATAAACACTCAGGGTCAGTCTCCCAAAATTTGAACCAACACTGGCTACTTAGTTGTGTTGAACAGAACTGGATTCTTACTCTGCTGGCTTTGGAGGTCACTGAGACCTCCCCCCCCACCCCATAGTCAAAGTAGGTAGTCTGTGTTCAACTGCAAGGTGTCTGAGCTTTCTCAAACACTATTAACACCTCATGCGTCCATGAGAAACAGTCCTGGTAACAGTGTCCAGCACAAAATACTGACTATGTTGATGACTTTGTTCATACTACAGTGTTTAGAATGTGTGCCAGGGTCACCCAGAAATTAGAATAAATTCAATACACAGGTGGCTTTTGTGAAGTATTTTGTGAATGAAAAATTAATAGAGTGTTTAGAGCAGTGTGCAAGGACAAACCACAGAAGTGTGGAATATTGTGATCATGCATTGTAACTACATCGTACTACTGTTGGGTATAGTTGCATTCTGTGTTTCAGTTTTATTAACATGACAATTAGCATTATAGATACATTTTTAGACTCCATGGAGAACCCATGTACAAATGTGCTGTTTATATCATTGCATCTGGACTGTTTACAAACAGACTGCATCCTGATACATCAGGTAAAAATTAATAGTCTCAGTGGTAATGAAGCCACGTAAAGTATGTTCTTAGACCACTGCATTGTAATTAAATTATGAACCAATAAAAATCTAACAAGAAGAAATATTAATGTTTTTTCCTTAGCAACTAAAAATATATTTAAAAACATATCTACATGAAAAATATCTCACAGTTTTTTTCAAATTTAATGCTATTAAAACACAATTTGTGTGATGTAGCAGAAACTATGTGTTTTCAGGAAATTTCTAGATTTCAATGCTTTGGTGTAGGTTGAGTGCAATGGAATCTCCCTTGGTATCCAGTGCCTTTAGCTGAGCTGGTGGCTTCAGAGTCAAGATTGTGAAGAGCAATGAGCAAGGATTAGAAGAAAGGCAAGAAAGCAATGTTTTATTGAGGAATAGAGGAGCAGCTTCCTATAGAAGGAAGGGTCTCAAAAAATAACTTAGCAAGTAAGTTTAAGAGCAGGGCTTTCTATACTCTGGGAAAGCGTCGATACTGTCTCTCCTGTTAGTAAACTGAGAATCAAGTTGGACTGGATCTAGTTGGTTCATTTGAACATATGGGGGGATTCTGATTGGTCTATGGGTTGGTGAAAGTGTGTAGGCTCAGGAAAGCCCATTCGTTCGTGATGTCATGTTGAAAGAGGCGAGGTAGTAGGGGCCACAAAAAACAAAACAAACAAACAAAAAATTGGTCCAAGGGGAAGAAGAGTCAGAACGTAACCAGAAAGTAAAAAGTGGGGCTGGCTGTTAGCTGAGATCTTGGTGAACCAGGAGTTTGGACTTCAGATCCCGAGCTCACTGATTGGATGGAGATTTTGAGAAGCCTCGGTGTTCTTTTATTTTGTTTTGTTTTTTGAGACAAGGTTTCTCTGTGTAGTTTTGTGCCTTTCCTGGAACTCACTCTGTAGTCCAGGCTGGCCTTGAACTCACAGAGATCTGCCTGGCTCTGCCTCCCGAGTGCTGGGATTAAAGGCGTGTACCACCACTGCCCGGCTGCCTCAGTGTTTTTATGACTGACTTCTAGTCCCATTTAAACAGCTAGACATTTTGTTTTCCCTGGACCTGCAATCCTATCAGCCTCCTATGGGTTTGCCTTGCTCTTAACACCTATCAGCTTTATGACAAGAGCAGAGGGAACCGAAGTCAACATGTTTACAACGCTAAAATCTTCAAAAAGAAGAGACATCAATGCAAAGGAGTGGAAGGGAAAAGTACAGAAACACATGTCAATGGAATATAAACCATGCCTTAGAAGAAATGAATGAAGCCAAAATTACTCTTTTGAAGACAATAATAAAATTGATAAATTCCTAAAAAGCCCTGTCAAGAGAAGAAAGTGGAGTGTTGCTATAGTCTATAGACACAAAAGATAATAAACCTCTGACGAAGAGTGGGGAGGACCGCAAAATGTTTCACCTCCTTAAAGCAATGAGGAAAGCTAAACACTCTAAGAAGTAATATTTTGGAAGCCATTTGAGAGCTGAGGTAGCTAAGCAACCAGTAGAATTAAATTCCCCAAAGTATAAATTCAGTCCAAAGAGAAATGAGAAACAGGCAGTTTCAGCATTGACAGAGTGCAGTAGAAAATGTGGGAAAGTGGGTGGAAGAAAAAACAACCACAATTTACTGAACCTGAAAGATGAGTTGTGGATAAACATGTCAGTTTCTATTCCTAAACACATCCTAGCACAATCCTAAACACAGTGTTCAAACACAAAAGACTTCATGCTTTCAGTAGCTCACTTAGACCTGGTACCTTCAGAAAGTTTGAGGACAGGGCAGAAGGGAAGAAACAGGCCACTGGAGATTCAGACATGTAGGAAGTACTTGGAAGTTCCTGCAAAAGAAACACAAAGCCTTCCCTGGTCTCCAGATCCCCTTTCTGGTTTGGATGAAACAAACACTTCTTGCTCCACAGAGACCCATAGTCCAGTCTGCTGTTACAGAGAAGAAAATAAACACCAACTCTCTCCCCCTGGAGAGACACAGATTCTGTACCAATAGCAAGCAAATGTCTACCTACCCTGTGATTAAAGGACAAGGTAAACTTAAGTCCATTCATCACAGCACCAGGTACAACAAAGTAAACCAAACCTACTGAATGTTTTTGTGGTTAATATAGATTAAAAAAAAATGTGACTAGAATTCTAACTATCCATGAACTATTAGAGAATTTGGCCTTTTAGAGTCTATAAGACATTATGGAGTGATTCTAATTTCAAATGCACAGTTAAAAATTTATTTGCATTTCTGTTCCTTAGAAAAAGTTGTAAGAAATATTCTGAGATTTGCAAATATTACAACTTTTCCTAGCATGTCTTATCTGCAGTTATGATTTATCTTCAAGTCCTTAGTACTTTGAAATTTGTGTTTTCTAAATAGTGAGAAATTATGCAGAAATGTCACTGTATTAAATGTGTGAAAGCCACTGAATTGTTTAAAGCAGCCTAATAAAGTTCTGAAATTACTTTTCAGAGTGACTAAGATATATTGGACTTATGAGTATCACAAGGTATTTGTATGATGAAAATTCCATTTTAGGAGAAAAATGTATTGTTTGGTAACATTAATAATGTATTAATGTGTACAAATGTTTTCAGTACTACTAGTATTTAATGAGATTCTTGTGTGCAAATGGTTTTCTCGGCATTTCAAAACTTCCATTTGCGTTTCTTTATAGTAGATCTTTCTTTTTCAGGTATATATCTGATAAAATATCTTCTCTTTAACTTTATTTTTTTATTTTTTTTTTTTTTGGTTTTTCGAGACAGGGTTTCTCTGTGTAGCTTTGCGCCTTTCCTGGAACTCGCTTTGGAGACCAGGCTGGCCTCGAACTCACAGAGATCCGCCTGGCTCTGCCTCCCGAGTGCTGGGATTAAAGGCGTGCGCCACCACCGCCCGGCTTAACTTTATTTTTAAGTTTATTTACAAAGCATACCAGAGTTGTATGCAGTATTGTATTTTTATACATATCATTGCTTTGACTTTAATAATAATTGGGGGTTAGCTATCATCTACTACCAAGCTATTTTCTGTTTTCATGCATTAATTGATTTACACTTTAGACAACCTGAAAGTAAGTTGTTCTTTGTATTAAATAGGTATCTAGTCTCTAATAATAAGTAGTTCTGAACGTGTAGTATTGAGAAACACAGGACTGGAGATGGGGAAATGGCTCAGTGGTTGAAGTGTTTGCTACACAAGTCTGCTACCTTGAATTAGGGTCCCTAGAACCTACATGAAAGCCAGACTTAGCTATGCAAGCCTCTGTAATTCCAGCATACCACTAGAGAGATGATGTGGGGTGGCAGGGTTCAGGGAGCTTACACAACAGCAAACAGACTGTCTTAGACAATGAGGAAGGACACTTGATGGTTATCCTCTGACCTCCACATGTGTGCAGTGGCATGTGTGTGTCTGTACTCACACACATAAACAAATATGGACACACACACACACACATAGACACATATAAAGAAGTAATAGATTAGGTTTCGGGTACTGACCTTTGGGTGCTCTGCCAGCCACAGTAATTCAGTTGCTCAGGTTGACCATGACTTTCCTGTTTCAAGCATGGCATGCACCTGCCATCACATGTTCTTACAGAGGAAATGTGTTCTGGGTCACACACGGGAGATCTATGAGCCTAGATCGGCAGAGCAGAACATGACACTTTCCTGTATTTATTCACATTCCTATTAGATAGGACTCTGTCTCCTGGCCATGCTTCAGGAAGTGGGCACATGCAGTTTCCCTATGGAGAGGAATCAGATTTCAGGGATCACTGTCATCCAAACACACACACACACACACACACACACACACACACACACACACACACACACACACACACACCATGTATACACATAAATTTGCATCCACACAGCTTCAGGGTAATACAACAATCACATTCTGAAGCTGCAAATTGGTCTGTTAAATAACAGACCTTCAAAGGAAACACATAAACTCACTTTCTTTGCTCACAAGACTCGTGTTTTTTTCTGAATTCTGAGCATCTTTTAATACTACTCTTCCATCATTTCTATCACAGCATTGAAAAATGTGTTTAGTGTTCTGAATATATGCTGTCCGCCTTTTAAAGATGGCTGTTAGGCATTCCAAAAATAATCCTTGGAAGCTGTCTTTTCATACATGTGTCTAGTCTGTCTCTTAATCTAGATTTTTATATAAACCACTCTTCTTTCGTTGAGCTATCTTACTCTTTAAAATACACCTCTCTGCAATGCCAGCACATTCTTTTTTTTTTTTTTTTTTTTTTTGCTTTTGATAAAGCATGTTGCCTAGCATCTCAAATAAGTCACAGTAGGAAGTAGCTTGTCCAGCTTTAGAGATCTATTCCCCGTTCTCTGTCATTTGCCCCTTTCTACCATCAGCCACATAGTTTTGTCACGTCGTCTTCATTTAAAATGGGTCATTCCAATGTCCTAGCTTCCAAGAGATATCACAGCAGATCACTCCTGCCGGGTTCCTTGCTGGGGAGTTATGTCCTGGGTTATGAAAGAGTGCTTTGTGAGACAAACACCGTTACCCAGCCTTTTTATTCACTCTCCCCGACCCTGAGCTCTTGACAGTCAGCCAGTGTAGACTCTTCTACTCATGCCAGTGCATGTGGTTAGGGCTTGCAGCTCTGCCAGAACAGACTCCTTTTCTCCTTTGGCAAACCTAGCATTTCCAGCAGGGCAGTTGCCATGTTACCTGGACAGAGATCGGAGCATGGAAAGCAGGTATGCATTTCCCCACAAGGCAGAGGTCTGCATTATCTTCATAGGAGGGATAGCTGGTCTTCAATATGGAACAGTATATAGGACCTAGAAGTGCCAGGGTGTCTGTGGATTTCATTCTTGGCATTTTAATCCAAGCTTTAGGATACCATTATCTGCCAGCCAGGACACTAACCTGCTCGTATATACACAGTCAGTTTTCTTGTAATGTGTGTGTTAGTTAGCTTTCTGCTTCTGTGACAAAATACCTAAGAAAACAAAGATGCAAAGAAGAAAAGTTCGTGTTAGCTCACGGTTTCAGATGTTATAGCCAATGGTTGCTTGACACTCTCTCGTTGGGCCTATAACAGGTCGTAGCTGATAGTGGAGAACACATGGCACAGGGATTTACTTACCTCATGATGATGGAGAAGCCATGATGGAGAAAGTAAGAACTGGGACTCAGTATCCTCTTTAAGGACACTCCTCTAATGACGTTTCTTTCATTAAGCTCAACCTGCTAAAGTTCCTTCCATCCCTCAATAGTATCACAGGCTGGAGACCAAACCGTCACATGAGCTTCGGGAGATTTTAAGATCAAAACCATAAAATCCTACCCCCATTCCCCACAGACTTGGTGTCCCGTCATACAAATGCATTCAGTCAATCTCATAGCATCCGCAGTCTTCACGTTTCCAGCCTGACAGCCCAAGTACAAAATCTCCTCTGGGATGCAAGGGAAATTCTTAACTGTGAGTTACTGTCAAAATTTGTTAAATGAATTGCCCACTTGCAAAGTTCAAGAGCAAAGAGTGAAAACTACCATTTCCAAAAGTGAAGAAGGAAAAGTAAAGGAAGGATATTGGACCAAAATGAGACTGAAACTCAGCAGCTATAAAAATTAAATCCTCTGCCTGTGTGTCTTGATTCAAGGCACATGTTGGTGATACTTGAAGACTTAAGGATGTGAGAAACAATCCCACTGTGAACCTGCTGACTGTAGCTCACCTGGCTACCCTCTTGCACTGCTAACTTCCTGAAGATTCTCATGGCAAGCTTCCCATGTCTCTGGCATCATTAGTTTTCATCCCAGCTTTGGTTTCACCTTCATAGCTTCGTGCATTGACTTATTAGGACTGCTTTCAGGGAGTCCAGTACCGCTACAAACTGTCCTCCACTACACATGAATGTTAGTGGAAGCTTCCATGATCCCCCAGCTCCTGTATTCTGGGTCTTACAGATTTCCGAAAATAACTTAAAAGACACCTTTAATGTCATCCCAGTGCAATGGTTTCTTCAGTGACATTAATCTCTGTCACAAATACACCCTCCTTGTCCACTGCACTTTAAATGTTTAACTACTTTCCTGCTCAAGTCTTAAGTTATTCAAATAGTTTTGCTTTGAATTTTTACTCACAATTTCACTGTAAATATGGCTAAAAGCAACTAGCAGTGATCATACCCCCATGGCCTTACATTTCCTCCATCAGATTAATTAATCTGTTACCTTTAAACTCAACCTCATACAAAGTCTTAGGCCGTGTAAAATATGTAGAGAAGTATTGTGCCGGTGTAGAATGGGATGTGTCTGTTCTAACTCTCAACTGATTCCCCACTTCTGTCTGTAATTTCATGAGCCTGGCCCTGAAGTCAGCAGTCTGGTTTTCTTTGTCTCTACCAGAACTGTCTATTCAGGGTACACTTCTCCAAACTTTTCCCAATTATTCACACAAATGGATTCTAAAAGCCTCTGAACGGCTTCATAGGTTAATAATCCCACTCCTTGGTGCTAATTTGTTGGTTAGTTTTATATTGCTGCAAGACAAAATATTGAGAAAGTCAATATATGGGGAAAAAACTTCTATTTAATATAAAAAAATTAACTACTGCTTTGGGATAACTGCATCAGAGGTTTCAGTCACTGGTTGCTTGACCTTGCTACCCATCGGCCTGTGGTGAGGGCTTTGGGGTGGGGATTAGGTGGCAGGAAAAACTGCTTGCTCTGTGGTAGCCAGAAATTCGAGGTGGGGTAGTTAGAATCTCAATATCCCCTTGAAGACGCCTGTAAGACTCAATCCTTCTTTGCAATAATCTCACCTCTTACTGCTTCACAAGCTCCCAGCTTTGCATAGGCTGGAAACTAAGCCTTCAAAACATGATCTTAGGGGGGCATTTACTTCTCAAACCATAGAACCGTCGGTGACACCTCCATAGTTAAGGAAAGGGACTAGCTCTCAACCTTCCTGTTCTTCATGTGCAGAAGAGACTCTTCATGTGCTTTGTAGGGAGCCCTGTTCCCTTCGTACATGCCATTAAGTTGGAGGTTAAGAATCCTCTGGACCTCTTTGTCATTCACAAATACACCAATAATTGAATTCAGTTAGAGTTACCTATAATCATAACCAGGTATTTGATTCTTATAAATTGAATAATTGAATAAATTCAGAATAAATTGAATCCTTTATGTGGATCCATCTGTTAATAGTTTATCCTGTCCTGATAAACTATTGGGGATATTTTAACATTCTTTTTGTCTAACACATATAGGGTCCTCATGGTTGGGTGGCTATCAGGTAATCCAAGACCAAATTAACATCATAGATTCTATGTCACAGTACTACTTTCTCTACACACTATTATTGTCAGGCTCCCCTGGAAATATATTCTGAAACAAAAACTTTTCCCTATAGGATAGATGTGGTACTCTGTATTTGATAAACAGAGCACTCACTGTATGAACAATATACAAGAGTATTTTGCTACTGCATTGGAGGACGTTATATGTACTCAAATGCACAAAATGTATCAGGTTCATTTTAATGTGTTGGGTAATGCACTAACTAAACTGAATTGATAAAATCATCCCTGAGGCAAAAGTTCATATTCAATTTCTGTCTAAAGAGTTTTTTTTTTTTTTTTTCCGGTGTGAGTATTGCTAATGTCCCTACCATAAGCGTGAGAGAGTCTCATTATTGTTAATTTGAGTCACTCTCCATTTTGACAAATTGGATATGACATCTGTAATCTTATTTTTTTCTTTTATCATCATTCTGTTTTTCATCAGTTATACATACATTTTAGGATAAATGATTGTTTCTTAGACAGACATTCTCTCCAGCTTTTATTGGACATAATCTTAGCATAAGGGAAAGAGTTCCTATACATCATGAAAGGAATATTTAGAGATACCATTTATGTCAAATAATTGCAGAAAATAAGATGATATATTTTAAAATTTCTAAGTTTATCCCCATAAGCAAAAAATGCAGTCAAGGTTGATAGTGACATTACAGTGTATCACTGTGAATAATTATTTTTATTTTACATCCATAGGACAATTTCTGAGATGAACTAGAACTGCTCATACTGCCTACTTCACAGCTGTCAGTTTTAAAGGAAAGAATGGCTTTCAGTGCATTAGATTAAGGGTCTTGACTCTGGCCTTATGGAATCATTTGTGAAAGATAATTGTCTCAATAAGTGCTTCATACACATCACATATCATCTCCATCCACACTCTCACTATGTCATGAATACTTCATTTATTTCAGGTTTCAATTCAGTGACAGGCTGTTCCTGTAATAGAAAAATTGCCAAATTTTCCTCTATTTAATCTTTGGGGAGAAAACCAATTTCACATTTGTCTCAAAGTGAAGAAGAGGAGAAACAAAACCCTAGTTCTATTACAAAGGCTGATGAATATTTTAAAGGTGATTGTTGTTAAACAGTACTCACTGGGACGGTATGTCCTTCCAAATCAATTGCTGAGTTCAATTTTGAAATCTAAGTCAATAATCTAATTAGATATTGTAGGGTTTAGTGGTTTGTTTGCTTTTGTGATATTTAGCTATTACTTACTCTTTAAAAGTTTCTTTTTCATTTCCTTCAATTCAGACAATCATGCTTCTATTGCTGTATTTACTTCTTTACTAGATTAAATAAGAGTATGACTGTTTAAACCATTGCCTTTTGTTTTTACTAAACTTATGTAGCGTTTGATGGTACTTTATATGTTAAATACTACTATAAAATTCCACTGCCAAAATTCCTTATGAACAGCAAGTGGAATCCATATGTCACAATGAAAATAGTTTTAAGACCAGTGGTTTTGCAAGTTAATGCTGATTAAAAGTATTTGAAGCAACTTTTTATTATATGTGTTTTAATCACAAGTCCTTGGTACAGCATCTTACATAAATGAGATACTTTAATTTTAACCAAATAATAATAGATCTTGGCAATTCTGTAATACCCCTCTATTTTTCTATTTATTTGATTTTTTGAGAATTTCAAATATGAATACTGTATTTATATCGCTACCACCTCTCTCTCTCTCTCCACACATCTATCCTCATGTTCTCCAACTCCCTCTCAAATTAGTGATCTCTTTCTCTTTAATTATTACTGTCACATATCCATTTCCATATATATGTGTGTGTGTGTGTGTGTGTGTGTGTGTGTGTGTGTGTGTGTGTGTGTGTGTGTAATATATGAATACAGCCTGCTAAGTCCATCCAGTGTTGCTCTTATGTGTTTTTAGAACTGATCACCTGGGATTGATTAGCCTACCAAGGAGAGTCTCTAGAGAAGACTAATTCTGCCTCTGTCAGTAGGCATTAATTACTTCTCCACTTTTATAGATGACCCTAATATTATTCAAATAAATTATTATGTTTTTAGTCTCACAAAGTCTGAACCAAGCTATATAGCAAGAACTATTATCATAGATCCTTCTTTTATCAATTATTTGATTAAAATGCCACTTAGGGAAAATGAACTAAAACTTGTAATTATTTGAGAGTTTTAGTTCATTTTATTTCTTTTGTGTTTGCACTCATGTGCACATGTGTGTGCAGGTGCACTCATGCTGGCTGTGAGGGTCTAAGGACAGGTGCATTTGGAGGTCAGAGAACAACTTAACACGTGGCATCAGCTCCTTCTTCCACCATGTGGATCTCAGGGATTAAACTCAAGTCATCAGACTTGGCAGCACGTGACTCAACTCCCAGGCCCAAAACTTGTACATTTTTAGTCTTATGTGTGAAGTAAATAAAACTAAAAAATTACAGCCTACATCTACTGTGAAAGTAATTCCTATTGAGGTTTGTTGACTGTGCAAAGGAGAGATCAGGGTTTTCATGAAGCAAGGCCCAGAAACCCTCTAGTTCCTCTGCACTTGCCCCGTGGACTGTCCATGTGACTTGCTTGGAATATAGTGTTAACACATCTGATGGCAAGGAATGATTGACTATGACTTGCTCACCCCTGTTCTCTTCTGGACACCTGCCACTATCATGAGAATGTGCCCAGCAGGCTTGCTAGGGGACTATGCATTTCATTTCTTGCTGAAATGCATAGAGAAGAGTCCATTTGCCCAGCGCAGACTGGCTTTGACCGGCCATACCCTACCTCAGCAAGTCAACTGCTTATAAATGGCTCAGTTAAACCTGGCTAAGATCAACAGAACAGTTCAGGTAATGCCTAAACTTACAGCAATCATAAATACTACTCTAATTAAGTAATTTTGGTTCTGTATGTTTTAAAGATCTTGATAAAGCAGTATATTATTGGCTTTTCAACTCTACATTACATTTGGAAAAAAATCAATTGTGCTATTGTTACTTTCCTAATCTTTGGTCTTGGCCTTTGTTATTCAGGATAAATGTGACTAATGGAGACCTAAATTGTTAGACAAAATATAGTTTAACACTATGAAGAGAGTGTTGGTGGCAGCGGATGAGACACAAACTCACACAGAGAGAGAGAGAGAGAGAGAGAGAGAGAGAGAGAGAGAGAGAGAGAGAGAGAGAGGAAATAAAAAAAGCATGTAAGTGCGTTGGTGGAAGAATTCCAACAGCGACTTCTGAAATGACAGGGTGTGAATGTCAAAACAATAATTACTGCTCCCCAGAGCAATTTACATTTGAATTATGGTATCCAAATAATTGTTCATTTCCTAATAATTATTTTTACCGACAAGCCTAGTTTAAAGAAACTAAGAAGATCTGTTTATGGATTGAGATTGGGTTCAAATTTCTTGTGGATTTGAATTTTTGATGGTATTAAATTAGGAAGCAGTACATTTCTATGACAAGTCTGTGGCCACATGATCCTATAGCTTTGAATATTCTCTAGAGAATAGCTCAACAGGTTTTTATTGTTATTATGACGAAATGAAATCTAAAGTTTTAGGCACTTCAGTTTTTAATAGATAAATATTAACTACTAAGTGTCTTATTTATTTATTTATTTATTTATTTATTGGTTTTTTTTTTTTTTTTGAGACAGAATTTCTCTGTGTGGTGCTGGAGCCTGTCCTGGAATTCACTTTGTAGACCAGGCTGGCCTTGAACTCACAGAGATTCACCCGCCTCTGTCTCCAGAGTACCGAGATTAAAGGCATGCACCACCACACCTGGCCATGTTTCAATGTTTAATGAAACTATAAAATTATGGAACTATATCTAGTAAACAGAATATGGTTATAAGATTAATGTGCGTCTGTCCACATCTCCCCAGAATGTGCCCGAATGGATGTTCTCATAAAGGACCATTCATAAGAACAGATGTTCTCATAAAGGAACAATAAGCAAGAACAAAAAACTAACAAACAGGTAAATAAATGTACCTGCATCTCTTCCTCAGAGAAGATTCATCAATTGTAAGAACTCCCAAAATGCCTAAAGAAAGCCTGAAGTTACAGCCTTCCTATAACTACTTAACTACTGGTGCCCACCATCACCACCTATGGCATTCTATATTCAATTCATTGTCCGGTTTTGTCATTTCTTTTTCTAAATCTAAAGAAGAGGAGGAATTTCCATTTGGAACAAAAGCACTAGGCAAAGAAATCCAAAGTTCCTGTGCAACCAGCAGGGAGGCACCTTTTCTCTGCACGTATTTAAGATGACGTGATGTACAGATACAGATGACAGAAATGCACACAGCAGCATTTGCAGGAGCTTCTGGCAGTGAGAGTGAGGGGTTTCTGAGTGTGGCCCAAGGGGATGTAAGCAACATGAATAGGCCTATAACATTCAGTGCCCAGTACCAATGCCAGCATCGACCTCTGTTACACTACTGTCTTGGAAGACGTTACCACTGGGGGAAATGAGCCAAGAAAAAAATCCTAAGTCCATTAGGATTCATTCTTATAACTACAAAGGATGCATAATTACCTCAAAAGACATGAGTACATTGGTGGTTTGCATTTTAGCTCATGCTACATTATAATGTACAAGAACCAAAATATAAATGTTACGTTGTGTCTACCTTCATTTGGTCTTTAGTTATATTTGTATCATTGATTGCTCCAGAAGAGCTGGTTCTGATGGCTGCTCCAGCTTTGTTTTTAGGCCAAACGGAACTTCGATTGTCAGTCAAATCTTCCCAATCAGGAACACCTTTACTGTGTCTTCAGGTGCACCCGGCGGCACACATTTCTTTCCTGAAATAGAGTACTATGGTCTGACCTGAAGTTCCTAATGGGGCTTGTAGCATTCCCTCCTGGCAACCCAAAGATTTTCCACAGAACTGCTTAGCCATTCAGCAGGCACACTCTTTACCTTCTTAAACTAGCTCCACATGAACATTTTATACTTAAGTCCCTGTCTCCTGTTGTTTCTGAAGACCCACATTGGAACATGTTGGTACTTCATCACTTTTTCAGCCCTCACCGGCTGTTTTTGTTTGAATTATTTACCTTCTGTATCATTTACTTCCCGTCTTTCAAAACAGCTCCTAGTGTAGAGTATCTTTCATTTATAAGCACAAGGAACATGTCGCTCTTCTCACCCCTTTGGGCTTGAAAATAATTGCTGTATCTGTGTACATCTTAACCGCACAACTGATTTTATTAGCATTTTCAACCTTCTTGTAGATTCTCATACCTTTCAGATGTGATGGGCATAAATTATTCACGAAACACTTCCATGAGGAAAACAAAAATGCAGATAATGTCGGAGGAAACTGTGAGGGAGGAGACAACGTGGCAGTGTAGAAGTCTCACAGCTCTACACAGAAGACATGGTGACATCTTCAGAGAGGATCTTTGTTCTCACCTGTGGAAATGCATTATCTTATATGTCACGATAGACAATCTTGTGCTGAGGAAGGTCTGGACCACACTGACATCAACAGGTCCATTGGATTTAGTTATTTCATTACTGGCATTTGATTTTTTGTTGGTGGTGGTTTTAGCTTGCTATTGAAGAATGACTTATAACTAAGAACATGTGTGAGAGGTTGGGCGTGGCTCGTTGTTGCATAAGCATGAGGACCAGAGTTTGGACCCCCAGGACCCCCATAAATGTTGTAGAGTCAAGATAACATGCCATAATCCCAACACTGGGGAATCAGAAACAGGGTTTTCTAGAACATTATTGGGGAGATAGACTGTCAGGCACCAAACATGAACCATGGAAAAGTACTAGCTAGGCCAGAGAACAAGCCACAGGCCCTAAACCAGATGCCCCCAAAGATAAAGAATAGGTCAGGTAGGTCAGGTAGCATAGCAACAGAACAATGGGCCCTGACCAGTGACCTTACCACCTAGCACAACACCCTGCAGCCTCACGACTTGCACGTCTCCCTTCACCTGCACATATGGCACGTCGTGCACTCCTTCCCTCCTTCCTGCCCCCTCCCCCTCCCATGCAATGTAAGCCTTGCTGAGAGAATAAAATTTGCAGCTTGATCAGAACCCTCTCTTACTGTTTTCTTTCATGTCTCCCTGTCCCTTTTATTCTCTCCCGCAGGTGGGTCGCCCCCGTTGACACCCCGCTGGCCGGGGCAATAGACTAACCTCATGGAAGAGTTTTGGGTTCAAGTGAGAGGTACTAACTTGGGCAGCCCATTATCTGTTGTCATGGTTTCCCACTCTTGTGTTCTGGCCACCCTTATTTTAAATAGCGGATCTAAAGAAGAACAGTGGTAATCTGACAATTAGAATATACCAAACCAAACCCAAAACAATCCCATTAAGCAAAGATGTGACCATGCAAAATAATATTCTGAGGGAAATCATCACCTCATAACTTCATTATAATTTACTATTATAATTTTTCTGTTTTCTATTACAGTTGAATTCTTACTCTGCCTGTGTTTTTAATAAAGCTTTATCATGTGTGTGTATGTGTAAGGAAGGTCTTAGTATATGTTCTGTTTGGTATTAAACATAGGTCAGTCACCTATGGGACTTGCAATACTATGTGACTATTCACCTGTGACATGTAGGTATGTTCTTTTTTGCATGCTTGTGTTTAGTATGCATGCATGTATATTTGTGTGTTCATATATGTGGGTAGTTATTCACATGTGTGTGTCAGGGAGTGGGGTGTGTGTGTATGTCTATGTGTGTGTATGTGTGTGTGTGTGTGTGTGTGTGTGTGTGCGTGTGTGTGTGTGTGTATGTGTGAGGTATAACCAGAAGTGCTGTTAGGTGCTTTTCTCATTCAGTCTTCACCTTGTTCATTGAAACAAGGTCTTTCAGTTGAACCTAGAATTCACCAGTATGGCTAGGCTAATTATGTAGCTTGCCCTGGGGAATCCCTTGTCTTTGTCTCCTGGATGCAGGAAATATAGATATATAATTAATATAAATTGTAATATATAATATAATATGGTTTGAAAGAAGATGGCCCCTGTAGGGAATGGCAATATTAGGACGTATGACTTTGTTGAAGTAGGTATGTCCTTGGAGGAAGTTTGTCACTGTGGGGACAGGCTTTGAGGACTTCTATGCTCAAGCTATGCCCAGTGACACAAGTTTACTTCTTGCCTGAGGATCAAGATGCAGAACTCTCAGCTCCTTCTCTAGCACCATGCCTGCCTGCATATAGCCATGTCCTGCCATGATGATGATGGACTAACCCGCTGAAACTGTAAACCACCCCAATTAAATGTTTTCCTTTATAAAAGTCGCCATGGTCATGGTGTCTCTTCACAGCACTAGAAACCCTAAGAGAAATATAAAGTTTAATATAGAGTATAAAATAAGTATAGGACTTCTACCCTGAGTGTATATGGGTATTGAGGAGTTGAACTTTGCTGCTTCACTTCAGCTTCAGAGCCAGTCTCTCCAGGCTTCAGTTGATTCTCAAGCGTTCATATTATCTGGCTTTCAAGGCACATATCCTGGGTGCCTTTGTCCTAAGCAGATAAATTGCTACTGCTCCTTTCTGGCCATATAATACATCAAAAAATCAAGCCAAACCAAATCAAAACAAAAGCTTGGCCAGCATCAGATAAGGCAGGCACAGGAAAACTTCCCAGTGGCTGAATTCACAAATTAATCACAATCCTTTCTTGAGTCAAAATTTTGATAGTCCACTCATCATGGATTTTATGATTAGTTTTTATTTTTAAATATTTAATAAGCAGTTTAAAATATTCAAGCACAGGGTTTTAAATTATTATTTTGGTTAATGAGCCTTTTTATATTGAATAAGATGAGAGCGAGGTCCTCTCCTTATTCAAATCACACTATCATAACCCTGGATTTTAGCAACGTTCTCTCTCTAAATGATCATTTTTTTGTTTTTTGCCTTATAGTAGTTTTATAATTTAGATTCTTTTGCTTCATGTATCTAAAATGTTGGAAAACTAGATGACTTACGAAAAACACACCCTTACATTCTTTTTCTTGGCAGTGATCTTGTTAATAAGCAAACTCATCAATCTGAATGTCAATTTTAGCATATTATAGATTGCCTCATTTTTTTTTCTTTTTAGGAAAGAAATAAAATCCAAAAACCTCCTTAGTGCAAATGCATTTGACAGTTCACTCAGTTGTGGCTCATTACAAATTGTTACTAAGGAATTGGCCTTTCCATTTATTTTCCAAAACTATTTGGTCCCAGTTAGGGAAATAATTCTCTATATAAGATGTGTTACAGTATTGTAACATTTATACAATTTAATGGAATCTATAAATTTCTGTGTAGAAATGCTATAGTATAGTAACATTGCCATTATTCACTTAACTGCTAATAAGAGAACTTAAAGGTACCCATTGCCTGCAACAAGATGAAGATGAGTATCTAAGCAAGAAGTCAAGCCATGATGTCTTCCCTCTTCCACCAACACCAGTCTGACCAATCTTGTACATATGACATCATGAGGACCATGTGTTTACGGTCGAATTACATTTTAGCTCTATTATACAAAGGCATACATATGCATACATATTACAGGTAAATATGTAGTTTTGCATGTTGGACTTTATGTTTAGAAATTATTTAATTGAGCCAACTGGTGTGTCTTTGGCTCAAAAACGTATTTGTGGCATTTATACTATTCACATAAGAGTTTATTCATTTTCATTACTAAAAAGAAGTGTAATTTATAAATTTATATGATTACTACTTTGCATTTCACTCTAAAGTCTTCATGGCTGAACTGATGCCTGTGATCCAAGTGAGAGCTCTGAACATAAAATCATTCCTCAAAAATCAGCGACTTTTGAAGATCAAGTTGACTTCCTTGCTTATTGTGTTTAGGTATAGTGTGTTGTAATGGCACCTGAAGGGCCTCCATTTTAATGTCTTAAAGACAGAGATGACAGAAATGAGGAGAAAAGTACTTTGGCATCTTTATCTACACTCATTCTTGGCAATGATTCTCAAGATGGCCTTGTTATGTAAAGTGATATTCATGAAAACAGGCAGAGAGAGGTGACAAAGACAACTCAGTTCTCATGAAGCATTCACTGGGGATGCCATCTTGACCATGCCATGGCACTCGGGACTCACAACCCAAAAGACAAATTAAACAGTATTGTCTATCACCAGATCACAAGATGGGCAAGGTAAGTGGGAACTCTGACTTCTTTTCAGAGTTAATATAGATCTAAACCCAAGCAGATAAATAGATTAATTCATATGATACCTATATCAAGTGTTTTAAATAGCACTTTGAATGGTTCAACTCTTTTGTGAAGCCTGCCTGTCCTTTGAATTTGTGCATAAAAAAGGACTCTTCCTCACAGGTGTCTATATGTAGAAGTTGCCTATATTCTTCTAAGGCAAATCTATGAAAACGTGAAAACATTATCCAGAAATAAAATGTGACATTCAATGTCACATATAAGAATTTAGATTTGATTTTTCTTCTAACAGTTACTTGTGTTTCACTCTGAGCGTAATGAGTATTTTAAAAAAAATAGCTGTTATTTAGATGTTCTTCCTAAAGAAATATTTTCTACAGTTTCATGATTTTATTTTTTATCAGCCGGCAATGAAACATGAGTTGGAAAAGTGAACTTAGTCTATTATTTTCTAATGTTTGCTCATTGATTTTATTACAGCATGTTTAATATGGAAATGAATTTAAATATACATGCAACAATATAAGTTCAAGCAGTCAGTAAATGATAAAATGCACTTATGTGGTATCAAAAAATGTGTTTCTTTGTTTCTTTTCATGCATGTTTAGTTCAAACAAGTTAACCAAATTTCTTCTTAGAAAATGTATTATGTTTTATTGACCTATCATAAGAATGAATATATTATATAATTTGTATTGGACCTTAATTGAAATGAGTAACTTTGAACATTTAATGTGTTTAACTGAAGTGCATTATATGGTTATGAAATTCAATTTATTTTGTGATTAAAGATCTTCAGTTTTCTTATAGGCCACTACACTACTAAGTTAATTTATTGCTATGATAAATTTAAGAAAATCCCAGTTAACTTTTATTTAATTTCTAAATTCATTGAATTACCTTTTCAGCATTTTTGAAGTACCCATTGTTCTTGTAACAAAACACAAATAAATTTGAGAAGAAAATGTAATAACAATTATTATTTCACAAGAAAATAATTTATCATTGTAAATCCTATTAGGAGTCAGAAAAACAGAGTTGGCTATATAATTTCATTAGTATGACCTCCCATAACTTATTAAGTATCTTAAGGACTTATTTTCCTGGCTCTTTCAAGGGTAAGTAGGCAAACTTTAGTGTTCCTATGTTTTGTGTTCTACAATTGTTGGGAGAATATTGTATTTTTTAGAAAATTGTTCAAGAGGCACAGATACAAGGAAGTAGTTAGATTGTAGCCACGTATATGAATCATAGATACAGGTATAAGGAAGTAGTCAAATTACAGCTTCATAACTACGAATCATAGATGTTACAAGAACAATTAAATTTTGTTGTTAGAAACAAGGTTTGATGGCTAGAGAGATGGTCCAACTGTTAAGAGTGTCTGTTGCTCTCTCAAAGGACACATTTGGTTTCCAGCATCCACTTCAGGCGACTCACAGCTACTTTTAACTCCAGCTTCAGGGGAATCTGACGCCCTCTTCTGGCCCCTGTGGGCACTCCCACCCACACATGCGCACACAAACACACACAAATAGCATAAATAAAAGTAAGCCTTAAGATATAGATATGATAAAGATATGGTTTGGATCTGTTTCAGCTGTGCTCTTCTTGAATTCTACTTTGTCCTTTTTTTGTGTTGCTTAACTATTAAAACATAAAATCTTTTTTGTAATATGGTTTATCCACCACGATAGGTTTAATTCTTTATTATAAGACGAACAGTACCAAGTGTTATACAGACCTGTTTGTAGAGTGCTGTCGATGGGCTGGGAATCTCACAATATTTCACAGTCATAGCCTAAGACAGCCTGTGTAGTCAACTAATTGGGTGTTCCAAGGTTACCATGAGAACATCCCTGGGATAGGCAGCCAGTCAGAAGAAAGATGAAAGGGGCATTTTAGGGTCACAGGGAACCTTACCGATAAGTGTTGTAACTCCATTGTTGATAAGACTTTGCATGTTTTTTTTTTAATTTATTTTAATTTATTTTGCAATACAATTCAGTTCTACATATCAGCCACGGATTCCCTTGTTCTCCCCCCTCCCGTCCCCCTCACCTTCCCCCCAACGCCCCCCCCCCCCCCCCATTCCCATCTCCTCCAGGGCAAAGCCTTCCCCACAGACTGAGGTCAACCTGGTAGACTCAGTCCAGGTAGGTCTAGTCCCCTCCTCCCAGGCCGAGCCAAACAATCCTGCATAGGCCCCAGGTTTCAAACAGCCAACTCATGCAATGAGCACAAGATCTGGTCCCACTGCCTGGATGCCTCCCAAACAGATCAAGCCAATCAACTGTCTCACCCATTCGGAGGGCCTGATCCAGTGTGGACCCCTCAGCCATTGGTTCATAGTTCATGTGTTTCCATTCATTTGGCTATTTGTCCCTGTGCTTTATCCAACCTTGGTCTCAACAATTCTCGCTCATATAAACCCTCCTCATTTCGTTAATTGGACTCCCAGAGATCCACCCAGGGCCTAGTCATGGATCTCTGCATCCAGATCCCTGAGGTTTGCAGACAAATGGATGGATCTAGAAAAAATCATCCTGAGTGAGGTAACCCAGACTCAGAAAGACAAACATGGTATGTACTCACTCATAGCAGGATACTAGACATGAAACAAGGATGAATTGTCTGCTACTCACATCACCAGGGAGGCTACCCGGAAAACAGGACCCCAAGAAAGACACAGGGATCGCCCAATGACAGAGAAATGGAATGAGATCTACATGAACAGCCTGGACATGAGTGGGGGTAATGAAAGGCGAGGGTCGAGGGAAAGAGAGCTTGGGGGAGCGGGAGATCCCAGCTGGATCAACAACAGAGAGGGAGAACAAGGAATAGGAGACCATGGTAAATGAAGACCACATGAGAATAGGAAGAAGCAAAGTGCTAGAGAGGCCCACAGAAATCCACAAAGATACCCACACAACAGACTGCTGGCAATGGTGGAGAGACAGCCCGAACTGACCTACTCTGGTGATGGGATGGCCAAACACCCTAATTGTTGTGCTAGAAACCTCATCCGACTTTGCATGTTTTAGGGTGAAGAAACCACATATGCCTATCTGTGCCCTGTTTGTTTCATTTAGCATGCTGTCTTTCACTTTCATTTTGTTGGGTATAACTCTCTTCTCTCTGGCTGCCCCATTCTCCATTGAATTTATACCCCATGCTCTTTATCTTTCCATTCATTCACGGATACCTATCTAGCCTTATTTCACATATTAGCTACTGCTAAAAGTGCTACAATAAACATGGGCATTCAAATATATTTCTACTGGGCTGATTTTGCTTCCTTCGGGCATGAACACAGAAGTGGGTTATCTGTGTCATAGAATATATAGTTCTTAAGAACCCATCACACTACTCTCTGTAAAGACTGTGCTAATTTGCATCCCTACCAACCATACATCAAAGTTTCCTTTTTTCCAAGTCTTCAGTAACCCCCCTCCCCCCACTAACAACCGTTATAACTGGAGTGAGAGTGAATGTCATTGTAGTTTAGACTTTCATTTCTTTGATGCAAATGATAGCTTTTTCCATATTTGGGGGGCCAGTTTTCTGTATTTCTTTTTCTTTTGGAGAAGCATCTGTTCAGATCACCCACTTATTTGATTTTGCTTTTGGTTAAGATTCATTTCAGTTCCTTAAATATTCTATATATATATATAAACCTCCATGAATTGAATAGTTGGTAAACACCTTCTCTCATGCACTGGGCTATTTCCTGATGTTTTTGTGCTACGGGAGCTTTTTAGTTTGATGTGATCCCACCTGTCAGTTTTGCTTTTGTTTTCTGTGCTGTTTGAGTCTCTATCCAGGAAATCACAGTCTGTCCCAATGTCTTGAAATCTTTTCTCTGTTTTTTTTTTTTTTCCTAGTGGTTTCAAAATTGCATGTCTTTGATCCATTTTGACTTTATTTTGTACCGATGATTAAACAAGCATCAGATTTCAGGTTTCTGCTTGCTGATATCCAGTTCTAGCACAACTGAATAGCTGCCTCACATGTTTTCTGTGCTTCACTGAGAATTGGTTGGCTGTAGATAATGTGGATTTGGTGTTTTTAGATCTCTGTTACCTTGCATTTGTCTATAAGTCTCTTTTAATGCTAATACAATCTTTTTTGGCTAATGTGGCTCTGATGAATATCTTGAAAACAGAAAATATGAGGCCTACAACTTTTTAGTTTCCTTTTTGCTTATGATTGTTTGTGTTCCTTGGGACAACTCTTGAATTGTCTTTCTTCTGGTCCTATAAGTCTATAGGATATCCCTAGTGTTTTTCTGGGGATTGCTTTATGTCTAAAGATCTCTTTGGGTAATACGGACATTTACTATCAATCTCTGAAGCCATGAACATAAATGGTCTTCCCATTTTTTTTAATTTACTTAGTCTTTAATCCTTTCAGGAGTTCCTGAAAATTGTGCCCAATACAGTAGTTCAAAGACTTAAGAGTGAGCATACATAAACGACAGGCATTTGATAACTTCTTGATGAATCTATCAGACCTCTCAAAGAGTCAGTTTCTCTTGGAATATGTTCTACTCAACCTAAGAGGTCTCAGTCGTCATCTTGCAGGTAACAGTGATGACTTGGTGAGAATAAGGATTGGACAGCTGCTGCTGGAGCTGGGCAGGAAGAAAGACCTGCAGGCTGCTGCCTCCACATCTATGTCCTATAGGTCAACTGGTGTTCAAATGCTTCAGGCACTCCTTATGCATTAGTTAGGATGAAAGGGATGATCCTGTCCTCCCTACATTCAAACCATTATCATCTCCTCAACTCATGTTCTTACTCCAGAGTTGGAATGTTCCTGAGAACTCACTAACAGCACAAAACAGAAGATGTAAGTACACAGGAAAATAGCTGAGAGAGCTGGGGCTTTGAATTCTCCTCTATAATCTTGCACAGCCTAACCTTATAACCTTTGGTAATTTAGCTTGCTGTGGCTACCTTTCCTCCTTGCTAAAACAAGATTGTTCTTAATGAGGTCAGTGAGTGTTTGCATACCTAAGAGTCCCCAAAGGAAGACTAGAGTCAACAGTCACGCTTGTCCTCTGTTGTTTTGAGCCCTGTCAGGTCAGCTCTCAAGACCTCAGCAGTCCTCTCACGCTGGCTCACTTGGATAATAGACATGAAATCTGATTATTTTCTGAATACCCAAGCAACCACTGCAGTTTGACTTCAGAACTCTTTCCACTTCTCAACACTTTACATTGATATCGATTTATTTTTCCTTCTAATAAACCTGGGAACTCTCGAGATTGTAGAAGTCAACAATTTCCTGGTTTGTTATAACTCTCCTTAAACTAATTTCTTACTTTGTTCTAAACTGTTATTGAGGTTGGATTCACTGGAGGCTGGGAGGCAGAATTGCCATCCTAAAAATTCTCTGTGGAAAACAAATATGGATTTGGGCAATTGTTCAAAGAAATATTCAAGATTATACTTTCAGTCTCTCGCAAACACATACAAAAAGATTTTTGTTCCTGTTTTTTGAAACATTTCAGATAGGTCTGAGAAATGCAGCTTTATTCTGAACAAAGTCAAAGCATGTAAATGCACTAGGTTATAGACCATAAAATATATTTGATTTCATTCATATCTCAGAGATAATCTAAGCACAAGTTTTACCCAATTACCTCCTACAAGTGTAGCCCCCAATTTTTTCACTAGTGGGATGCCCTGATACAATTTCCCACTATGTATCCTATTCTGAAATTACAGAAAGATATTTCATTTAGGCCAAACTGAAATAAGACTATTAACTCCTTATCATGTATCTATTAGGGTGTTACGTTTTGTAGGTGACATTTTATCTACAATGAAATGCTAAATAAAATTTACATAACTGTGGCAAACTTGTAAAGATAAACATGTGAGTTAAAAGTAGATTTATTTTTATTTTATGTGTGTGACTGTTTTGTCTGCATGTATATATGTGTACTACATGCCTGTTGCCCAAGGAGGCCAGAAAAAGGCATCGGATCACTTAGAACTAGAGTTAAAGATGGTTGGGAACCATGATGTGGGTGCTGGGAGTTGACCCTGGGTCCTCTGCAAGAGCAACAGTGTCCTAAACTGTCAAGCTATCTCTCTATCACTGTGTATGTGATTTTTAAATGATCATTTCATAATCATCTTAGGTTATTCATTTGTGCTTTTAAATGACTAATGAACTCAGAGGAAACACTCTGCTGCGAACTGACCTTGCTTGGCTTTCAACTGGCAATTATCTGCTAACCACGCCATCCAGAGTGAGCTTAAGAAATTGGCGTCATACTGTGTCTTTGATACAGAACAAAACTGTCACAGTAAAGGTAGTTAATAGAGCAGCTTCAAAAGTTTGTGGGGTTTTTTTCCCCTCACTTTTTTTTGGATAGGAAGAAATTTCAAAGATTTATGAAGTCAAATCTTGTTTTTCCTCTTATTGCTTGAGGTTTTCAAAGCCAGGAGACTGGGATCATTCTCTAACCTTCACTTTGTTCATAAATACACACCTAGGTACGTAGCATGTACCCACGACACTCACTTATGGCTTAACAGTTCTTCACTGAACGCTTGTAGCAATATTGGACAGAAAAACACAATTTAGAAAAGCATTTCAACAATTCTCATGAAAATGAAGTGGTAAAAGGATTGGAAAGTTGGGGAGATCAAGGAATGAGACAGAGTAGAAAGGAATAGATAAGGGACACTGGAGTTGGAGACAGTGATAGTGTTGGGGACTCGACGGGACCCACACCTCTAACATTTCTGATGGGAGAACAAAAGAAGAAGAGAAAATGTGATGGGGAAATTGACTAATTGAGGTCCTACGAGTGTCCAAAGAATGGTCTTAAAACCACTAGAAAACACTTAAAAGAAATATTTTTAAACCATGAGAAAAAATTTCAGTCCTGTATTTAATAAATTAGGAGTTTCCATACAGCTAATCATATGCTTGGCTTGAAGCAATTTGACAAATTATTAAATCTCCATTACATTTCCCAGTGTATAATAAGACCTGTGTGATATAGCCAGATCATTAAAAATATAGGACTGCTTGAACTAAGTGATGTGCAGAGGCCTTGTAATTCAACATGTTTAATTTCATTTTTCAACTTTAGGTTAAAAATATCAATGCTAATTAAAGGAGGCAAAATTATAACCTTATTTACACCACTAACTGATTTTTTTTTATTGAAACAAACCTCTTTCTATTAATCTTACTGGAAATTTCATTAAAATGAATTAAGTTTCCATCCAAACCTGGGCAAACACCATATGTCTGCTCACAAAAATGTAAAGCAATATGTTAACTAAACAAGCTTGATTACATTTGGGTCCATGTTTACCCATTTAGATAAACTGGAGCTTTTCTGGGAAATGAAAGAGATACATTGCTTTCCCACTGAACCATTTAATGTAGCTTTTCCATTAATAATGCATGTAAATATCCAGTGCTCAACAATAATAGAACAACTATGTCTAGAACATACCGCATTTCTGTGGAAATATAGAAACGGTTTCTACTCCAAACAGTCAAAGATGTGGTGGGATAATACCTAACTTAGCCAGCAGAAGTTGCGCTGTGTGAATTGAAGAAAAGCTCTCTGTGGGTGGGAATAGGCCACCTCCTGAACAGAGCAGGTGTATGCTATGTGCTCTGAGACAAAGACTAGACTTGACTCCTTTATCCAACTGGACATTCTTTTGTAGCCAACAACACAAACGATCATGCATATCAGTTATCAAAGGAATAAAATAAAGAATGAGCAGTCATTTACTAAGTAGGCAAGCTCTGAGATAACAGGTTCATGCACGGGGCTCTTGTGGAAACCAATCCTTGTCTTCATGCTTGGGAAACAAGCACATCATCCACTGAGCCATCACCTTGACTGCAGACAATTTATTTTATTTTATATAATGTGTGTGTGTGTGTTCTTCCTGTATATATATATGCCATGCACATGCCTGGTGTTCACTGAGACCAGAAGAGGGTGTCAGAAACCCTGGAACTGAGGTTACAGATGCTTGTGAGCTGCCGTGTGGGCACTAGGGATCAAATCCAGGTCCTCTGAAAGAACGGCAATCACTCTTAACCACTGAGCCATTTCTCCAGTGTTATTCTTCAACCCAATGTCTAGGCACCTTAGCCACCTTACATGACACATAGAAATAAGTACCACACTCGCTCAAGTTTCATAAAACTTTTTTTTCAGTCAGTTTTCCTGTACATGTACCCAGTGTTTTGAAGCTTCAGTTCCCATCGTCTACTGCTTCATACTCTTTCATTACAAGAAGCCTAAATCTTAGAATTTTCAACTTAATTGATGAGAGCATAAATTTCTTTCCCAGAAACACTCCATAGACAACTGAGCATCAATACACTTTTCATATGTAATTTGAAAACAGATAGTTCTGTCTAAATTCATTTTCGAAAGAAGAACTTTCAAGTTTCAATCAGTACCCACTTCACCGTTCATTACGACAGTATTCTGCTAGCTCAAGTCCAATTTCCTCAAAACTAACTCTAGGTAAGTGGGCTGTGATTTTACTTTTAGACAAATACAGTTTTGTGAGTTTTAATTTGAAACCCTGAAAAACAACACTATTGTTAAGAATGTGTTGGCCAAATCTACTTGCTTCTTGAGTTAAATATCATTCCATTTTTATTTTAAAAATATGTATTCTTTACATGATAGAGGAAAACATGGGAGGTTAGAGGCAGGTGTGCCGAGGTTTTGTGGATGAAAAGGAATTTCAGAATGGTGAAATTGTGGTATAAATTTCAAGCACAATGAGGTACATCATATCATTGAACAGCTCTCTAAATCCTTAGACCATAGCATACTTACATAAACTAACGATGAATCTAGGAAATACACTGGTATCAATGGTGTGTTTATTGTGAAAATACCCGTAGCTATTTAGTCAGTATTTTTGTGTACCTCTCCTTTGCAATGAGATTTTCCAGCTCCTGCTTCTGGCCTATCCCTATAGCTTACTTTGGCCAGTTAAACAATAACGATATGAAGTGTTTGCCAATTTTAGCTTTTTCTTGGTGGTGTTCATGGAACTGTTGCTGACTTGAAAAAAAGTCCTCTACTAGCACATGATGTCACATGCCTTCAATCCCAGAACTCAGGAGGCTGAGTCTGGATAATCCCCAAATGGAGACCAGCCCAGATTGCAGAGCAACATGCTATCTCAGTAAACATAGTCATATAATGATAATAACCTAAAAAGAAATAACTAAATAAATAAACAAAACTAAAAGCCTCTTGACACTGATATGAGTTCTAGTACAATTATCCCAGGTGGTAGCCTACATGTCACAGTGGCCATGCTACCTGGCCAGCCAGCTGCGAGCTAGCCTTCACAGTGATTCCAGCTAAGATCAACTCATGTCCCTATGAGCTCCCAGCCCTGCAGATGCATGGACTCATAAGCAATGAGACATTCTGACAATAGGCACTATAACACGAATTGCTAAATAGTCTTATTTTTTAAAAACCCGGATCCAGATATTGGCGTAAATGCTGAAAGATCAGAGAGACAAAGGAACAAGCCACTGCCACATCTTACCTCTAGGACTCTTCAGCCTGAAAAGCCTTCAATTCCTGTCTCTTCACACCTTATATACCTTTTTCCACCCAGCCATCACTTCCTAGTGCTAGGATTAATGGTGTGTGTGCTTCTCAAATACTGAGATTAAAGGTGCGTGCCACCACTGTCTGGCTCTGTTTCTCTCCTAGACTGAGTCAATCTCATGTAGTCCAGGGTGGCTTTGAACTCACAAAGATCCAGATGGATCTCTGCCTCCTGAATGATAGGATTAAGAGTGTGTGCCACCACTGCCTGGCCTCTATGTTTAATCTAGTGGCTTGTTCTGTTCTCTGATCTTCAGCCAAATTTTATTAAGGTACACAGTCTATCACCACAAGGCACTGAGATTCAGAGTGAGTTTGTTGAAATAAAAAAAAAAATAAATAACATTTTACATGATCTTTGTTACACTTTCAGTAAGATTCTTAAGCCAATTCAGCAGACTCTAGCATGAGTTATTATATATGATCACTATTTTAAAGATGTTTGATACTTTACATTGCTAGTACACTGTATTGATATTGCCCTAATAAATATCCCATTCTGCCGGGCGGTGGTGGTGCACGCTTTTAATCCCAGCACTCAGGAGGCAGAGCCAGGCGGATCTCTGTGAGTTCGAGGCCAGCTTGGGCTACCAAGTGAGTCCCAGGAAAGGCACCAAAACTACACAGAGAAACCCTGTCTCAAAAAAAAAAAAAAAAAAAAACCCATTCTACCACATATACATAAAGTGCATGGCAGAACCAAACATAATCTCTAAAGCGAAAGGAAACATTCTGTTTGTAGCCATAGGTAATTCGTTGCAGAGAACCACCTTTGTGCACATGTGGATCCTCTTTATAAAGGCACATTGCAGAGTTTATCCAACTTTTGAGATGTAATTACATCTCATAATACTTATTCCTCATGGTGCCTGTTATAGTCTGTCTTTTCACTTCCATTTTTGATTATCTGGTTTCTTTTTAGTCTGTTTGAAAGCTTTCATAAATTTCTTGATATTTTCAAAACCAGCTCTAATTATTTATATATCTTCCTGTGTTTTTTTCTCCCTATGTTCCATTCAATTCCTTCTTGGTTTCCTTTCTTTTGATGTCTTTGGGCTTCTTCTTCTTCTTCTTCTTCTTCTTCTTCTTCTTCTTCTTCTTCTTCTTCTTCTTCTTCTTCTTCTTTTTCTTCTTCTTTAATTTCATTCCTGGGCATAAAATTAGGGGATTTATTTGAGATGTTTCTAGTGTACAAGTGACAGTGAATTTACAGGTATCAATTTCCCTCTTAGGATTGATATTTCCAGTTTGTTTGCATAATTCATGTTTTCAATTTTATCCACAAATTGTTTTTTTTTTTAATATTGTGTAGCCATTAGTGTGGTTTCAAAATGACATTTGTTTTTCCATTCCCAATTCAAAGCCAGAACTGAAGAGTATGCAGTACTCCAGTGGCACTATGGCGCCATCATCCCTGTGTGTTTACCTTTCCCAGGGTGCTTTGTGTAGACATTCTGCATTCATCCCGCTGCTTGACACCATTTTGTTTCCGGTCAGAGGACTGACTTCATTTCTTAAGTGCCTTATCTATTAGTGACACATTCTCTCAGCTATTGTCTCTCTGAGAAAGTGCCTCTTTTGTCATTTTAAGAGGTCAGTTTTGCCTATTTTTAAATATTTGTCTTTTGAAGGGCTTTGCTATTTTGTTGTGAATATATCCTTTCATGTCTTCCCTGTAAGACTGCTACTTTAAAATTGACTTATAATCTCAAAGAAGCCCCACAGTACACATGGTGGTGCTTTTCTCCTGCTGTATTTAAAATTCTTTGGGTTTCTTGCGTTTTGATGGGCTAAAGGATGTGCCAAGTTCCTTAGGGCTATTCTACCTGTACGTTCATTGAGATTCTAAAGATTACACTCAGATTCCAGATCTGCAACATAATTTCTACGAAGAATGCTCATACCACTTCCTATTCTGATACTGTCACCATGTGGAAGTGGGTCAGTTGAAGCTCTGTATGCCTCTTGAAGCTCCTGACCTTACCTCACACTTTTTGCTGTTGTGGTTTTTTTTGATTGGTAATCTCATGTGCATTGTTTTCAAGAGCACTGGATGTTTGATGCTTTGCTCACGTTTTCTGTTCAGCACTTCTCGTGACAGTGCACTTGGGTTTTTGCACTTCAGCTCCAGACTTTGTGTCTGACTCTTTGTCATAGTTCCTATTTGGGTGTTGGAATTTTAAGTGTTAGTGGGATATTTTATGATTTCGTCTACTGGCATGTGGTCTCTTTTAGCTCGATGAATTTCTTGTTTTTAGAAGACTTACTTTTATTTTGTGTGTAGGAGTGTTGTTTTGTATGTATGAATGAATGCCACAAGTGTGCAATTTCCCACAGAGGCAAGAGGGTGACATTGGATCCCCTGGAGCTGCAGCTATGTGCAGTAAGCTGCCATGTGGGTGCTGGGCCAGAACCCAGGTCCTCTACAAAAGCAGTTGGTAGCCTGGTGGTGGTGGCACATGCCTTTAATTCCAGCACTTGGGAGGCAGAGGCTGGCGGATCTCTGTAAGTTCGAGGTCAGCCAGGTCTACAGAGTGAGTCCCAGGACAGCCAGGGCTAAACAGAGAAACCCTGTCTCAAAAAACAAAACAAACAAACAAACAAAAAAAAACAAAAACAAAACAGTTGATATTAAGCACTGAGCCTTTGTAAGCAATTATTTTAAAATGATTATAAAGTAATTCATCAGCCTTCATTTCTTTAAATTAAATCTTTCTCCTGTGTTTCTTTTTTTCAACTTTTTTTCCGTTCATTTGGCCACTTGCCCTGTTTGTTCACCATGTTTATTTATTTATTCATTCTATGTATGAATATGTACTCATATTTGGGACCAAGAAACAGCTACCGCGGGCTTTATGAACTAGACTTCTTCACTGTTACACTGGGGAAACTCAGCAGTAGTCTAGAGAGAGATTTGGGGACCTCCCCAATTTTTTCTGGGGTGGAAGCTTATTTTTTGGCTGCAGGTTGTCAATTACTGAGATTGACCGGTTCTTTAACCAGGAGCCATGTTCTCTCCCTCCCTCTGATTTCCCTGTCCAGTAGCTTAGATTTTTCTGGTACAATGAGAAACTGTAATCCCCTCTTTTGCTCTGCAAGCATCTAAAGATTGGCAGCTGTCCTTCAGCGTCTCCAGTTAGGTAGAGCAGAAGACATTCACTTGAGAAGCACCTCCATCAAACAACACTCCATCAAACAACAAAATTTGGATTTTCTACTCTTATCTTTTCCCTGAAAAGATATGACATTCTTTGTTCTTTAGACTGAGCTATGTCTGCTTGAAGCAAAGACTATTGAAGGTAAAAAATGCAATGTTGTTTCTTGGTCCTTTTCAATGCAGCTTATGATTTCTTGGAGTATTGACACTCCATAGCCTCTCAGCTGGCTTCTAGCATTCTAATTAAGTTCTTCTGGTTATATGTAGTTGATAAGTCAGTGTCTGTGGAGAAGCAAGATCTGGAATTTCCTGTCCCACCAATTTCCAATTTTTTGATGTTCCACGTGATATGTGGTCATTTTATAAGATGAATATGCATATATGTATGTATTTGTCATATATGTGTGTCTGTGTGCACATATAATAGTAACTAAGTCTGAAAGTTCCTGGCTGGCCTCAGAGGCAGAGGTCCTCCTGCCTCCACCTCTGGGGTGCTGGGATTAAAGTTGTATACCACCACACCTGGCTATGAGCTTTTCTTTAATCCTTTTTCACAAGTTGGAAGCTTAGCTGGATGGGATTTTGCCCTGAGATCACCACTCCCTTTATTCTATTTCTTAACCTGTTTATCTCCTTGAACATAGGACTTGGCTCCATTCCACTTCCTAGTGCTATTTTTCTCCTCAAATTGTACATTTCTTATTTTTCTTTGCCTGGTTTGCTCCTTTCATTATGGATCTGTATAAGAGTAACCATCAATAACCACACAACAGGTCAATATTAGACTGAGATTTCCTGTGCCAACAGAATTAATCAATCTCTTCACTTTAGCCTCAGGCAGACTCTTTGGACAAGAACAAAAAGCAGCCACATTCTTCACCAAAGTATCACAAGAACAATCCGTAGGTGACATACTAAGATTCTTTTCCTCCAAAACCTCTTGAACCACCCCCCCACACACACACACAGTTCAAATCATTCTCAGCACCACTGTCTCCCATGCCCCTACTAGTATGGCCCATTAAGCAGTGCTTAAAGCATTCCACTGCTTTCCTAACCCAAACTTCCAAAGTCCAAATTCCTCCAAATAAAAGCATGATCAGGCCTATCACAACAGTACCCCAGTCCCTGGTACCAACTTCTGTCTTAGGGTTTCTATTGCTGTGAAGAGACGCCATGACCATGGCAACTCTTATAAAGGAAAACATTTCATTGAGGTGGCTTGTAGTTTCAGAGGTTTTGTTCATTATCATCATGGTGGGACATGGCAGCGTGCAGGTAGACATAGTGCTGGAGAAGGAGCTGAGAGTTCTACATCTTGATCAGCAAAGAACGGAGAGAGTCTGCCACCCTGGGCCTGATTCAGCATCTAAGACCTCAAAGCCCACCTTCACAGTGTCACACTTCCTCTATCAAGGCCATACCTCCTAAGAGTGCCACTCCCTATGGGCCAAGCATTCAGATCCATGAGTCCATAGGGGCCATACCCATTGAAACCACCACAACTACCTTGTAATCCAGCTTCGGGGAATCCAATACCCTCCTCTGACCTCATTGGTCACCACATATATATGTTCATCCATGCAAAAGCACACACACACACACACACACACACACACACACACACACACACACACTCACACATACAAATTTTTAAAAAAGTCCTTGCCTCCATTTTAAAATTCAAAATAAACAGATGTCTTTGTTCTGCAAAATTACTTGATTTTGATTTATGTATCATACTAAAGTATTGATTTTTTAAAAGTTTGAAGTTATAACATTAAGCAAATGTACTGGGAAATACTTGAGATTTGCTGTATGGATACATAAGTTACAATGGTTACCTTGTGGAAATATGTCATAAATTACATCTGTGCCCTAAGGACAGAATTAGAGCACAGTGGTTTGAGCCTACCTAGGAACTTCAGTGCTATTCACTGGAGCATTCCTTTCTCCAGCAGAAATAATACTAGACAATGTTTTTAAATGAACGTGCAACCTTGTTAGTGGTCTTTCTCCCCTAAGTAAAAATAAATGAAACTCAATAAACAGATCTCCTGTATCTATTTTCCTTTTGTAAATTACTTCCTTGGTGTAAGTATTTTAATTTCATAACTCTTCTAATATCAGCTATACTGATGTGCCTGTGGATAAAGCAAACTAATTATGAAGATTCAGTGACCTTACAATCATTTCAAGGGTAGCTATGAAAAAATTTACAAAGACCAATTATTCATGTATTGGTATGCTGATTCATCCTTTTATAAAAATCATTTTATTATAAAAATCTTGCAAATTGAAAAAAAGAAAAAAAACATATCATACAACTAGATTACCAAAGCTACTCAAACAAACCCTGGTTCAGACCCAAAGTCTGTACTTTTCAATGAACAATTAGAAGGGTCGTTCTGAAGCTTTATCACTTTGCTTTGGTTTACACACTTTTGTTATCAATTATATTTTCATGCACATATCCACCACAGTTTACTATTGTTCAGCAGCATGACTTGATTTCTTAAGGTGACTATGAACTATTCCTGTATAAAGTCTCAATAACATTTTCACAGATCAGCATAAGAAATAGACTTAAAGGATACAGTGTCAGCCAAATAGATTGACATCTACTGGTTATGAGCCTTTGGCAAACATCTCTGAACCCAGTTTTCTTTCTAGTTAAAAAGTCATTATAAGACTCATCTTATGAGGTCTTTTACTTGTCAATTACTGTAGTGTAGCGATACATTAAGCAACATAGAGATGAATGACATAGAGAATATGCACCTAAAAGTGTATTATACATCTATCTCTATTTCTAAGTTTTCTGTTCTGTTGCTAGAGAAAATAAAATTTTGTATTACTGTATTCTAAAACAAATGAACTCACTTTTCTAGATAAATTATATATGGAAGGAAGATTAACCCACCACAATGATCTAAGATCATAGATGATTTTATTTATTGATTGAATTTTGAGGTCCCCTAAGTTTGGGATAAAAAATTGCAAAGCATGTTGCTTATTTGTTATCAAAGCTCAACTTGAAATGTTTCCAGGATTGTTTCTCATGGTGAATTATTATAAATATCTTTTCTTTTTCTTTCAATCAACCTCCCTAACTACTAGAATGTGTTGAGTTTCTAACTACAATGTATTCATGCTTTAACTATAAACTTAAGTCCCCATTATCAATGGGACTGGAAAAACAATATTGTCAAGTTACATGTTGTATTCATAACCATTGTATGGACTCTAATGATTATAAGACATTTTGTCTTACCTTCCAAAAGTATTTGGACCATAACTCATGCCATTAGAGACTATTAAAAATATATTGGCTGTCACCAACACCAATTGGATACAAATTGGAAACTTTGTAGAAGGATCATTTATATGAGAATGCTATGAACCCTGTAGGAATGATTGAGCAACCAAGGCTCCTAATTTAAATTCAATCTTCTTAACTAAGAGAAAGAAACTTTAAAATGCTGTGCAAAGTGGATTTTTGAGCTATTTCCCACTAAAATGGATGACTTTATTTTAATCTAATTTCACAGGAAAACATGACATTTCAAATATATCTACCTTGTCTAATAATTGAAAGAAAGTCTGAAGCAAGAGGGTTACTACAAGTTTGAGGATAGTCTAGCACATACAGTGGGACTCTGCCTCCAAAGAAATAAAACTAAACAACCCCAAAGATAATACCCACCAATATTTTTGAAAAGTGGAAGTCTCTATAAGCTGATAGTAAAAATTAGAGCAAGATTTTCTTCATAATTAGGTGAAAAGTTCCTTGCCTAAATGGGCTGCCTACCAGATAAAAGTAACATATTTGATTTGATTTGATTGGTAAACAGCTTTCATTGACTTAAAACAGGTGATTTAGGAGACAGGAGATATTAATCCTGTAGAAAGGAAAAGGATGGGCTATTTCCCTCAGCTCTTTTGCAGTTGGTGTTTCTGGCTACAAGAGCAATCATTTGAGCAGTACTCTTATCGTTGAGATGTAACTTCTTGATGAACAGAGATAGACAGACAATGTTCTTACTCTTTAAAATCAGCGTTAATATTCCCTATCCATCTTCATTTCACTATCTAAGTAAATTCAAATGTTATAGTATATTTCTGATGCTTGTTATCATGAAGGGTCAATGTTCACCATAATGAGCAGGAGTGCCTGAGTGGCCCAAGTCAACATACTGAAGAGGCTTGATAGTCTTACATAACCTTCAGAAGTGTCAAATATTAACTGAGGTAAAATAAAAATCTGCACATTGAATCCATGGTCAACATTAATATTTTTTCCCTTAAGTAGATATTTATTATTTGAATTGAAATAACTCAAAAAGCTTTTTTAATGATTTTCAAAAAGTCATGTCTATGAACCTCTTATTGAGTGGGGGACTGCATCTCAACAATACCACTGACTAGATGGCTTAAATGGCAAGCGTATTTATTCTAGTTCAAGGAGACAGTGAAGACCAGGTCTTCTAAAGTGCACCCTGTCCCATTTGCAGATAGAAGCCTTTTTCTTCACACAACACCAAAACAATTGAGTTCTGTCTCGTCTTTTATAACATAGACATTAACTCTATTCCCCAAGTCCTAATCTCTACAGATTATATTAACACAGTTTCAACAAATGAAATCTGGGGGATGCATCTCAGTTAACAATCTTTTACTGACTTGCCAATTGTCTGACAGTTAATATTGTTTCTAACATGAAAATGAAGCTTCCATCTTGCTTCCTTTCAGCTTTGTTGACTGCAGCATCTCTCTCTCTCTCTCTCTCTCTCTCTCTCTCTCTCTCTCTCTCTCTCTCTCTCTCTGGGTCTGTGTGTCTGTCTTTCTTGACTTCCTTAAACCACTCACTTTTTCCTTTCATAGCTGCTTTGATAAAACAAGTTGCCTTGTGAGCTGCCCAAGGAGAAACCAACACAGCAAAGAACTGGAAAAGACCTTTGACCACCCACAAGGAAAGAACTGAAGCCCACCAATCCAGCACCAGTTGTCGAACTGAACCTGCCTGAGCTTGGAAAGAAATCCTTCCCTAGCCAAGTCTTCACGTGAGATAAAGGTCCCAGCTGTCACCTTGATTCTGTTTTTTTGTTTTTGTTTTTGTTTTTTTTCTAAAAACCAACAAGCAAAAAAACTCCTGAAGAAAATTACTTACTCTGATGAGCTATGCCTGGACTAATGGCCCATGGACTGGGAAGATATTTTCGTCCATTTGAGCTGCTAGACCAAAAAGCAAGCAACTCTCAGTTAATTCTACAAACTATTGCCAGCAGAATAAGGTGGGAAAGCACCTGAACTTGTTTAAATATGTGAACCAGATACTTTACAACAATAGAGATTTAGTTCCAGAATTCTGCAAGCTAGAAGGTTATAGAGCACTAGGATATCTGGTATCTGATGAGGGTCAAGTTCTCTAGACAATGAGGACTTGCTTTGTCCTAAAATGAAGGAAGAATGAGAAAGCACCTGAGCTGCTTTCTTGCGGCACTAATTATATTCCTGAGACCGAAATCTGTTTTTGACCACTCCCAAAAGCTCTATCTCCTACTGTGTTATGATTTCAACAAGTGTATTGGAGAATACAAAAATTCAGATTATCACTTGTGGAATAAATACATATTGTTTGAATGTGTTAAATGATAGCACTTACATAACAAGTAACCAATGCTAGCATACTAACTAAAAAAAATGAAATTACAGAAAAATAATATGCATGTTTAATCACAGTAAATGTTACTATAAGATAACTGATGAAGAGATGGGTTTATGGAGACACAGTTTGAAACAATAGAAATGTTAAAAAATAGCTGAAAAAATATAGCAACCTTCACACCACTGTCACTAAAAGAGAGAGCTATATATAACATTTCTATCATATTAGACAAAACGCATGCATGTTGAGATGTTTGCTAAGTAATCAAAGGAACACTCTAAGAACTAAAACAGGTTAGAAAATAGCATCATATATAAAGCAAAATTAATCAATACAATGTGTGGGCGATTTTAATATAGTGGGGATGTAAGAAATTAGTCTTGGTAAGCAATTGCACCATAGCTAGCATTAATAGCTACACTAAGCATTCTCGTGTTGATTACAAGCAGTTTTATAAAACGCCCACACCAGGCAAGATGACCTTCTCTTAGCTAATATGAATTATTTCTTGTTAGTCTGGAGCAATCAGTGTTAGTTCTAATCTACTTATCCTACCCTATAAATAATGTATTTATTCTTCTCTTCATATATTGCATCCTAACCTCACTCTCCCCTCCCTCCATCCCCCCTAGGCCTTACCTTCCCACCTCCCCTAGCTCCACTCCTCTTTTGCTTCCCTTCAGAAATGAGCAGGCTTCCCAAGGATATCCACTGAATACAGCACAACAAGTTACAATAAGACTAGGTACAAACCCTCATATCAAGGCTGGACAAGACAACCCAGTAGGAGGGAAAACGTCCCCAAAGCAGGCAAAAGAGTGAGAGACACCCCCTCACTCCCACTGTTAGGGGCCCCACAAGAACACCAAGCTACACAACTGTGACACACATGCAAGGGACCTACCTCAGACACATACAGGCTCTGTGATTGTCATTTCAGTCTCTGTGAGTCCTCGCTTTTAAGATATGAAAAATAGTACCACTTTTAATATTATCCAGTTGTGAAGTTAACTCTTAGTCTTTGACCTGAGCATCTACCACTAGTTTAAATCCTGTAGCATGGTTCTCCTCACACTGTGGTTCTGAGCCACCACAAAGTTTCCCACAGCATGTTGTTTACCTCATTGCCGTGAACCAATAAACCCTGTAGTTGGACTTTCTTGTGGGTGGCCAGCTCCAAATAATGACACGGAAACTTATTACTAATTATGAAAGCTTGGGTTTTAGCTTAGGCTTTTTTCCAACTAGCTCTTATGACTTAATTAACCCATGTTTTTCAATCTACATTCTGCCATGTGGCTCTTTACTTTTCTTCAGCACAGCACATCCAACTTGCTCTGAGTCTGCTGGCAAAATCCAAGAACTTCCATCCCTCCTTCCTGTTCCTCTTTCTGCCCGGAAGTCCCACCTATCCTCTCCCACCTAGATGTTGGCCATTCAGCTTTTTATTAAACCAATCAGAAGGTGCTTCAGGCAAAGACACATCTTTACAGTGTACAAAAAGATTATCCTACAAAAACATCTAACTTTGCTTGATTATTATTGTATTCTAGATGGTCTTTGAATGGACAGTATCAACATAATCCTTCAAATTATAAAATTTAAGGCCAAAAATATTATGATATATTCAAGGCCATGTAACAGACAAAAGGTGGAGCTAAAAATAGGAAAAAATAATTATTATAAGGAACAATCGTGGCATTTAACTTCCTAATGAGTGTTTATTACATCTAACATCCTCAAATAAATGAAACTAAAACACTCTCTATGACTAAGTTTCAGTTTTATCAACAGTAGTTGATTTCTTGTCTAATCATGAAAACACTAGCTTTTCTAGAACATCTCAAGACATAGTTTGAAGTTTAGCATACAGTACTCTTGGGTTTTAATCCATAGCTCAAAACTCTTCTTCATTCCCCCCACAAACAAATTCCAAAGGCTTAAGAACAACATAGTCACGACTGTTCATTTGCAGTAACGTGAGTCCTCTAGTATTAATTTTCTGTGTTAGTTGTTCTTGTATCATTGTAACCAAAAATAGCTGAAAGGAACAATCTAATGGAGGGTTTACCCTGGCTCTTGGTTTCAGTGGGTCTCAGTCCCTCATGTCTGGAAAGTCTTGGTTGTTCACGGTTGTGACAGTGTACAGCAGATCATCTTTGTATCGGGGTAGACCAGGATACAGAGAGCAGTCCAGGAACCAGGCAGGATATGGTGTAACCTTCAACATCCCACCAGTGATCGACTGCCACTAGGCAAACCTCAGCCCAAATAGCACCAGGAAATGTTAGTTAATAATCCAGAGAGGGACAGAAATGTTGATAGAGGGGTGTCCATTTAAAATTAGGTGGATATTTCTAACACTAGATATGGATGGTAGTAGTTTAAGTGTCCATGATGAACTGAGATAGAAAGTGTGTGCTTGTGTGTTTTCTCTGTGTCTTTCACACTGGGCCCCATGAGGCACAGTTGTCTAGTTAACCTAATGAAACATTGCAGATAAGATCATCCTCAAGCAAACATGAAATTTGCATTATGCTCAAATTCAACTATATTAGTCACAGTGGGACAGATTTATTTTCACAAAAGGAATTAAGGCAAAATTGACTCTAGTATCTATTTGGAGTTTAGGATCATAAAATTTGAAAGTTAGTAAAGCCCCCATCTTTTGACTTATTTCCTCATTTTGTTTCCTAGTCTGATTCATTCTGAAGAACGATTTTGGTCCTAGTTATCTCTAAGACCCTTTGGTTACAAGTCCTTCTCGACCTAGAACCTATCGCTTTTCTTCTGAATATATTATTTCATTTTACACAGTGTTCTAGTAATCATTTCTTTCCTTATAGTAGAGAAATCATAATGATACTAAAAATCAGCATATGTAGGAAACGTCTCATGCAAGATTACACAATTGTCCAGTAGAGGAAAAAGGATATATTGCCTTTGAATGAAATGAATGCCAACTGCTTTAAATACTATGAACAGAATATGGCTAGGTGATATAACCCACTTATCAAATATGAAGATATACCTTAGTTAATAATACCTTGTTCACTAGTTACTGGTGTCAAGAAGGGTCAAAGCCCAACTGTAGTAGAAACAGGCCATTATTTTTTATGAACATTATCCCCCCAAATCAAATACTGTGTCTATATCATACTGACTTGAAATTTCTGTTATAAAGAAAGAAGATCATAAATAAGAATTCTTTACCAGTGAGGGGCTGGAGAGATGGCTCAGGAGTTAAGAATGCTTATGACTCTTGTGCAGAACCTGGGTTCAGTTTCCAGCACCTATGTGGATGTTCACAATTTCCTGTAATTCTAGCAACAGGAATTTTAACAAACTTCACAACTTTGGCCTCCATAGGCATAGGGCATACCCATGAAGTACATACATACATGCAAACAAAATACTCATGCACATAAAAAATAAAATTTGGGGATGAGGAGATGGCTTAGTGGTTAAGAGCACTGGCTGATCTTCCAGAGGATCCAGGTTTGATTCCCAGCACCAGCGTGGAGGCTTACAACCATCTAACTAAAATTCCAGGACTCTTCTGGCCTCTGTGGGCAGTGGGCACATATGTGGTCATGCATACAGGCAAAATACACATACACATAACATAATAAAATAATAATTTCTTGATAAATAATTTCTAAAAAATTACAAAATCATTTAGTGGTGATTATTTTGAGTTTATTTATGTAATCTAGTTGTTTGGAATTTCTCTACCTCTTAATTTTGGTTTTCTTGCCCATTTATCTTTGGACAAGGTTGCTTAAAATTTAAAACGGCACAATTTTAACTTGCAGAATGCTCCCAATCATTGCTGAATGAAGTTTTGCCCAATCACTATTTAAATTCCTTCATTAGCCCTCTGCTAGTATTCTATCCACAGAACTCTGAGACTGAACTATCTTCATTTGCTGTGGAGTGAACTAGGTGAAAAATTTGTTCAGAACTCATACAAGTTAAGAAATGACATTTTAGGGTACATTTTCATAAGGCAACTGAGGTAACATAATGATGAAAAACGTCCTAGAACACATTGAATACATTGTTGTTATAATGAGTGATGCATTGTTTTAAGAAATTATGTTAAAATTCAGTTTTAGCTTCAGAGTATTTTGTGATAAACTATAATATCCTTAGGGCTTTCTTTCTCCTGGCAGTCTCCTAATATATATATGTATAATATGTTCTGACTTTGTTTATTTTAATTCTCTTCAAAATTTATACTCAGTTTCTTAGCTTTATGTTTGGAAACATGCATGATTCCCCAGTTTTATGACTACATAATATTCTAATTTAAATGTTTAGCTATTTTAAAGTTGATTGTATATCTGATCCCTTTAATATCAAAGGGATATTAAAATATCACCTCAGTTTCAAGATAGAAGATTGTTGCTTTATCTAAATACAATTGTTGCTTTATCTAAATACAAATTGTTGCTTTATCTAAATACAATTGTCAAGTACTTTAGGGGAGACATGATTTCATACTTTTAAAACAAAAAAAATCATATGACTCAAGATAATGCCTTCAGTTCTGCAATATGACTCAAACCAGTGTCTTCTCAGGGAAACAAATTTCTGTTGATGGTGCTTCATATTTCAGCAATCACTTTTTTATTTCTTCACCTCTATTTGATGCCCCATATGGCCTCTTTCACCCTGAGGTCTTTTAGATGATTTGAACAACACATCATGAGACAGGTTGTAATAAAATACCAGAGCAAAAGACACTTTTTCATGTACTTCAATATAAAAAAAAATTGGAAAAATTCAAGTTCACAGTACTAGAGATATACTGAGATTTTACAAAAGAAAAAAATAATCTTTTCCCTGCCTTATTAATGCTGTAAAAATCCTGTGGGGGAAATAGGAACTCAATAAAGAAACATAAAGAACAAGAGCTGATTTACTTGGTGATTTAACCGGGTAGATTATGATAAATGTTAACTAGACTGCAGACTGCAAATGAGATAGTGTAATACAACCAGGATTTCATAAGTGAGAATCAAAGGAGACAGTGGAAACATCAAACAATGAATATGCACCATCTGGTCTACCCTTTTCTCCTTAGGATTAAAATTTAATGAAGAATTGAACCTACAAGACACATCCCATATAACTATGCTTCACAAATTCAAAAACAATTAAAAACTAAGTGGGACTTTACGATTAGGCTTTCCTGTAGACTCAAAAAAGTTTTAATATAAAAAAGGGGAAAGGGGAAAAAAGCAATAAAATAACAGACTATATTAACTTGTTTAAATTTCTAGTTACTTCACCTCTTTGGCTTGGGTTTTGCCTAGATAAAACAACTACAGAAGCTAAACCACATTTTGCAGCAAAATTGGCTAATGAACTGATTCTGAAGCCACCTGCGGAGAGTAGATGCATTAATTTTCACCTCCATGTTTGAGATTTTCTGAAGACTGATTGTTTTTGGTTTTAAGACATTTGCCCAGGAGATCAAAGTATTTTATAAACATTCTCCCCCCCCCCCCCCCCCCCCCCCCCCCCCGCACAAAACTTAACCTTTCAACACACTAAAGAAACCATCCGTTGGTTCAGTGGTCATGAGTTTGGAAAATGCCAAATTTAAATTAAGTGTGTTTGTCTTTCTGCTCTTCCCTGCTTTTACTGGGATAAATGGCAAAAACATCCATTACATAGAAGTCCCAAGTTCAACTTCTCTGGAATAAGTATGTTTTTTCTTTACCTTTAAATTCACAATGGAAAATATCTATAGTTGATGGAGCTGGCTTACTGTGAAACTGGCTTATAGTCCTGATTAAACTGCACACTGCTCAACTCCTTTGAGTTAGTTACAGTAATAGACACCCAGACATATTCACTGTCAATTACTAAGGATATATTCTGTATCCCTGGTTCTTTACATCAAAAAATATGTTTATGGGCAAGATAACTTCTTGGAGCTATGAAGTCAAGTGTTAAATGCTGAATTTGTGAAAAAAAAATCACTTATGTTCTCTGAACCTATTTCTTTTCTTTCTTTTGTCCTGTGTTTAGAAGTTTAGAATAGACTCTCAATCTGTAGCCCAGGCTAGACACAAATTCACAACCCCCTCCCTCAGCCTCCAGAATGCCAGGATTACAGGTGTGTACCACCATACTCAGCAAAGCCCTGTCTTGTTCCTTTCCCCTTAAATTTCCTCTTTCTCTCATTCTTTTTTCTTTCCTTTTTGTACTTTCTTGATTTCTTAATTTCTTCTTTTTTTGTGGTACTGTGCACAACCCCCAAGTTCCACAGATTAGTAATCTATCCCTGAGCTACATCCCCAGCCATGTGCCTCTGTTTTCTACTGCAAATTGATTTGTTTGAAGTATTTAAAATGGCATTTGATACTAATTCAAGTTTTGAAAGCTGTAGCTACATATCAACTCCATGCATTATTTTTGCTTTGTGATCTGTAGCTGTAAGGATACACCACCAAGAGTCCAAGGACATTTTTTTCTGATTAACAATATAAATAATCACCAGCAGTATGTAATGAGGTTATTTTTTTTTCCTGTGGGATGAACATAAAATCATTAAGGATGGTAACTTGAGCAACATTTCTACATAGAGTTGTCGCTGCATTTTTATCTTTAAGGTGTTAAAATTGGTCCTAGACCAAGCAGAAGACATAATGGGAGTATTAACACTTCTTTCACTGGCTTCCTTGAAGGTTCTCTGTGTTGCTTTGGGTATTTAGCATAAGTGATATGTTTCTCCAGCTTCTGTCATAGGTTGAGGTGGTCATGGATTCATCACCTCCCTCCTTCAGCTCTGCCTCTTTACTGAAAGGAACTTCATATCTAGATGGAAAAGGAAGCCTTTCTGTCACATCGTTGGAAAAAAATTAAAATTTTGAATCCAAATGGATGTACTATCTTTAGATAACTATGGTAAAAAGAGATTTGGACACTGTAACACACATTCATACTTTTTTATTGCAGTGAGTTAGGCGAAAGATAGACAACATTTCCAAATCTTACATGATGAATATGGTCCTTTTGAGAAAAAATTTCAATTTGACTCAAATCATATTTTTATGCATGTATTGTAATGTGTGAAATACTGTGAAATGCATAAATTTTAATTTCATAAATCTATACAACCAAATTTTGAATGGAGCAGACCCCAATTGATCCAATATGCTGGACCATGTTTTACTGAGACAAAAATCAATATGTAAGGTCCGGAGAGATGATCAATGGTTAAGAACCCTCATTCCTGCAGAACCCAAGTTTGACTCCCAGCATCCACATAGGGGATCACAACCACCCATGACTCCACTTCCAGGGGATTTGGCTCCTTCTTCTGGCTCCTCTGCAAGTACAAGTATTCTTAACAACTGAGTCCAGTTCTCTAGTCAAATCTTTACCTAAGCTTACATTTGTACTTTAAAAATTCTTAGGCAAAAGAGGGTGTCAGACATTTCTCATGTGCAGTATGCTGAAAACCAAAACCATCATAAGGCCGTACATTAGAAAGTGTGAAAATGAACGTTTTAAGGACAAAAACTTGAAAAAAAAGTTGTGATTTTTTTCTTAAATTCTTCAGGTAATTCAATACTATCAAAAGCTACCTGCTAATTGCAGAAATCATAGTAATTTCCTTTACAAGTTGTATAAATTCTTTCATTTAAATTGGATTTGAGGAATTTTTACGTAAATTTTAGGTTCAAATTAATTTTTTTAATTATATAGATATGGTATATTTTCAGCATTAGTAGCATTGCTATTCTAATAGTAAATAACAATTGAGTTTGTTTTCCAATGTTCATAAATTATATTATCATTATTGTTTTTTATGCTATGTCTCTAATTTTCATGTTTTTCAATCATGGGCAACACATCTCACACAAGAAGCAAAACTGAGGTTTTTCAAAAGCTCTATCTTTCTGAGAGTCAAGCACTTTTATTTTTCATTTAAATCTGGCCTGAGGTAAGAAAGTCTTGAGATAACTGGCTTAGAAGTAAGATGCCAAATTCTTGCAACAGGGGAATAACAGGATGAGTCCTTTTTTAAGTTATGGTTCAGGCGTAACACAGTCCTGGGAAGTGATTGACTGTGGTAGAGCACTATGAGAAAAGCAGAGTGAACTAGTGAAGAAACCACTGGTTTGGGACTCAGGCAAAATCAGGCTATTGTTTGACCCTTGCAACTTAAACACTATGAGGATGTTCTTGATTGGCTGGATTTCACCTGTTTTACATGGAGGGGTTGGGATGAGTAATGGTGTCATTGTCTCTGTGCACTTAATAATGGGCTCTGGAAATGAGTGCACATCCTATAAAAGGAAGATAGCTGGTACATTCGGGATAATGATGGTGATGGTGGCCGGAAAACAGCCGATAGCCTTCAATTTAGGACCCTTTGTGACATAGGGAATAAAAGTGAACTGCAGTTTCGGAGACATGATTATGTTAATGTCGTTAAAAGTGTCTGCATTAATCTAATGGAGAGGTTAAAGCTAAAAGAAAAAATGTAGGCTTTCCATTGAATAGGCAATTCAAAACAAGGGGGTAAAATGAGATTTAAACATGACCAAAACCATTCAGAATGCTTACGTGTAAACACGGGTGAGCGTTTTCATGGGCTCAGAAGAAAAACTGACAATATTATGAGAAAAAGCAAGCAGAAACTTCACAGTTACTGGAAGACTACATTGCCAGCCAGTGAGAGTATCTCTGGAGAGCCAAGGCTGAGAGAAAATCTTTGGACGCAATAAGCCAGACATCTCAGCTTCACAGAACTGGTTCTGTAGAGTGGGGTTGGCACCCGATGAAAAGTTCAGAAGAGAGGCAGCCAATGCCGATCGATTTCCAAATGCCCTTCCTGTTGGCCTGACTTGTATGGTAGAAAGCAGAGGCATGGACAGGGTGCTTTCCTGTCTGTGAATTATAATTCATAAGCAATTAAGCTAGCATTGCCTTCTTGTTCTTCTCAGGGCCAGTGAAATCACTGTCCTCCATAGATCCCATCTGTGATTCTTTTTCACCAAATTAACTGATTCACATATGAGGAAAAGGAATCCATATCTGTTGGTTCTGATGACTTTTGTGTGACCCTAACTCGTAGACAGAGAGCGACTTTTAAGAAGAATGAGCCTAAGACCCTGTCAAAGTCTCATTTTGACACAGGAAATCATTAGATCAGAAGAGCCTTCCCCTGTGGGTTCCACATCAGAGAACGTTTTATAAACAGGGAGGCTAGTACCATGGGCCAAAGAAAACTTGTGTAATTCTTAAGATTGTAATGTGGTGCTGAGCTTGCCCCTTGACATACCTAGTGCAATTAACTTGCTCGTTTTCTTTGGGAGAATCATAAAAGCAATTACCACCAGCTCCTGTTTATTCCCACCTTTCCTCTAGCCCATACTCTAGCTGCTCATCATACTATAGTCATTAAGACAAGATAATTTCCCAGGAATTTATCCCAGAGATTATAGGATGAACTCCCGATGGGATGGAAGAGGCACTCATTAGCTATGCTGTTTAAGAATTTATCTAATTCATCAGGGAGTTTGTCAGACCAAATGTTTATTAAAGCACTCGGGAATTCACATCTGACTTACCCCTTAGACACTTTCATCCCCTAAGCTCATAACCAGCCATGTGATAGTCATCATTATTACCCTAGAAAGAAAGAAAAAGGAAACAGAAGAGACTACTTTCTAAAGAGAGAGAGAAAGATATGGAATTTGGTGGGTGGGAAAGTGGGGAGGATCTCAGAGGACATAAGGGAAGGGAAACCATAATCAGAGCATACTGTATGAAAAAAATATTTTTAAGAAAAGAGGTTTTACAGGGGACATTTTAGAAATGAATACAGAGTTTACTATTTACTGATAACAGTTGATAGCTAATATTTTAAAACGAAATGTTAACACACACATAGATGATAGATAGATAGATAGATAGATAGATAGATAGATAGATAGATAGATAGATAGATAGATGGATGTAGTATAGAAACCTTTGCTATGAGCATATAGCCTTACTAGATGTTGTCAGTAATGTAATCAGAAATCTGTTCTTCACCCTGAAATATATCAGGGGCATTTTTCTAAGTCATCAAAGAAAAAACTTCTCTGTGAATTTATCCACCATATAGATTAAGTGCCACGACTTCACTCCAGGCACTCTCCTAGGCAGGAAACATTCAGGGAGACAGCAGGCAAACTTCCTGGGTGTGTGACTTGCAAGCTGTGGTTTGCAGGCTCAGAAAGAGAAAAAGAAAATGCGACTAAGTAACACATCGCAGGGAGACAAAGAGAATGTCAGATGGAGTTGAAGAGAAGGAAAAAACATAAGTAATAGAACATAGATGCTTGGGGGAAAAGAAAGCAGAACAGTACGGAACGGAGCCTAGCCTTTAGCCTTTAGCCTTTAGTCTTTAGCATTTAGGTTGTGAGCCTAGCCTTTGACAGGCTGAGCCAAAGCCAAACAGTCAAAGATGTGTGCCTTTGTCCTAGCACTCAGGAGGCAGAAGCAGAAGAATCTCTAGGTTTGAGGCCGGTTTGGTCTACAGAGTTCCAGGTTGGCCAGGGCTACACCGAGAAATCCTGTCTTGAAAAAAACAAACAAACAAACAAACAAAAAGAAGCATGGATGAGGGGGATGAAGTCATTGTCCACCATCTGGTCAATAGGAGAGTAAAGAGAAATTAGAAAATGAGCTGGGTCTCAAAAAAGTCTGATGAACTCCCTGGAAGCCAGGGTCTAATTTACAGTTGGAACCAGCCGTGAAGCTGAAGCTCTGTGCTGTTTCCGACCCTGCAGTAGGCATTAAATTGTGAATCAGTCAGGAGGGGTAACACACAAGTGTGTGTTCTGAAAGCAGAGACGGTGGCAGAGGATCTCAGGTACATGAATATAAACAGGGGAAGGAGGGGAAAGGGAAGATAGATGAGATGAAAATTGGTGAGAAGGCAGATGCCACCAAGTGTGGATCTCAGTCAAGTGAAAGAATGACTGGAACCTGAGTCTCCGAGTCAGTGATTTAGAAACAGAAAAGATCGGGACATTCAACAGAATAGTGAAACATTCGATGGAACAGTCAGCCTCTTGGTGTTACCAGGGGCTGCTGACTGTGAAGGAATGCAACTGTCCAGTAGGAGAGTTTTGCTGGGGCCAATCAAAAGAAGGCCGGTTACAACCAGGAAGGCCTGCCTGATCTCATAGACATGTTTTCCCCCTTTAATTCCTTCTAATTTACTTGGTTACTTTTGTTTGTTTGTTTGTTTTGTCAAAAGTATGATACCTGACTTGTGTGTATCTCCCTGGGTACAGGCATGATTTTCTGAACTGCCAGGCACACACTAAGATTGCTAATTATCTGGCAGCCTTGTTGGTGAAACATAAAGACATGTCATTGTCCCCGCCCCTAAAGGTCAATCCAAACAGACCTGCCAATCACCTGGGTTTGAAAATAATCCTGCAGGAAGTTGTTTTAAATATTAAAAAATGGTGGATTGCTGTGCTGGCTAATCTTGACTATCCAACTTGAGTGAATCTGAAGTCAACTAAGAAATACAACTCTGGGTTGGTCTTTAAGTCTGTTTCCAAGAGGGATTAACCAGGGGAGAAGACCCCCTCCTAGAGTTGGTGGCCCCTTCTGGTGAAGGTCCAGGTATAAAGAAGCTCAAGGAGAGAGTAGCGCTGTTTGCTTGCCTGCCCTGGCTTCTTGCTGGTGGGTGTGTCTATTCTATTATTGCTGTGGCTACCGCTATTATCTGTTGGCATTAGATCCCAACTCTTTCAGATTCAAACAAGCGCTGAAGACCAGCACCTCTCAAACATCTTCTAGGACACAGCATCAGCTTCAAACAGCAGACACATCTGGAATAGCAGCCTCTCTGGCAAGCAATACCCTTGTTGTGCTGCCCAGCCCCTATCTTGTACACCCATCTCATAAATTTACTTTTAGGATATATATTCATTCTATTGTTTCAATTCCTCTAGGAACTCCCAACTAATACAGTAGTCTGCCTAAACATGTAGGTCAATACGTATCTCTGGACCTTGTCCACTCTTACATTGTAAGAATGTTTTCCTTCTCACTGCCTCCTTTAGTTACCGACCACTCTCACTGCTGAGAGTGCCCCATGTAATTATATAATGAATTCTATTTGCCATCTAAACTATGCACTGTGTTTCACAAGAATTTTTTGACAGAGAATGTACAAACCTAGTAAGTAAGGGGAGACCAGAGAGAGACCCCAATATCAGTTTGACAAACTATGCAACATCTATAAAGAAAGTGAGACCAGAAGAGATTAACTACTAATCATCAAAATGAAGCTTTTTTTTTTTTGTCTTGGTTTCATAACGATATGACCTGAACAGAATATAATGGTGAAGAATATCACCCAAGTGTCACTGTTGCTTGACTGGAGGACGAAAGAGCACTGGAGTAATGGCCTTAATATTCTACATTGAAATTTAGCAAATATATCCCTTATAAAGTATGAGGTTGTGATCACAGTTTTTATGATTAGTACCTATAAAATACAACTTAAAAATTATTTTGTCAGGGTGAAAGGAAACCCCAAAAGGCAGTCCAAATATTCAGAAATAAGCTCCACCTGGATTCTAGGAGGATTTCTGGCCAGACCATTAGATAAAAGTCAGTACTCCTCAGGAACTTGTGAAATTAGTTCCCATCTGCCAAAAAGAGTCAGTTCCCTTACCTCTGGCAGAAGGGACATATGCCTATCAGCATACCAAAAATGCATGCTGGCCTCGGGGCCTGCTCAGCATTACAAGCACCTGTTCTACATTTCAGGGTCCATGCTTACATCCTAGCCTTTGTCATGTCCCCCTCTACCCTAAATTCCCCCCAGCTCATAGGCTTCCCAACCCCCAGCGGCTCATCCTTCCTACAGTTCAGCCATTCTCACTATTCTCTGTCTCCTGCTACTTTCAATATTTTTCTCTATTCTCTATGCTCTGCTGTCCTCTCCTTTCTCCCTGAGAGCCCTGGTCATGTCCAGTCCTCTGGTCATGTTCATTCTGCTGGCTAAGTTCAGTCTATTGCTTTCTCTCTCTGCTCTGGACTCATCCAGATGCCTGTGATTTTCTCTCTCTCTCTCTCTCTCTCTCTCTCTCTCTCTCTCTCTCTCTCTCTCTCTCATATTGTTAATCCCATAAATGCAAGGAGAAAGACCACCAACCCAAATCATCATAGCTAAATTAATTAAAGGAAACATTTAAACAAGCTTTCTTTCTTTTTTCTTTTTTAAATTGGTGTACAAGGGCTGTCTCTCCCTAAAAGCAAGGTTTGAGAAACCAGCATTGGACATGAGTGAGATAAGGGGTTTCCAAATGGGGAATTCGGTAGACAAATTAGCAGAACATAAGTATAACAAGTTGCTCATAACAACTTCTTGTGAAACAAAGAAATGGTTGCAAAGTGGTCATGATCATAAGGTGATATAACAACAGGTGGTTATAATAACCTTCACAAACAAAGGCATGGCTGCCATGTCCTGGAAAAGGCAGTACAGAGTCGTTTGCAGTTAAGGTTACAGGTGGGGCATAGCCCAATCCTTGAGAAAGAGCTTTAATCATAAACAGGAACGAACCTAGTTTGCCTTTACTATAAGATGGTTTCCAAGCCTAAGATGGAGGTAGTCTGGTTTATCAATATCTACAATAAAAACCTTCCTTTTAACCATACCATGGAGCAACCATGTCAACATGGTTTCTTTACAATGTATGCTTTGCATACACGTTTGTGTATGAACCTCTGGCTATTCTGCGATATAGAACATTAGTAACTAAACTGACCATAACATAAGCCACTCTTACCAAAGAGTCATTTGATGGACATACAAAAGGAAGCATCAACATGCTAGAAAATTAATGTCTTTAATTGCAAGCTTGGAATGGCCAGCTCATCTTCTATCTTGAATTTCTCCGACTATAGTCTTCAGACAATCTGAGACAAGAGGAAACAGATGTGCCTACCTTGAGAGATGAGAACAGAGCCACAGACCGCTAGGATAATATTTTCTTCAGTTTTCACAGAGGACATGATGGAGAGAAGAGTGAACAGAAGTTCCAGTCAACTCTTCCCAGGGAGGAGGGAGCAAAAGAAGCACTTCCTGTTCTCATGCACTGGCTTCAGAAGCTGGCAAACACCATTTCTAAAACACCAGGAGCTCCAGGACACAATGACTGCTCAGAGATTCCTCACCAAAGACCTGAGCACAGAACCCCTCCCCGTCCTGATAAGAAGACCTCTGTGTGCAGTAAGAATCTCATTAAGATACAGAAATAAGAATCAGACCAGTGACTCTTTGCAGTGAACACTTGCAAGTAAAGACAATAAGGACAAAGGAGTTGACTGTATGACTCACTGGATCACCCTGCAACTTCCATGAGGGGGTTTTGATTTTTTTCCTTTTTTCCTTCTTTTTTTCTCTTAAATTTTATTTTATTTTTTGGGGGGGTAGGGGTAAGGTTGAGGGGCAGAGAGTGGATGCAAAGGGATGGGAAATGAATGGGATCAAGATACATGATGTGAAAGACACATTGAATAAATAAAAAGAAAGTAAAAAACGAAAAGAAAGAAAAGAAAAAAAGAAAACATGAGATATATTCAGACATCTAGAGTTAATCAGGCCTAGCCACAGCTCTGATCTCAAAGCAGAAACATCCCTCTCAGAGTCTGTCACCCACAGCAGCATAGGAGCACAATCCTGAGACTGTTTTGTTGTCTGAGGCCTTAATCAGAATTTTTTTCCTTCTTCCTTTTTTATGAATAAATATTTTTGTTAAATCTTTGAGAAAACAACAACAAAAGAATCCTGTATTTAGTAAGCAGGGGACAATTTATTTGCTTATGCATTCAAGTTGCTGTTCTAATACATCAGCAGAGGCTCTGGCGGAGAGCAAAATTTTTCACTTGGTAGCAAATATGAAAATCATTTCCAGGTTCTTCTGAGTCATTATTCTGAATCAGTTTCTGAACTGCTCCCACCACGAAGTCATTCATTCGTCACTCTTCTGGCCTGTGTGTTTCCCTAGCTAAAGAAAGGAATCTGACCATATTACTAAGGAATAATGATGTGTCAAAAGTTTTCATTAAAACAAAACCATTTGTTATCTTTATAAATGTGATCAGTCATCACATTTTCTTTGTAATGTGATTTTGGAAGAAGTAATTTTTTACCTTCATGATACTTACTATAATCTTTTCATATAAGGAATATTTCCCAGCATTTATTGTTTTAAGATTGCATTTCAATGTCATTCATTTTAAATGAATATTCACCAAAGGAATGTAAGAAAAATCCCTATATCATATTGTCATGGCTGGGTCTCAAACTCCAAAGGCAGTGCATATGACAGAAGGGCTGCTGGAGAGTAGATCAAAACTCACTCTCATCGTTCCTCAGGAACTTGTGAAAAGAGTTTCTTTGTGCCAGGAGAGCCCCTTCCCCACTGACACTTACCAAAGCCCATGCTAACCTCTAGGTTCCTCTGGTTCTTATTGACATGCACCTATGAGATACATCTAAGCCACTGGGCTCTTCTGAGTGGCAAAACCCCTCCCCTGCAGCCCTAAACTTCCAAGCTGTTCCAACTCACAGGACTCCCTCCTCACACCCTCTAGCTGTTTTTGTCTCTATGACACAGGAGGCTTTTTTCCTGCTCCTACTCTTCTCTCTGTTGTTCTCTCTACTCTCAAGAGAGATAGCCCTGACGCTTGCCAATCTGCCCCTCTCCTCTGTTCCCCAGGGAGTTAGCTATGGCTGCTTTGGACTTCCCAAAGGCCTCTGGCTAGACTTTCTTTCGTATCTAAAATAAAAATCTTCTTCCTGCCCGGCAGTGGTGGCACACGCCTTTAATCCCAGCACTCAGGAAGCAGAAGGAGGTGGATCTCTGTGAGTTCGAGGCCAGCCTGGTCTACAGAGTGAGATTCAGGACAGGCTCCAAAACTACACAGAGAAACCCTGTCTCGAAAAATAAATAAATAAATAAATAAATAGATAAATAAATAAATACCTTCTTCCTGCCCATGGTCAGTTAGGTGGCTGTTCTTTATGTAATCTGCTACTTGTCATAAATAGAATAATTTATATTTCACTGTGAAACTTCCTGTGAGGTAGGCGCTAATATGAGATACTTTCAAATGGAAAGCAAGCTTTTGAAATTTGAATGTTTTATTTCCCTAACTTTCCATGGCTAGTGCATATCAGAAACATGATTTTTAACCTATAACTCCCATAACTTGTCTCTTCAGATCCTATGTTCATGAGTTCTATACAATTGAAAAGAAAATTAAATCTAACGTGGAAGCCAGCAAAGAAGTGAAGAAAAACTAGTCTAGAGATAAATTCAGAAAATGGCTCTTTATAAAAGGTAACTGAAGACAGGGATAAGGTTATATACTAAGAGTTACTGTTCTAGGACTAATACAATACCATTCATGAACACCTTTAATACAGTGTTAGTTTAACACATGCCGACAATGGGCTACTTCCTTTGAAGTTGTTGGCCAGTGAGGCCCCATTTATATCCAAACATCACAGGCTACTGTCAATCACTTAGTTACACTCCAGAACTTGACATGAAGATACCATATACATAAATCACAGAACATGGAGAAATCAAACTGATACTTACCTGGAAGCATCATTCCTATGGGCTAGCTTCCATAGGGCTAGAGGATACTATGTATGCTACTGGATGAGAATAGCATTCATCAGTCATGTCCAGTTATAAATCATTTAAGTTATAGAAATGGCTGGCCTGGTAAGACATTCCTACTGGTGCAATAATGGCACAAACATCATCAGATTAAACTTTAAACATCATCTGATTAGTTTTAAATCCTGCTATACAAGATGAAACATAGTCCTGGCACCATTGTCAGGCTGAGAACCTATGGATAGATGTGTCATTATAGGCCCTAGTAGAGAACTTGCTACTATTAGTTTGCTAAATGAACCTCGTACTAAACCAAGTCCTAATGATTTATCATCATACCTATAGAACAACACATCTTTCAACATTTATCAGGAAAACATCTATTTGCAGTAGATGGTGGTTAATACAGAAACCTACAGCCGGTCAAGGTGTAAAGAATAAGACACTGCAGAATGATCAACCTGAAAGTCAGTATATATACTGCACCACCTCCTCCTAAGGCTCAGTGATCATTCTATAATATGGGGTATAAAGGGCATAAGAGTCAGAAACAATGAACAATTACAAGAAACCATTATCTTCTGGACACAGAAGTACAGCTGCACAAATAAACTTACAGAGCCTGTGACAACATACACAAGACCTATGCACGCCCAAGCCATACCAAATCCCACCATGAAGAGGGTTGTTGTACACATAATCCTACCCCCAATCAAAGAGCTATTGGTAATTTTTAGCTGCTGGCAGACAAGGAGATAGTTTTCTCCGAGAATGCAGCTATTAGTACACTGATCACTCTCCAGTAGAAGTCACGCATGCAAGAGCATGTGGACAGCACAAATAAGTCTAGGTTTTATAAAGACACAAATGTGGGTGGGTAGGAAACAGAGGTTGAATAGGAAGGGAGGTTGGACCTGGGAAAAGTTGGGGAAGGGGGTGAATATGACCAAAACACGTTGTATCAAACTCCCAGAGAATGAGTAAAAATTTTAAAGTGTAGTAGTCCTTTAAGAATGCTATTCTAGATATAATCATATACAATGATCTTCCATACTGTTGATGGAAAAATGATGACATATGCACCCATTTTCATTTTAAATTACAAGAATTTTCCCATAGGAGAGATAGCTGCTTATATATGAGATCAAAATCCTGTAACTTAATGACTATATTAACAGTTTATACTACCTCTTAAATAGTTTGGCTTGGGTTTTCTTAAAAAGGTTAGAATGAGCGATAATTCTAAGATTTCCATCCCTTTTACTAGTCAACTGATCTTTAACTTCTTAAAATTAGTTCTTTTTTATTAAATCATAGTTTATTACAAAGAATTTACAAATAAAAAAAAAGCTTACACTGAAATTAACCACACCCAGAGTCAATACATGTTAATGAACTTCTATACAGTCAACCATTCTGAAAGTTCTTTACATAAAAGATTGTCCCTTAGTATGCAGGATGTGTAGATACATAGTGAAATGAGACTGCTCATTCAATTCATAGAAAACCTATATTAATTGAATTGAGAGGCTGCAATTACTGAATACAATTGACCTAGGATATAAGTGTTCTCAAGAAAGCATTAATTCATTGGTAAGGAGTTCCATTTGATAAAAATGTAGTTAGTAGTGACTGGAGGAAATGTGACTCCTCCAGGAAGTCATTATGCAAGGCTGCCTTCCCAGTAGACTGTGAAGTATTATAATCTAGGTAGGAGCAGGATGTCCTTCATTAAGCCTCTCTCATTTCTTTCTGGTTATTGCTTGTATTATATCATCCAAGTCTATCCAGCACAGACACTTCTAAGATGGATACCACTAGTGTGGGACAGAAATTCTTTCTACTTCTGGTTTTCATGATGCCTTTTGGACTCATTGTTTTCTTGATTCTAAATGGAGTTGGAGATTTAATTAGTATAATTTAGTGTAGATTTATGAGAAATTTTCTGAGACTCCTGTGTCCATCCATCCATCCATCTATTCATTCATTCATTCATTCATTCATTCATTCAGAATTTGTTACTTCTTTCAGTTGCCAAACTCAACATTTATCAGGCAATTACTGTCACAAGATAATTAATGTAATTCCTGGTTCTAATAATCTACCTCTCCACTGAGTTAACAAAGTAAATTGAGGTTAAAATTTGAAGTAGAAACAGGTAAAACCCAACAGAAAGCTGGAGACAGCTTTTGTCATGTGAGTTAGGAAAAAGTTATGACTTTAAAGCACAAGCGATGTCATTTGGCAAGTGCTTTAGAAAGACCCTTTGAAAGGAGGGAAGAAAATACAATAGGTTGTTTTTATTTTTCAATTCTTTATTCTTCCTTTTTGAAAAATTTATCTATTGTTTTAATACATTTTGTTCTTTGATGTTTCCATGCATGTATATACTGCATTCCAGTTACTCTCTCTTCCCGTTCTCCCATTTCCCTCCTACCTCTGCCAGCCCCTCCTCTTCCTTCTCTTCTTCATGCCCATTACATTTTGTTCTGTGTTCCACACAGTTTAACTACCGCCATCTGTGGGGCTCTAGGTTAAGAACCATTCATTAGAGCCTGTGTTGACAAGTGGGCACAGACCTGGCACCATGCCTCTTTCCCTCCTAGGATCTAGTGGTTGCCAATCACTCAGTAGTAAGTGGTAGTGCCCTCTGAATTCATTCCTCATCTGTAGTTGATTGTTAGGAGGGATTAACATGTGAGTCCAGAGCCAGGAGGGAGAGCTGCAATGAATTCATGGTGGTTATAGCCACATTTTGGTTAGAAAATAGTATCACACACCTTATCTCCCAGCTTTTACATTCTTTCTGCTTCATCTTTCACAATATTCCTTGACCCTTCAGGGGGTTATGTAAATGTCTTGTTTATGAATGGTCCCTCTGTTGCTAGAGTTTTCCTGCCTGGCCCACAGTCAGGATAAATCTCTCTCACCTGCCAGCCCCACAGCCGCTCAAACCCAACCAAGTAAACACAGAGACTTATATTGGTTACAAACTGTATGGCCGTGGCAGGCTTCTTGCTAACTGTTCTTACAGCTTAAATTAATCCATTTCTATTAATCTATACCTTGCCACGTGGCTTGTGGCTTACCGGTACTTTACATCTTCCTTGTCCTGATGGCGGCTGGCAGTGTCTCTCTGACTCAGCCTTCCACTTCCCAGCTTTATTCTCCTCCTTGTCCCGCCTACACTTCCTGCCTAGCCAATGGCCAATCAGTATTTTATTTATTGACTAATCAGCAACACATTTGCCATACAGAACATCCCACAGCAGTCCCTCAATCATACTTTATTCTTAGCATCTTGTAGAGATGTAGGCCATTCACTTCAAAGAAAACGTTCCATGATTAAAGTGGATAGTAGCCTTTGATGATAGGTACAAACAGATATCATAGATATATGAAGGTATCTTATAAACAGCAGTATTAGGTTCTCCTCTAGAGCCTAAGCCCTATTCAGTCATGGTGTTTAGGCATGGCTTCTCTCTTGCAGAGTGTGCCTCAAATGTCACTTCAGTTGTAGCACTACTTCAATAAAGGGCAGATGTTATCTGGAAGAACATCTGGAAGGTTGGTATTGTAGCTCATAGAGTTCACAACTGGGTAAGATCACTGATGCCTTACCGGCCCAGCAGTCTGCACAGTACCATCTGAATTCTGAAGGCTAGCCAGCAGGGGTGGGGGTGGGATTTCCTGTTCGGTTCTAGTTTCTCTATATCCTGCATCCAAGGGGTGTGGACTCTTCAGAAATAGGGTTTTAGCAACTGGTGGGTAACTAATAGGAATGGTAAAAGTCTGTATTGTGTGGAAGCCTGTGGGGCTTCTCTCCCCAATAACTCCTTTAGAGGAATCCCACACCTGGCACTGGAATGTTTTTTTTAGTGACTCCTTCCTTCTATCTTTTAATCAATTATATTGCTATATCTAATTTATTACCTTTGGTTTATCCAACTATGTCTTATTCTGTACCTCTCTTAAGTGCTCGCTCTAACAACAAAAAATTTCAATCCATGTGAGAGACTGTTTAAAGATGCTTTACTATTTATAGACAAAGAGAAGTTATACCAACCTTGAAGGTTTATTTTCCTCTTATCATCATTAATGAACTGACCAGGATTTCAAGGTACCTGTGTAAACTGATGGGATAATCGTTCTGTGGTATGGGAAGGTTTTATTGTAGATACAGAGAGAGAGAGAACAGCCAGAGGCATCTGGAAGAATCCAGAGCAGAGAGAGAAAAAAGATTGGACATGGTCAGCAGACTGGACATGGGTGGGGCTATCTATGAGAGATGGGAGAATAGCAGCAGATTGAAAACAGAGAGAGCACAGTGAGACTAGCATGAACCAGAGCAAGAGCCAAAAGCATCCTGAAAAGCCAGGTTATCAGAAGGATGAGTAGCTGGGAAAGGGAAAGGCCAGGAGACTTGCATGGGGGCTTTGCAATGTATGACAAGCACTTGTGAGTAGTGACTGAGGGAACTGAAGAGTAGCACAAACCTTGTGGTACTTTGAATGTAATTGGCCCCTATAGGTTCATAGGGAGTGGCACTATTAGGAGGCGTGGTCTTGTTGGAGTAGGTGTTGGAGGGAGTGTGTCTCAGTTCACTTCCTGATGCCTGCAATCAAGATGTAGAACTCTCAGCTCCTCTCCAGGACCTGAGCCTGCCTGCATGCCACCATACTTTCCCACATGCTGCTAATGAACTAAACCTCTAAACTGTAAGCCAGCCACAATGAAATGTTTACCTTTATAAGAGTTGGCATGTTGGGGTCGCCTACTCCAACAAGGCTGCACCTCCTTATCCCTCCCAAGTAGTGCCACTCCCTGATGACTAAGCATTCAAATATATGAGCCTATGGGGGGCATTCTTATTCAAACCATCAGAGTCTGTAAATCTGCACCGAAATCCTCATTGTAGAAAAAGCAGCTCACAAGTCTCTGTAAACAGCTGGAGTAGATGCACATCATTGACCCATAGCAAAACAAAATCTGAAAAGTTATCAGCATGATAGTAGCATGTCTAGACATACACAGATTAGTCAGGTGTTTTCAGCACAATGAGATGCACTTTTAAATCTATGTAGAAAGCAACCAAAAGAAACTTAGAATTTTTGAGCCTGTGAGTATGATAACAATCTTTCTCAGCAGGAGACCTAGTAGCTCCAGAAAAAGCAAGGCCTGGTTTTTGCAGATGAAATGGACAGACAGGGAAGTTGCATCCTTTGGTGGGAAGGGCTGACTAAAGTTGGCTTGATACTGCTGCTGCTGAACTGTCTGGTAAAGCCAGGGCTTGCTGTCAATGACATCACAGAGATCTGAGAAGAAAGTATGAATGGCCTCTGTATCAATTAAAATGACAGACTTACCTGGTACCAGGACAGTCATCCTGGGATTCTCCACGGTGATGTTAATGACTTTGTTGGACGCATCAGTCCTTGGCTGTCAAACAGAACAGCGTTAAGTCTTTGGCTATCACACAAGTCAGCATCAGCCCTTGGTCACCAGACACAGAGGGTCTGAGAGATTTTCCTATGGAGGAAGAACTTGGGAAAGCTGACCTCCTTTGCCTAGAAAAAGTGGAGCAGTCACCCATCAGTGTCCATAGTTTGGGCAGGGCCCTGGTGGCAGGTGAGCCATGGGGTGGCTCTTTGACTAGTGGTCAGTGTCATCACACTTGAGGCGAGCTCTAGGTGGAGTGCATTGCTACTCATCTTCTTTGTAGATAGTCTCAGCTAATACTAGTAGAAGCTGGGTTTTTTTGTCTGTCAGGGGAAGCCTTTATATTAAACACATTAAACACAATATTCAGCTGATCTCTCTGAAAGGTTTGAGGGTCATCATCTAATCTATTATTAAGTAAATACCTAATTTTAAACAAACTTTATTTTTAATTTTTTTTAATTTTAATAAAAATTTTTATTTTATTTTTATTTGCTTCAAGCTTAACATTGACAACATATGCAGAAGGCTAAAGCTTGTCCCTGTAAACAAGTTATATATTTGTACTTAGCATGGCTATAAGCATTATTCTGACACATTAAATATTATGATTATTTGTAAGTTGACTGACCATTAACTTGCATGCCTTAATTATCTTTAACTGTTTACAAGTTAGTAGATTTTATTAGATTAGGATCTTACAGTTTTATCCCTGTAAATTTGAAGATCCTTTAGCTTCAAAATAAAACTTTAAACCATAAATACAGTCCACAGAGAGATTGGAAACCTTATTTTTCAGATCTTTTCACAGTCTACCTTTACAGATTATTGGAGGCTTTTATATGCATATATCAGTTTATCCCAATAGTTAAAGCTTAACAAAGTTAGCAAAGACAAAGAGACTAGACATACATCTTCAAGTTCATTTTTGCTAGACCTTTACAGCCGTGGGAGTTTATAAATCTTGAGCATCAAACATATATTATTCCTTGTCTAAAAGTTCTTAGAAACCTGATGTTGAACACAGCAAAGACAAAGGTGGTTAGGTACACATCACTAAGTCAGCTTTTGTTAGCCCGAATAGACCTTTATAATTTTAGGAGTTTATAAACCTATAATGTTATATCAAACATTTGTTGTTAGTAAGTGCTATTTTCCATAAAGAAGAATTGAATCCAAGTTACATATAAAGTATGCTATATTAGATCTATTTTTCTAAATAAGAGCATTTCTAAATACAAGCATGCTGTAGCAAATTAAGATTGCCTATTTATAGCTTCTTTTAAAACAACAATCCTTTTGTTACAAGTTTTAAAGCAACTTTTGTTACAGATTTTGCAGATTTTTTAAACCACACCCAATAAACACATACAAATAATAATGGGTAAAAACTGAAGGGAGTGATTCTCAGTCAGAAAGAATAGCAGTATGCCTTATACTCTGGGTGTCATTCCAACTCGATGGCTGGACCACACAGCAAAGGAGCAGGTACAATTCAGGCTAACAAGTTTTAGTTCATCAATTCCACGTAAAGATTAATAATTGTTTTCTGGGGCCAGTGAAGGATGACCCGGTAGGTAAAGGAGCTTGATGTCAGACCTGCTGATTGATCTCACCTCCATCCCCACCCAGTACCCTCATGGTGGAAGGAAAGAACCAATTGCTGCAGATTGTCCTTACACACACACACACACACACACACACACACACACACACACACACATTGTGGTATATGTGTATCCATGCACATTCATGCAAACATGTAGGCACACACACAGTAAATGAATAAATTTGGTCAATTTTTAAGTGAATTATTTTATGTAGTACTAAAATCAGGAACTCATGGTCCTTTCCCTTTTTAAAGATTTGTTTTAGTGTGTGTGTGTGTGTGTGTGTGTGTGTGTGTGTGTGTGTGTGTGTGTATGTGAAGGTATGCATGGGTGCCCGTGGAAAGTCAGAAGAAGGTGTGGGATCCCTGGAGCTGTGTGAACCCCTCAGCTATTGTCCCTAACCTTTTGTCACCTGGAGTACTCACCCTTCCCAACGGCATTAACACGTTTATTCAGCTACATCTGATTTGCGTTTTATTTCCAAGCTGTAATTATCTACTTCCTATGTATGTCTAAACATATGCTCATGTACTCCAAAGCTAGCCTCCTCTCAGTTTAACTTTGCATATATATATATATATATATATATATATATATATATATATATATACACACACACATATATATACACACACACACACACACACACACACATATATATATATATATATATATATATACACATACATATATATATACCAACCTCTACAGTAATTTATTCAATGCAAATAGGTGCATTGAATTAGGTGATAATAATGTTTCAATCTCTTTCTTTTATCTTTGCAGTAGAAATCATCCTTGATTCTGTGTTTAAATCTGTCTTGTTTTAGAATAGAAATGATAAGCAATTTTCTATATAATAAAATATATAACCCATTCTGACAAGTGTCATAAGTTTTCCATTAGCATCTGGCACTCCCAATCCACATCCACAACCACTCTCCCACTTCAGTCTTAGCAAATTCAGACTACATTTTTAAATAATAAGTATTTTCAAATAAAGACAAATGAGAAGCAAACAAGTTAATGAGAGGAAAAGCTATCATGAAAGCACATTATGCTCTGATGTTTCCCCGTGTGTCTAAGGAAAGAGGCCTCTCTGACCTCTAAAGCCATTTCCAGTGAATAACACAATGTTATGCTTACAGAGTAGATAATGTATCCAATGGGCGCCTGTACCACTAACTGCCATTTGTTAAGGACCAGTCACACTCATTAAATTACATTTAAATTATAACATCACTAAGAAATCATTTGCCACAAAGTAGAAGGGGCAAACAAAAGAATAAAAATCTCATGCGTTGGCTTTCCTTGGCCTCTAATGGAATACAATGACCATGTTTTGAAACCAAAGCATCTTAATTGAGTATCAAATTTCAGTTTCAGGGTAATAGTGCCATCACTTCAAATGAAGATAAATACAGTATAGGAGCGGTGTTTGTTCATGTTGACTCACTAATGATTTCTACTGAATAGATGAAAATGTTCCTTGCCAAAGGTTATTAGTGAAGTCTACATCAAAGGAAAAACAACTGTATGTTTTCTCTGGAAAAATATTGGATGACAAGTATGAGAAATTTCATGCTAACTACTAATATTTCTCCTTTCATTTCACTGGTATCTGTGAGATTCAGCCTAGCATTTACCTAGGATCTTTGAGATCCAATAGCCTCAGATTACATTAGCCAAACTTCCTGTTTGTGTAAATAATAGCTGACAATCTAAAGCAAATATTTTCCCTAGGATTAAAAAAAAATCTTCAATAAAATTGTGTGTGTGTGTGTGTGTGTGTGTGTGTGTGTGTGTGTGTGTGTGTGTTCAGAATTAAACATTGGACATTATGTTAAAGGAAATAACTCAGATACAGAAAAACAAATAACTATTTCTTTTCTCTTAGACATGGCAATTTAAGCTAACCCTAAAACAGAATAGCGTCTATTAGAGCATCTGTTAGAAGTGTGTATGCATGTGTGTGTGTTCATGTTCGTGAGTGTGTGCACAGGCACATATGTGTGTGTGTGTGTGTGTGTGTGTGTGTGTGTGTGTGTGTGTGTGTGCATGTACATGGGAGAAGGGGGTGACTTTGTGCAGTCCCATTATATGTTCATTCCATATGTATGTTTGGAAATATCACAGTGAACCACATTAATGCTTGATTTATGTATGTCTAATAGCTCAGAAAAACTCTACAATAACAAATAAGTCAATCAATGAAGATGAATCTAGATAAAGTTGACTGAAGTGTGTACAATTCTGATGCATGATATTGTATCAGAAAATTGTCCTTGCTTTTTACATACATATATGTGTGTGTGTCAATTAAAATGTATCAATAAAAAATTGAATTACCTATCACTTGTGTAACTAATAATGATGAAAAGGGTTTAGTTTTTCTTTATAGTGAAGATCTGGTTAGTATAAATGTGCATTTCTGAATGTCTTAAAATATTTATAATACTTGATTAGTTGCTGCTTCCCAGAGATCTTACTTCAGGTCTCCAAGCATCCCCTTCATCACTGATCTCAACACCTTGAAGAGAGAATCTCTGTCTTAGAGTAGGGACTTCCATCGTTCATCGACAAAGCAAATGTTTGCAGTAGCTTGTATCACTTAAGAGACAGGTGTCATGCTGTTGGATGGTTAGATATTTTGAGTATGCTACATGTGCTGGTGTTTAATGTCCATTTTGAACAGAAATAGAAGATGTGAAATTTTAGATGTAATGGTTATAGTATTAGTAAGTGGTTGAATGTGACACTGTATAGGAAAGGAAACTCACTTTGTGTCCATTCAAAAACAACATATAATGGGCCTGGAGAGATAGCACAACTGTTAAGAGAGCACTGCTCTTGCAGAGGGTCCAGGTACAGTTCCCAGCATTCACATCAGGTGGCTCACAATCACTTTTAGCTCCAGCTTTTGGGGATCTGACACCCTCTTGTGGCCTTCACAGGTACATGCACTCACATGTTCATATGTACAAATGGGTACACATGAATGTACACATATTTTTTAAAAAAAATCTTCAGAAAGAGTAGTCCAGAACATGAGATGGTCGTTTTATTTATCTCTCTATTTTACTGGACAATATGTCAAATATATTAGGAGAGGATGATAACATACGGCATATAAACATGATAGTTCACTACTGTCTGTCTGGCAAAGTCACTAGTATCAAAAGTTTTGTCTTTTTAAAGTTATTTTATTTTTATATGCATGAATATTTTGCCTAAATGTATTCTGTATACATGTGCATGCCTGATGCTCTCAGAGACCAGAAGAGGGTGCCAGATCCTCTGGAACTGGAGTTACAGGTGGTTGTGAGCTGCCATATGGGTGGTGGAAATTGAACCTAGATCCTCTAGAAGAGGATCCAGTGTTTAATCACAAAGCCACTTCTCCAGTCCCAAGGATTTTATATTAAAGCCATTTTTTGCACCAATTAGAATTAGTTTAAAAAAATTGATTCAAGAGGATAGACTCTATTCATAGAGTATCATGCTAACTCATTCACTGTACAGAGAGCAATAAGGAGCCATGTTTCTTGTAGCAGATGAGGTGTTGATGTCCTCTAATGTGCTGTATTGTTGAAACTGCCAAGATGTTCACCTGTGGCGAACACAGAAGTGACAGGGCAATGACACTGGCCTTTGCATTTAGATTCTCTGACATTTGAGAGATACTGAGGATGATAATAAAGTTAATGACTGTGGAGTCACCTGGTTGCTGTTAGGTGCAATTTGTCCATAGAAGAAGAAGAAAGATTGACTCACACTCAGTTTCCAAATTAAGACACAGGAAGAAAAAACAGAAAATCCTTCTCCTGGAGGATTTAAACAGATATTGTTCTCCTTCAGCAGGGGGGACAGTTGCTTGGAACCTAATCTTAAGAGTGCAAAAACTCGAGAGAAAGACAAGCTTTTAGACTCAGTGCACCTCCTATATAATGCTTGTCCTCAGCAGGGCAAGACTAAGATTTGGGGGTTTGGGCTGTAAAGTTTCTAGGTGTTATGTGTTACTCTGCTTGGAGCAGGATGTTGTGATGGTAAATACTGACTGTCAACTTAACAGGATCTAGAATAAACAAAGAGACAAGAAGACAAGCCTCCAGATGTGCCTGTGGCTACTGGGGAGTCTTAGACAGAAGGATTGCTTAAGCCTAGAAGTTAAAAGTTAGCCTGGGCTTCATAGCAAGAGACTAAGAAAGAAAAATTTGGAAATCTACACACCTATGATAAATGACATGATTTTTTTTTTTTACCAGTTTGGAGAAATGACACAAACATCAGAACCAGACCTGTTATGGCAGAAATGTAGGCTTGTCAGACTGGGAAGTTAAAATAACAATAATTAACAAGTTAAATACCATAATGAGAGAATTGGAAAAGGTGTGAAAACAGGCTGGTAATGTAAGTGGAGAGAGCAATTCTCTAAGAAGAAGTATAAGGGGAAACTAGAGATGGAGAATCCTCCAGCACAAAAATGGCAAATGCCGTTGGTAGGTCATCAGTAAACTTGAGAACGCCAAGGAAAAGATCTGAGAATGTGAGCATGCCAGTAGAAAATGCTAAAACTAAAATACAGAAAGAAAAAATAATAGAAATGACTGGGAAGAATATCGAAGGGCCAGAGGACAACCACACATAACACAATGTAGGTTTAACTGGAAAACCAGAGTGAGGAAAGGACAAAAGAAAAGAGATGAAGAATGATTTGAAATAATATTTCTATAAGATGTTCAGTATTCCATGATAAATATCAAACCACAGATAGTTGAAAATATCACAAGAAGTATGTGGGAAATCCCGCTTCAGTTCAACTTCAATAATTCTAACACATTTCAACTCAACCAGGAGGAACTTCTGCTGTTTATAAATTCAGACTTGGGACACATATGCTTGGCAACTGGTGGATTCCTCACATTTTATTGTGAAAAAAAATGCAGTAGGAAGAGAAAGAGGAAGACATTGAAAGTATCACATCCTCCCAACTAAGACAGTAAATAAAATGCCCATACATAATTAGGAGTAATGGAAATTATTGGCATATTCCAAATCTAAAAGAATACTGAAACAGTAGATCCATCACGTCCAGATATAAGTCATAGCTTCTGAAAAAGATAAATTCCAGTCTGGGAAGTTGGCTCATCAGTAAACTGCTTACATGCCAGCATAAGCACCAGAGTTCAACTGCCAGCACCCACAGAAAGGCTGTGTGCAGGCAGCTACATTTGTTTGGAGTCCCTGTTCTGAGGTTGTGCAGTTCACCCGCCAATCAGTCAAGCTAAGGTAGAAAGCTCCAAGTGAGAAATCCTGTCTCCAAAAATGAGAAGAGAAACAGAGGAAGACAAATGCACCCACACACTTACATGCATACATACATGAACATGTACACACAAAATATATGTAAAAATAATGGGGTTATGAAGGATAAATATGAGAGCTACAAAGTACATCAATAGTATTCCTAGATTCAACTTGTGTTACAGAAGATTAATTTCTATAGTTTTAGAGAATCTATAAAAATGTTCTTGCTTACAATATGACTGTTAGTCTGAAGACTGAATACTTCCCAATAGCCATCGGAGAGAAAGCCAAAAGAAAGTTGTCTCCTTAAGGGATGAAGATTGTATATTAATGATCTTGTCATAGGGCTTTGTTATTTTTCTCATCCTCTATTGCAATATATGCTGGAGGCAATTGTTCCATCTCAGCATTCTATAAATACTATAATAACCGCATCTGCCACTAATATTGTGCTAGTCAAACTTGAGGGGTAGAAAGTGTCACATCAATTGGGTGACAAATAATCCCACAAAGAACTCAGGGGAATGGCTCCTCAAGGACAGTGTTTATGAGTTCAGAATTCTGGAAAAGTCAGAATATCCTCTTTATGACATTTGCGTGGATTTTGTAGTTCTCATTTGGCTTTGTTGGCATTGTGTGGTATACTGAGAATTATATTCCGATCCCTTTGTTGAGTAATTTAGAGACAGCCAGTTTTTCTAGATGGAGAGGAAAGACAGGATTTGTGACCACTTCCAACTACTAGGTGTGCATTGAAGCTGTTACAGTAAGCAGCAGATTTCTTGACTTTCAACTTGTCTGTGCTAATACAGGGCTTATGTAGCACCTCTGTAATGTCCAAGTAGGATAGCCACAAAGTGAATTTTATAATACTGGAGTGGCCACTTTGATTCCCAGTAAGGGATCCCAAAAATTAAAAACCAGCACTCTGTATTTTATTGGCCCTGGTAGAGGCTGACTGTAAGGAGTGACTGAGAGACACAGTTGGCCACAATAAATTGGTATTCTAAGACCCTCTGATTTTCAAAATTGTGTCCATTCATTTGTGATCTATTATAGTGCTGAACAGATGGAGGGCTATGCAGAGTTCCAGGAAGGTGTATACACATTCACTTATCAGGGAGAGCAGAGGACAGGTTGTTGTTACATCCAAGTCCACTCCAAGGTGGATCTAAAACAATGAATTTTTTTAAATGCTTCTAACACACTTGGCATTAGTTGGTGACTCTGATCATCTACATTCCATTGAAGAAAGAAATTAGCCATATTAAGAATATGGAGGCTGAATGGTGTTGGTGCATGCTTTTAATTCCAGCACTTGGGAGGCAGAGCCAGGCGGATCTCTGTGAGTTCAAGGCCAGTCTGGTCTGCAGGTGAGAACCAGGACAGGCATCAAAACTATACAGAGAAACCCTGTCTTGAAAACAACAACAAAAAAAATTAATAAGAATATGAACTGCCTCTTGAAATATTGAGTCTGCAATAAGGAAGTTTAGGGTACTGGGATAAAGAGTCCTCTGGAAAAAGCTTATGGATGGGCCTATGAGAACCAACAAAAAATAAAAAGCAATAACACACACACACACATGCATACACACATACATGCATACACACACATGCATGCACACCAGTGTGTGCTTGCTTTGTATAATATCCCTCAGGTTGCATTCCCTGCAGACAAGGACACAGCAAATAAACTAGGAAGGCAGGATGACTGTTCCAGCAGATGTTGGCTAGCATGTCCTTGGCCATTTTGCTGATTGTTCATGAATAGGGTAGTAACCATGGTGACAGAAATGGAGACAAAGTCTGGGCCCAGCAGAAGGCACTTTACAACCAGCAGGATAGCCCTGGCTACTCTGATGTTCAGAGTCCACTTACATCTATGTCCTTGTGAAGCTGCTTCTCCCTTCCTTGGTCTGTGGATTTCCACTGGTTTCTTCTGACAATAAATCTATAATGATTTGTTTGGGCGTGGATGCACATCTCAGGGTCTGCTCTGGGGAAGCCCCGTATAAGTTTTCAAAAAAAACTTTGAAATATCTTTAACTGTCTCAATAAAATGTGAGTTTCTAATTATGTATTATATACAGTTTCTATTCTCATGTAAATCAAAGAGTGAAAGCTAACTAAAATATGACATTTCATTCAGAGCTCATATTGAGGCAAGATAATTCTCTCATCTTTATCATTCCTCAAGTTTGAAAGCAGTGTTGCATTAAAAATAAGGACTGTAATATTTTTTAAATATAAAATTATTTAGCCTCATCCCTTGATCTTATATATAATAGATCAGACATGTTCAAATGCAGACTAATGTATGCTGCTTCAAAATAGAGTATGAACTGGAGAAAAATGTGCAAGATTTCAAATTGATAGAACTACAACTTTTAAAAAACTGAAGGTCCTCAGAAAAATATGAATGAATAAACTTTTAAGAATCTATATAATGAAATAGTATAGTATTTGTAAAAGCTGTGTCAGGGCTATATGGAGTGATATGAGTTTATTACCAATTTTATAATAAAGGGGAACACAGGTGCACAATAAAGGCATAGTGTACTAATTTTAAATTTATAGGATTTATGTAATATGCATTGTGTATGTTTGTACAGGCTTAGATTATATCTGAAGATATACAAATAACTATGGTAGTACTTTTGCTGTTGGAAGCACAAATGAATGAGGGCCAAATGAGTTTGTCAGGAAGCAAGACACTTACTTATAAAGGGAAACAAATAAATACATACACACTTATATGTATGGACCACTTGGATGGATTACTGATCTATTATTGAGGATGAATGAAATAATGAGTGCATTATCAAGTTAATCTAGGGATCAGGACCTAGTTTGATATTTTCCCATTTTCTTTACAAATTTACTTCAAAAATCTCAAAACTAAAGGAAGAGTCTCTTATCTGCAAATACAAACTGATACTTTAGTTTATATACTTCAAAGATAAAATTGAATCTCAGTCCTTGCAAGAAACCAAGAACTAATGGAAACTCTCACAGAAAGTTAGCTTAAGGAAAAAAGTTTACATGAGTTAGTTTGACCTTGTGATGCCATCAGATCCACCCAGGCAGGGCTAAATATTAAAGAACCCATACACAATTAAAGATCCTTAATGGAGGAAATGCAGTATCAAATGGAATTAAATTTGGGTTTTCAAGGATGCCGACACTAGTTCCTAAAACTTCCTCATTAGAGGGTCTCTCTTATGAAATGAAGTGTACCCCTCAATACCTCGTTTGTGGAAACCCAGGTCACTGCCCATGATAAACCTGCAAAAGAAGTTTTAACTCTTTTCTTCAACTTGGGTGTGCTTACATGGTGTGTGTGCACATGCACATGTATGTGCACATGACTGACGTTCACGTGGAATGTCTCCTTCAATTGCTCTCCACCTAGTTTTTTGAGACAAGCTCTCTCAATTAATGTTGATCAACAGCATGCAATGTGTCCTCTGACTTCCATTTTCATAAATAGCCCAGGCACACATGCATAGACACATGAACAAATGAATACATTAACAAAAGAAGTACCTGGTGTTGTAAACAAAGAGTTTATTAACCTCATGAATACATTGCATTATTACTATAAGAATAATTATCCACGAACAATATAAATACTTTCCTATATATGTTAATGTTATATGAATAGCCATAACTTTAAAATGATCCTCAAATATGCATCATTGTTTCTTCTACTATGTGTTAGAGATTTATAAAAAAAATATAAATGCATTTTTAAATCTTCATTAACTTTAGGAATTCAAAATTAATTATTCTATATGAGTAGATAGTTTGATAGTTCCCATTATTTTTAATATCCACAATCCTCAGAGATGGGACACAGAGCAATAACCCTTCACAATTGTATTCAAAGACCTGGATCCCAGGTCATTCAGAAAGACATTACTGAGTTATGAAGTAGATCAAGGTCTTTTAAAAGATTGTAGGTTGGCAGCAGATTTTTTAAATGCATATCTTTCCTAAAAGCCTCAATTTTGATGATTACATAGCATTGTCACATGGATACAAGAGAATTGCCTTCCTTTCCAGATGGCTGACACATATAATAAAATAAATATTCATTGTATGTTTGTTCCTCAGCTTGTAAATTGGGAGGGTAGTTAAAGTTGGTTAAAAATTTGTACAAAGATGTTTTGTCTCCAAATTTCTAAGAAGCAAATGAATCATTTATTCTATATGAATAGATAGTTTGATAGTTCCCATTATTTTTACTATCTGGAATCCTTGGAGATGGGAGCTATTCCATCCACTCTAGCAGCTCTGGTGTTCAGTTTAATATTTCATGTTTAAATGTCCCCCCCCCCACATGGACACTGAATTGATTGTACTCTAATTGGCAGCACTATAAATAATGAGCTACACTGTCTGTACTCCTTAGCTTAACCCCTATCTAGGAATTCTCTTAAATATCAGTTCTGAAATTTTAAAGTTAAAATTTATAAATATATTTGAATTTAGTATGGGCTGCATATCTGAAAGAATGAATGGAAATTTAAAATTATATTTATAGCAACTATATATATATGTATATATATAATTCAAGATAGTGGCTTGATTTATATATATATCTATATATCTATCTATCTATATCTATTTATATAGATATATAAACTTCTCTCCATATGTATGTGATACTTAGATACATATCCAAGAAACAGAGATTTGGAGTATATATACACCTAATATATGTATATAAATATACAAATGTATTACATGTATAAAATATGTATATTTATGTATATGATACATGGATATTTATGTATCAAGTAAGTAGAAAGAATTAGAGAAGAAATTCTAATTATCTTTTACTTTGAAGAAACGTATCTTGGAATTTCTCTTAGTACTTACTCTGTAGCAAGCCTGGCCAGGTTCATACCTGAAAGCAGTATTTCCATAAAGGAGAAACCATTCCCACAAGAGTTTCTTGAGAATAAAAAAAATTCATGGCCACATGCATTCTGAGAACACTACATTTTCCCAGAGATTTATCAGGTCCTCTTATTAAATAAATATCCTGAAAGTCATATGGTAAAGACACATTTTTTTAACTTTGTTTATGCGCCAGTATTTCACAACTTAAAAAAAAAATCAGTCTATACAATTTGCTCTAAGGGCAGGGTCCCAGACAGAAATAGCCTGAACTGCTTGAATCTTGGTCAGGAAAGCAGATGTGGGTAAAATCAGAGACCTCATGCGTCAGACTGGGCAGGTTTTTAAAAATGTCCCTCTAAATATTTCTAAATGTCTTCTTTTTCTAACTTCTTAAACATTTCATCCCACTAACAATAATTATAATAGTCACACTATCATGAAAAACCACAGGTGCTTATTGTATTTTATTTTCAGATTGAACAACCTATTTTTCTCTTTTATTGAAGCTATTTTTTTCTCACGTAGTATATTCTGATCACTGTTTCCCCCTCCCTCTACTCCTTCAGTTCCTCCCCACATCGCCTCCCGTCCAGATCCACTCTCCTTCTGTCGCTCATTAAAAAATAAACAGGCTTCTAAGGAATAATAAGATAAGATAAAACAAAGATTAACACATCAGAATTGGACAAACCAAACTGATGCGCCCAAGAGAAGGCACAAAAAACAGAGACTCACTCATTCAAACACTCAGGAATCCCATAAAAACCCTAAACTGGAAGCCATAAACTATACACAAAGAACCTGTAGGGTAAAAAAGCAAGAAAGAATACATATATAATAAAATAAAAATACAAAGATAATTTTTTAAAAGAGAAGCCCTGACATGACCTTAGGAGACGAGGGACCTCCAAAGATGATGCTGAGTTTGTTTTCTATGGCCATCTACTACTGGACATGCAGCCTGCCCTTAAGAGTGGTTGGAAGTTTCTTCTGTGAGACCCCCTTGGGGGAAACTAAAATTTCATTTTCAAGTGGTTGTCAATTCCTGATTGCTTTCTGGATTAAAGGTGGGGGTACATGCCCACTTTTCCTTTCAGCTCCAGGACCCCACCTGGTGCAGACCTGTGCCGGCCCTGTGCACGCTTCCACAGTCTCTGTGAGTTCATATGTGTGTCAATCTTGCTAATTTAGAGGACTTTGTTTTCTTGTTATCCTCCATCCCCTCTGGCTTTTACCCTCTTCCTGACTCCAGAAGGGAGGGATTTGATGGAGACATTCAGTTTAGGGCTGAATGTTCTAAGGTCTCCCACTGTCTGTGTAATGTCTGGCTGTGGGTCTCTGCATTTGCTCCCATCTGCTGCAAGAGGAAGCTGCTCTGATAAATGGCTGTGCAAGGCACTGATCTGCTGCCCTGGCCTGAGTGCACAAGTATTTATTTTAAAAGAAAAGTTTGTTTTAGGTTCTCTCGATACAAGTTAAAAAAAAAAAAGGACGAGTATTTAATTAAAACTTCTGATGGAAAATATTCTTAATGGCAACTTTAACTGGCAATTTCCTGACTAGGGAATCAGAAGGGTTTGTTTCTGTTTCTAGCGCCACTCACTACAGGCCATCATGATGTGAACACTGATTCTCCAAGTGCACAGCAAAGTGCTAGGAAAATAGTTCCCATCAATGAAGCGAATGTAGGTCAGTTGCTCACTTACATACACCTAATCCTGGAAGACTGATGAAAATAAGAGAACTACAGGCAACTGAAGACTGCTGGGAGCGTGGTCAAAATGCTTTCCTAGGGAAGAGCACATCCATTAGCTGCTCATTACCCAAAGGTCAGCACTGAAAACATATACACAAGTCACACTGAGCAGGTTATACTTAGAAATATATATATACATTATATACATACATATACAATATTTATTATACACATACATATACAATATATATACATATATATAATACATATGCACATAACAACAATTAATAAAAAAAGAGGCATGGAACATTTGAAAGAGAAGAAGGAGGGCTATATGAGAAGATTTGTAGGGAGGTAAGGGAAGGGGAAGTGAGTCAATCATATCATAATCTCCAAAATAAAAGACATGATAAAAAGTGAGAGAAACGGCAAACTAAAATCACTGTCATTGATGGAGCATTACTTCATAGCAGCCTAACATCCTTCTGATGCCTTTTTTGATTGACTCCTATTACAGAAGACTAATTAATACCCATTTCTGTTTGCCTTTTAGATCTTCCCTCTTCTAAAAGAACTCCAGAGCAATCGTGCTGAAATTCGATACCCTCCATATCTCATGTTCATCTTACTAAAATTTCATTTCCTTAGAGAAGACTTCTTCCTGCGTAACAGTCTATTTCATTTAGACACAGCATAAATTTGATGGTTTCTTTAATCCTGGAATTAAATGCTTCACAGCAGCATTCTTTAGAATACTTAGTTCTGTTGGAGAGGGAGTTAGAGTCAACAAGCAAGGGCTGAGTGCCTGTGTGAGGAATACGGAACTCATCCACTGATGAATTTGTGAGAACAGAGTACACTGCGCCTCAGCTGCTCTTTCTTCTGTGTCCTCAGGACTCATCCATCTTTCCCATTTGCCACTGGTGCATGGGAAAACAGGAAAACCTTGTAACAGGGAGAAATCCAGAACCTAAGGATGCTACTTGGATGTTTTGTCCTTGTTGCTATTACTGTTATTGTGATTTGTTTGCTGTATTCCCCTTTCTCTTACCTTCTGGCTCTGATGACTATGTTGTCACTAGCAGCAACTGGTACAGACAGTACATCGGGTCATAGTTTTACTTAATTTGACCCACAGAATCCTAGGGGCAATTCCTTCTGACTCGAATTCAGTATGTGTTTGCAATGTTTTCACTTTGACAGCTTATGACACTGAGAACACTGTTCCCATCCAACGTTGTATTTGTCATGTTGCTCCCTGAGACACTGTGGTCTCTCCTCCTAAGGAAAGGGTTTCCTGGAAATGTACTTCCCAAATAGCTACAGTGACCTTCTCTGCTTACACTTGTGACACTCATTCATCTACATATTATTCTATGCTGTCATCAAAAAACAGTGATATGTTTGCCTTAAATTACTAAACTCTAAACATTTAAGAATGACAATAATAATAAATGACTGCCAGTTCTGTGCTCAAGAGCATGCTATACATTACAGCATGGAAATCCTTTGTTGAAATGATTCTTTATACATTTCTCTCTAAGCTGAAGCTCAGGACACTCCAAGAAATAAATATCGAATATAATTCATGATCAAAAATTTCCACTCTGGCACTTGGTTGTTTTCCTGATTTCTTCCACTTCAATCCTTTGAATGACACCTATGTATTTGACAACCTCCAGGTGAATATTTCCAGTGAGTGTCTTTATATTTTCTCTTTAAATGATGTGTTCACATAATAAACTGATAATTAATATGAAAATTATTATCACCATTGAAAGGCCATAACTATTTCAAATATAACATACCCCAAAACAAAATTCTGATTTTGACCCTAAAGTCTAGGGACTCCTGCCTGCTCATTTTTCTAAATGACAAAATCCTGCCATCCTCCCCAACCCCAAAGTTCTGCTGAGTCTCAAGGACATGTATTCACCAAGCAATGTTTTGGGCTCTATTTTTGCAATGCAACCACTTCCTGCAACTTTCTACTACCTTGTTGGTCCAAGTCATCAGGACCTCTGGATCTCAAGCTAGAATTCAGCAATGCTCAATAATCTTTGTTAAGGTCCAGGAAATGAGTTTATCTTTTCCATGTCCTGGATCCACTGCCCTTTGGAAGAAGCATTATAAATCTCCATATAAAGAATGCCATTTTTATAGATCTTCAAATGAAATCTTCAATCTAAGAATCACATCATGTAATATAGAATGACTATTTTCTTTTAGGAAAGTTTTGGGGGAACATTTATATCCAATCTACCCATACGGAAAAAGATTTTTATAAAATCCATTTGACCTGAAGAGCTCAATAATCTTTTCCAATAATATTTGATGACATTGCCATTACACACACATTGGCTGTCACTAAAATTCATGAAATCTGTATTTCCTCCTGCATATCGTCAAGCCTTATTAAGTTCTGTATCAATAGAGTACATCTATGCATGTGAGTACGAAAAACAGCATGTCTTTCGAATCACTGATAAAGGATCTAATGAATTTGCTGTGAAACAAACTCCAGAAATGCCCTGCTTAACTCCCTGGTGCTGGAAGCAAAAGCTAATCCCCAGAGACCTTAAAATAAACCATGGTCTAGAAATAGATTCGAACAGAACATCATGTCTGTAACAGAAGGAAACTGAGAGATCGATAAGAATAGGTTAAGTACAACTGTAAAAACTAGAAATGAATTTAATACTTTATTCACATTTTTAGCAAGGTATCACAGGGCAGGAAGAAAATGAGCCCAGCTGCGTGTGTGGACTCACATCACGGGAAAAATGAATGCAACTCTGAGCTGATTTCTACCAAACATCATGTTTTAGAAAGTGTGTCCTTGTAAACTTGAGACTAGCAAACACTTAGAAAACAGCATTTTACTAACTTCAAAATACAGAGCACCAAACAATTAAAAAGCTGAAAGTTAACAGGTAATCTGGAGTAACTAGTAGCCTTGAACACTTGGCCTCGAGGCAACATATGGATGACAATGTCCATGGCTTGAGACACTCCTCAGTGTAGGGAGCACTTCAAGGATTCTAAGATTACAAGTGTTACTGGACTTAGCTCAACATCATTGACTTTCAATGAACATATTCCTCAGATGATATTCTTTTGCTAGTGGCCAAAATTGATCAGAAACTTACATCCACTATGTTCTCATCACTTGGATCAGTGGAAATGTCTGTTCTGTGAATTTTGAAATGTCAACCATGTTTTGTCCTGTTTATGAAAGAAAGATTTGGAAGTTAAATATGCAAGCTTTAATATAAATTATTCATGTAAAGAAATCACACTTATTAGCTGAATTCCAGTTTTCAAAATGAATATATATTTATAAATTTAAAGGTATATATATATATATATATATATATATATATATACACACACACACACACACACACACACACACACACACACACACACACAAATATAGATGTATGTATTTTTGTTGTGTAGTATTTTGATCCCATTCTGACAACAAAGTTTGCTTTGAATCAGAGGGTGGAGCTAGATACCAGCTGACCAAACTTAACCCTGGAGGTTTTGGAGGACTGAGGACAGATAGACAGGAAGTAGTAAGGCGGGGCTTAGAGAGTATCTCAGTCCTTTTGGATGGAGGAACTGAAGAGGTAGGAGTTCACTGGTTGTTTCTCTGCCAGTTCTCTGATCATTCAGATTCTTACCCTGATATTTGACTCCCAGGTTTTTATTGATAAAGAATAATTAGATAAATTTTATATATATATATATATATGTGTGTGTGTGTGTGTGTGTGTGTGTGTGTGTGTGTGTGTCCTGAGACAATGGTTGTTCCAAACCATTCAAACTCCCTTCTTCTCATCCATACTCATACTCTCTAGGTAATAAACAAGTATTCAGTGGCTCAGTGGCCCAGACAGCCAGACTGTGGGGAGTGGACCAGCAATGCAGATCTGGCTGACACAATATTACAGGGAGAGTACATGTTAACTAGGATGCCTTTTGGTTTCTCTTCTCTGTTCCTTCTGTCTTCTTTGTCTTTTCCTGCCTTGAAAATGCAGGGGGTGTTGCAGGGGCAGTGCCTGGTTGTCTTCCACTAAAACAAAACAAAACGCAAAGCCACAGGTGACCAGGTATCCTGGACACAAATGTCAAGTGGGCCCAATGGTTTGCTAGGTGTTATACTCTCTGCTGACTCTCCAACCTTGGGGTGCTGTCCCCTGAAAAAATAAATATCTTTTTCAGTCTGGCTGATTTTTAAGCAAGTGTCTGATGTTTGTTATGGAATGATTTCTGATTCATCTCACATTCATGCGCCTATTATAAAGTGACTTTCTTCCGAATAAGGTCTTTTCCGAATGTGCTGTGCTGTAAACCATTTATTGGTTATCTAGTGGCATCCAGCCTTACTGAATGCTTGTTTTCCCATTTTGAGTTGTCTTTTATGGAAATTTTTCCCATGTAGTTCCTGGCTTAATTTTTAAACTATATGCAGTTCTAGGCACTTTGGTCAAGCCTGAATTTGCCGAAGTTCATTGTAATCCTTAACAATGATGATATTTCCACTAGTTACATTTTTTGTTCATTATTTTGTAGTAGAGGGTTATAAATATTGATGCTTCTTATATTATCAAAAACTGTTTTACATAATGGATTTTCAGAATCTAGTTAACAGCATGAAAACTAGATATGATTAGCTTCTTCATCTTTTATTTCTTTAAATCCTTATCATTTTATGCACAGATTAGCAATGACATGATATAAATTAAGAAATACAGCCCACTTTAATAACAAATGATCTTAAGTAGAACTCAGGGGGAAAATTCCTTTAAAGTGGCTCCCATAAAAATGTAATATTAGGTTCTTTCTTGTGAGAGAAAATTAAGTAGAAAACATTTTGCTAAAATAAATAGAATTTTGTTTTAAACATTAGGATATAGGACATAGAAATTATGTTTAAAAACTTACACGAAGTATGCTTTTATTAACTTGCAGATTCAATTATCATAATTTCTTGGAAACAGTTGTCTATATAACTTGGTTAAGTTTGGGGTTAAAATGAGTGTAATGTTCAATTGTGACTTTTGTTTTTTAAATCTACTTCATAATGATATATGAGAACATATATATATGAGGACATATATATATATATATGAGGACATATATATATATAAGAATATGTATGTATATATATGTACATACACATTCATATATATGAGGACAGCTACATGAATGTGAGTCTCAAACACAAATGCTGGGCCAAAAAAAATTTCAGATCTGTTAGGATGCCTAAACGGAACATAATTTTGTGAAGTTCATTGACTATGAAACTACTTTTAAAAAGTAATCTATGGCCATACAAATCAACCTGGCAGTTCCTGGTGGAGAACAGTGAGCTGAAGAGACACAGGAGAGTTATGGGCTGATGGAAGAGGTTGACTTTTCACTATGGATTGTTGATAGATGAGTGGACAGATAGGAACTTATCAGACTCTATACCCGGGATCAGCACAGTTCCCAGCACTCATTGTACAGTAAGCATACCTCTATCTAATAACAGATATATTTCATCAATTTTTTCTCCAGTGCTAGAGAACTAACCAAGGCTTCACCCATACTCAGCAAGCACACAAACTGCCACTGAATATTGTTTTAAAAGTCTTTTGTGAATATCTCTGGATTTCTGTCTACATTATATTTGTTTAATATTAGCTATTTGATAATTCTTCACCACTTAAATGTCTCTTATGTCTGGGTTTAAAAGAACACTAGCGACTCATATGGAAACCTGAATGTTGTGTCTTGGCGCACCTAATCCAGATCAAAATGAAAGATGTGTGCAGGATTTTTTATCCTGTTCTTTCTAGTCTTTATGATATTATGTTAAAATAAGAGCCACAGAGCTGGAGAGATGGGTCACACCAATCAAACTTCCTATTCTCATTTCTTGTGATGGTCCCTTTGCTTAGAGAAGCAGTTAACTCATTTAAAGCATTAAATACTATATACATGCAACCTTTACCAAACAGAAACAGGATTCCGTGAGAGGCAAAGAAGATTGGATTTGACATTAATAGATCCAGGTATACGGAAAATATATACGAGAACTTTGGAGACTGATAAATTTAGACAAAACACTAAATAGAAATAGAAATAAAAAGTTTATACGAAATCATAATTTATAATTTCATCCATGATTTCCATAGTTCTGTATCCAGAATAGTAGTCATATTTTGCAACCCAAATTATTGGTATTGTTGCAAAATTGACACCAAAATAACAAAGATGTGGAAAATAAATCATTTTAAACCAATTACAGTATGGTTTAAATTCTTTTTTAGCAGAAAGAAATGGAATATAAATTAATAGAATGTTGTTTAAATTTTCTTTAAAAACTTAACACTTCTACCAAATGGGATAAATGAAGTATAAAGATATCTGTAACCATGTCTGATATTATGCATTGTTAAAACACACTGATATAATTTTTATGTGTTTTTTAAAGATTTACATCCAGTAAAACACAATATAAAATTTGTGCACAAAAGTTATGTGCCAATTATGCCAATTTGACTATATTTTTATAAATATTTTGATGTATCTTGATTCTGTCCTATCAAGTATAAATGGATGCTTCTTTTTCTTTATCCAGTTCATCTCCATTTCCAAGGTAAATTACTTAGACAGAGACAAAAATTACAGCTTCTTGAGAAGAATTGCCTCTGACAATCCGCACTCACTGCTGCTGAACATTCTCTGCTCCAGGTGCTTCAAATTGATTTTTTATTAAAACGATTGTTTTGCAAAAGCATGAAAAGTGACCAAGTGGCCTTGCAAGCTCTGTCCCCTTTAGGGATAATGCAGCGACTCAGCCAGAATCCCTGCCATTAGCATCATGATACCATGGAGAGTGATCTGTCATTGGTGTTTAAGCATGACAACTGTCTCTAATGTTTTGTTATTTCATTTCCTAAATACGCCGAGAAGGACATGACAGGAATCTATGTGAAAAACTCCCTGAAGAGTCTAAAATGCTTTGCCCTGGTTGATATTTATTTCAACTGAATATTTTCTGTCCATCTAATTTTCTTTTCTTTTTTTTTTAGATTAAAGACACATGGGCATTTATACCATCTATAAGCAAAAAAATGCAAAGCTCAACTAACTCAGGAAAATTTCAGCAGCTAGTCTAAATGTTCATTTATGTATCAATTCTCTCCATAGAAAAAATTAGACTATTTTTAAGGATAATGTTATTTCTCTAAGTTAAACTTTGCTTAATGATCTTGCAAAAGGGAAGGTAAGTAAATTCATGTTGGTTCCTCTCAACTTCATGTTGCTGCTGATTTTTATTCATGCACATGTCTGTATGTCTCTGTTTATGTATGTGCATGTGCATTCGGGTGCTCATGGGGATAGAGAGAGCACTGGACCCCTAGAGTTAGAGTTTAGGTAGTTGTGAACCACGTGATGTGGATGGTAAGAATCAATCTTGGGACTTCTGTGAGAGCCACAGCACTCTGAACCATTGAGTTGCCCTTCCAGCCCAAACCAAATGTCTTCCAGTCCTGCAGAACTAACAGTTTTGAAAATGCAACTCTGATCTTCATCTGTGTCTGCACACATTACATCTGTCAGTATGTGCAAGGAATGTGGTTTTATTTTCAACTGAAGATGTGATGCACTGCAGGGTATATCAAGATCAAATGAGCAGGAAGGATGCTTGGGAGGTCCTAGCCCTTTCTCTGGGTCCTCTGTGGTCTGTTTCCTGCCAGGCTGGTCATCATCTTCCCTAGATCAATGATGGCTCTTCGGGGAATCTGACCTACTAATCACCCCTTAGATGCATCGCTTTTATTCCCATGTCTTGGTTCATGCCACTTCTCTTCCCTCAGGATGCTGAAACTCAGTTTTCTAGTTTCCTTCTGTTAGAAGAATGCTGACTCTCCCCTTCTGGTAACAATCATTAGCCCGTAGAGATGAGGCATCTATACCCCTTCTGTGCTTATAAAATTCGGCTTGCATTTTACAAGTGTGTTGATGGATGATTGACCTTCTAAAGTCAGCATCAGGAAAAACAAAATAAAACAAAAGACCCACTGTTTTCTATGCTATGCCCGTAAGTAGGCAATAAGACAGATGTCATCTTCCCAGGTACAGAGGGCACACACAGCCTCCTTATGCATTGTACAACATGTAAGCTTGCAACTGGGTGCTAATCTACAATCCAGTGGCTGAGCCAGGTCATTTGGCTTTGTGCTGGACCAGAATGAATCACTGAAAACCCGACTCCAGTTTCCTGTACAAGCTGCGCCGATACAGCTGCTGGGAGGTGTGTTGAACTTGCTGAGGTAGCAGTAAGACACGATCTCATTTCTTGCTTTACTTTTTTATAAGTAATCCTTTGGGGAAAGTTCTGAATGAGGACACATGCAGATAGAGGGAAATTTGGGCATTCCAGAGAAAATGGCAATATCAACAAACCACTGTGGTGGTATTGTGTTACCCAAAATATTGTGCACCCTAATAAACTTATCTGGGGTCAGAGACAGAACAGCCACTAGATACAAAGGCTAGAAAATGGTGGCACTCACGTCTTTAATCCTAACACTCCAGAGGCAGAAATCCATCTGGGATCTCTGTGAGTTCAAGGCCACATTGGAAACATCCAGGTATGGTGACTCATGCCTTTAATCCCAGAAAGCAAGCCTTTAATCCCAGGGAGTGGTGGTAGAAAGCAGAAAGGTATATAAGGTGTGAGGACCAGAAACTAGAAGCATTTGTCTGGTTAAGCTTTTAGGTTTTGAGCAGCACAGTTCAGCTGAGAGCCATTTGGATATGAGGACACAGAGGCTTCCAGTCTGAGGAAACAAGATCAGCTGAGAAGTTGGCCAGGTGAGGTTAGCTGTAGCTTGTTCGGTCTCTCTGATCTTCCAGTATTCACCCCAATAACTGGCTTCAAGTTTGATTTTGTTAATAAGAATTGTTAAGATTCCTGCTACAAACCACCTCTAAGAACTTTTGCTATTCCCATGCCTTTTGATCACACACTGACAACAAAAGAATTAACATAATCTTGTCATTGGCTATCATAAGCATATTCAAATTAAAAACTTAATGATACAACTGAATTATGCACAGTGTTTATGAAATCGAAAGGATGCAGTTTTGAAATATCCTATCATTTTCTCAATTTCATTTAAATACACATGGATCACAAAACCCCTCTTCTGTTCTCCTGTCTTGTCAATTTTTTTTCTTTTTCTCTTGCCAAATTACACATATTTTTTTTTCTTTTCTATTACTATTTATGCCAGCTTGAGTATCAATCTTCCTGGATTCACCCTTGCAATCTAACCATAAAACTTTTGCAAATGAATTCCCATTTTTCTTGTTCTTCTCAAGTGAAGCTATTTTGTGTTTTCTTTGCCTCTCAGATAGTTTAATCTTACATTTCTGTTTCTTTTTTTTCCTTCATATTAGAAAATTGGTTTAAATTTCTTTGTCTCCATCTTTAAGTATTGTCATAAATGAGCAATACTTAAAATATTACTTCTAAAGAACATGTTACAACATGTTAACAATTTAGGTACTTGCTATTCAGTCAAAAATAGAAATAGATACCAGCTTGTCTTTTTGACTGATAACTTTAGACTATAAAAAGCAACTGAAAAGATGAATTCACTGTATTTAAATGTTTAAAGGCACTGATTAGAATCACAAGCAAGTAGGTACAAGTTAGCTTGTGTATAACTCATGGACTTGACAGATTAAAATTTTTACATAGCACAGGAAATACAACCAACAATTGACAAATGAGATTGCAGGAAATTTAAAAGCTACTGCGTAGCAAAGGAAAAAAGCACAAGTGGAAAGACAGCCTACAAAGTGGGAGAAAGATACTCTCCCGATAACAGCGTCTTGAAAACAAAAGTCTCAGAAAAGAAGTAACAAATAAACAAGTATCCTACTAAATTAATGGATCAATGAAACAAACACTTGTCAGAAGATGAAATACAAGTGCCCAAGAAACATCTAAAAAGTGTCCTTTGCCAGACCCTATATACTGCTGGTGACATCTAGCTATTATGGAAATTAGTATAGAGGTTCCTCAAATCTAAAAGCAGAATTATCATGTGAGTCAGCTATACCATTTCTGAGCATGTACCTAAAGAACACAGGTCAGTATATTATAAAAATACTTGAATATCCATTATTATTGCAGCAGTAGGCACAACAGCCAAGCTGTAAAATCAGCCAATGTGCTCACAGTGACAAATGGATAATTGGCTGATTCTACAGTTTGGCTGTTGTGACTACTGCTGCAATTATATATATATATATATATTAGATCTTTTCAGTTATAAGAATGAAATTCTGTTTTGTGCAGGAAAAAAAATTGGGTATCACCACATTAAACAAAATTTGCCAGACTCAGAAAATATAAATATTGCATGTTGCAATAGGTTCTCCAATTATAGAGTCAATATTTTATAAGTGTATAATATCATATATATGCATATATGTTTATCTGAGATATTATATATATATATATATATATATCATAAAAGTAGAAGCAAGACTGAAGGAAGAGAAAGAGGAAAGTATAAGGGCTGAATCTGGCTAAAGTACATATATGTTTTTATGAAACCCATTACAGTGTACAATGAATGTATATCAATATATTTTTTAATTAAATTATATATTCTATGTGTTTTATAAGAGCTTATATGTATGTCTACCCATACAATATATTATGTATGTATATTTTATTTAACTGGTGGTACCCTATTTCTCCTCTGTAAGTGGTATGTATATAAACATGCATAGGACTAAATAAGATACCAAGCAGGAAGCCAATTGAAGTCATAAGCTTGCTAAAAGCTCATCAGAAATTATTCAGTTAGTGTTCCTTTTCCTACAAAGCCAAATGTTACTAAAGAGAGAGATAAGTTGTGGTTTCTTCAATATACTGTAGGTATAGGTATTTTATGATTAAAGAAATGAGTTGTGTTGGGTCATTGAAATTGTCTCAAACACAAGGAACTGGCTATAAAACATGAAGATAGGAGCTTGTCCACACATACCAGGATGTCAGAAAGAATCCACAAATATCTGTCCCTAACCAGTCACAAACCATTGGAGGCAGGAAAGATCTGAACATTGTCAGAGCTATCATTTATGAGAGAGGTGGGAGGAGAAGAGGGGATAAGAGAGGAGAGAAGGGGAGGTGAGGAGGGGGAAGAGGTGAGGAGGACTGGAGGGGAGGGGAGGAGAGGGAAGATGCTGAGCAGATGAATATTGAAAGCAGTTCTCGGAACCTGTAAATGTCAAGTGAGTAAAAAATTGCATTAGAGAAAGTGGTGATTAATATTAGAGGCTGTCCAAAGACTGATTTCTCTAGTACAGAAAAAAATCAAGTATAGATGTTGTTCATTGCTTTTTTTGATTTTTCAAACTCCAACTTTTGGAGGAGGGGATGGAGAGATGGTTCAATAGTTAAGAGCACTGGCTGTTCTTCCAGAAGGCTCCAGTTTTATTCCCAGCATCCACATGGTGGCTCACAACCATCTGTAACTTCAATTCCAGGCAAACTAATGCCTTCTTCTGCCCAGGCAAAGCACCCATACATATTAAATAATGAAATACAATAAATTTTGAAAAATCCAGTGTTTTACAAATTGTCCTTTACCCAGCATAATTTTGCTCAAAGTTGCAAGGCAAACACCAAAGCCAGACAAAAACCAAAGGCACAAAGACATTTAGTTTCTTTGCTCCTGCCTCTGAAAGTAGGGTCCCATATATCTCCATAAGCCTCGGAGTCAGTGAACTCCCCATCTGGATCTTGCCAACAGAATAGGCTTTTTTTCCTAAGTGTTCAGGCACTGAGATAGCCAAATACCTTCTGGTGTTTAACAGTAATTTGACTCGAGGCTGGATTCTGGAGTTAGGCATGGGAAACAATTATAAACATCAGACCAGTCCAACACCCCACAAGTGAAATAGGCCCAGAGACCTGCAAAAGACTCATCAGTGGTATGGGGAACCTTTTTTTGTTTTTTTTTTTAATTTATTTTAATTTATTTTGCAATACAATTCAGTTCTACATATCGGTCACGGATTCCCTTGTTCTCCCCCCTCCCGTCCCCCTCACCTTCCCCCCAACGCCCCCCCCCCCATTCCCATCTCCTCCAGGGAAAAGCCTTCCCCACAGACTGAGGTCAACCTGGTAGACTCAGTCCAGGTAGGTCTAGTCCCCTCCTCCCAGGCCGAGCCAAACAATCCTGCATAGGTCCCAGGTTTCAAACAGCCAACTCATGCAATGAGCACAAGATCTGGTCCCACTGCCTGGATGCCTCCCAAACAGATCAAGCCAATCAACTGTCTCACCCATTCGGAGGGCCTGATCCAGTGTGGACCCCTCAGCCATTGGTTCATAGTTCATGTGTTTCCATTCATTTGGCTATTTGTCCCTGTGCTTTATCCAACCTTGGTCTCAACAATTCTCACTCATATAAACCCTCCTCATTCTCGTTAATTGGACTCCCAGAGATCCACCCAGGGCCTAGTCATGGATCTCTGCATCCAGATCCCTCAGTAGTTGGATGAGGTTTCTAGCACAACAATTAGGGTGTTTGGCCATCCCATCACCAGAGTAGGTCAGTTCGGGCTGTCTCTCGACCATTGCCGGCAGTCTGTTGTGTGGGTATCTTTGTGGATTTCTGTGGGCCTCTCTAGCACTTTGCTTCTTCCTGTTCTCATGTGGTCTTCATTTACCAGCTATACCACTCTTGGGCATATACCCAAGAAATGCTCAACCACACCATAAGAGCACTTGTTCAGCTATGTTCATATCAGCATTGTTTGTAATAGCCAGAACATGGAAACAACCCAGATGCCCTTCAACTGAAGAATGGATAAACAAAATGTGGTACATATACACAATGGAATACTACTCAGCAGAAAAAAACAATGGCATCATGAGGTTTGCAGACAAATGGATGGATCTAGAAAAAATCATCCTGAGTGAGGTAACCCAGACTCAGAAAGACAAACATGGTATGTACTCACTCATAGCAGGATACTAGACATGAAACAAGGATGAATTGTCTGCTACTCACATCACCAGGGAGGCTACCCGGAAAACAGGACCCCAAGAAAGACACAGGGATCGCCCAATGACAGAGAAATGGAATGAGATCTACATGAACAGCCTGGACATGAGTGGGGGTAATGAAAGGCGAGGGTCGAGGGAAAGAGAGCTTGGGGGAGCGGGAGATCCCAGCTGGATCAACAACAGAGAGGGAGAACAAGGAATGGGGAACCTTTTTCATAAGTCTTTCAACCATGGCCATTGGCAGCCAGCACGAGAACTTGGCTTTCCCTTTAGCAAATGCTTACTTGGGCACTGATTCTGATCATCAGTTTTCAAATATCATCCCTGCCCTCACTCTAGTCTCTGGTGCTCATGCTCTTCTTCAGTGGGGCTCTGTGAAGAATTTCTTCCTTTGTTCTTGCTCAAAGTTGTGAAAACTTATTATCTATTCCTTTTTCTCTAGCAGAAGAAGAGTAAATTATTTAGGGAGGAAAAAAAATACCATGGAAGTTGAATTTGGAGCTTCAGAAGCAATTCAGTTAGTGCAGTGTTTGCCACAGAAGCATACAGAACAGAGTTGATTCCCAGAACACACATTAAAATATTGCTTTCCTGGGGGCAGTGGAGATAAGCAGATCAACATACTTGCTCGCCAGCCAACCTAGCCTAATCAGGGCCCAACTTACAGACATTGTCTCAAAAACAAGGTAAGCAGTAACAGTCCCTGAGTATTTAGTATTTGATCTGAGGCTTCTACATGCTTGTGTGCATATGTACACTTACGCACAAAACTGGAAACAATGCAATACTGTGCCCTAGTTTGTCTGCATGAATGTGTGATTGTGAGTGTGTACATGCATGCTTATGTGTGTGTGTGAGGGTGCGCATGCTTGCAGAGCCCAAATGTTGACTGTCTTCTTCAATCATGCTCCATTTAGTATTTTAGACTGGGTCTCTCAATGAATCAAGAGCTGACCAATTCAACTAGGCTGGCTGGCTAGTGAGTTCCATGTCTCTACTGCCCCAATGCTGGGATTACAAGACACACTTGCCATCTGTACCCAGTTTTCAGATGGGTGCAGCCCAGGTTCTCATGGTTTTGTGGCAGGTACTCTCTTGATTGAGCTGTTCCCTGCTCCTGTACATTATTAGTACCATAGTTGTTAATCTTGGAACCTTTCTAAGACTCATATGAATAGAAATTAAATCAAAGGCCATGAAAGATTTGCATAAAAGTAAGTTTGTGCCTATAGAACTTCATGGACTATAACATAGTTGTCACTAAAGATAAAAGAAGAAAACACAGGGAAAATTAAATAAAAGCAGGTCAATAAAGTTTTTCAATAGCAAAGGAATTTTGAAATACTTTCTCTCAAACAAGAAGTGAAACTAATTATATGTTATCTTATTCATCTTATCTTACATAAAAATAGTACCTTTCCTACCCTGGGTAGATAACAAGTAAGCATTTATGTAACTCCAAATCCTTTCTGCACCTTGTTTTCTTGCCCCCTATGATCTTCTCCATGTTCCTACTCTAAGAGAATCCCATTTATTTTCTAATATGCAACTCAGGGGCTCACTTTTGCTAGGTTCTATATTTGATCTTCATTAAGAAGCTGAACTGCCTTTATAGCATTTTGCACCAATCACTGTCAAGCCACACCACAAGGTAAAATATACTAATGCAGTAATAAGGCTACATTTATAACTTTAATGAGTCCAAGAAAGCATGAGTGAGGCATTAGTTATCCTCTTTGTAAGGTCTTTGCAGACTTGGCTATGGGAAAGTAACAGAGCAAAGAAAGAAAGGGAAGGACGGAGGCGGGAGGGAGGGAGGGAGAGAAGAGAGAGAGAGAGAGAGAGAGAGAGAGAGAGAGAGAGAGAGAGAGAGAGAGAGAGGGAGGGAGGGAGGGAGGGAGGGAGGGAGGGAGGGAGGGAGGGAGAGAGAGAGAGGATGGTCATGTCATGTTTGCTTCACACTGATGAACCCTGGTCTGTGTGTAAGTTGTCTGAAGAGAGCAAGAATGGATGACTAGAAATTTAGAACATCAGCTGGAAGCTGACCCACCAGCCTCTTTATTTTAGAGTTGAAGCAAAAGATTCTGAATAGGTAAGTATAAATAAAAGCTTAGTAGTGCTCCATCAACCTATAAAAGGGCTAGTTCTTTAGATGATTACTTTATCTAAAATATACTAAGTTCTCACACTGTAATATGCAGTTACTCAGTAATGGAAGTGTCAATATGCATATGGCCAAGGTTTTCTAGTTAAGGGGTCCACCATCTGAGAGCTGGAGGTAGCAAGCATCTTTTCTCAGAATGCACCAAGCACAGACCATAAACCTTACACAGCACCAGTACACTTGGTCACACCGGTGCCTGCAGGTCCTTGGGTAAGTACTTCTCATGTGTGCTGAGAACAGAGTGCTTCATGTGACTCATGTCTGTGCTGAGGCTGAACCCCCACCTGCCAGACTCCTGAGACTACAACTCATGAGAGGCAAAGCTCACACTGTCGATAATGACAATCCACTATGCTACCAGCTTACGTACTTATTATACAATAAGTTCCATCACTCTTAGACTGTGTACCTCACACATATATTTCTTTATAGTCAACTGTACAAAAGCCTCACGCAGGCCCTAAAGGGATGATTCTGAAAGAAATAGTCGAAGGAGATGACAATACTATGCAGTTATTGCCTGTAAAGGTCTCACAGCGGGATAAGACACAAAGATGTAAAACAGTGATTTTGCAATTTTGGTCCTTTTTAGGCCCATAATAATGCTTTGTCCAAGTTCTTAACAAAATAATAATAGTAATAATAATAATAATGAAGAATAACAAAAAACTTAAATAAGGTATGTAGGAAACTAGACCCTCTAGGTTTGTATACTGCCATTCTGTAACACTAGCACCATGGCAAAGTCATTTAACACTGCATTTCTGAGGCTGCATCACATTTGTGAACGGGTGTATGGTGGTTTACGTCTGAACCACTGACTTACTCATGCTTCTGTGCTTCTATTTGGCTTACCTAGATACACAGACACACACAGGACTGGCGCCTTTGACACTGACGGTTACATCTAAAACGAGTTTGAAAAGTACTGACTTTAACTTCTTCAAAACTTAACTTTTAGTATTCTTTAAATTTTTAATTAAAATAAAATGACAGCACTCCCTCCTTTTCTTTCCTCGCTCCAGCCCTTCTCATTTCCTTTCCCAATGACCCTTCCCATGCCCTCCCTCCCACTCTCAAAAGGATAGCCTCTTTTTCTTGCATTCTTATTGTTTCCAGCATTTTCTAAAACAAAATATCCAAGCTGATCATTATAATAGATTATTTCATTATTGAAAACTCAACATCATCCATGCATCTGACAATTACACGTCTGTCTCTAACATTCATTTATTTGCTTATCCATGCATTAAATTCATATTTACCAGGTGCTCACCATGCTTTTGATTCATGACCAACATTACAGAGGATAAAAATGTTAATTTGACATGTTTCAGTTCTTCAGGCTATTTAAAATACAATGAGATGCATGGACACATATATTTTACACCAAATGTCAGTGGTTCTAAGATGAAAGACAAAGACTGTGAGAGGGTGAAAGTGTTATTCACCCAAACACAGTACTCAGAGGAAGTACCTGTACCCACACAGGCAGAAGATGCCTCAGCATCTCAGGAAAGAGTTCGAATTTGAACACTTACGTTAAAAGGTTTAACAGGACACTTAAAATTCGAGGTTTTGTCTTATCCATCCACATTCAAAAGAAAACTCTAGTTTTTGAAAACTTTAATCTAGGTAAATCCTTACAATACCTTTCTTTCTTATGCATTTCACTCACTCAGATGCAAAGAGTATGGAAAATCTGAATGCCCCAAAAGCTGAAATTCAATTTAAGAGTTCATAAAGATATCTGAGATATAATATGTAGGTTGTTCATGAATCCTTGCTTGGAGGAAAGAATCTCTCAACAGTTTATCTATAAAATGTAACCAAAGGGAAATGAAAATGCTAAACTCTGTAGAAATGCACCTGCTGATGATAAAAATGACAAGTGTATGTGTGTAGTGAGAGACCGGGTTTGCTGTCCCTTCACACAGAAGAGCTTGGTCCCTGGCTCTCAGCTGTAGCGAGAGACCGGGTTTGCTGTCCCTTCACACAGAAGAGCTTGGTCCCTGCCTTTCTCTCACAGTGTGCACACTAAAACTGAACCTCCTTCATAGACTTTACAAAGGACAGTTTCTGACACAGGCTGGAAGAGATAAGCATACACAATTCACCCTCTCTCATCCCTGTGTACAGTTGGTGTCGCAAGGAGATGGCTGCTCTATATTTTCAATGCTGAGTCATGCATTTACGACCATTCCCTTTGGCCACTGGAACTCTATCTTTTCACTTCAAGATCGATACTGAACCACACTGTGGACATGGCAAATGAAATCACTACTTCAAGTAACTCCCTCTATTACAGCCTGTGAGAGGAGGGCCAAGTGCTTGTTTTAAAAGTGGACTTCTTGAATAGACTTCAAGTCAGCGATTTCATAATGATTGGCATTGCCATGCACCACTGTACCTGGCCCCCTTCCAGCTTAGCATCTCAGGTCAGCTACACTTCTTGTTAAATTCTTTTTATGCTTTGTACCTACAGCAAATGCACCTGTTTAACTGAATGCTACTTAGAAAATAATACTGTGGCAGATAGGCACAGAGGGTACATGGTTATTCCAGCACTGAAGAGGCAGGAGGATGCCTGTGTCAACTTGTCTCAAATAAAATATATATAATCATATATAAAAATAAGATTTATAAATTTATAAAACTATATAGGAGGTGTTATAATTTATATATTCATAAAATCATATGTAAGAATGCATGATGTATCTAAAAGTTTGTTACTATATAAAAATTATTTGCATCAAAAACAAATTATTAAGCAGAATATTACATGATGATATACACAACTGTTTTATTATTATCATTTATTTCAAACCATGCAAAAATTCCTTATTTATGTTCCCATGACACACAGATATATTTAAGAGCATGAAATCTAGTTTCATGCATGTAGGAGGTATTCATAGGAAGTTGCTCAAATAAATAGGAAGTGTATGAGAATCAAAAGACAAAGAAGTTAGTCAACACAGATGTAAACTTCCTCTAATCATGGGTCTTATATTGACTAAGCAAAATCTTTATCAAAATAAAGTCATCACTAACTATTCTTTTTGCACAGAGTTAAATAAAGAGTAGATGCAGGCAGGAAAGAGAGATCCAAGGTTCTTAGATGCAGGAGATCTTAAAGTTTGGAGTAGAATCCTGCTTCCTACTTCCTCAGAGTTCCTATGACATGATAAACAATGCAACAGAATCCTCGGTCCAAGTGGAAGCATTCTTCAACAAGTTAGAGACTCACAAAAAGAAAAAGAAAAGGAAAAAAATCAATGCCTCCCCCGTCCAAATCCCAAGTAGGCCTATGAGTCAGGCACTCGGTGAGTTGCCTGACAGTGATGAGTTTCATTTGGCGTTCCTGGGGTAGCTGACCTTTAAAAACTTAACAATGCCTATTAAAAATGCAAGTAGAAAAAGTACGGCAAGACTCTTTATCTTCAGATGAAATACTGCCATGGATTTTTTTTTTTTAAGGATGATTTGCTGAAGCTGAGTGTGGCTAACGTATATCTGTGCCGATTTGCTACTCCAAAGACACTCTGAGCATCTGAGATGGACTCATCTGTCTTCTTGGCCCCTTTATCAGTAGCAGATGAATCAAACAGCAAAGCTGCCTTCCAATTCAGGGCTCAGGACCAGCCATGAGGAACAAGATTGTGAAAATACAACCAAGCTTTCTTTCTGGCCACATCCCTCTTTTCACAGTCTTGCTGTGTCCCCTTTAGAGAACTGATAATTTATTAGTCAATGTGTAATCGTTTGCATTCATAAAAGCACTTATCTGCTCTAATAAGTGTATTTGAGAGATAGCCTGTGGGAAAGAGCCTCAGGCTAGAGATGCAGTCTGCAATTCGTTTTCAGGCTGGACCACACCCCTGGATCTCCTGTTGCCCCTCTGATGTTGGTCACTTTGGTGTGTCCTGCATGAGAAGCCCAGATGCAAGCCATGTTGTCTGAGTATGTCACATGATGACTATCCTCTCTTGAAAGCCTGGGGGAAATTACGAAGCTCCCATGTTTCTATTTCCTCCTCATTAAATAACTGTGCTTACTGGCAGGACCTAGCTCCAAAGCCTGAAAAGAGAACTGGGTGAGTTGATACACATCAAACATTCTGCACAAAGCTTAAACATCATTATCAGTAGCAATGTGTGACCTCAGGTTAAGTTAAATCTGATCAAGGCAGGAAATATTTACTTCAAAGAGGTATTACTAAAATAGATCAATGGTCACAGAAAGATTGGTATTTAACTTGCCAGGCCTGATATATGTGGATGCAAGTTAATTCTTTCTCCCATCATGCTTCCCATCCAGATTCAGAATCTCACAGGTCATGGGTTCCCTACTACCTCCTCGCAACTCAGGGCATATACCCTGACCGTATGTCTAAGTTCTTCCTTCTACATGATACCTACAGAATTATGCTTTTGAGTTCCAGTCAAGTTCCAGTCCACATAACTCCAGTCATATCTCAGTTTCTGGCCATTGGTTGGACCATTCTAATAAACATCAACCTCTCCCTCATTGCCCTATCCTCCAGCTAAGCTAAGCCTCCCCCACCCCCGCAAAGAAAAATACAATCATACAAGCCCATGACACTGTGAGGGATGTTATTTAAGCATCTTCATTTTTAGACTCAGAGACAAGTGTCTTTACCCACCAGGCCACCTTGTCAGTGCTATACGTCATACATTGTGATTTAGTCCCCTTCTGTTGCTGTGACAGACACCAAGAGCAACTTAGAGAAGGAGAGGGTTTATTTCAGTGTGTGGATTATAGTCCACCACTGAGGGAAGTCAGGGAAGGAACCAAGGCAGAAGCAGGAAGGCCAGGCCCACTTGCTATTCCGAGCCTTATTAGGACCAATCATGGAAAAGTACAGCCAAAGGTACAGCAGAAACTGCAAGATGCTGCTTTCTGACTCTCTTGCAGGCTCGTCCTTAGCCAGCTTTCTTATTCAGCTCAGGACCACCTCCACAGAAAATAGTGCTGCCCACAGCGGGTAAGGCACACCTACATCAATTGATACTTAAGACAACCCTCCACGGACACGCCCAAGGTCCAATCTGACCCAGACAATCACTAAATGGAAGCTCTCTTCTCAGATGACTGCAGGCTGTGTCAAGCTGACATTTAAAGATAAAACAGATTGCTTGCCTATTTCACTTTTGATTTGTGTTTTGAACTAGGGTCTCCTATAGCTCATTATGTAGCTGAGGATAACCTAGAACTTCTGATCGTCCTGCCTCCCTCTTGCCTTTTATTTTACTGATCTGTCTGCCCCTTTAACTCCTAATCATTCTTAGAATGAGAATTTGCTTTCACTGCCCCCTGGCTTCTTGTTTGTTCTTGTATCACTCTGCACATCTGCCCTAACCATGGACAGTATAGAACAATACATACAATTTTTCCTGAGCTGAGTCCTTGGGATGCAGGGATATAGAGATCTCATCATCTCTGTTCCAATGCATAGTATCAGATGCTTTAGTACTCCATAAGAGTCAGAGAAGATGCCGGATGAAATGTGTGTTTACTTAAGACCAGACCCTGCATAGGTCTTTGTTACTCCCATTCCTCTGCTCACAACTGATAAGCTCAACTTGCCATTCACACTGACAGAGCAGAACAGAATGTCTCCTAACCTGATCAAATTTGAGCCAGGCTTCCCCCTCTCCACCTTCAGCTTTGAAACATAGTACCATTCTTTACTAAAGGACTTTACAGAGCAATCACAATGCTGGCTCATCCTGTTTCCATGCACCTGGTTCTTCCCAGCCTAACTTACTCTATAAAGTGAAAGCCCTGTGACTGGACACTTACAGTCAGCCTTCTCATTGCATCACCCTCTGTCTGCATCTTCACTACAATATCCCCCCTTTGCTTTGCAGAAAGGATCTCCGCACCTGAGGCAGATTCATTTACTTTGAACCCTTCCTTTATTTTACTGATCTAATTTATTATTTAGTAGAATGTAAGCGTTGCAAGTGAGGGGCACATTAGTCACAAGGCTGCTGCGTCACAGAGCATTGTCTATCACTGACATCAATCATTGGCTACATTAATACAATAGTCACTTTTTGACCTTAATAAAACCCCAGCACAAATTTTGACCTTAATAACAGCCACCAAGTGGAGAGAGATAGCTTAATTGAAAAAGAGAAAAAAATAGGCAAAACCTCACATATAACATCTTATTGAACTTTGATTAACCAAAGCTACATGGTTAAAATATTCCATGAGCTAAAAATGAAAACAATTTTAATTACCTTTGAGGGGATCAGTAATTAAGCGCTCAGAAGTGTTCCTATTAAGTACACCTATCAACATAATGAGGCGTTCGCTTTCCATGTAGCAGTACTTGTTAGGATAAACCTGTGAATTGAAGATGATCAAAGAGGTTTCCCCACATCCATGAGTGCCATCCTGCTTTCCTTCCTCTTTCTGTGAGGGAGTTTCCTGGTAAGAACAAATCAAGAAAGAACGTGTTTATATCGGTTTCAGGCTATAGTCCATGCTTGGGGGAAAGTCAAGGCAAAGACTTGACAAAGAGAAAAACAAAACAAAACTGGACAACATCACATCCAAGAGCAGGGAGAGAATAAGTCTAGACATACCTGCTGCCTGGCTCACTGCCTCTGTTCTGTACAATTCAGGATTCAAACTCAGGGAATAGTGCAACCGCCAGTGATGAGTCTTTCCACCTCAGTCAAATAATCAAAGCTCATCTAGATAACCCCTCATTGAAATTCTCTCCCCAAGTGATTTCAGAGTGTGCCAAGTTGACAATTCAGCGATCACAAGTACATTATAAGATAGCTCCTGTCACCTAACATGAGATTCTAAAGTGTGAGAGATGAATCTTTCATGATTTCTGAAAACACTTATTATACCTGAGAGAGATCATCTCAGTAAGCCTCAACGACCTGGAATGATCATTCCAAGAATTCTCCCTTCTCCATGTCTGTACACCAAGACAGACACTCACCTTGAGTGTCTGTCTGTAGTACCTTCTACTTTGGCGACTTGTAACATCTTCACACCAAATCCTGATCATCTCTCTGAGATGTCTTCAATAATACATATATTCTCATCTCACAATAAACTCCCTACAACTTGGGATTTTCCAGAGAGCTCAACAACTGCTGTTTGACCGTGGCTGTCAACCCACTTAATCACCCTCCATCCAAAATGTATTCGAAGAACCTGATTCAAGATACAGCATGCCGCAATAACTCTATGGGTATAAAGGAGAACCTATAGCCACTACTGTACTAAGCCAGCATAATCCCTAACAACAGCAATCTAAATATTTGTCCTTATACCCACAGGTAAGTGGAGTCTTCACTTCTCATCAAGGAAACCTCTTTGCAATAGAGACTGTTACAGAAAACCATAACCAATCGAAATGCAGAGTTGTGGAGCCCAGTCCCCATAGATACAGCTGCAAAATGCTCCCATGTCTAAGGCTCAGGGAAGCATTGTAGAAGAAGGGAACAGGAAGATTATAAGGGCCAGAGGATCAGGGAGTTTTCTGTGAGACTGTGTCTCCTAGGAACGTCATAAGCTATACCTATAAAGTCTCACCAACATGACTTTCCAAACATAAACTGAATGAAGACAACAAAAATAAACATGCTAACCTGGGTGGGGTTGGGAAGGGAGAACCCACAAGGCCTCAACCGTGTACAAAGAACTAAGGAATGCCGAGAACAGAAAAAATAGTCTCCCCCCTGGAAAGAGCATGCCAAATAGTTATCCAATACCAAAATGGTCAGCCCTGAAGATATACATGCAAGTAACATTATATAGACTGAGTAGGTTATATTTAGTAATATGTACACATGCATACAATAACACTTAGTGGAAAAGAGGCCATGAATTTGAAAGAGAGAAGTAGGGGTATATTGGAAATTTTGAAAGAAGGAAAAAGAAGGGAGTGATGCTGAAAGTATATTATAATATCAAAGGGTAATAAAGTAAAAAAAATACTATGATCACATTCAATTAAAAGTAAAAGAATTAGGATGAATCATAGAGTCACTTAATAATTAAACCCAGAGGGACCCACATATGATAAAAGAGTGCCTTGACGTAATTAGATATATTTTGTTTTGGTATCTTTATAGACTTGGTGATTTCTGTTTAGAATTTTAAACTTTACTACATTGAGTTGTAACATAATTATTAATTATGGGTGGTAGATTAGGTTTCCAATGTTATACCTGCTATAATTAATCAGTAGGGACCATCCCTGTACCAAATTAAAGGTTATCAGGCCCCATCTGAGGTAGAGGGTCAATTTTCATGACTGATTAGTCATAAACATAACTTCATTAAGAAGAAAATATGACAAGAGTCTTTGATAAATTTTATTCTTTTTACGAGATTCCTGAATATGTGAATGAGTGGTCTCTGATTCTTATGCTTTCTCTTGGACTCTTCTCCTTCTGTTGGTTTGTTTTTTCCAACTCCAAAGTAATATATCTTATTATATTTTTAAATCAATGAGTGAATGAATAAATAAAAACCCGGCCACTAGGGTAAATGTTAAGAATTGAACTGTCACTTACACCTGCTTGAAAGGGGAAAATTAGTCTTCTCCAACAGAGTGGATATACTGGGTATATCCCTCACTCCAGGGCAGGCCTCATGTTCAGGAGTAGTTGAGCAACATATAATGGACTCCACAGTTTCGTGTGTGTGTGTGTGTGTGTGTGTGTGTGTGTGTGTGTGTGTGTGTCTGTGTCTGTGTGTGTATGTATCTCTGTATGTGTGTTGATTGGATACAGTTTTGTGTTTTGCTTGTTTGTATTTCATTTTGAATGTAGTTTTATTTTGCTTTATTGGTTTTAGGGTTTTTTGTTGTTATGTTGAGTTTTTGTTGTGTATATGAGAAAGGATGTATAGTTGGATGAGTAGGAAGGAAGGGAGGATCTGGAAGGACTTTGAGAAGGGGAAGAATATCATCAAAATATTTAAATTTAAAAATTGCTTTAAATAATAAAAAAGAAAACAAAACAAAATAAAACAATACATAGACATTTCAATAAAAAACTGCAAAACCTGAACCCATAAAGAAGAATGAAAATGAAAAACCACTGAAAATTAATCCAACATTTTTTATTCTAAAGTTAAATTATCATCTTAGAGATCAAATAAAGAATATAAGATATTGGAGCAAATTGCTCATTAAAAACAAAAATCTGACTTTTGTTTGTAATAATTGTTACATGATAAAGTTGAAACTATGCTCAATAAACAAACTGTGGAACTAAACATAATATATTTTACTTAATTGATTACACAAATGATGAATTTTGGAGGATACACAACTACTGTGGGATGGTCTGGATGTCAAATGTGTTGCTGATTGGTCAGTAAATAAATCACTGATTGGTCCGTGGCCAGGCAGGAAGTATAGGCGGGACAAGGAGGAGAATAGAGCTGGGAAGTGGAAGGCTGAGATAGAGAGACACTGCCAGCCGCCATCAGGACAAGGAAGATGTAAAGTACCGGTAAGCCACAAGCCACGTGGCAAGGTATAGATTAATAGAAATGGATTAATTTAAGCTGTAAGAACAGTTAGCAAAAAGCCTGCCACGGCCATACAGTTTGTAACCAATATAAATGTCTGTGTTTACTTGATCGGGTTTGAGTGGCTTGGGACTGGTGGGTGAGAGAGATTTGCCCTGACTGTGGGCCAGGCAGGAAAACTCTAGCAACAAATGGCGCCCAACGTGGGGCAGGAGTTTCCACCTAAAAACTGAGAAAAAAGATTCTAAAACGGAGCTAAAAACAGCTTCCTAATTGTCTGTCTCAAATGAGCGGCAGCTGCCAGTTTGAGCTACTGGCGGGTTGCTGGCGTGCGCGCTCGACCTGCCGCCGTATGGCGGGAGTGAGGCCTCTGCAAGTGGCACATTAAGCTACATTGTGGATTTAGCCTTTGCTAGTACAAAACAAAAAAAGAGGTTTCTGGGCTACATGCTGCTTGGATAAAAGCATAGACCCACGATGGCTCCCAGAGCTGGCGGTAAGCATACCGCCGCCATGTTGGGAAGCTGAGGTGGGCAGAGCCAGCAGCCACAGCAGCTGCAGCTTAAAGCAATAGATTCACAATAAGACAGATTCAGATGTAATAGTTTAAAATGTGTGTAAAATATACGTAGGCTTAAAAGAGACAAAAAAAGGTGATATATACAGTATAGAAACAAATACATGGTTTTAAAAAAAAATAAAGTCTTTAAAGAGACAGTAAAATTAATATAAAAAATAAGCCACGTAGAGATGACTATTACACAGAAAGTCTGGATTGTGTTGTCTTTGGGATTCTTAACTACAGAGAGATATTTGATGGTAAAGGAAGCTGAGTTAAACCAGTATGTATATTTTAAAGATACTTTGACTTCAAAATTTGGATGTAAGGATATGTTGCTTTGGAAAAGAGTCTCTTTTGTTTCCACAGAAAGCCAGAGGCTATGGATTTGCTCAAGATTAAGACACATCAGGTTTGACCAGCCAAGACCACCTGAAAGGTCTCCGATGACACCATGGCCCAGATGATCCAACATCCAGAACCGTTTCAAGGCAACTGGCTCAGATGATACAGCCTCACGGACTACTCCATGATCCTAAAATTTTCTTTGTTTCCCCAGAAGATACAGCGCCCCCCTCCAGCAGGAAGTAGTAAGAGAAGCTACGCCCAAATTCCCAAATATACCAAGCTGACTTTGGAGATGTGTAAAGGTTAAAACCTTCCTTTTTAAGAAAAGAAAAGGGGAAGTACTGTGGGATGGTCTGTATGTCAAATGTGTTGCTGATTGGTCAGTAAATAAATCACTGATTGGTCCGTGGCCAGGCAGGAAGTATAGGCGGGACAAGGAGGAGAATAGAGCTGGGAAGTGGAAGGCTGAGATAGAGAGACACTGCCAGCCGCCATCAGGACAAGGAAGATGTAAAGTACCGGTAAGCCACAAGCCACGTGGCAAGGTATAGATTAATAGAAATGGATTAATTTAAGCTGTAAGAACAGTTAGCAAAAAGCCTGCCACGGCCATACAGTTTGTAACCAATATAAATGTCTGTGTTTACTTGATCGGGTTTGAGTGGCTTGGGACTGGTGGGTGAGAGAGATTTGCCCTGACTGTGGGCCAGGCAGGAAAACTCTAGCAACACACAACACCCTCAAAGCAGATGCAGATCCTCTTGGGGGCAGAATCAACATGAACTTAAGTATCTGTTTCTGCCTTGTTCTGGGGAACAAGGAGAACATACTAGAAAATGCAGTGTTCACTCATGGAATACTAGATAAGATAATATACATGCATGAATTTAGGTATTTTAAGAGTTGTGGCTTTATTTTAAAGGTAAATTAATCCACTAAGAGAAACACAGACAGAAACAGAGGGAGACGATTTTTATGCCTTCCTCATGATCAAACTAAAACACCAGAACACAGTAGTCAATTTCAACTACGAAAATTAAATCTAGAATAATGCTTATAAAGAACCCAAGAAGTAGCCAGGCGGTGGTGGTGCACGCCTTTAATCCCAACACTCGGGAGGCAGAGCCAGGCAGATCTCTGTGAGTTCGAGGCCAGCCTGGTCTCCAAAGCGAGTTCCAGGAAAGGCGCAAAGCTACACAGAGAAACCCTGTCTCGAAAAACCAAAAAAAAAAAAAAAAGAACCCAAGAAGTGTTTATTCAAGAAAAAATAATGACTGGAGTCCACTCAATGGTCATTTACTAGTAGAGTGGATCTCAGCAACTTTACATAACATCTAGTGCATACTTGACAGAATTAATCCAGAAAAGTCACTAACAAAGAAACAGTAAGCCCTGGTTGGAGAAAATGAGAAATTTCTGATTTCCAGAGTTAGCAATTTAAAATATCTCCTTTTTGACAAAATTATGCAGGAAATAAGGAATGATGGCAGTTATTAGGAACTTTGAATGAAGAAACTTGGATTTGGACCTAGTAGAAATATTTTTAATGAGCTGTTATGAATGTGTTCAATCAGCTAAAGGGTGAGCCTGTCTGAAGAACTGGCATGTAGAATTATGCTCCGCCTAATACCAGATAGTAGAAAACTATCAAGTCACCCAAATATAAACACTGGAGTTGAAAAATACCTAAGTGAAGTGAAAGTCTGTGAGAAGAGAGCAGCAGGTGAGAGAGGTGTAGTAAATGCAGGGACCCGTAAACAAAGCTATCTCAGCTGTGGCTGCTCTACTGAACAAAGGAGAAGAGGGTGGAGAAAGCTGAACAGAGGAATCTGAGACCTGCAAAGCACCATCAGATGCACCAAACCTTGACATAACTGAACTGGGAGCACACATGCGTACAAACACAGAGTCTCTGGAGAGACAAAGAGGCAGAAAAGATATCTGAATCTAAGTGCCAAAACATCCCTCCATTTGGTGAAAATTATGAGTCCAGAAGTCCAAAAGCCCAGTGAACCCCCAAAAGACAAACTCGAAAATAGATACACAGTGACCAAATTATCAGAAGACAAGATTCTTCCTTTCAATTGTTTCCTTTCCTGAGCAATGAGTACTCTAACAGGCACCTCATTTTAACAATGAAATGTTTATAATTTTTACTATAGTCTCAGCTCCATAGCAACAAAAATAAATAAGCCTAGGTATCTTTTCTAGCTCTTCATCAATTGATATCAGTGTGTTCAAGGCCCAACTGTACATGTTCCCCCATGCTCTATCTATTCATACCAGCAATGTACGACATTTGACTCTTCATGTTCTACTGCTAAGTGTGAGTCAAATAAACTCTCTTCTTTCTTTTCTTGTATTGTTGTCGGAGAGCAGACCTTCAGTGTTCCTTGTGTGCATTTCTTTATGTAACCACCCACAGTCTCCCATCTCTGCTTGTATGAATTTGCTAGGGTTGCCCAGCACAGGTACCACCAGTGCCATAGCCTGAACAGTAGACAGTTCTACAGTCTAGGATTCCCAGTTCTGTATTCAAGAATTCTGAGTCAGTCTCCCTTTGCCCTCTTGTCTTTCCTACGTGTGCACACAAGTCTATGCCCAAACATCATCTAAGTGGAGCAGCTACATTGCCTCGGGGCTTAGTTCAAAGATCTCATTTAAACTGTATCACTTCCTTAAAGACTATTTCCAAACGCAGTTACCATTGGCGAAATTTGGAGTGATAACTTCAATTTGTGTACTTTGGAGTACTCAAATTCAGCCTATCACATGGTTCTGTTCAAATCCAGTCTGCAATGAAGGAAGGGTAGGCCATAACTCAAACCCACAAAAAAACATCAGGAACAGTAAAAGAGATAAAGTAGGTAAATATAAAAGCAGTGCAGATCTATATTTTTGTTTCATTTTTTTTTTATTCTACCGATGAGAGTACATGATGAAGAAAAAAGATCATAGTTTAATGGAACTATTTGGATAGTGTTGCATCTGTCTTTAGTTTTAGTTTAGTTCTGAGGTTTTGTATGGTATGTATTGATTCTCTGTCAGATAAGCTCTTAGCGAATATTTCTTCCCTCCTGTAAGCTGTGTTTTCATTCAGTTATTTCCTTTGTTGTGGAGAAGCTTTTCAATTTCATTTGTCAGTTCTTGCTGTGATTTCCTGAGATGTGAGAGTCATTTTCAGAAAGTCCTTGCCTGTACCTGTGCCTTGAAGAGTTTCCTCTAAATTTACTTCCGTTTCAGAGTTTAAGGTCTAACATTAAGATCTTTGATATACTCTGAATTGCTTATACCACTTTTGGGTCTAAACCTGACGGACTCTAGGCTAGCATTCCTCACGCATATGTACCCAGCTATTGCCATTGCAGAGGTATTCACAGTGGCCACACTGTGGAACCAGAGACTGTGTTCATCAATGGATGAACAGATAAAGAATATGTAGGATATAAAATAGAATTTTATTCATCTATGAAGAATGGAATTATCTCATTTGCTGGAAAATGGACGCAACTTGACATCGTTATAACCAAAGAATCTGACTCTGCTGACAAACATTGCTGGTTTCCTTTTATTTGTGGCTGCACCTTTGTAAGAGTTTCTGTTCTAGACAGGTATAATTTTTGGTGTTGTTTCTGCTGTGCCCAATGATCACTATAAACCTGGATAAATGCATCTAATAACATCCATGCCACTGTACGACAGCTATTCTGCCTTGAAATTTCATTTGCCAAATAATTTATTCACATTGCCTTTAAACTTAACTTCCCACAAAATATCAGAGCATACACAAGATACACCCAAATATCTTGCCATGGTGAAATGAGGGTGACCTTTACCCCAATTCCCAATAGATTTTTTTTTTAATTAGAAACATCAACAGCACAGCCTTTACTGTAGCTGGAGAGCTTCTCTCCAGGTCCCACCAAGCCCCACAGTCCTACAACCCATGTATAAAATAATCACTCAGATGCTTATATTACTTATAAACTGTATGGCCGTGGCAGGCTTCTTGTTAACTGTTCTTATATCTTAAATTAACCCATTTCTATAAATCTATACCTTGCCACATGTCTCCTGACTTACCGGCATCTTTACATGCTGCTTGTCCTGGCGGTGGCTGACAGTGTCTCCCCCTCCTTCCTGTTCCCCTAATTCTCCTCTCTCCTTGTCCCGCCTATACTTCCTGCCTTGCCACTGGCCAATCAATGTTTTATTTATATAGAGCGATATCCGCAACACTTTACTATCCACAATTCCATCCATCTTCTCATACATCTCACAACTCCTGCTCAATATTTGCTTTCAGCATTTGAGTTGCTCTGGCTTACCCCTGCAAACTTTTTCAAACTTGGAGTCAGGGTGGATACAAGCAGATTTTACAAGCTTCTCAGATTGGCAGATACCAAGAAATATCAAGAACCTGCTCTCAATACCAACTTTTTGTCAACCAGCTTTCTGTCACCATCATGAATAACTGAGATGATCAACTTATAGAGAGAAAAGGTTTAGTTTAGCTGGTTTGGAATATTTTGCCTATAATCAGTTGTCCCTATTGCTTTTTTTGGACATGTGATATGATACCACATTATTACAAGCAAGGTGTGGTACAGTAAACCTACCTCTTGGGCAGGCAAAAGAAAGAAAACATGGCCTTATAATCTCCCTCAAGGACATGCCTCAATGACAGAAGACAGTCTGTTGGCCTCCACTTCCTCAAGCTTCTGCTACCTCCTAATAGCATCATGCTTAGGGTCATTTTGCTAACAGTGTTCATGGCAAGAACATCATTGTTTACAAGGGATGATTTTATAAATTAAAGCTTTTTTCCTTCCTAGAATTTTGTCCTAGCTATAGCAAAATTTAATTCACAATAGTTGTTAGGAATCTAAAGGAGTAAAAATCATAATTCCTTGTAAAAATCCTTGAAAATCATGCCTGCCTGTGAAGGACTTTATTGTTTCAATAAGAAGGGCCATATCTACTTTCCGGACTAATTCATTACACAAAAGACAAAGAGTGAGCACTAACGAAAATGATACTAATTGTTTCATCAGTATAGAAAACAATGTTACACAAGACTTAAAATTATTTTCCTAATTAATTTCACTAAAACATGAATGATTCTTACTCAAAACATCTGATCTATCTTGAAGCCTGGATGCAGACAAGAATTAACTTGACCTCTTTGTTGAGATAATGGCTTCCTTTCAAAATGCAAATGAAGACTTGGCAACTATATTCTTAATTAAGATAATTATTTGGTCTTAACATTTAGCTCAATTTACATCATGATTTTAAAATAAAATAAATTTAACATTGGGAAAAATCACAATTTTAAATGATTTTTGATGTCTTATGAAAGAACAGTAGTTTCGTGGGTAGAGAGCTTTCTCTGAAAGCATGAAAGCCTGGATTTGGATAACAGCTCACACATGAAAAAGCCAAACATGCCTAACACTCCAGTGTTATGAAGGGAATGAGACAGGGGAATCTTTGTGGCCAGGATACCTCCAGGCTCAGTGACAGATTCTGTCTCAAAGGAATAGGATGGGGAGTGATAGAACAGGCCATTTATGCTTTTCCTTTGGTCTCTGCACCTACATGTACAGGTATGTGCAACCACATACATCCATGCATACATACCACACACACACACACACACACACACACACACACACACTCACAAGCAAAACAAAAATATATAATTAATTGAAAGTTGAATGTATTGTAGGTTTCCTAATAGAGGATCTATCTACAGTCTTCAATTGAAGCATTACTGTTTTTCAAAGCTGTGTCTGTGTTTATTAACTTCCTTCTGGCCCTATAGCCCCAGGTCATAGGTGGAGCAAATACCACTACAAATTAACCCATTAGGCTGATTACAGAAATGAAAGGAAGGACACTAGGGTATTGTATTCATTTCTTTACTGTTCATTTCTGTGCATCATAGATATAAGCAGTTATATATGGGAGATACGCTTATTGCCAATAAGAATTGTTTTTAGAGTTTGCTTTAGTAATATCTCTGTATAAACATACCCCAATAGGTAAATAGATTTTTTTAACTTTTTAAATTAAATATGGACAGGAAGACAAACAAAAAAAAGTGCTACCACTCACTTCTTTAAAGCTCTTGGAGGATTTGTTTCCAGCACCCAGCAGAAACTGGCAAGAATCTAAATCCACTATGAAAACATTAACCAAATTCCCAGGGTCTGTCAATGATGCTTTTGGCAGTAGAGTTGCAAGTGCAGGCTCTTGGACATAAGGGTACAGAACCCAGACAGACAGAGACCTTTCTCTCTATAACAAAATAGAATCAGGAATGCAATGAAGGACAGACAAATGGTCTCATTCGCACTGTGCTTTCCCTTTAAGATCCCAGGAGGACCATTTTAGAAATGTTATACACGTCTTTTATTCTGTAGAGTAGAAAATAAATATCTGCTAGAAAGTGTGTCATAAAAGAAAATGAGAATTACTTGGCCCACTCATGGATGAAAGCAGTATTTCCTGGATTTTCAATAGTCCAAATGAAAGTCAAATAAGGTTTATCACTAGCCTTTCTAATATACTTGAAACTTTTCACTGTGGATCAGGACTTAAATTCTTATCTCTAAGGCTGTCCTCAAATGTATTTTTCAGGAGTGATTAGTAAAGGGATCGCTGTTCTCAGAGGCAACAGGACACTTGATTGACTCATCCATACTCAAGACACACTACTAAGAATGGATCATTGAAGTGTGAAAGGGAAAACAGCCAGTTCTCATTTCACATTCATTTCTCCAAAAAATATATTAACAATGTCTCCATATCAGGCAGCTTCCTCCAGGATGAGAAGGCTGCTCCCAATGAATCTTCCTTTCAAGAATAGTAAAGTAACTAGAAATGATGGTTGAAAATAATAATAACGAATTTCTAAGTGTCGGGATAAATTCAGATGTCATTCTACCAACACGGGACGTCATACTCTTGAGAGAGGGTGGCGATGTTGCTATATCTGTAAGGATCATCTTTCCAATATACAGGACTCTCAGGGCCTTGACTTCCCTTTATGTTGTGATGTTGTCCCCCAACTTGCTCATCCACTTTCTCCCAGAACATGGACTTCTTCCACACATCCATACTCTTTGTTTAGACTGCATCCTCAGGCATCACCATGCTCCTCTTCAGACCCAGGGTTTATACCCAATACCAAGATTCCTTTTGACTGTCTCTACCCACTTGAGATCATCACTGTAGAGGTTCTGCTTGTTGCAGAACCTCTGTTGAATCATCTCTGCCAACAACTTATCAGTGCCAGCAAGTGTCTTTATAGCATTTACTTATATCTTGGGTACTTTTATTGATTGATTTCATCTTTACAACAATCTTTTGAGAATCATGAGTTATTTAGTATCCACACTTCTTAGGATTGAAAAGCCTGAAGCCCACAGAAACTTGCCTAATGTGCATAGACAAGTTTTACTGATATGTTATCTAACATATGTTCTTCTGTCAGTGCAAGTAGATACTTCACACATCATGACCAGGAGCATGCCTCCTGTGATAAACAAAAAATAAGAGAGAGATTCTGATTGGTTATCACTCTTCTCAATAAAATATTGAGTATTTTTTAAGCTAGACTTGTCAGCAAAAATCACGTTTGTTATGCCACAATTTGAAGATAAGCCACACCAATTATGGACATGAATACAATATGTAATTTTCAACTTATGAGCAGATGAATGGATGCTAGGTCAGATTACTGATTTTGTATTTTTCACTTTGTGTTTGGTGAGTTTTTCTTCACAAATATGACTCTTGCATTCTGAGCAAGTATTGTTTAGTCTAAATGCATTTGTCTCAGAGCCCTCTTTGATAGTCATTCTGGAAGTTTCTATGAAACACTAGTTGACCTGTGTCCTATAATAGGAGCACTAAAATCATCTACTCTGACGGCATCTCATGTTGGATGGGGTCCAGCTGAGTCTTGAGCTCGGTTTTGTTTGGCCCTTGATGTCTCAGGCCCAGCACAGTTACTCTGTTTTGTGACAAAGTCTGTCTTTGATGACAACAGTGATGAAATCTGATTTTGAATTACAGTTAACATGTGGTAGATGCTGAAATTGGGTTTCAGTCAGGTGACAGCTGATGAGAAATCTGGAATACGCTTCCTTATTAGTATTTAATTCATTTATCTGTGTTTTATATGGAGTCTATTATTTGGGGAAATACAAAATAAGTATCAAAATTGTTTTCCCAAGCATTGGTATACTTTTGCCTACTCGTATAATTTGTGTTTGTAGTAAGACCAATTCCTCTATCACGGAATTTTTAGACAAATTGAAACCAAACCTCTAGAATGTCAGGGTCACTTTTGATGATGGAATAATTTCATTTGAGATAATTTAAATAAAGATGTTTTAATCTGAAGGGGAACTAGAGAAAACTTCAAAACATTTTTACTGGTAAATAAAAAGAAAATTACAACATTTCTTAGGATTTCTACGATTGTCCTCAAAATATCCAATGTGTCCAACCTGTCTGCACTTTTAAGTGATGATTATTAGGGGATATGGGCACTTTCATTCCTACCATCAGAAAAGGCTTCTCAGTCTTGAGTAAGTAATCGTAAAATTTTGTATTTTTTGAACATATACAAAATTTAGAAAATAAATCCTTACCTGTTATTGAGATTTGAAGTAAATTAACAAACCGAATCGTAAGACCTCTTTCAATAGTCAATGAAGCTAGACTCTATAGTGGAGTAAATGGGGTAAGACTGACTTTATCATGAAAAAAAAAAAATCCTGATTGCTTAAACAAATATAGAAGAGAGCTTACAAAACAACTCTTTTTGGTAAAGGTGGGGAAAAAAAATGGAACTGTGGTCCCCAAGAGAAGGGAAACAAATGAGATGAGCCTCTTCTTGCTGTGGCTCCCCTCTGTGGGCACATCTGGATTGTGAAACAGAGCTGGACCTAACCAGGCAGAAAGCAAGTGAAGAGACACGACCTGGGGACATCAAATAAAGCAGAAGCTGTCTTGAAACTGACCGGCAGAGGAGCATCCTAGGGAAACGGCTGCGGAAACATGAGCAACTTCTGCAGAAGGTTAAAGCACCTGAGCTTGCACTGGCCAAATTCTTTACCAAATTTGATTTTAAAAAAGTGAAAAGATACATGAACTTGCTAGAGCTGTTGTGACAAATATTACAAACTAAATGGGCTTAGTACAGTAGTGGTGCATCATCGTTCTTAGAAGCTAAGGGTTGGAGGGAGCTCCAGTTTGATTTCTGTTACTGTGATTAAAAAACCATAAGCGAAACTTATTTCAGCTTACTGGTTACGGTCAGCTATTGAGGGAGGTCAGGGCAGGAACTCAAGAAGAAGCATAAACCATGGGGGAACACTGCTTTCATGTATGCTCTCCCACCCATGCTTAGCTGGCTTTCTTATACATCTCAGGACCCCCTGCCAAGAAATAATGCCACCTACAGTGCTCTGGGACCTCCTATCTTTCCCCATAGATATTTCCAAGTCAATCTAATCTGACCAATTCCTCAATTGAGACTCCCTTTTCTAGTAACTCTAGGCTACATAAAGATGGAGCTAATATGAGAATTAAAATCTGATGATGACTTTCCAAGGTACCATGAATTCTAGGTCAAGCTGCAAATGAACAGAAAACACTAGACCCCTGCTAATGTCTGTTAGTCTAGCTACTTTCCCTTACCAAAACTCTGCTAAGTTACCTCTCCACTCACACATTACATACACAAACTAGAATAGAGTAGAAATTGGAGAAATCAAGCTAGAACTGACCCGGAAGCTTCTACTCCAAGGCATATCTTTCATAGCTCTTATTACTCTGAAAGATACCAAGGGAGAAAATAAATCAATAGTTCTATCTGCCTATAAATCTTAAGAACAACTACAATGTCCAGTCCATAAATATTTCCCCATGGTACAATAATGGCACATTATCTTGGAAGCAACCAATAGCTATCCAATTGCTTGTAAGTTCTACTCAGTAGGAAGAAATGCATGCCTATTACTTTAAACCTAGTCAAATATATGTGGTTGGTAACATCATCAACTCTAGAAAATAACCCACTGCCACCATTTTCTTAAGTCAATATAATTTCTGACTGTATTCTAAATACTTATTCTTGTACTCACAGATACAAGAATATCTTGTATATATATACAACCCCCAACCAAGAAACTTCCTTCTGCAACAGATGGAAACTGTGATCTAAAACTGACCAAACTGCACCCTGATATCTGGCTCTGGGTTTTTTATTAAAAGACCATCTAAGATTCAAAAAACAGGGTGGTAATATTAAAAGATCCAGAGGACCAGGGCACCTGCTGCCAGATATGAGTCTTCTAGACATTACAAGGAAGCTGCACTGTAGCTGGAGAATTTCTCTCCAGCCTCCACCAAGTCCTGCCAGTCCCAGAGACCACTTATAAAATAAACACACAGACGCTTACATTATTTAAACTGCTTGGCCACTAGCTCAGGCCTATCATTGTCTAGCTCTTACTTTTATATTTAGACCATTTCTATTAATCTATATTTTGCCACGTGGCTCGTGGCTTACTGGTGGTACCTTACATCTTGCTTGTCCTGGCGGCGGCTCCAGGCAGTCTCCTGCTCCGCCTTCCTGTTCCCTCAATTCTCCTCTCTGTTAGTCCCGCCTATACTTCCTGTCTGGCTACCGGCCAATCAGTGTTTATTTATACAGAGCGCTATCCACAGCACTGCACCCATGAAATCTCAAAAACATGATTACTTAAACAAGACCTGTATAGTGAGAGCGCCCATTGACATGATATTTCTATAAATATATGGGCAGCACAAAGTGGACCTGATAGGTGAAATAAAAAAGGCCACGAGGTTGGATGGGTAGGGAATAGGGGTGGATCTGGGAGGAGCTGAAGGAAGATGTGAATATGGTCAAAATTCACTGCACAAAAAAAACTCAATGAAATAGTGCTTGTTTTTTTTAAAAAAGGTTAATCAGAAATACAAAGACCTACCATCTCTAGTGACTTTGAAATAAAATAAATTCTAGGGGGGGCTTAATAATGTCTTATTTGAAGACATAATCAAGTAGGGATGGCTCTCTTCTAAGGAAAGAAAATCACCAGAGAGCTCTCTGTCCCATGTGGGGGACATGGCCAGAAGATGGCTGCCAGCTAGGATGTAAGCCCTCACCAGCACCCACACTGGAGCCCCTGAGTCCTGGCCTATCTTGTGTCCTAAGCAGTGAGGAAATGGAGCTTGATTGCTTAAGTCATTGAGCCTGTTGTCCTTTGAAACACGTTCTGAGACACAAACTCTACAGCAAAGACAAATCCCTTCAATCAAAAGCACTGAGGTAAGTAACTAGATATTTGCTGTGTGGCCCTTACCTCAGAGCTGACCCCCAAATGAATTCAGATGTATCAATTTAAAATTGAAATCTAAAACCATAAAACTGTGAGGAAAAATTTCAAAAAAAAAAATCTTCCAGAATATGAGTTGGATAAGGTAAGATATAAATACAGTAAAATGTCAGATTAAAAACTAACAATGACATTGTCAATGACTTTCTGGCAAAGCTATCATGTCATTATCAGTTTCAGTTGAAAAGAAATATAGTTGTATCACATTTAAGATATTCACACTTTGGCCTTGATTACTTAAAGCTAAACTTTGACATTACTAATAATTATAGAAATATTTTGTAAACATTAACCATTTGTGTTGATTATCAACAATGAACTCAAGTGCAAACTTTTGATACAAGATTGAACACTTAATAATCTGAAATGTTTGTAAATATACATAGAGATTATTTCAGTATTCATTCTAAGATAATAACTTATTTTTAAGTTAGAAATAAAATTATAACAGACTATTTAGATAATTGCTCTGAGAATATGTCTCACATATCTCCAACTGCATGGGTGCTGGATGGCCTCAATTGCAGTGTTCTAGAATCTATCATCTTATTTATGGTAAAGCCTATTTCCATAAAATTGAGCATCACCAGAATGTGAAAGTGTGCCCATCCTTCAGGAAATCAAGACTTGTTTACTTTGAGCTGACAATTCCTAGAAAACCCTAATAACATTTTCCCCTTAGATTTGCACTACATTCCAAACATAACCATCAGATCTTCCTTTTCTCTCTTACATAAGCCAGATGTTATGATATGATGGTTCTCCCAGCCTGCCCTGTCTCCTCCCAGTGTTCTCTCATGCATAACCAAAAACTTATCTCATTCTTGCTGTCTTGGAGTACCAAAACTGACAGCTTCTCTTCCCTTTATCATCCATTCTTGAATATTTAAATTCTAAACTCATCTTGTATGGAAAATAAGAAACACAGAGGCATAGTGATTTCATGACATGACATGTAGAGACCTGTTGGGCCTGTATAGAGATCATCCACAAGGCATGACTGAGGAATCCACCTGAGAGTGTAGTCTGGCACAAATCACTGTGTGACACAGAGTGAAAGGGTGCCTGTGGGGGAGAAGCTGCTCAGTTGGGAAGTCAGAGCACAGACTACAGGCATGATACAGAAATAAACCTATGAATAAATACAAGGTAGATCAGATATAAATATGCCAACATGTACGCATGTGCACAAATCCCTAGCTAGGTCAGCTGAAAACATCATTGGGCAGTCATCCTCTCAGACAAGCACTCTAGCATCAGGCCTCAATTTCTACAGGTTATTTTTCTCTCGGGGGAAAAAAAAAAAAACAAACCTGTGAATCCAGGAATGGCCCAGAAAAGTACAAGATGAGCCTGGCACTTTCTGTTATAGAATATAGCTTAGAAGTACTCATGAAATAATGGAGACACAGTAATAATAGAGAAGCCAACTTGAAAGACTCTCTGCAGCTCAGCTGGGTATAATTTGAGCACAAACATAAATAACATGATCAGTTTGGAAAGCTATGAAAATATAATTAAATTAACAAAGTTCGAGCAGGAACAGAATAGGTGCCTACTTTTAAAATAGTCCTTAATAATAGTAGGAGAAAAAAATAAATTCACTGTTAGAGAAGACAGGGTGATAGTTCTCAGAGCAAGTGAACAAAATGAACACTATCAGAGAGGGACTGATGGAAATTCGCTGAGCATTAGCATCATGGCTGCTGTATCTCTACCACAAATGGATAAGCTGTGTCTAATTCCCCCCCCCCCAAAAAAAAAAAAAAACGCAGGCAAACAACAATGGACTGTAGCTTGAGTTTTCCTGCCTGGCCCACAGTCAGGACAAATCTCTCTCACCTGCCAGTCCCACAGCCGCTCAGACCCAACCAAGTAAACACAGAGACTTATATTGGTTACAAACTGTATGGCCGTGGCAGGCTTCTTGCTAACTGTTCTTACAGCTTAAATTAATCCGTTTCTATAAATCTATACCTTGCCACGTGGCTCATGGCTTACCGGCATCTTCACATGCTGTTTGTCATCGTGGCGGCTGGCAGTGTCTCTGACTCAGCTTTCCACTTCCCAGCTTTATTCTCCTCCTTGTCCCGCCTATACTTCCTGCCTGGCCACTGGCCAATCAGTGATTTATTTATTGACCAATCAGCAACACACTTGACATACAGACCATCTCAATGGGCATTTTACAACAACAACAGAAATTAGCCAGCAGTTTAAAAATATATATATATATATATATATATATATATATATATATATATATATATCAAAAATTAATGGCAAAGACTGAGGAACCATTCCAGACAGAAAGATTAAAGAGACACTCACACTGAAGGAAAATCTAGATTCTGAATGAGTTCTCTCTCTCTCTCTCTTCTCTCTGTCAGGAAAATGAGAGGCCTGAGAAGGCATGGTGATGAGGTGGTGGGGATGTGCAGTTACTTTCCTTATTTGTTATAGTGTCATGGTTATGCAGAGAACGGTCCTGTGCTTAGGAGATGCATTCAAATTTCCCACGATGTTAGAATGGCAGAGGGCAGAATCTTTTCTGGTGGCTCAAAAACACAAACAAACAAAAAATCTTTCTTCACTTGAAACTCTTTTGTAAATCTGAGATTGTACTAAAAAATAAAGTACACGAGCCGGGCGGTGGTGGCGCACGCCTTTAATCCCAGCACTCGGGAGGTAGAGCCAGGCGGATCTCTGTGAGTTCGAGGCCAGCCTGGTCTCCAAAGCGAGTTCCAGGAAAGGCGCAAAGCTACACAGAGAAACCCTGTCTTGAAAAAACCAAAAAAATAAAAAAATAAAAAAAAAAAAATAAAAAAAAAAATAAAGTACACGAATAAGTTTAGAGTCCACTGTATTTCATAAAGCTTTGTTTAAATTGTTTAAATAAGTGTGTGTGTGTGTGTGTGTGTGTGTGTGTGTGTGTGTGTGTGTGTGTGTGTATTGGACTGGATGTGCATGTTTGGATGTGTGCGTGTCTGTGCTTATGTGTGTGTATGTTTGTTTGTTTGTGTGTGTGTGTGTGTGTGTCTGTCTGTCTGTCTGTCTGTCTGTGTGAAAATGAATTTTAAAAGTTAAAGCCAGATCCTTAGGGGGGGTCTATACTGTGGAGTTTATATAAAGTGATTTCTAGGTAAGCATGGGTTTTGGAATATATGACATGAATGCTTTCCTTCCTTTGCAAATGTTACAACACCAGCATTAAAAAATCATAAGCTATCATAGCTTTTTAAAGATCTCAGGTTCAGGGGGATTAACAGAGTTAAATGTTTAATGGCAAATTCAGTTATCTACTAGAAGTATTGGCAACACTAGATTGATAAGAAATAACTTCAGTATCCCTAAGAATCACACAGTGGGTTGGTGATTAAGTATTTGTGTGCATTAAACAGAACTAGTATTTGTTTCACAGCCAGCAAATCTCCTAAGGAAAGCTACTACTTGAATGTCAATATTCTCCAAGAATCTCAGGACAGATCATCTTTGCCATTGGAATACATTTATAACCACCTACTCTCAGTTTAACTTTGACCTGCGTAAATCTGATGAAAACCATCTTCTTTTGTTTTTTAGGAAAATGAAACACAAATAAGAACTTTCCCAGAAAACCTTTCCAATCTTTAAAATTTAAAAGATGAGGACCGACAAACTAAAACTAAACATCTGAGGCCCGTGTTCTGTTTGGTTGAAAGGACCCAGAACCTGCGAGATATTCCCAGATCTGTGCCTATCAATATGCATCATGAGCAGGTCAGGAAGAGGCTCCCACAGGGGAAGCAGCTGTTCTTACTTTATCAAAACAGAAGCTGAACAAGTCTGTTACCTTCTCCTTAATCCAAAAGTAATCCGAGTTATTCATTTACAAGCAATTTTGTGGTACAGCAAAGGTTCCTTTGAGTCTGTGTCCCAGAGAATTCCAGGTCCAAATCTGGTCCGCTAAGGTTTAGATTTCTGTAATTGTTATGTAATTGTTACTTCTCAACACAGGAGATAGCATCCTTTTATTTTTTCAAACTCTTGACTATGTTCTCCCAAATCTCTTGATTGAATACTACTTATAGGAAGCATTATGAAAGATCTTTCTGCACAAATAGTTCTTAGATATCTATTTCTAGTCTTGTTTTCCCCCAAACCTTCCATGCATGATATTTTCACACTATTTAAATTGCTTAGTTGAGGAAACTTACAACCTAAATAAATACCATGGCTAGGTAGTTCTGAGGCTGGTAGTGGTAAGACTTTCAAAAACATTTTTAGAATGAGGGGAAGGAGTATCGATGAACATCCAGAGGCAGCGCCAGTGCAGTGGGCCTGAAACAGTACAGCATCACCCACATAAATAAGGCAATCCCTCTCTGAAGAGGGTCTTCATTGATTAACCACTATTAAAAGCAACAGCTCCGCCCCGCCTCAAGTAGGCCCCAATCAGTACTGATACCTTTCATTTGTTGTCTGAAGATGTGGAAGAGCCTCCTTATTATCTCATCCACATCCAATCTTATGTGTTTTCTAAAAGCTCAGAAGGGTAAAGCATCCTTCTTCCCATTCGAGAGGGACTTCTGCCCTGAGCTGAGAGCACATTTGTGTCACCGAGAGCCCTCTTCTTTGTCTCTACTCTGCTGCCAGCTCTAGAGAACAAGAATCAAACCCGTGGAGCTCCCTGGACATCCTAAGATGAAACACATTTGATTAACTGTGACGTGGGCTAAGAATGACACAGCAAGAGAGGTCTGGGCATATGGAAAAGGGAAGAGTAACAAGATGTACCGTTGAAGAACCACCCAGGTCAAAACCAATTCCCGAAGGACGTGTGAATGTGTTGCAGTAACTAGAAAGGGTAATCAGAGTCTAGGCAGGGAAACGTGGCTGTTCTAAGACTTGGAGTCTGTAAAATAACAATGGAGCATTGTAAGACCTGAGATCACATGAAAAGGTTTCCGCTCCTGGCGAGTGCGCTGCTGGTTTGTGCTGGTTAGGGATGAGGCTGAAGGCAGAGGCAGCAGGACCATAGGTCAAGACTCATTTCTAACTCAGCTTTATGGAGACAGGAATGTGTTTTAGAGAAAAGAGAAGTCAATTAAGGTTGTCACTCAGGAAGTGACTCGGTTATGATTCACCGTTTGTGTTGGCCAGCTACCCCTGGGAATGGGACCTGCCCTGGAGTGTGGTTGATAAACCCAGTGGTACTCCATTAGAGAAAACTGACTTTCCCTTTGCCAGCAGGTTATCAGCTACAGATAACATCTTGGATAAAAATGAGACCGTGTCCCCTCCCCTCTCTCAGTGCTGGAATTTATCTCAGTGCTTGAATCTATGTAGCTCTTGTGCAAGCTGCCACAATCTCTGTGAGTTCATATGTGCGTCAGTCCTGTTATATCCTATTTCCTGCATCGAATAAATGTTTGTTCAGCGCTAAACAACTGAACAATCCTGTCTTCATCTTCAATAATTTTCCCTAAAAATCCCGTTTGGTCACCTAGAATTTTGGACTCCATTTCTCTGGCTGAACATGTCCCCATGACCTACCAAGAATACCTTGCCTCCATGTCATGGTGGCTATCTGATTTTCACTTTCTCTTGTTTTCTTGCTCTTGGAGATCTTAGTCTTGACCATCCAGGTGAATTCTATAAAGTTCCATAGACATTTTAGCTTGTTTTCTGCTCCTTTGTGGTGGAGGAAATCTGGTTCCAGCTATTTCACAATAGCTGGCACATAACTCAGGCTACCAATGCAACTGCTTGGCTCAGGTATCCATGAGGCAATCACTCCTTTCCCCTTCCTACTTCTTTGGAAGCAACTAGCTCAGCTGCAGAGACTTACATGATATTTAAAATAATAAGGGCAGCTATCATGATATATTAGGTGTCAAATTCTGTAATGAATGATTTTTATCAATTATCTTATTTGCTATTTTTGCAAACTCTTGCTAAAATCTAGCAGGACCAACACCTGATTGTACTGAAAAGGAAACATACACTTCAATGAAAAGCCCATGATAAGCATGAACCCTGGACTCATCTGTCTGACCCTTTCCATTATCCTCTCTAATTTATGTAAAAATGTCCATTAACAAAATTACATTTCAAGGAAATTAGTCCCCTGAAAACCACTTTTCTCGGTGACAGTATCTCACAAGACTGTTAAGAACCAGTGCCTGCTTTCTTCCCATTTACATAAACACTTTCTTTTCAATACACTCAAAATGTTTTCCATTTTCCTAGGGACAAAACTAAACTAAGAATCCCTGTTCAACTTTGAAAACTACATTCTCAGTTCCAATTAAGGCTGCTCCATGTGGAGTTGTTATTAAGGATTTACATTGGATTCTGTAGCCAAAATTACAACTGTTTCTAAGAACTGGTGAGAGTCCAGCATTTTATGGAGAAACATGCTGTGAGGAAATGATTACTGTTTAGTTTACTTTTTCAGGAAAAAAAAAGTAGAAGGAAACTAATATTTAAAGAGAGATGCACTGGCTACCACCAGAAAGTCTCAGTAGGGACATTTGCAAATGCTTTCTTGGGTAAACCCCACAATTCATCAGATAAAGAATGCATGCAGTGTTGAAAAAAAAGTAGTTGAATATATTATTTGTTGGTCAGTATTACCAGGTTCCACAAACAGACTTGGAGAATTCATTGTCAAGGCCCTGTGCTTAAACTAGAAACAAAGACTCTCTAGTAGAGATGCCAAGGTTTTATGGATCTATTACACAATGGCACCATGCTACCTATAACAAATATGTAATTGTGTTCTTCCATTTCTCTGTCTTCTTATTCTCATGCAACTTTTCGATATGTTCCAAACAATTTATTTTATTTATCTATCTTCTGATTTTATCAGTTCTACCCAGTGAGTTGTTCAAACTATTTTATTTTTATAGACACATTTATTTTTATTTTAGGTATACGGGTGTTTTGACAGCATGTTTGTCTGTGGATCATGTGTGTGCAGTGACCACAGAGGTCAGAAGAGGGTGTTGGGTCCTCTGTAATTGGGGTGATAGGTGGTGGTGAGCTACCTTATGGGTGCTGGGAATCCAACATGGGTCCTCTGAAAGGGTTCTTGGCCACCATGGAAACATCTCTCCAGCCCGATTCTTTTATTTATTCACGATAACAGTGCTTAGAATGTAAAGAATCACTGTCTATGTGGATTAAAGATTAGAAGATTTTGGCTTAAGTAGTCAGGTAGTAAATATGGCCATTTTATGAGCCATACAATTGCTGTTGCCACTGCTCAGATCAGTCTTTGTGATGTGAACATGAAGTAGCTATGGATGTCCTCCACTGTATTTTTATTTGTAAGAGTAAGCCACAGAGCAGGATATTAACATTGTCTGTTAACATTAATGATTTGTCTACCTATGCTCTCCTGTGATCTTGATTCAAAGATCAAAATGTTCTATTATGGTGGTTCTCAACCTTCCTGATGCTGCAACCCTTTAATACAAGGTTATCACGTTGTGGTAAACCTCAACCATAAAATTATTTTCATTGCTAGTTTATAACTATAATTTTGCTACTGTTATGGATCATAATGTAAATATATCTGTGCTTTCTGATGGTCTTAAACAACCCCCATGAAAGGGTCGTTCGACCCCCAGGTTGAGAACTGTTGTTCTATTGTGTTTCCAAAGGTAGCATCAGTCAGCTGTGTTACATGCGTGACATCAAGTATTTTAAAACACAAACCCATATGTTTCGTTCTGTATTTTAGTGTCCTAGAAAGCAGAGACATTGGTGTGTTTTCATGCTGAAAGAGAGAGAGGATGGAACAAAGATGCAACTGTATCATGAAAATTTTCACTTTATAAACAGTCTGCCAGAAGTGCTGTACATGAAATCTGTTTTGCTCACCTAGAGCTGAGGCTGGCTGATGTGCAATTAAATAACCAAATTAAATCAATATTTACATTAATACCCAAATAAATAGCAAATTATGGTTTTAGCTCAACAATAGAAAAATATAAGTATCTCTGACATTGATCACTTTGAAGGAAGGTAATCCTTTCCAAGTTTACCAGAAATACAGTAAGCCATGGTAAAAGTAGGTAATCATACTTTGAGGGTCCCATCTCATAACTTCATGGAGATAAACACAGAAAAAAGAATTCACAAAAGACCTGGAACAAATAGATAATAGACAACACTATCTTTTCCACAAGAATTTGTGAGTAAATTCCCAAACACCCATGATAAACTGAGAAGAATTAGTGAGGACTGAACTTGCAACAATAGTAAAGGGAACTGGATGAAAGAAAGAAGATTCTGGATTCCAAGTCCTCTGCTTAAGAGTCTGGATGACAATACAGTGAGAATGGATAGAACCCATTGCTGCATTCCACACAGCCAGACTCCAGCACATGGGGTCATGGGGACTCTGTACCCTTAGCAGCCCTAACAACCCCATGGGCTATGGCAGCCTAAGCTTCCACATTGTAATGGCTACTGTTACACTTACTGGTCTGGAATTCATGGGTCTGGAATCTTTTCTTTTATCTTTTTTTATTTTATAATTTAACTTAATTTTACTTATCAGCCACAGATTCCCTTGTTCTCCCCCCTCCCACCCCACCCTCCGCTTTCCTCCCAGCCTACCCCCTATTCCCATCTCCTCCAGGGCAAAGACTCCCCTGAGGATTGAGTTCAACCTGGTAGATTCAGTCCAGGCAGGTCCAGTCCCCTCCTCCCAGGCTGAGCCAAGTGTCCCTGTATAAGCCCCAGGTTTCAAACAGCCAACTCATGCGCTGAGTACAGGACCCAGACCCACTGCCTGGATGCCTCCCAAACCGATCAAGCTAATCAACTGTCTCACTTATCCAGAGGGCCTGATCCAGTTGGGGGCTCCTCAGCTATTGGTTCATAGTTCATGTGTTTCCATTCATTTGGCTATTTGTCCCTGTGCTTTATCCAACCTTGGTCTCAACAATTCTTGCTCATATAAACCCTCCTCTTTCTCAACAATTGGACTCCTAGAGCTCCACCTGGGGCCTGGCCGTGGATCTCTGCATCTGGTTCCCTCAGTCATTAGATGGGGTTTCTAGCACGACAATTAGGGTGTTTGGCCATCCTATCACCAGAGTAGGTCAGTTCGGGCTGTCTCTCGACCATTGCCAGTAGTCTATTGTGGGGGTATCTTTGTGGATTTCTGTGGGCCTCTCTAGCACTTTGCTTCTTCCTATTCTCATGTGGTCTTCATTTATCATGGTCTTTTATTCCTTGTTCTCCCTCTCTGTTCTTGATCCAGCTGGGATCTCCCACTCCCCTAAGCTCTCTTTCTCTCGACCCTTGCCCTTCATTACCCCCACTCACATCCATGTTGTTCATGTAGATCTCATCCATTTCCCTGTCATTGGGCAATCCCTGTGTCTTTCTTGGGGTCCTGTTTTCTAGGTAGCCTCCCTGGAGTTGTGAGTAGCAGTCTAGTCCAGAACCTGGAAACAACCTAGATGCCCTTCAACTGAAGAATGGATAAATAAAATGTGGTACATATACACAATGGAATACTACTCAGCAGAGAAAAACAATGACATCATGAGGTTTGCAGGCAAATGGATGGATCTAGAAAAAATCATCCTGAGTGAGGTAACCCAGACTCAGAAAGACAAATATGGTATGTACTCACTCATAGGAGGATACTAGATGTAAAACAAAGATGACTAGACTGCTACTCACAACTCCAGGGAGGCTACCTAGAAAACAGGACCCCAAGAAAGACACAGGATCTAGAATCTTGAACTCTTAAAAACTCAGTGATGGTTCAGCTCCCTCTGCTGCTGTGTGGGCAGAGAGCAGAAGACAGAGAAGTCAGTCCTGCTCTCTAGAACTTCCAATGCAAGACATTAGTCTTCTAGAAAACATACTTTGTTCAGGGTTGTGGGGTTGGATGAATTGTTTAAAATCTGTTGGTGTTTCAGCAAAATTAAAGGATGTAGACACATCAAAGAAAACTTTTCTCATTTTTAAGTCCACTCTGTTTATAACCTACTGAATCCTTCAATTCCAGAAGAAACAGAAGGTCTTCATGCATAGGCTATTAGAGCCAAAAGTTTATCTTTTCTCTTTTTCCCATGCTGCCTTTCTTGCTGAGGTTCTAGTATCAAGGCTATAACATCAGTAAGACTGACAGTGTGAAAACATCTGGTTCAGGGTGCTACCGAGGGCTTCTAAGCATGCAAGATGGTTCTTCTATTAATGTATAGATGGACATTTCCTGTCCCTACCACTTGGTCCCAAATAAACACATAGAGGCATATATGATTTATAAATTATCAGCCAAAGCTCAGGCTTATTACCAACTAGCTTTTACATTTTAAGTTAACCCATATTCCTCATTTATGCTCTTCCATGTGGCAGTGCCATTATTAACATGGCACATTCATCTCTTGCTCCCTCTGTGTGTGGCTGGCGACTCCTGAGTCTGCCCTTCTTCTTCTCATCATCCTTAGTTTGATGGTCCCACTTATACTTCCTGCTTGGCTACTGGCCTATCAGCATTTTATTAAGCCAATTCAAGTGACAAATCTTTACAGTGTACAAGAGGATTATTCCACAGCATTTTCACTTTTTGTTTAATTAAAAAAGAAGGTTTTAACTTTAACATAGTAAGGTTATATACAACAAAAACAGTTATCAAGTAAAAATTACAGTTACAATATCAAGTCCATATGGAGTTTCTTATTATATGCCTATCATCTTCTCTGAAGTAGATTGATGCTGCAAGGAGCAGACATGTCTCACTGTTATGAAAAGCCTTAGGTTATTAAACATATTAAATGCCATATTGCATAGAGCTTCAAAGTTTTTGAAGACCATCTATCTAAATATATCTGTGTATAATCTTGAAAACATACCTAACATGACTATAAGTTTGCTATTATAGATGACTATTAATCTTTATTTCTTAATTATATATTACATTTTTAAGTGGGCTGCATAATATATAATACCTTACACAAGAGTAGAAATATACATACAGTATAACAAAACTTGTATCAATAAACCAAAATCCATACCAACATAAAATATGTAAGATTAATAGTTGTTTTTTGGATTAGATTCAATAATCTACTCTTTTATACTATCATTTCTATATCTCCTCTTTTCTTTTTACAATGAGATCTCTGAATTTAATCTCTTTTGTTCAGCTTTTTTTCTGACCATTACCAATAACAACTTGTTAAAAAAAAACCCTAAACAATGACAAATATCCATAATTTATTTTTGGGAATGTGGGTGTAGTTCTCTAGACTACTTCCTGCTGATTGGGGGCATTGGTCATCTTTGAAGGAACCTGAGAAAATTTAGGAGTATAGTCATGTCCTGACTGGAGTAGTCTGTGAGACTAGATCATCTCAGCCAGTAGCCTTAAAACTGTTCTGGATGTAGAACTCAGAAGAAACTGCAACAGAGGTGCTCTGAATTGCTGGATCATCTGGGCCATCCATTCCCATTGGAGAGTTTTCAGGGGATCTTCCTTGATTAAACCTGGTTTTTCTTAACCCAGAAGGAATGCAGAGCCTCTCATTTCCTGTGGAAATAAAAGCAGAACCTCTTTCCCTAAGTAAAACATCTTCTGACTTAAATGTTGAAGTCAAGATATTTTTAAAAATATGTAGGTTGATTTAATCTAGCAGCTTTCATAATCAAATGTCTCTCAGCCATTAAACAATTTACAAAGAAACTTGACAATGAAAAAGAGGATCAGTTTTTTCTAATGTTATGTCTTGTTTAATGTAGGATTATAAAATCCTCCAAGTGTATATACCATTATATGCCACAAATAATCTGTAGCTCAATATGACTGTGGATGATAGTTCATCAAACTTTTAAAGCTAAATAAATGTCTATGGCTAAGTATATCTATGATTAACTAAATATTCCAGAATTATCCTAGAAGTTCAATAATATGACACTATTAAATTCATGATATTTTCACTCTTTGCAAATATATAGATATAATAGTCCATAATCAGGAACATAAAAATCCCAAGATCAATATTTTTATAATAATATCAGGAAAACAAAATATATAACTGTAATTCTATGCAAAATAGGTAGAGTGAGAGCCAGGTCAATAAATAGGCAGATACTAGGGAAAGGTAAATGGGTAGATTATAATGTGACACTAGCATTTGTAGTGAAAATAGGCTATATTATTTTCTCCACTACATAAATCCCTTAAACCTTACTCATATAAAATTTACCACTTTCAAATATCAGTGTATCTAAGTGGTCAAGTCTGAGTGAATAGGAATTGATCTCCTCCAAGGAGGTCAATTTTGTCACATAAATCCATTATAATTGAAACCATCACCACAAATGTTGTTAATATACTTACTGAAGACACCCGGTGACCCAGCATGAATATTTCTCTGGGCTTACAATTTGCCAAACACGAGTCCCCAAGTCAGTGTGAGGTAAACATCTTGGTCCCATGGCGGTGAGAATCACTGATCAGAAATTTGCATTGTCACGTAATTTTATTGTATGGCCACTCCTCTGCTCCTGTCTCCCTCCGCCAAGTATAGAAGGAGCAGTTCTCCTTGTAAAGAGGTTGAAAGACTCACAGACTATGGAGTATATCTTGTGACCTTGGAACATCCCTCTTGGGACATTTTGACAATGAACAAAACCAAGGGGTGAGGGAAAAGCGCCAAAAAGAGCTACTGGTCTTCTGGACACTGAAAAGAGAAGGAGAATGACTGTGAACATTAGGAGCAGCATTTAAGGATGCTTTCAGTGTCCTCTTTGTAACTTGACCTTAAATACCACCATTGGTATTTAATTAACTTCCACTAATTTCAATGTAGTTTTTGTTTGGATTTTATTTTTTAATAGCACAACAGTATTGCAAATCTGCTTTGTTCTCTACTTAAAATTTGTTTTTAGTTAAAATGTTACATCATTTTTCTTTTTCCCTCTCTTTCCTCTCTCCAATTCCTCCCACGTTCCCTGCCCTTTAAAAGTCACCGCCTCTTTTTCTTTATTATTTTACATATATGGAAGTGAATAAATATATAAATATGATCTGCTGAGTCTGCTCACTGTTGTTTGTATGTGTATGATTTTAGGAATGACCACTGGGCATCAGTCTTACCTATTTTCCAAGCATAAGCAACACCCTCTTTCTCAGGAGATGATGTCATCTCACTGGAATTTACTTAATTATTCCTTCTCTGTTCCCCACTGTGCACTTAAAACCACTATCTTCACACATCTTGTTATTTTCCTGTCTTCTACACTGTCTGATGGAGCAGTATCCCATAGTTGTAGGGATAGTATCTGGCCTCTGGTGGGGATTAAATCAATATCATTTTAATACTCACATCATGGCTTGTGTACAGGATCATCTGTCACATGATGCCAGTCTAGAAAAACAGAAGCTATTAACTGAGTTCAATATGATACATGAAAGATAAAGATAACAATAATTTAGATTAACTTAGTTATTGCAACTTTGATTATACCTTATCACCTATTTTATCTACTTCATACTCTTGTGGCTTAAGGAAAATATATTTTGATTGGCCAGGTTTACAGATGAATGCACAAAGCTCAATGATCTAGGTAGTTTGACTAAATTTCTTTGATAGGCAACACAGGGCTTTTCACAATAGATTCAGAACTGTTTGCTGTACACAAACACCATTTAACAGAATCAGTGTTTTATAAATACATTAAGCATATGTCCTCTCATATTCACAAATTGCTTACTTGGCCTGCATTACATATCCACATGTGTTATATATGTGCATATGCATATAATATATTTGTGCATATGTGTATATTCACATATATTCAAAGCTAATTTAATTTTGGGGGAAAGATTTATTTCAAATCACACATTAATATGGAAGGCAACTTTTATTGGTATTTAAATGACAAATCTTAAATAAATAAATTCATGATATAGTGAACTGATTCTTGGGGCAAGAGGAACAGGCAATGTTACACAAATCTGTAGATTCTAAAATATCAAGGAGTTATCACTTCACTTCTTCAGCATCTGTTTAAGAAAGAACAGAAGTCTGAGAGTTGCAGAAATCTGAGCAACCAACTCAGCCAGTATCTCTTAAATGGATGAGCAGTTAATGCAGGGTGAGCAGAAAAACTGTATACTATTCTACTCAGTCTTATTCAGTGATCCCCAAGTAGTCATTTGTTCAGCTTAAAAGAGTGTTTCCGGTCTGTTTAAGTCACACGTCTGAAAGTATATAGAGCAACGGAGGAGGATGGTTCTCAAATCTAACTGTGGAAGCTGTACAAAAGAAGAATGAGGAGCAGGAGGGAGGGATGGAAGAGGTAGAAGAAGGGAGGGTGGGATAGAGGGAGGATGCAGTAAAGGAGGGAGGGAGAGAGGGAGGGAAGGAGAATCTCAGACTCCATTGTATCACAGCATTACCATTTTATCCCCCAAACACAGAATTCATCATAATAAGTGAATCTTAGATGTAGATTTATTTTAAGAATTATCTAATGGAACAAATTCTATATAATTGAAAATATCTGAACTACTATTGGAAAAATAAAACAATGGAACATTTTAGAATGTCAAAATGCACATTATTAATGATTTTTATTGTCTGCCTCAAAAGACATTGTTAGAATAACTGAAATAACATGGTTTTAGTGGTTTTTTTACAGCCTGAAAACAGAGTTTAACTTTATTGTAAGCTAAATTTCAAGTTTAATTTCAAAAGATATGCAAGTGAGATTTCTATTTTGTTCCTTAAAACAAAATATAAGCTTAATAACAAATTCCCTCTCAGTGTTAAAGTGGGTCAAACTAAAGTGTCTTAGATATTTAGCAAAGATTAAATAGAAATCCCCAGGCAGAGTTTCAAAATTAAATTATAATGTTCAGAGAAAGAAATTTACTTTTATGGAGGAGAAAACAATGCCTTAAAGTTAGAAATGGCAAGGACAAGATTCAAATTTGTCACAAGATGGAACTTTTAAATTATGAGAAGAATTCAGTATAGAGATGAGCCCCCCATTTGAACTAGTTTGCTCTAAATGGTCCTAGTTACTTTCGAATTCCCATGACAAAACACCATGGCCAAGGCAACTTAGAGAATAAAGCACTGAATTTGGGTTCTCACAGTTCCAGAGTGTGAGTCTATCACCACTATAGGGAGCGAGGCAGCAGGCAGGCAGGTATGATGTTGAAGCAGTAGCTGAGAGCTGGTATCTTGAAACACAAGCACTAGGCAGAGAGAGATAACTGGGTGCTGTGGATATCGCTTTGTATAAATAAAATGCTGACTGGCCAATAGCCAGGCAGGAAGTATAGGTGGGACAAGCAGAAAAAAGAATTCTGGGAAGTGGAAGGCTGAGGCAGAGAGAAACTGCCAGCCGCCTCCAAGACAAGGAAGATGTCAGGTACCTGTAAGCTACAAGCCACGTGGCAAAGTATAGATTAATAGAAATGGGTTAATTTAAGATATAAGAACAGTCAACAAGAAGCCTGAACCGTTAGGCCAAAAAGTTTAAATAATATAAGCGTCTGTGTGTTTATTTTATAAGTGGGCTGTCGGACTGCCGGGGATTGTCAGGACCTGGAGAGAAAACTCTCTAGCTACAACTGGGAATGGCTGGGCTTTTGAAACCTCCAAATCCACCCCCAGTGATACACCTCCAATGGGGCCATACTTCCTAATCTTTCCACCAACTGATGACTAAGCACTCAAAGAGATGATCCTACGGGAGCCATTCTCACTAAGACCAAGGCATAAGTAATTGGCTTAACTTTTGTATCTAAGAGGTTGAGTAAGGTTATCTTCAGCTTGTTCATATCACTCACCTCTGATCTATCAGTGCCTTATCTTGGTATCACATTGACCTTGATATCAACCCTGATACCACTGCTAGAGTTCTTAGACATAAAGAGAATTTTATCTCTCTTCATTGCTTTATTAAATGAGTGAAGTAAGTCTCCAAATAAATACAAATATTTGGTGAGCATTTATATATATATGTGTGTGTGTGTGTGTGTGTGTGTTTATATTAAAGTTCAAACAACAGTCTACGAACAAAAATGTTCAGTACTATTTTTTTTATTCCTTTTATCCCTTTTTAGTGAGAATTTTCATTCACACATAAAATGCATTTTGATCAAATCTATCTCCCATTCTCTCTCCTCCAATCCCTCCTACTTACCCTCTATCGTGTTTCCCTCCCAACTTCATGTCCTCTCTCTTGGATTAAAATCTATGGGCCGGGCGGTGGTGGCGCACGCCTTTAATCCCAGCACTCGGGAGGCAGAGCCAGGCGGATCTCTGTGAGTTCGAGGCCAGTCTGGGCTACAGAGTGAGTTCCAGAAAGGCGCAAAGCTACACAGAGAAACCCTGTCTCGAAAAACCAAAAAAAAAAAATCTATGGCGTCCTCCCAGTAGAGTGTATGTGCACATAGATGTAGAACCATTTAATGGACATGAATAGCCTTTCAAGGACTGCTTCCCTGAAGAAAACTGACCCTCTCTTCCCCAGCAGCCATCAATTGCCAACAGCTTTTCAGCTAGGGGTGGGAACTCTTGAGTCCCTCCCCACTTTATGGAGCCTTAGCTGTCTTTATCTTGCATAGGTAATATCTATGTAGTCAGAGCTACTGTGAATCTATGTATGCCATGGCCCTATCACATCCTGCAAATATTGTTTTGCTACAGAAACTTACTCCCTCTCCTAGAATCTTTATAACTGCTGCTCCAAGATGATCTCTGAGCCTTGTGGAGAAGGTGGGATGTAGATGTCCCATTTAGAGGTGCACGTACACTCCATTGTCTCTTATTCTCTGCATTTGACCAAGTGTGAATCACTATATTAATTGTCGCCTATTACAAAAGGATGTTTCTCTGATGACTGTTGGGAGATCTCCTATTCTATCTGTATCAGGGAAGAATTCAGGGAACAGTTTATCACTATGACCATTTAGCAGAATCATGCTTCACCATATTCTTAGGACTTATGTTAGATTAGGTATACAGGGAGAAAAAGGAATTAAAACAATGATTGGTCAATAAAGGGAGCAAGATGAAATCCTGGGGGACATTTTCCCAACAGGGATACAGTTTCCTAAAGTAACCTCAGGAAGGGTTCCTAACTTGTGGAGATACCAAGCTACCACATTATAAAGGGAGATCAGTCACAAAGTATCAGCCACTCAAATGCTGTGACACAGTCTCCAAGTCAGCTATTCTTATATGCTTCCTTGTTAATAAGAAGACATGAGTAGAAATACTATAAACCATTTGTGCTGTAACAAATATATTAGCTTCAGTCTGAGTTCACTGGAGTAAAAGGTAATGATTACAGAAAACTTAGCATGTGATAAATAGGGCTTGGTTTTGATGTTAGCTGCACATGAGTTTCTCCACAACAACTTTGGGGAGCTAGACCCACACAAGACTTTCCCAGAAGCCCTGACGAAAGTACAAAGGGAACTTCAGTTTTGTGTTCTTGCCGAGGTGTGGCGTTGCTGAAGCTGGTCTAGGGCTGGAGCAGTGTCTCAAAGAAAGCAAAGCTGCAGTTTCAGGGGACCTGACTCTTCCCCCTGGGCTGTGGTTATCAGTCCTTAGGCAGCTATGGCTGAGACATCCCATGCTTTCTTTGCCAATATTGTCCGACTTAGCCCTCTGCTGACCTTCACCAAAACCCCAATGGTATATATGATGCTGTACTTCTTAATAAACTTGCTTGACATAGTCATCAGCTTATTCAAGATCTCCTGGACACAGCTATTACTCTTGTCTTCTTCATTTCTCATCCCCAATCCTCCCACTTGACACCTCACTGTTCTGGATTCTTATTTCTGCAGGTTAGGGTCAAACAACCTCTAGACCTATACTGTTACAGAGCCTTGGGACCACAACTGGACTCAACACCAATACACTCTTCTACATAGTGCAATAATCATGTGCAATCAGTCATCATCCCCAAATATCCATTTGCCCTCTGCTTCACTATCCACAAGGGAAATTTTCATCGAAATGTACTGTAAAAAGCAGTCCTGTGCTACTGTTCTCTGAAGTCCATTTTCATTATTGCAATTTTCCATGTAAGAACTTAAACTATATACCCTGTCATAAAATGACATATAATAACCTAAATCAACTTAATTTTGCTGCTCTTTGCTTTAATTCCCAAACAATTTGAAATATCTTATCAAAATTACTGCTTAACATAAAAGTGCTTAACACAGAATCGAATCGGTAACAGTTGCCCAAGAACACAGATCTCCCTGTTGCAGCCCAGACAGTAGTAACCTGTGTGGTGGCTACCGTCCTTCTAACTTGAATGGGTTAAGGCACAACCAGATAGCTAGCTGGGCACAATTTAGTCAATTAACAACAAAGATTTATCTCTACCAATGTGGATGGACATAATGCAACCTGTTGAGGGTCCAGATCGAACAAAATGAGAGGACAGGTCAATTTTTCTCTCTCTCTTTTGAAGTCAGGACTTAATCTTCTGCTTTTGAACACTGGGGCTCTCAGCTCCCAGAGACATTGTTCAAGGGTCTGAGACTAGAAGTCACCCCATTGGCTTCCTTGGTTCTTGGGCCTTCAGAACCAACCTGAATCATACCATTGACTTTCTTTGAAGGTTATAAAAAATAAACAATGGGATTATACAAATGTATAAGTTAATTCAGTTCAGATTGATAGACAGATGGTAGATAGACAAAGAGATGGTAGATAGATAGATAAATGATAGGTAATGGATAGATAGATAGATAGATAGATAGATAGATAGATAGATAGATAGATGATAGATAGATGACAGAAAGATAAATAGATATACAGATGATAGAAAGATAGATAAATAGATAGATAGATAGATAGATAGATAGATAGATAGATAGATAGATAGATAGATGATAGATGGTTGATAATGGATAGATAGATGGATGATAGATGGTAGATAATGGATAGATAGATAGATAGATAGATAGATAATAAATGATAGATACCTGTGAGTATACATAAGATAGGCATATAATGGAGAACCCCAATTAGTACACCACAAACACATGTAAAATTTCCCAGATTCCAGGCTGTTTTTATTCAATAGTCATTGAATTGGTTACTCAAATGAGTGAGTGAATTTACACACTCAAGTCTAGTTTCTAAGCCTAGTTTAGTTAGATCCTCTACTCAAGTGCCTCCCATCTTTAGTCTGACTCACTTCAAGCTTCTCCTTCACATAGGGCATGCTTAAAATCCTAGGTAAATTCAATATGATTTCCATATTGATAATGTATAAAACAAAACAAATTGAGAATTTTACATGAAAATATAGGAAACATCTCTGACATGGGATCATGTTCATTCATTGCTCACTATTCATATACACATGACTAAACCATGGAAAGAGGAAACCTTAAAGGAAGAAAGGCTTACTGTGGCCCATAGTCTCAGTCCATTATGATGGGAAAGGTGTCATGGAGGAGAACAGAACCATATCCTACACCAGGAAGCACACAGAACCAGAGATAATAGACTCCCAAGAACCAGGTCTCAGATATCCACTTCTTCCATCTAGACTCCCTCTCCAAGGTCTCTAGAACCTCCCAGAATAGTGCCACCCACTAATGAGTGAGCATTCAACTCTGAGTCTGTGGAGAATATTTCAGATTCAAGTCATAATAATGTGGTGCAACATGAAAATCTGTATTACAAAGAACATAATAACATGTATGTCCATTCATATTAATGCTCTTCATATTATCAGTATAGGAATACATGCTATGAAAAATTCAACTTTTTGTTGCTAATGTTAAAGTATTTCTTTGAATTTGATGCGGAATCCAAACAAAATTATAATATTGATATAACTATTGATTTTGCCAAATTTGCGCTATAGGGATTTTAAAAAGGAAGAAATAAATACTGGATTGAATGTTGTAAAAAGGTGATATTTATTAAATTATTCATAAGTTAGATAGATCAAGGAACAAATGAACATGTGAAGTAACACGGGTTAGAAAAGTATAAGTGAGCACAATGGGATGGAATATGATTAAAACGTAATGTGCACTTATGAAGATGTCACAATACAACCCATTATTATCTAAAATTTGTTGTAGAATATTATTTTAAGGTGTGTTGCTTTTGCTTATGTTGCTTTTGTTTATGTGCTATGTTGTTTATGTTAACTCTGTGAAGCTGTGTTACTTTGCCTGTCTAAAACACCTGATGGTCTAATAAAGAACTGAACAGCCAATAGCAAGGCAGGAGAAAGGATAGGCGGGGCTGGCAGGAAGAGAGAATATATAGAAGGAGAAAACTGGGAGGAGAGGAGAAGTAGCCAGAGGGGGAAGAAGTAGCCAGAGGCAGGAGAGCCAGAGAAGGAGGAGGACTCCAGGGGCCGGCCACCCAGCTACACAGCAAGCTAAGGAGTAAGAAACAAAGCAGGGCTACAGAAGCAAGAAAAAGGGAAAAGCCCAGAGGCAAAAGATAGACAGGATAACTTAAATTAAGGAAAGCTGGTAAGAAACACACAAACTAAGGCCAGGCAGTCATAAGTAATAATAAGCCTCTGTGTGTGTTTACTTGCAAGCTGGGTAGTGGGTCCCCCCAAAAAGGCAAAAAACAACCTAAAAAAACAATGCATATATGCTATTAAAAACTCCTTTAATCCCAGCACTCGCGAGGCAGAGCCAGGTGGATCTCTGTGAGTTCAAGGCCAGCCTGGTCTCCAAAGCGAGTTCCAGGAAAGGCGCAAAGCTACACAGAGAAACCCTGTCTCGAAAAACCAAAAAAAAAAAAAAAAAAAACTCAAAATAGTGTATTTTCCCAGATTATCTCTTAAATATTTAAATCATTAAAGGACTTGGAGAAAGAAGACATGAGCATGATACTTATGGTATTTTCTCTTCTTTATAACCATATTGGTGTGGACTTTTAAAAGTATGCTGTATACATACTGGCATCAGCAAAGATTAAATTAATGAGGAATATGAGCCCATTGCCACACACATGAATACAAAGGTAGAAGTTGGGGCCAAGACACTGTAATGCTGCTTAGATTCAAGACTTGGATCTATTCTGTAGCAAACCCCAAGGTCTACCAAATACCTAATAGGATTTTCAACAAACCTTTTATACTTTATTGCCCTGAAAAGATACTTGTTGCAGTCAACACACCTAGAACAAAGAATCAAGTTAGAAAGAATTAAGTCGTTCAGTTCCTGTATGGACCAAGTATAAATAGATAAATAACAGATAAGGTCCATTCCTTTTACATGAGTCTTAAGACTGAATTTTCTTTTCCTCTCTTAAATATATAGCATAAAATCAAACAATTCACAAAGACAGCAAACGAACTAAATCTGCTGGTGTTTCTTGACCAACAGCAGTTAGTGGAGTGGACTCAGCAACATTGCTCCTTTACACACTCTTGGGTGTGCAATGATCCTCGTGGGCTCATACGTTTGCACACTTGTTCCCCGCTAGTAGTGCTGTTTGGAGAGGCTGTAAAACTTCTGGAATATGGGCCACTGTGGAGAGGCTCCTGGGAGTATTGTATTCCTGGCTCTTCCTTGTTCTAGTCTCCACTTCCTGGTCAGTCACAATGAACAGTTCTGACTTACACTCCTCCCGAATGAGAAAGCTGCTTTAATAACTACTATTTTTTTTCTGCTATAATCGACTATGAAATCTCTGGTCACCACAAGCCCCTGTGAATCTTCCTTCCTCCCCTAAGTTAATCTGTTGGGCATTTTGTTACAGTGGTGTGAAAAGTAAGGAATACACCTCTAAACAATTTTCCCCCCTAAAACATGACTAGAAATATGTTTGGATAGCCTATTGGAGAATTTAAAGTCAATAATGTTTGTCTATTCTCACACAGTATTAGGACTAGTTCTGACAATACAATTATAAATTAAAGGGTTTCTATGTCCTTCTCAGGCTTGACAGTCCTCCAAAATGACTTGCAAATCTATTGAAAGGGCTAAACTTACAGTTTTACAATGCAAGGTAAAACTCAGGAAGGGATTCATGGAAAACACTTTCAAGAACAGTGCTTGAAGCCTTCTGTGGTAATGTGTCTGTTATCCAACTTCCGTGAGCTAGAAGCCAAGGAGAGTCTGGGTTGCACAGTGAACCTGTCTCAAGTGAGGGGGTGGAAAAGAGGAAGAAATTTTTAGAGGATTTTCTGCATGCATCGAGCAACCATGCCCTCTCTCCACTGGGTCCTCATGTTTAACCTACCTGACATCTATGGTCACCATACAGGAAGTCCTTTGAGTTGTAGGTGTCCAGAGTTGAGGGTCATGTTATATCATTGGTCATGTGATGGAGTTCATGCTAAGTCTTCCTGGAGTGGTCAAAACCCTGTGTGAAGCAATAATAAACATTTGTAGCATATAGGGATTTGTTATAAGTGACAACAAAGGATTTTGAAGCCTTGTCTTTATTATTCCACAGACATAATTTTTGAATAATTATTTTTCTGGAGAACTGTATCTAGATATAAATTTTTCTAGAGAACCCAGAAGTCATCACATGAAGTATGTTCTAGTAACTATTATTGATTTTTGGAAAGTCACTCACTGATTTAATTGTTGTCCCATTACATAAATAAGTAACCTATATAAATGAACCCTCCTCCTGGTAATTTGAATGATGTAAACAAATAGCTTAACAGCAGTTGCAGTTTTGTGCTTGGCAGCTTCTTAAATACTTCACTGATGAAACGACCATAAATTCACAAGTTCCTCTGTTAAAATAATGCAGTTCGTTTCTGTAGTTTTAAAGACGATCTTCATGACTCCAAAACAGATAGATTGATGAGCCCAATGTTCTGAACAAAATATGAAAGTAGTTGAAATCCCTGTCTTCCCACTCAGGGAACAGACAGGCATCATCAAGTAGCCTTACCACCCTCAAACTTCTGCCCTGCTCTGCAATAGTATCTAAATTCTACATGAAAAGGTTTTGCCTCTGAATTCAACTCAAGTAGTCTGCTTACTGAAATCACACAGCTAGAATTTAATTCTTACTCATGTGTTTTTATCAGAAATCACTTCAGTGTTTCTTGTTCCAAAACAAAGAAAAGAAATGCATGTAAGTATGCACTAAAGTAGCTATGTTCCTGTTCTGGCAGGAAGTAAAACCTACGTAATGTTAATTAAAATCATATTATGTTTTCATGAAGTTGCTGTGGGATGTATCAATCCATTTCCTCCTTGCCATCTTGATAATTGTTTTCTTCAATAAATGAAAAGCATTGGCCTTTGTTTTCTCAAGTATAGAGCTGTCAGATCACTATCTGTATAATAAGAAAAAATAGCAACTCATAGTAAAGGTGCATCTTATTTAAGATAAACTCTGAGATTACCATAGAATACCAAAAATGTAAAGATAAGCATTTCATTGTGAATCAAATTTCCATTAACTGAATGGACTGATTTAGGAAGTTTGGAGAGTCTCATAATTTCCACAATCAGTTCTGATAAACATTGGCTGTTTGCCATCAAACTGGCTAAAAATGTTCAAAAGAACACAACCCAGTCATAATTTCTTTCCTCAATAGGCACCAATGTTTTTAAATGTACCATCATCACTGTCAGCATCTTTTGGATGTCTACTTCATAAACTCTCCAATTTCCAGATGCAGTACCATTTAGAATGATTTCTCTTCCATAAGGAGTTAATTTTTTTTGAAAAATGCAATACATATGGGTTTTTTGAAAACTTTTTTGAAAATGCAATACAAAAGTAACAGTTTGTGCTATAAAATAATTCACAGAGTGAGCTAAGACCATACTTTAGATATTCAGATACATGTCGAGTAGACATACTTTCAGTAAGACATTGCAATTCAGCCATTCCTTGAGGTAATTCATAACAGCAAAAAAAAAATGTGTGAAGCATTGTTTCAAGGTGTCCAAGATAACAAGATGCTCACCTGTAAAAGACATCACCTGAAGAGGCTCTGGGAAGCAAAACAGCATTTACATATATACACAACTCAGGGGCCAGAGATTCCCATAGCAACCAGTCTGCTTCTGGTTACAGAGCAGTTTGGAAGGTTCTTCTAAGGACAAAAAGATGAAGTTTGACTTATATAGGCCATTTATCAAGAATTATGACTGTGGGAAAAATTATTTCTAAAGTTCATAAGTCCAGAACAGGGTAGCATGGACCATAACAGCACACAATTTCCTGCAAACATTCTTTCTCAGCAGACAGCTTGCCAAGTGTCAGCAAATTCACCCAATGGTCACAACAGTGTAGATTAAGTATCCAACACAAGGCAATGTCAAGAGAGGTATATTCTGAGGGAGCAACAGTACACATTCCTGCAGGAACACGTGTTACCTCAGTCTACCAGGCATTCATTCAAGTAACCTGTGTTCAATCCTAGTCACATTCTAGTTAGTATTATGAGTCCTTAATATACAAAAACAGATAAAGCATAACCAATCACTAGAGCAGACTCAGGCTACTCTGTGGACAGCAGAGCATCCAACCTGGAGTCCCAGACCACATCTGGAGCAGTTATGTCATTTTGATTGGTTTCAAATGTTTGCATGCTTTGCAGTGTGAGATATTGGGTTCCTCTATTCACAGAGGTGTCTTCTCAGATTTCACAGATAAGAATTTAAACGGACCTCCATCTTCCCTTCAAAAGTAGATATCAGATCTTATGGGGGGAGGTGGGTTCCTAAAGTAGATACAGAGCTAAGAATTAGACAGACACAGAGAACTCAGGCACAGCAGAGTGTGTTCTCTCAGATGCGTCCTCTAGATCCCCCAGCTCAGCCTGGCACAGCCCCACACCCTTTCGGCCTTGGAGTTTTGATCCCTGTGTTACTGCACCCACACTGTCTCTAGCTCCTGGGATGAGTTGTGAATCACTGTTCTTTGATGAAGTTTCTGCTGAGAATCACTCCTATGAATGTACATCAGTCTTCATTTTCTGCCTGTGTTTGCATCCTGAGCAAACAGACTAGTGATTTGGGGACTTACTGATCATGTGGTTAATGTGCCTGTCTCCTGAGATCTGCTTACCTTATTCTCCTCTCTAAGCACCAAATGAGAGGAAACACTCTCCTCGATGAAAAATTGTGATTCGGGAAGCCATACTTCAGTCATGTCCTTATCACATTTATGGAAACAGTCAGCTTTTTCTTAACTCAGATGAAAGTTCATGAATCTATACTAGCTACAATGCAGATGAAGATCCACTGAAACCTGGGAACCAAATGTTGGTAGGGAATGATTAAGTTGAAAAGTTGCAAGTAATGTTGGAGGGAGAAAGGACAGAAGTGAAAAGTCAGGGTTGGTGTTATGAGATCTGTTCCTTAAGTCAGGTGGAAATAGGGTGAAGCACATGAATAGACAGACTGCCACTGAATAAAAAAGAGAAACTTCACCCCTAGAGTTAACAAAAGACATGTGCATGGATATACATAGATTTACAAAAAGGGAGTGGTTGAGAAATGAAAATTATCTATAATTTTCTTAATGAAGTAAGAGGCAAATTTTCAATTAAAACATTGACACAAGGAATGGGGACATTATTCGGACAATAAAGTGCTTGCCTTTTGCAGGTACAAGGGCCTGAGTTTGATCCCCAAATAGAAACATGCAGGGCTGAGTATCAAGTGATTGTAATTCCAGTGCCAGCAAGGCAAAGACACATGGATCCCTGGGGCTCATCAGACAGCCATCTTAGTTGAATCTGTGAGCCCCAGGGCAAGTGACAATATAGATGTCACCCAAAGATAACACCAAAGATTGATATCTGGCCTCTGAATGCATGTGCATACATGTACACCCACTATAAACATGCATACACACGTACAAGCTTTGAAAAATACATTTTAAGATGGATGAGACAAGGCTTAAGGAATACCTTATTTCATTACATATGGATTTTCATGACCACTCTGTATTTCATGTTCTTATGCAAGTTCATTTCAAAGGACATAAAACTACAAGAACAGACAAAGAACTAAACCCCTGTGATAAATAATGCATTCTTCCCATAACTTCCAATTTCAATATGAAATAATCCCATCAATGATATTTTCTTTCTCTTTACATTCATCATGTTCCCTGTATCCCCATCCATCACTTCTATGCAAGCTTCATCTCTCATCTTGAAATGGTGGTAACAACTTTATATTTACAACTCATTATGCATTCCCAACACATGACCACAAAAAAACATTGAGTGTAAAAGGCATAGAACGTGGTCATAGGATTGAATATATTCCGAGATGTCTATTGACCTTGCTGACCTGTATTCTTGTGACATAACTGGCCGTGTTGCATCTGCCCCAACTTTACCTTCCTGAGATGATGTCAGGACCTTTTTAGAAAGAGCCGATTCTGGGATGAAGACCTCACTCTTCAAGAAGCCACAGAGTGGGAAAAAGGAAATGAAATAAAGTGCTCATCTCTACTGTTGCTATCCACATGAATTATTATATCTAGTAAAAGCTTAAACGGGGCCTCAGTGGATCTCCAGTCCAGTTCTGCCTAAGGAAAGAGAAACTGGATCCACAGAAAAGGAAAGGGGGTAAAGACCAAAGATGACAAGCAGCCAGGGATGTGCACTGTTACATTAAGAGCTATCTATTTTAACTTGATTATTTTTTTTTATTTTCAACAATGCTACCAAGTTTTGGACAGGTGAGCCTATTGATAGGAAATTAAATTCAAGCATCAAGAAAACAGGCAGTTCCTAGAAGAATAATTTATAATTAAATGTTGCAAAATAAAGATATGCACCGTGACAGTGTGCCATAGTACCAAAGAGTCAAAAGAAATTTCCCAAAGACGAGGAGATGCTATGGGAAGAAGAAGGGGAGGCACAGGGTCTCTTGAGGAGAGCAGAGGAGATGAGGTAAGAAGAAAGGGTGATGTAAGTTCAAACTAATGTGACTGCAGAAGAACTGCTTTCAGTAGGTTGTTACCAAAAGGAGGCTTTGCAACCCAGTTTGTGTTGGACTAGAACTCAACATGTGTGCTATTCAAGTTAGAAAAGCTCACTATAATTTCGATGTGATTATTCATAATCTGTTCAAATATGTACTTCAGTACATGTACTTTTGATACCTGTGCACATAATTAGTCACTTTTCAAAATATGAATTTCCACGCAACTGCCAATTGTTCCAAGATACTTCATATAATTATCTGACAAATTCTTGTTGGATTCTGGCCAGGCCTGTGCATGCAAGGTAAAGTAGAAAAACTGAAGTTATTATGTGGGAAATTCAGAAGAAGTGTAATCACCTAAACCATTCAGGCAACTAAGGTAATTCTGTGACACTGAATATAAATTTCTTTTCATTTTATTTGTGTTCACCTAGAAATCTGAAAAGAACAAACCTCTCTGAACCAATAGTTGTCTTATGTGATGGTACCAATCAAAACAGGCCTGCATCTTCCATCAACCCATGCTAGTGGCAGCACAGCAACCAATGATACAGCCTGAGACAGGAGTTATCTTGAGATTCCTCACACTGCTAAGTAAATACAAATCAAAGTAAAATACCTCTGGTAATAAGTACTGGATTGCTGGTCCTTATGGATTCTGAGATGTTAATAGAGTCACAGATATACTTACACATTTGTAGTTATAACTATAGAATTTTAAAAAAATACCAGAGTCTAACTATGGGGGGAAACCTCTTTCTGGGTTTATTAAACAAAATAAATGTCAAGTAACATTACAAGTTACTTGACTGTTAAGTTATCTAAACCTATTTTCTTAAAGAAGGACTGCAAGTTTCTCTTAGCACCAAATCCTTTTCCAACAGCTTAGTTATAATGATTCAGCCTCCTATTAATAACCTGTCAGTTTAGACCAGAGGTCCTCAGAGCTCAGTCTGTTCATCAACACCATTGGCAACACCCTGGAACTTCAATAGAGATACATGTTCTCAGACCTCATTCCAATCCTACTGAACCAGAGGCTTTAGGAGTGGAGACCAACAAAGCATTTTATTGCTATCCCATGATTCTTATATATGTTCCATTCCTAGGACAGTTAACATGCACAATTAAGAGCTTCAGAGCAGTGAAAAATTCCCATCTGCAAGTCAATCACTAATCTATTATGATCCACTGACAATGATATAGTTATCGTATGAAACTCAGTAATAAAACATGATTATGATGATGACAGAGATGTACTGGAAAGGTCTCAAGTACTAAGAGCACTTCACAGCATTCCAAAATTGGAATCCAAGAGAGGACCCTGAAATTTGGGACACTTCAGAAGTAAACATGAATGGTAGTGGAATAGTACTAACTCTGCACAGGACAGTATCCATCATTGTCAGCATATTGATTAATTCCAAAACACAGAGTCAGAAGTATCAGTAGTCCATTTATAGATAAGAGATGCCTATATGTGCTGTCAAGGCTACTAAATGCTAAGTGACTGTGCTTAGTATTGTAAAAAATTATCCCACTGGTTTGAACTTTATTTCAGCCTTCCCCATTTTACATAGGAGGAAATTTAGGCTTGGGATAGTAAAAGAAATAGTCATAAAAATAGAAGTTTCAGGGAAAAGAAAATCTTGCCAAACTGATCCTTAAATGCATGATCAAATGAGAGATGATAGAAAAATAATAACTAGATGTGAGATGGGTTGGTCAATAAAATGATGGGTAAACAGGCAGGTTGATGATAGATGACAGATAGATAGATAGATAGATAGATAGATAGATAGATAGATAGATAGATAGACAGATAGATAATAGAGGTAAATAGATGACAGAAGAATTAGTTGATGATAGATACATAGATTTTTAAAGTACTTATATTCTGTGTGTGTGTGTGTGTGTGTGTGTGTGTGATTGTGTGTGTGATTGTGTGTGAGTACATCACATGCATGCAGAAGCCCATGGAGTTCAGAAGAGGAAACAGATCCCATGAAACTGGGGATACAGATGTTTGTAAACTACTATGCAGGTTCTGGGAACCAAACCCAGTTTTTATCAAAAGCAGTCAGGGTTCATAAACATTGGACCCACTCTCAGCCTCAGCCCCAAATAAAGAGACATTGATTAGAGTGATATTGTTTTTTCTTTGTATAATGATAAAATCTGTTATTCATCAACAGAAATTAACTTTATGATCTCTGAAAAAATAGAATCCTACCTTGCCATGTTCTTTCCATGTATGGATAGATGAATAATTGATATATGATAAATATCTCAAATTTATCTCTGATGATATCCACATAACTTTAGAACTATTATCTATACAAGTCTTCAAAACTTATAACTTAGCCTTAAAATTTTTAAAGAAAAATGATTACTCTTTGAGAATTTGTACGTGTGTCTTAGTTAGGGTTTCATTGCTTTTAAGAGACACCATGACCATGACAACTCTTTTTTTTTTTTTCAAGTGCGTAATGAATACTTTACTTGCTTGGTCCAAGGTGGTTGGGCATGACATCATGACACTTGAAACATGTGGTAGAAGAGGTCTTCTCATTCCAGACAGGAAGAAGAAAGTGAAGAATGGATTTGCAGCCAGGCATTACACTCAAAATAATGGCCTACTTCCTCCCGTGAGTCTCCAATGTCCACAGGTCCATCACCTCTTAGCAGTCTATTCAATACATTTTTTTGTGGTGCTGAGGATTGGATTTTCTGTTTCACACATGCTAGATATGCAGTCTACCACTAAACTATATTCCCAACTCATATCCCCTAGACTGCTCAAACTTTTAAACTACCAATGGATTAAATCATTTACTAGGTTAGAAACTTTCTATTTAACTTTCTGTGGAAATCCCCTCATAGACATACCTAGTCCTTTATTAAATGTCTCCTAGGTGTTTCTCAATCAAGATCAAGATGAACTCTGAAGTCAATACTCAAATATTCACACATTATAAAGCTGGTTCTTCCTGGGGGCTGCCTCAACTTTGCCCATCCTCTTTTTTTTCTATTTGGCACTGTCCTAAAAGTAAAGTACAGACTTCCTCTGCTGTGTTTCAACTTTATGTCCCTGTCACAAATTGAAAAGATTTATAGGCATATTACTGTATACATTTCCTGATATAGATTGCATGTTTTTATAAGTTCCTATCACGTGAACATTTTGGGATTGAAAAATGAAAATTTGAGTTGTGACCCAAGCTTTGATATAAAGGAATTGGAGAAGTTTTGGAACATTTTTTTAAACTTCTCAAAACTTCAATTACCATGCGAAATGAACAACTAGACAACGAGTTTTTTTAAATTTTAAATTATAGTTCTCCACACCATTTGTCCTCATTTCAAAGGCTCAAGTTTAAAATTTTTGCAAAGCAATTCTATGTCCATTTGTTAAAATGTGTCTTGTCTCGGTTGTACAATTTGATTCTAGTCCTTTCTTCTGGCTCGAGGGTAGGCAGCTGGAACAACAGCCATTTTATAGCACCTGATGTCACCAAAGATTGACACTGTGTGAATGTGCTGATGACACACCGAATTCCAAGACCTGAACCATCTCTTGAAATCCATTCTTACTGTGAATGACAGAGTTCACAAAGGTGAAAAGCGATTTGAGTTATTAACCCTTAGAGATAACGCTCCTCGGGAAATTTTGTAGGCACTCTTTTCATAATGTGTAAACTCACACATTCAATTGACTTCTTTAAAAGATTTTCGTTTTCAGTATTTTTGTCTAAGCTACCTCTTATCTGTCAAAATACAGAGTCTTTCTCTAAAGCATTTTTGTACTTCTAATATTCAAAAGGGACTAAAATGTGTTCCCTGGTGTTTCTAAATTTTAAATCTTTTATTTCACAAGAAAAGTGCATATAAAGAGAAGGCATTCCATAAGCAAAATGCTTGTCTTTTCAAACAGAGGAGTATTTAAGCTCTCAGAAACCAGGTGCTTTTGTACCAGATTTAATGATATCATTAAACAGAATGAAACTGTGAAATGAGTTTTACAATTCTGTGCGTGTCTGTCAGATGATTATATAAACTGTGGTCCAGGAACTCATTTTAGCAGACTAAAGTTTCAGAATATTATAAAAATGCTAATAAAATAAGTTTTGTATGTTTCTGATTATGACCTTTTTCGGGTCACGTATTTGTAAAGGAGTATTAGCATCCCTACCTTTTTCAGTAGTCTGAAGTTAGTTTTTTATGTAGATGTTTTGAGATGTTTATACATGAGGGGTTTTAAGAATTTTATACATGAGAGTACTATATTTACATCATTTGCATTCCTCCCTGGACCCCTTCCCCAGCTCCCCTCACATTCCCCCTTCCCTCTCATTGCATGACTTCTATAATTATTATTGTTACACACACACACACACACACACACACACACACACACACACACACACACACACACACACAGATGTACACATAACCCACTGAGCTCCTTTAGTGCTGCTTGTATGTCCATGTATTTAGAGCTGACCTTTTGGGATTGGATAGCCTATGGGGGGAGGGGGACTTATCTCTGGAGAAGATTGATTCTGCCTCTCTCAGCAGCCACGATTGGCTGTAGTTCTTCATCTATACGTGAGGCTCATGAAATTTCTCTTATCTTTATTGGCATAGGTGTTATATATTTAATTATCATTATTTTTGGATCTTTAATTCTTCAGTTTTGAGTTTTACAAACTGCATTGTCAACATAAATTTCACCACCTCCTTTGCTAGTGCCCTGCCCCATTTGTCCTGACAGCTCCCTTGTTATAGCATTAGCCACTCCCTACTACCATCAGAATGAAAGGCAACAACCTTGCCTTCCAAGAACTTAGGAGAAATTAGAGTTCTAGAAAAATAAACAAGATTAAGAGCATTATGACAAAGGATTATATTTAGAGATATTAAGAATGCTTTAGACCCCAAAATGACATGAGGAGAATTCCTTCTTCCTGCTGCTGAGATGGGTCTCAAGCCATGTCTTCATACCTCACATTTGGTGAGCCTCATCTAGCTTCCAAAGGTTTTCATAGATGCTTCATTTAATTCTTAGGACAATCAGGGGAGTTAGAAATCATAGAGCTTAAAATGAGGAAGGAGCTGAGGGTTCTGTTGAGTAGCAGGGGTGAAATGCCTAACTGTGTGAGGGCAGAAGGGACTATGGTCAAATCTTCTGCATGAAAGAAAAAGAGAGAAGGAAGGAAGGTAAAGGGAGGGGAGGGGAGGGGAAGGAGGGACCACTGCTCTTCTCTCCTCATGCATATCTGGAGCAATCGGGCTTTTAAGGTGTATAAGAACAGAGAGACTATGATTTAAAAAAAAAGATAGAGAGGAAAGATAGACAAGGAGAGGAAATGGGACAGAGAGGAAGGAAAACGAGAGAAGGGTAGGGGACAGGAGAGGGACAGGAAAAGAAAAGGGAAGATGGAGGTTTGGATATTTTTACTGATTTTTTTCAAAGATGCATACACAATGAGTATACGACATGGCTCAGCTTTCCAACCCCTTTTTCAGTGTCATCAAATATTGCCCTAGAAATGTGGCATTAGTTTATGATGCTCTCCAATCACTGTATCTTTTATAAATGGAAATTTCTGAAGGACTTAAAAACGTTACCTTCAGGAAAAGACGGGATAAAGCCTAGGGATGTGCTCACTTCCACATTCCTTCATCATGCAAAGGTTAACTACAGAACAGAAGCCGTCTGCCTTGACAGTTTAATGGAGCTGGAATAAGCGGCATTTTGCCCCTGCTCCAAATTGCAGGTATTTTAAGTGTCATGTCTTTTTAAATGATGAAAACAAAGTTTTAGAAGAAAACAAGATTTCTGTAGAGTTGGAACTCCCTTTGTCCTCAGAAGCCCTATCCTGGGCTTGGCTCTACATTTAGCAAGTCAGTTCTAGAAGGAACAGATTTCTGGCAGCTGCTCAGATCTGACCATCTATCAAGTCTCTCACCTAGAAAGAGCCCTTACCAAACTGCAGCTGTTATTTGGACAGCTATTGTAAAAGGATTCATTTCAAGAAGGCAGGCTGTTCTTTTTAAGTGAGGGTGGAAGCTTAGCAAATATATTGTGCTGCTGTGTGTGTGTGTGTGTGTGTGTGTGTGTGTGTGTGTGTGTGTGTGTGTATACATGCACACCTTTATGCAGGTGTTCATGAAAGGGTGTGTACATGTATACAAATACACATGAGTGTGGAAGTCACAGGACAATATCAAGAGTTATTCCTTAGGTGCCAGTCACCTTGATTTTTTTTTTTTTTTTTTTGAGATAAGGTCTCTTGCTGGTTTGGAGCATGATGTAGAATACCTTGGCCGACCAGGGAGCACCCAAATTCCACCTGTCTCTGCCTCCTCAGTGCTGGGATTAGAAGTGTGTATCACCACACATAACTTTTCTATCTGTCTTTTCTTTCCTTCTTTCTTTTCTTCTCTTCTCTTTTCTTCTTTCTTTCCTTCCTTCCTTCTTTCCTTCCTTCCTTCCTTCCTTTCTTCCTTTTTTAACATGAGCTCTAAAGATTGAACTGAAGTCCTCACGTTTGCTTTGCAAGTACTTTACCAAATTATCTACCTCCCCAGCCCTGATTACATTTTAGGAATGGTAGGGAGAAATTTTTCAGTTATCTCTTGCATATATATGTGTAAACCCCCCACACACACACACAAATCTAACTGTGTAAGTGGTTCTTAAAATCTCTTCATCTTTTAATCCTTCCAACCAGATAGCTCTAGTGGAGATAAGGCACGTGATGTGGATGCTGTGTGAGTTGAAAGAATAGACTAAGCTAGAGAGGTTGCTCAGTTCCTAAGAGCACTTGCTTCTATTTTAGAGTTAGGATTTCAGTTCCTTGTACTCACTTTAGTGGTTTACAACCACCACCACCCAACCCGTGCCTCCAGTTTACACACACATACACACACACACACACACACACACACACACACACACACACACACACACGAAAGAGAGAGAGAGAGAGAGAGAGTTAAAAACTAAAATCTTTCAAAATAAAAAAAAAATCAAATGAACTAAGCTCTCCTCTCCAGCATTACTCCACATAAGCCTTGCCTGGCAAACAAACAAACAAACAAACACACCAGGCTTTGGTTAGAACAGCATATGTATAAAGCTAAAAACTGTGTACTGGACAACTCAGCATTTCAATCGAAAAGTGATTGAACTATGACTACAGTATAAGATTTCCATCATCTCTGAGTAGAAATTATTTCCTTCAACTGAGTGCAGCCTGAATGAAAAAAGCATGAACCGCAGGAACAGATGGAGTGAGCTTTGTGTCCACTGAGGTTCAAAAAGAAAAGATTCAGGGCTCAAGGTCATCTCCAGTGTGCATGTGAGAAAAGATAATCCCTCCCCCTCTGAAGCATCTCTCGGCCATGGAAGGAAGAAATAGCCTTTGAAAATTACAGATACATCCCATCAGATAGTTCAGTAGACAAAGCATCTCTTAGTTCCACTTCTTGTCAGCCTTCCCCACTCCCGACCTTGATCACACGTTTCTCCACTGTACGTTAATAGCCAGGTAACTTGATTTGTTTTCTTAAGAACCATTGCAGGGGCTGGAGAGATGGCTCAGTGGTTAAGAGCACTTGAATGCTCTTTCAGAGGTCCTGAGTTAACAATTCCAGGCAACCACATGGTGGCTTGCAACCTTCCACAAAGGGATCTGATGCGCATGAAGACAGAGCATTCACATACATCAAATACATGAATAAATAAATCTTTAAAAAAGAGAACTGTTTCAAGGCAATGATATTAGTGCAAAATGGAATGTGATCTTAATAAAAGTCAAGCATTTTTTTTCTAAAAGATCTAATCATTTTCTTTTTTGGAATATCATTGTGTCTTAAGAGCCTGGATTTGATACATTTTCTATCAAATAACAGAGGGATTCATATTGACTGATCAATGTGACTGTCAGTAATGGTCCACATGAAGAACTCTAGCCAACAGATTCTAGAAATGATCTTGACTTTATAAACTTGCTGTGTGCTCATCATTAGCTGAAATAATGTCACTATGAAGGAAGGTTAATAAGACTTGATAGAGAAAGAACCATGCTATTGCTCGCCCAGCTTTCAAATCAAATAGACTTTAATTCTGCTGAAAGAAGAACTGCCTTTGCTTTTATTTGACAAGGGGAAGACAGTACCAGAGGTCTCTTTTCTCTGTACGAAATTCTAGAATATTTGAAATGCTTTCAGTTATAGGAAAATACAGCTACACCATAACCCAGTATACTTTGCCTCCACACTGGCAAAAATCACTCTATTTTTATTTATTTATTTATTTAATTTATTTATTTTTACCTGATATAGAAATAGTAAGGTATGCTAATCTTACAGTATATTTTTAAATAAAAACCTATCCAATTTCATCTCATGAAATCCACATTGGTCAACCAATCATTAAACATTTGAACTTTGAGATATACAACAGGCAAACCCAGGAAATTATTATGCAGAAATAATTTGCATACCATCTTCCATTCTCTCAAACAGTTAGTGAATTTAGTGTCATTGCTGTATTTTCCTAACTGTTTTAGTTTCGTTTCCGTTTCTGTGATACAATACCCTAGCAAAAGTGATTTAGGGCAGAAATAGTTGATTCTATCTCATAATTCAGGTTATGGTCTATCATAACAGGGAAGTCATAGTGGCAAGGACCTAAAGTAGCTAGTCACATCACGTCCACAATCAGGAGCATAGAAAAACACACAGGTGCTTACTGCTCAGTTCATCTTCTCTACTCTTACACAATTCAGGACCAAACCCAGGGAATGGTGTCATCCACTTTTAGTCTGGATCTTTACACACAATTAACATAATCATGACCATCTCCCATAGATATATTCACAGGCCAACCTGGTCAAGACATTCCCTCATTGAGGGCCTCTTCCTAGGTGAGTCTAGGTTGTGTCCAGTTGGCAATTAAAACTAAACATAGAAAAAATTAACTTATGCTTTCCTTGTGAAGTGACAATTTGCCCACCTGGTATGTATTTCTGTTTTTCCCAGTAGGAGCACCCTGATTTTATTGAGCTTGAAGAAAAGCCAGCCCCAGGTTGTCAGCAGAGGCAGTAACTGTCCCTTGGGTCTGAACTAGTCAACATCATTGTTCACCTTCCTCGTCTTATAGATTTTTTAAAGAGACTGATTCACTTAAGCCCAGCATAATGAAGTCCATAAATTTAATTTAAAGATTTGCTACAAAGGTACTATTCCTTCAAAGAGAAGAGAAATGTCATTGACTCCAAATCTCAGGTGCTAGTTGGGGGCTCAGAATGGATTGACAGAGCGCAGCCTAACTCCAAAGGATGTGCCAAAGATGAAATCTATCCAGGACTTTTACATTCCCGGAGAAGATCAGGGGTTCGGGTGGGGTATCTGTGTGCCTGTGGTATGTGTATTGGGGTATGATTGTCTGTGTGCATGTGGTATATGTGTATTTGTATATGAGGTGTGTACATGTGTCTATATGTGTGTGGTGTGTCATGTCTATGTCTATGTGGTGGGTGTGTTATGCATGTGTGCACATGTGCGTACACATCGATGTCTGTGTGTCTGTGAGTCTGGGTCTTTGTGTGAGTGTGTCAAGATTTCCTCTTACAGCTTAACCTAGTCTCGGCTATAGTTTGATGTTGTTGTTATTATTGTTACTTGTAGCAAAAGTTAGTACCAGTACTATGAAGACCCAACACCTAATTCTTGGAGTGAAAGACAAAATTCAAACACAATAATATCTTTACAAAAGCTCTCCAGTTCCAAGACAGAACAGCAATGCATGGAGTGTGTTCTGACTCCAGTCATGAGTGCTAAAAAACTAACTTAAGTGTGCTGGGTTCTTCACAAGTTACTTTTTAAAAAATATAATAGCTTTTTTAAATATCAATAATATTTATCTTGCACTTAATATTAAGAGATCTTTGTGGCAAATAGACATGGCTGAAAGTTTGATTTGATTGAAAACATATAATTAACCTTGTAGAATATACATGTATATTCCACATCATGTATATTCTACAAGATTAATTATATGTTCAGTTATTGAAATATAAATAACTTAAGAGAAAAACTTAGGTTGACACAAAGTAATTGAGACCTGAAAGGTAAGAGATTTTTTAATTCAACTGTAACAACTTTCAAATATATGATTAATTCTATTTTTTTTTTTTTTTTTTTTTTTGGTTTTTCAAGACAGGGTTTCTCTGTGTAGCTTTGCGCCTTTCCTGGAACTCGCTTTGGAGACCAGACTGGCCTCGAACTCACAAAGATCCACCTGCCTCTGCCTCCCGAGTGCTGGGATTAAAGGCGCGCGCCGCCACCGCCCGGCGATTAATTCTATTTTTAATGATATCAGATTTTATTGGCAGTTTAGATCAGCTTCCAATGTACAGCTATTACTGCTTCCTTGCTTGAAAGAGCATAAATAAATTACTTCTTCAATTACCATTGGCTGCATCTCATTATATATGCTAATTTGTCAGTAAACATTTCTGTCATTATGAGATGTCCATGCTTGCTCATTAATGGTAGTGATGACTAAACCTAGCTACACACACTCCAGCCTACCTCCAAACCAGAGAAAAGCTCAAAGTTACTCATTATAAAGTATACCCAAGAGGGAAAACTGACTTCTCTTTGATTTTACAGTCTCACTGGAAAATCATTGCTGCATTTAAACATGATTAATCATTCATATTCATGTTAAAAAACTAAACATCACAGAGAATTCTTTGCTGTGAGATGTCTTTCCTTATGCTGTGAATATGTGTTGCTCCCATTGGTTAATAAATAAAGCTGCATTGGCCTATGGCAGGGCAGAATGAAGCCAGGTGGAAAATTCAAGAGAGAGAGAGAAGAAAGGTGAGGTCAGAGCAGATGCTGCAAACAGGCACCAGGAGAAGCAAGATGTGAGAGAACAGTTAATGCCATGAAGCCATGTGGCAAAACATAGATTAATGGGAATGGGTTTATTTAAATTGTAAGGGCTAGCTAGCAAGAAGCCTGAGCTATAGGCCATACAGTTTGTAATTAATATAAGCCTCTGAGTGATTATTTTATAAGTGGCTGCAAGAGCTCAGGTGGGAGAGATTTGTCCAGACCACAGGCCTAGGCAGGACTGAGAAACTTCCCCCTACAATTCTTAAAGAAAAATATAATTTGAATGGCATCTCAAGGGCACAGAGTCTGTGGTTTGCTATTTCTACTTAAATTTCCCTACTGGCTATCTTCCCAAATGGTTGCCAGTACCTGCACACTCTCCTATGTGTTTATTTATTAATTGCTTAATATTGCTGTGCACATCAATCATCTCTAATATTTTTTAATAATAAGGTATAGTACTTGGCATATCCTCCAGATCATCCTGTTTACATTTGCTATTTCTCTAACTTAAATTTATATAGCTAGAATTAGAGTGTTTGAAAAACAGGAAGTATTCCTTGTTTAAACTGTTTCTGATAAAAGATATACGAACATCTTTTTGTATACTGCACACACCTTTTAGAAGAATATAGTATTTGAGTCTCTTAATTCACATATTCACATGGTTGAGTCACAACCTAAAAAAACATAATAAATATAGTCATTCTCTTGGGAAAAATAATGAAATATATGTGTGACAAAGGACAAAAATGTTAAAAATTAAGATAACTATCAAAAATTAGAATTAAAAATTGTAATGTAAATTTATGAATGGCAATAAATATCACATATTTTTATAAAGTACTTACAATATGAATATCAAATTATCTAATATATTAATTAAAATTTTGTCTTCCAAATATGTAAGAGCTAAAACATTAAAAATGAATGAATAAAGTATCAAAGGTGTATGTAAGAGCTAAAACATTAAAAATGAATGAATAAAGTATCAAAGGTGTATGTAAAAAGACAATAAAGTCAGAAGAAACTGAATACATACTAATTATAGGGAAACATTTATAGTTAATAATAATTTGAAAATTATTAATAATTTAAATTTAATCAATAATTTAATTTATTATAGTTGTTAATAATTTTTAAATTAAAATGAAAACAAAGTTCTCTTTGTAAGCTTTGTGTTTGTAAATGGCAATAATTAGTACTTATGAAGATCTGAAATTTGGAAAAGTCACTATAACTAATTAGGTTCATGTATCAAAGCCCTTTCAAGGAAAAAAATCAATATTTACCTGGGGGAGAGGTAATTACCACCACATGTAGAGATTTATACAGTATAGTATTGTAATATAATAATACAAGCTAGAATCCAAAATCTAATCTAGTAAGTATGACTATTTAAAGTTAAAGCAATAGGGAATCATACTATTTTTATTTACCTAAAATATATATATACCTATAAGTGTATTATATAATATCCATAGACATATACAGAGACACATATATAACTAAATGAAGTTATGCGACTTAGGCTAGCAATACTTCCCCACAAGAGTCATAAACTTTCTAACAAAAACTCCTAATACCAAGCATGAGAAACCCTTTCAAGTTGATGGTCAAGGGAATCCAAGACACTCCCAATCAATATCCGCTATTGTCATTATCCTTGGTTGCCTACCAGAGGTTGAAGATAAATCTATATTGTTGAAGACTGTGGGAGGTCAGCTCCCACTTTTTAAAGGGGTTCCTATGAGGAGGGAAGAGGAATAAGAAACTCTTAGATAGAAACACAGTGAAGAGGAGAAAGACAGAAACACAGGATAACTTTGGGAGGACCTGGATCAAAACTTAATGGCCTCTTCTGCCTCTTCAAAAGGGCTTTTTATAACAATACCAAGGGGTGGGGCAAAAGACACCCTCTTTCTAGATCAAAGCACACCATACAGCAAGTAAAGACCCTTCCAAACACCTGGTAACCACGCCCATGGTCAAATCATCCCCTTATGTAGCCCTGCTGAGTAAAGCGAGCTCAGATTCTTGGACCCTGAGTAAGTTCTCACGAGGAAACCTCTGTGGGTCTCCCTTCTTAATATTTTAAAGGGCCCCTCAGACCCCTCAGATAGACTGTGCCTGCCTTAGTCATCTTCTTCATTAATCAGCCTTACCTGTCATGGAGATACACTTTCCATCAAGTGTACTATGTCTTAGGTTGGGAGCTAGCAAGAAGGATTTACCGGTCTCTAGCTACCAGCCTCTGGAAGGGGAAAGTATAGAGCTTAACCCAGCTCTGACTCCGGTCCCTTCTAAGAGCTTGCAAGTAGTTGGAACAGCCACAGCAATACCTAGGGCTGCCACACCCCTTAGGAAGGGAGGAGAGGATGACCAAGATGGAATGTCTTTTTTGGATGGGCCTATGATGTCTATTAAACTCTTGATGCAAATGCATCAAATAAATCAATAAACTCCTGATGCAACTGCATCAAACTTAAAGACTCCCTTGGCTTCACCAAACCATGGTTCATCAATATCAACAGATTAACATAATTCTAGTATGAATATTACTATACATATTTACAATTCTTAGAAACTTAGATTCAAAAGCAAACTCTCTATAGGATTACTTTCCAAACTTTAGCAAACATTCAAAAGAGATCTCTTAACAGAATTATTTACATTTTCTTCCAACAAGACAGAGAATCATGAGTCACCATAGTTAAAATTGTAGGTGAACTCAAAACTGTTTCATTTCTGAAGTTTGATCAAAGTCCATTTTAATAAGTCTTAAAGTTCCCCCTGAAAGTTTTAAATCAGAGCCTAATTTAATTTGTCAGTGGCTCTGGAGTCTCTGTATCCAGTTCCCTCAGCCCTCGGATTCAGCAAGCGCTGCTGCCAGGGGGATGTAACACTTGGAGTGATGCTGTCCCCCACAACCACATTCCCTGCTGGGCCCTCCCATCCATTCCAGAGCTGGTCACAGCACACTGTCATGGTGGATGTTCACCCAGTGGCAGCCGGTTGCTGGCCAGGGGGCGGTCCCTTTACCCAAATGTTGCAGCTCCCCTGAATACAACAATTCAACTAAATTCAATCAAACAAGCGGCTCTTCACTCTCAGCCACAGAGGCACTTTCAGTTAGCTTTCCCTAGGAGAGCTGCCCTAGGATGAAGGTGGAATTACCATACTGAGCTGCTGTAATTCTTAGAAAACTTTCTGATCAGCTAGTAGGAATCAGGAACCATCTCTCTCTCTCTCTCTCTCTCTCTCTCTCTCTCTCTCTCTCTCTCTCTCTCTCTCTCTCTCTCTTAATAGTATTTTTATTTTATAATTAACTTAATTTCACATATCAGCCACGGATTCCCCCGTCCTCCCTCCTCCCACCCCCCAGCCCTCTGCCCCAATCCGGACTCCCACCTCCTCCAAGGCAAGGTCTCCCCTGGGGATTCAGCCCAGCCTGGCAGACTCAGCCAAGGCATGTCCAGTCCCCTCCTCCCTACACCTAGGCTGAGCAAAGCGTCTCAGTACAGGCCCCAGGCTCCAAAAAGTCAGCCCATGCACCAAGGACAGGTCCTGGCTCCACTGCCTGGGGGCCTCCTAAATAGTTCAAGCTGATCAACTGTCTCACTTATCCAGAGGGAACCATCTCTCTCTCTCTCTCTCTCTCTCTCTCTCTCTCTCTCTCTCTCTCTCTCTCTCTCTCTCTCTCTCTCTCTCTCTCTCTCTCGCCTCCCATCTCTCTTAAAGGAGCTGTGCATTGGTTTGCTGCTAGCTGTTAGAAGTGATGCACTGCCAGGCTCCATTTCATTCCAGCTTTTACAGTCTCAGTCCTCGAATACCAAACGTCAAGGAAACCTTTGTCCCAAACTCCTTCTCAGCAGTCTGCGGGGAGGGGAGGGGTCTTAGTCTCCTGCTTTCCCCAGACTGCAGGATGGAACATAGATGTCAGGAACACCAGTTCGCCTGTTCTTCACGGCAACTCCTCTGGGGGAGTGTCAGCAGCGGCAGTGTCCCCAGGGCTGGAGTCCCTCTGCTTCAAACACTGAACCAAGCTCTCAGGCAGCCACCGAGCTTCATTTTCATCTTGTGAAAAAAACACAAACACGCCCTCGACCCCATATTAACACAGGGTAGGGACCCTTCCATAATCTCAAGCAAGACTCTTTCCATTTCACCTGAGCAAAAGTCGCTCAGGTGCCATCATGTCAAAATCTATCCGGGGCAGATTGCGCACAAACATCCACATTCAAAAAATTCAGAACAAAAAGAGCGTGATTCAATGCATTATGTGGTGGCTGAGAGTACAATTTCCCTTCTCAGTTTTTCGAAGCTGCATCTTGAGACTGCCATGGGCTCTTTCCACTGTGCCTTGTCTTTGAGTATTATAAGGAATGCCTATTTGGTGCTCAATTTGCAATTGGGAACAAAATTGCTGAAATGATTTACTTCTATACCCAGAACCATTATCAGTTTTAATAATTTTCGGTATCCCCATATAGGAGAAACACTTCAGGCAATGAGCAATTACATGTCTTGTGGCTTCTCCAGATTGTGCACCAGCCATTAAAAATCTTGAGTAGGTGTCAATGGTTACATGTACCTATTTTAACTTGCCAAATTTCACAATATGAGTGACATTCATTTGCCATAAATGATTAGGAAGAAGACCTCGAGGGTTTACCCCCAAGTGAGGTACAGGAAAATATTTCAGACACACTCCATATTGTTTAAACTATCTGTCCAGTAACTTCCCTGGTAAGATTGAATTGCTTTCTTAGACTTTTCCTGTTTTGATGATGAAAAGCATGTGACTGCTGAGCTAATTCTACTTGGGATAAGGCGATCATCCATGTTAATTGGTCAGCAGTTGCATTACCATTGGCTAAAGGACCAGGAAGATTGGAATGAGCTCTAATGTGACCCAGAAAGCACAGCAGCTTTCTTTGGTGAATAGCATCTTGAATTAGCTGAAACAGTCTAACCTGATTGTTACTAGTCCCAGTGCATGGAACAGTTTCTATAACTTGAAGAGCCCTATAAATATATTGACTATTTGTATATAAATTAAACGAACTATCTACAAGAAACAGAAAAACCATATTCACCACGCATAATTCCACTATCTGTGCAGAAGCTGGGGTTGTTTGTACTTCATAACTTTTTCCATTGATAATATAAGCAGTCCTCCCATTTAAAGAACCATCAGTAGAAACTAGCATAGCATCTCTTATGGGATCTTACATCACAATCTTAGAAAATATAGATGAATGTATTTGAGTGAATTCTAACAATTGATCCCCTGGAAACTGATTATCAATTTGACCTAGAAACTGAGAAAAGGCAATTGCCCAAGAATCATTATGTTAAAAAGCCAATCAATTTGCTGTTTTGTAAAAGGAACACTGTTCACACTTGGTTCTTTGCTGAAATAACGTCTAGATTCAATCCTGCTTTTCTGTACCAAACAAGCTACAGCTTCATAATATGGATTTAATGCCTTAGCTGGTGAAACAAGAAGATGTAACCATAAAAAGAGGACTGTTTTGCCATTAAATTACTGTAGGAGTATGCCTAGTGGGCAAGATATATGCATGCCAAGGTAGATCATAATTAATATAACATACTTGCTGATATTGAATAGCATTCTCAACCTGCAAAAGAACCTGTTGACCTTTTTCAGTTAACTGTCTAGGTAAATTAGGATCACTGTCTCCTTTTAAAATATCAATTAAAGTTTCCAAATTACCTGTAGATAATTTTAAATAAGGTCATAACCATTGAAGGTCCCCTAATAACTTTTGAAAATCATTTAAAGTTTTTAACCCATCCTTTCTTATTTCCAATTTCTGAGGCTTTAGTTCCTTAGGGTATAATATATATCCTAAATATTGAAAAGGTGACTGTCTTTGCACTTTCTCTAGAGCAATAATTAACCCTGCATATGTAAGACAGTGCTGAAGTTGTCCTAAGTTGTCACAAAAAATTTCTCCATCTTTATGTGCAAGCGAAATATCATCCATATAATGAATAATGTAAACTTTCTGAAATTGATCTCTAACTTTTTGGATAGCTTGAGCCACAAATTTGTGACACAATGTTGGGCTATTGACGAATCCCTGGGTCAAAAACCTTCCAATGAAATCTTTTCATGGGCTCTTTAAAGTTAACTGAGGGAAGCTAAATGCAAATCTTTGACAGTCTTGGGGAGCCAAAGGGATGGTATGAAAAACAATTCTTTAAATCCCAAATAATTTTGTAAGTATCTTCTGGTATGGCTGTAGGGGTAGGCAATCCAGGCTGCAAAGCTCCCATTGGCTGTATGGTCTCATCAATTTTCCTTAAATCCTATAATAATCTCCATTTCCCCAACTTCATTTAGGAGAATTCCAAGGTACGATATGACCACTATCCAACTCTTCCTGTACTAACTGCTAGATGGTTTGCATTTTTTCTTCTGTTAGGAGCCATTGATCTATGCACACAGGATGGTCAGATTTCCAAGTTATAGGATCTGCAGGGAGTATAGGCTGCTTAATGACCCTTCCTAAAAATACCCTATTAGCCTTTTCTTTAGGGAGCAAAGATGAAATCTGACCATCACTATTTTTTTATTAATTTGTGGGTCAGGAACCCTTTGTTTAGTGATAACTGTATTGGGGTTATATGACTATACTACCATATGGGTCATAACATCTTGACCCCACAAATTTACAGGCAACTGAGGGACAATGTATGGCTGAAAAGTTCCTTCATGACCTTCTACATCTTTCCAGGAGAGTTCATTGCTATTCTGCTCAGGAAACTGGGTTTGACCAATCCCTTTTTGCTGTGTAATAGTTTCCAACTTTGGCTGCATGGAAGGTCATTGACTAGCAGTAATAACAGACAAATTCACATCCATGTGTAAAAGACCTAGAAAACTTTTTCCTTTAATAACCAAAGTAAGTTCTGGATGCTGTGGACCTATGGCTTGTAACCAATAGGCATCTGACAAACCAAATTCATCTTCTCCTCTCTTATCCCTTTTAACTGGATTTTTTGTTTTTACCTGAGAAAGTACAGTTGACTGTGCAAGTGTCTGGCCTGTCTTTATTACAGAAATTCTCTTGGTAAATGAGTCATTACCTTAATTTTTTCCACATAATCTGCGTCTATTACTCTAGGAGCAACAAAGACCCCCTGCATGGTGATACTACTTCTTCCCAGCAATAACCCTACATTGCCTTCCAGCAAAGGCCCATAAACACCAGTAGGGAGTGCCTGCATCCCAATTTCAGGAGTCAAAACCATATATACAGAAGAGCTGGGATCTAATCTAGCACTACCTGTGGTTGCTCTCTAGAGGTCCTGAATAAATTTCTTTACTGGGAGACCAACTGTGGAATTACCCCAAAGATCTACTTTGTTGGGGCCTGGGGCTGGCTCCTCCATCCATTTCCCTGAAATGGATTCCCCAGCGTATCCATCCTTAATAGACCTCTATTAGCCCAATGTGTCCCTCTTTGGCATCTCAGGCACAGCCCAAGGTCCTTATTTGCCCTTAAGCTCCCCCCCTTAAGCTTTTTCCCCTTTAAGGACAACTCTTGACATGGTGTTCCATCTGGCCACACCCAAAGCAACTTCCCAGTGGTCTGACAGCTTTTCCTTACCTAGAGCCATAATTTCTTTGCTGGTAAAGAACATCCTTGACTGTTTTTCCCTGTAATGCCACAGCCATGAATATCCCCCGATTATATGAAGGCCTTATATCTAGCAAGATCTAATATAGTCAGAGATGTTTCCTTTCTTTCTAAAAGGTCCCAAAGTGGCCTGACAAGTGGCATTAGCATTTTCATAGGTGAGCTGTTTAACAAGCAGAAGTCCAGCTTCTGAATCTCCAATTAACCTGCCTGCTGTTTGCCTAGAAACAAAATCCTGAAACAATTCATCAGGCCCGTGCCTTATTTTTGATAAATTCTCCTTTTTTCTTCCCAGCAACAGAAGCTTATTCTGGGCCCTTTTGCCAGCTACATTAACCTAAGCACACACTGCCACACCAAAATTTAACTGTTGACCTGTCTCCCAATAAGGAAGCATATCAAAAGGAATGGGAATCTGATGGACTTGATTTATTTCAGCTGTGGGCTGACATTGCTCCACAAACTTGCTTTTCCACAATAAATTATCTCCACCTCACAGGCAAGCTCTGGCCATTTATTTCTGGTCACCAGGAGGCAGGACTTCTAAAGAAAGGCTTTCTAACAATGCTTGTGTAAATGGAGCCATTGGACCATATTGATTACATGCTGCTTTTCATTCCTTCAGTTGTTTAAAAGGAACTGGAACATGCACTCCAGATATTTTTCCTGGGCATCCTGCTGCTCGATTATGGGGAACATTTGAAATCCTTGCACCTCCTCCCCTCTGCCATCGGCTTCTCTGATACTGGCTTGAAGGGGAGGCGCCGGACTAGCAGTGAGGGCTTGCCACGGTCTGGGAGGCTTTTGCGACAGGGCCACTATGAGTGACTTTGCCATTCTGATAGATGAACCTCCAGGTGAGTCTAATTCTGCCCCTACAGAAGGAAGATGAGTACCCTTCTGAGAAGGAGAGACCTGAAGAGCCTCCAGTTTTTGAGAAAGAGAAATTGCTAAATCTTTCAAGCTCTTCAGTTCCTCCCTTGTCTCATTGCAAGACTTCCCTTCCTTAAACTTGGCTTTATGGCCAAGAGGGAACTGGCCCTGAATAAACGATGTTGTAAAAGTGTCCTCATCTAGGGTAGTTCCAGCAGAGCAGAGGGTTTTGTTCCATCCATATCCATCTCAGGGAAAATTCGCTCCTGCCACTCAGGACTTAGATCTAAGCTGTCCCAAATTAATGCCCACAGGTCAAAAGCTTCTGTGGGAATCTCTTCTGGCCCATGTTCCTCATAATATTGTTGCATTTCAGCTCTAATTCTCCCCCAGGAGTCTGTGTCCAGAGTCCCATAGTCAGAAAACCAAGGAAACAGTTCCTCTACGAACTCCAAGAACCTCTGTACTTGTTGCTATTCTACCTCATCTCCCCTAGTTTTCAAACTCTCTACAAGTGATTATTCAAATATCTGCTTACTATTTCCCTGCCCCACAGCAGCTTTTCTTTCTCAGACTGCTAAATCAGCAGTGGCTGCTTGCTCCTGGATGCTGTTTTCTATGCCAAGTTGGCATTACAGAAATTCTACTCTTACCCTAAGTTTCTTCCTAAACAATATTTCTATACCTAAACCCTATATTTTTTCCTAATTTAAAGATAGAAATTGAGAGAGAGAGAAAGTGAGAAACCTAGACAGAGACAGATACTTGCTGCAGCCTAACTTTTATTACTTGCTTTGGCTTAATTTTAGCTGCTCTTTATGCAGTTTTTGTTCCCAATGAATAAAACACCACCAAGTTAACCTTAATACAAAACCAGACATGTTCAACTGCTTCCAAGGTGCTCCCTCCCTCACTTCCTCTGCACCCAAGTCCCTAGTTCCGGTGCCATCTGAAGGAGGCCAGATCCCACCTTTTAAAAGGGTTCCTATGAGGAGGAGAGAGGGATAAGAAACTTTTAGGTAGAAAGATAGCGAAGAGGAAAAAGACAGAAACACAGGATAGCTTCAGGAGGACCTGGATCAAAACACAATGGTCCCTTCTGCCTCTCCTAAAGGGCTTTTTGTAACAAAATACCTCCCCCTTGCTAGATCAAAGCACATCATACAGCCAAGTGTAGACCCTCCCAAATCATCCCTTTATGCAGCCATGCTGTGTAAAGCAAGCTCAGATTCTCAGACCCTGAGTAAGTTCTCACTAGGAAACCTCTGTGGGTCTCTACAGAAGATCTGATGCATTTTGGACACAGGACTCAAAGGATTCTAGCTGGATCTGACACAAAAGCTTCTTCCCTGAAGTCTTGCTTTTATAGTACTAGAAGGTGCTATACAAGTTACCAAGGGAGAGAAGAAACCATTAGCCCTATCCAGCCATGATACCCATGAACCGCAACAATGGCCAGCGTGACAAGATATCTCTAAAGGGTATAATAGGGGCACTCATATATTGAGGTAACCAACAGATACCTAATTAGACTTAAGGCCCACTCAATAGAAGGGAAATTAACGCCTGGTACTAGAAACCCAGCCAAATACCCATAGCTAGTGAGGTTATAATTTTTAGAAGAGAATCTGCTACCTCCACTTTGCTAAACAGCACACATCAAAACTGCATTCTAAATACTTGTTTTTGTAGGCACAGGTAAGTATAGCTCTCACTTCCCTTCATAGAGCTTCTCTTGGCAGCAGACAGAGACCATTACAGGAAACCACAACTGTTCAAACACAACTGATCATGGGATATCCAGTAACCAATGGATACCTCTACAACACAACTCCTGCAGCCAAGACCCAGTGAACATCACAAAAAAGGGAGCAGAAATACTATAAGTCAGAGGACCAGGAAGTCTACTGTGAGATTGTCTCCTAGAAATGACAGGAAAGCTACATTCATGATACATCAACAATATGGCTGCCCAAACAAGACCCGAACAAGGACATTACCAATAGACATGCTAACATAGGGAAATCTCCCAAGGAACCATCTCTAGACAAAGACCTACAAGTAACTCATGATGCTGGAGAAAGGGAAAATTAGTCTCCCCAGGGATAATCTCCCTAATGGTTAACCAATAACAAGTGGTAAATCCTGAAACCATATATACAGAAGCAACACTAAAGAGACTCATAAATTGCGTTTATACATTTATATGTATAGAAGTATCAACAGCAGTCAAAAAAAAAAAAACACCATGAATTTGGGAGGGAGCAGGATGGGAGCTGCATGGAAGCATTTGGAAGGAGGGAACAGAAATGAAGTTGCTGCATTTGACTTATTTTTTAAGTTTTAAAAGATGTTTATCTGGCCCAACGAGACAAAAATATTCACATTTACACTAGATAGGAGGTGGGCTCGGGCTCACTGATTGTAGTGCACAGCTGTGAAAAGAAAGCCCAAGCGTGGGTGAAACAAACGTGAGATGACAGAGCAGTGGGACCCTTATGGCACTGCTGAACGATGGAACCAATCAAGAAATATGTGAAACATTTGCCTTATAAAATAATAAGCACCTTTGTCTTATATCAGTTTTAGCTATATTTTATATCATATGAAATACAGGTTCCTAAATGGCTCAAAATGCAGACATAGACTCCAAAAAAACCGCTTTTATTGTCACACCCAACATTGGTCTTAGTTTCTGCCACTCTTAACCATATACATGTCTAGTGCTGTTGAATATCCAAAATAAATTTAGACACATTTGTTCACAGTTCTACATATTTATACTTGATTTCCACTCTTCTTGGAAAGCTCTTCCTTTACTTTTTGTTTCTTACAGTTTTTTTTCCAGATCTACCTAAAATATGATCCTCATCTAGTACGCAGCTGTCCACATCTTCAGTTCCATCTGCAGAAGCCAGATGGCAAGACAAACAGAGGGTTGCAGCTTTCTGAAGAAAGGGTTATATACACCCATTGTTAGGAAATGAAGCTGCTATTAAATTGGAGCAGAAAAGAAAAACAGTGAGGACTTCAAATGGACAAGTATTTAAAATATTAGGACTAGCAAAACCACATCATGATTACCATGTCCCAGGTTCTATTCTGGGGACTTACGTTTATTAACTCATGTAATCCTCATAGCACTCTATGAGTGTAGTAATGTAATGATCATCTTAATTTTACAGAGGAGAGAGTGGAGACCCAAGGGTTTCACATACACAGCTAAAGCAGAGCAATATTCAAAATCAACAGGGTTGGTTCTGCACTTGCGTCCTTAACCATATGCAGAACTGCTTTTAGACACTGCAAAGGGGAGTGGGTATTTTCTATTTTTTTTCAGGTCCTGTGTTAATTTTGCTTATATGTCATGCCTACCTTCTTACTTGCTTGCTTGCTTGTTTGTGCTCAAATTGGTCTCCCCCACTGTCACACAGTTAAGGAACCCCTGCCTAGGAAATGGTGCCACCCACAACGGACTGTGTATGCCCACAACAGTTAATAAAGATAACCTTGAACCAAAGGTAGGTTTAACCTTCAAAGACCTTCCTCTAGTGACCTGCATACACCAGCCAGGCTCCACTTCCTAAAATGCCCCTATATTGTTCAAAATAACCTCACAGCCTGAAGACAAAGTGTTCAAATCATGGGACTATGGGGTACATTTCAGATTCAAACAACAGCATGAAGGAAAATGAGATAACACCGAGGATTAGAAAATAATTAAGGCAGAGATCTGAAAACACATCTGCATACATCCTGAGCAGTCAGAGAACTGGGCATGCCCCCATGGCAGAATCAGACACACTGCTTTTTTTGCTATTGTTGTATGTTTTGATACTAAACTTTCACTGGGCAGTGTTGTTAATTCATGGTCTAATTATTACGATGCCAACACCCCTCTCTCTGTAGTCTCAACATTGACTAGGCTATCATATACTCTCCGGTCTTCAGAGTGTAAATTGTTACTATAGCAATAGACTGTTCTCTTGATTCTCCTTTTTGTTATCTGACTCTAGGGCATCACACTTTGAAGCACCACTAGTCTTGAACTGGAACTTGATATCTTGAGACCTGTATAAACTGTCTTTCCATATTATGTCCTATGTCTACCCACATCTAAACACATGAGGGAGGATCAGGCTCAAAGAGAATCTAAAAACATGGCAGATATGCAGACAATTTTAGTATTAATCTTTCCCAGGGTCTTAGACCACTGCTACAAATCACTGATTTCTTTTTATATGGAAGAATCATGGTTAGTATCTCAACATCCTTCTCTTCTAAGGCATTGTCTTACCATCATAACAGCAGTTACTTGCAAAGCACCAATCCATAGCTAATTGCTGCTTTGACAAAGGACTCTGAACATGTTTTAAAGGCTCTTCAGGAAGAGCAGGTGCTGTGGAAGCAGAAATGGCTGCATCAAAAGCAGGTTTGTGAAAGTGGGTATTGAAAAGGAGCTTGCTGAGACCCAACATCTGCTTTTATCATACCCATCCACCGCGTTATGCCATTTGAGACTGTTGTACCAAATAAGAACTCAACACACATTTAGATCAATGGAAATCAGGGCAAGAATACATGCACAGTGAACTGTGGGCCCATCAGTTTGGGGGCAAAACAATAAAGAGCAAATGATAATAGTGACATAACTAACTTTCCCAGAGAAACCTGATTTCAAATATTGACTTGGCCACCTCATGGCTATACATCTGTGAAGGAGCTGGCTATATTCTTTAGACTTAGTGTCTTCAAATGTCTCCTTCACAGGATGAATCATGGCTCTGTCATAGTTATTGGGGGGAAATTAAACAATATTGCATATGTGTGATTAACTAACAGAGTTGGGGCATGGAAGATGCCGGAGTCCTGCTGTTTTCCCAGATAAAGGGAACAAATAGAGCTATGAGAAGCAGTGCAGTGGGCAGTGTGTCAGGGGCTGGGGGTGACTGCTGGTCCTCTGATGTCCATTCGTGTGAGCTCTGTATATTACCCAGAGATGCTCAGAGCAGAGAAGGGAAAGCTGGCTACAAAACTGATGACTATGTTCCTAACCAGGCATGTCAATCTGCAGCCCACAGGCCTCATGCGCTGCAGGATAACTGTGAGTGGGGCCCAACACCAAACCATAAACAGAGTTAAAACATGAGGTTTTTCTTTTATGACTATTTTGTAACTCAATTGCGCACATTTCAAACTTGAGCTTTGTAGATTCCAGCATCTTGACAGGGTGTTAAAAGTTTGCACAAGCCTACGTGAGTGTCTCACCTCATACTCTCTTTTAAATACGCGAAGACATAAAATATTAATTAGCTACTGTGTGCCTCCAGTTCTACTCTCAGAGGCCCATGCTAGGGCATTTTATCGACACGCTGACAAAGATTCCTTTTTTAACATCAGGAGAGAAGATTTTAGAAATGCTTAAAGACAGGCATTTTAGAATTAAAGGAAATCAGGGTTTTCAGAAAGTGCTTTGATGAATCAAGTCTGAAGACAGGAAACTGTCAGCCTTATAGAATCTGAATCAATCCAGTCCACATCTGAGCCTATGGGAATAAATATCGATTTAAAACAGGATGATAAGTATGGGTTGTATGAAAGAACACCTACTAATATTTGTATTGTACTGTAAAGAGAATGACAGCACATATAGAGGGTGAAGGCTATATGGACGTTATCTTCAGGGTTGAAGTAATAATAAGAAGAAAACGTAGATTTATTCTTGGGGTTTCTTTCCTTTTTGTTTAATGTTAGCACCAAGCATTATAATCACAAATGGATTTGTTCACTTTCATATTGTTTATTTTTAAGTATAGTTTACCATGTATTTAAGGAATATAATATGATATGTCAAGAAATATAAAAAAAAGATATAAAATGAGTTACTAGAGAGAAATACACTAAAGGAAGTCTGCCATGTTTTAAGATCACCTTGAAAGGTCCTACACAGTTTAGAGCAATGTTCTTGACTGTGGCTGCTAACTAATAGATCAATGCAGTCAGAAGCAGCAAAGAAGCATGGGACCCATTAGGCTAGGTATTTTTCAACCTCAGTATTCCATTTCATCTCCTAGAGCCCTCTTACCTTCTGATGCTCTGGAAAGTATTAGTGATATCTGCCAAGCTGAGGAGCTGCCAGTCAAGTTGTTCATTTTATTATTATTGTACATAAATTGTCTGTGAAAATCATCTTTTGGCCCAGGATAATCACATCATGTGTTTTGACTCATCCATACACATGTACAGATGGCATTGAAGGCTGTGGGAGAGCAGAGCTACACAGGACATCTTTGTGCTGTGCAGGAGTCATCCCTCAACCATGCTGCAAGTGCATCAGAAGCCACATGAGCCACACAATATTTAGATATACTCCTATGTTGTCCTTTTCCAATAAATGCTGTATGTATAAAGGAAGAGAAGACTGTGTTAGCTTTTCAAAGTAAGGCTATACTCCTATGTAAAACAGATGACCTCATGACTCGTGGAAGTTTCCAGTGCCTGTATTTCAAGATGGCTTAGAGACAGATGCGTTTCATGGAAGGAAATGGTCAGCTGACTCAGCCTCGCAGCAATAGAAGGCTCTTCAGAGAAGTAAAGCATGTCTATTGTCAGTTTACAAAATGTTTTTAGGGGAATTGTATCCACAGTCATGAAGAAGAGAATTTGGGTGATATATGTATTTATGAGTTTCTCTTTCTCAAATGAAGTGATGAGTCTTCAGGACAAGCTCAATGCCTTTTCTCATTTTCTGTCCCAAATGCCTCAAGACATGAGTATGTGGTAGAGAATCAATTGATCTGAAGGAATGCTGGCTCAAGAAACTAAAAGATATCCATGCCTGGGATGATAAGACAGCTGTGAGAAGTAGAAACACATTTTATAGATATGATGAAGCACATCTGCCTGTGAAATCATTCTCTTTTAAGTGTGGCTCTACTTTAGATGTGTCATCTAGTATCCCGCTATCCATTTAGAAAATGCTCAATAAGTATGTGAAGCTACACTCACTGTTATGTAATAGAGTTGGGTCAAGCTAATTTTGAAAACTTAGAAAACAAGGTAGCTATAAAATGCTTTGTAAAACAGAAGCAGCTTGAGACTGTTTGAAGTTAAATATGGAATGGTCCTGGAATGTCCAGGTCGGAAATGAATCCTAGCAAGAGAAGAAAAAGGAGTTTGGAAATAAATGGGTTATTTTGTAGTCACCTTGGACACTTGACAAACATGGGAAATAATTTCAGAGATAAAAAAAGTACATGCCATCCATTTTAACCCAAAAAGCAGTTTTGTGTGACTATCAATGTCTTTTTCTCCAAACTAAACACAGACATCACGTTAAAGGATCTCACAGTAAAGCCTATTGCTCCAGGTTTATGATCCATCCTAATAGCTGGAAAATTGCGAGGTACTAAAAACAGTTACCTTCTCTTAAACATTAGCCAAGTGTCTCTGAAGCCCTGGGTATACACTAATAAAGTACATATTAAAAGCTAGATGTTGATGCAACATTTTTCTAACAATAATATGTGAAAATAAGATTTCTAGTAAAGGAGGGTGATCTAAATAAAATTACCAAACAATGGGGGAGACTGAGCAATGGATGAGTGTTCCTCTTACTCCACATCCTTGTCAGCATGAGCTGTCAGCTGTTTTGTTGATCTTAGCCATTCTGACAGGTGTAAGTAACTTTGATTGGCATTTCCCTGATGGCTAAGGATATTGAACATTTCTTTAAGTTTTTTTCTCAGCCATCTGAGTTTTCTCTTTTGAGAATTCTCTGTTTAGATCTTTACCCCATTTTTAAATGGGTGATTTGTTTTCTTTATATCTAGTTTTTTGAGTTCTTACGGATATCAGCCTTCTATCGAATGTGTAGTTGGTAGAATCTTTTCCCATTTTGTCCATGGCTGCTTTGTCTGAATGATGGTATCCTCTGCTACAAGAAGTATTTTAGTTTCAGTTGTAACAGATTTCACTGGACAAATCTGGTGAGGAGTTAGAAGACCAAGTGATAACAGAAATGCTTCTTTACTGCTAAGTGACCTGTGCTCACTAGGTTTCAGATTCAATGGGAACTCTGTTGGATGTTGGAGCAGAGGCCACTAGCATAGACAATGAACTTCTAGACAAAGAATTTGTCTACCTTGTATGCATGCCATGAGACTTCTTGTAGGGCCAAGTTCAAACTGTGTGATGGAATACTTTATACAGTCAAAGAGACTTTGAAGAAGAACAGCATCCAGACAGTGCCATGGGTTTTGCTGGCTGCTTTTAGCCAGATTGAAGTGAGAATATGAATCGACAAGAAAGGACTGAAAAACATAGTTTGGCCAGAAAAGGTGTGTTCCAGTTGTATCCAGAGAGAGTTTAGAGACTGATGTCATTACAAAGAGCCAAGTACTTTGTACCAGTAAAGATTTGTGTTGAAGACCTCCCAGAGATTAGAAAGATACAACTGATTTTTACCCTCACAGATGCAAGATTGTAAACTTGTACCAAAGACTTTAATTTGAGAAGAGACAACCTGGGCACCCAATTTGCATAGAGAACTGTCACCTCAAGGTGGTTTCGTCTTTGTCAGCTCTCTGGGCACTCAGTTGTGACCGCAGCATGGTTCAAGTCAGCCTAGGTAAACATCATATAGAAACCAGATTTTAACACAATCTAAAGGACTCATGAGTTATTGGTGCATAGAAAGAAATTCAGATTTCAATGAAAAACTTAGAACAAAAAATTACCAGGTCAGATTTGTCACAAGTTTCTCTTGACTGGGCAATAGGTGAAGGAGTAAGAGTGGAATTAAGCTGTAATGTAAATCCCAGGAAGGTAGAAATGTCAGGAATAGGAAATGAAGACACAGGCAGTGAGTAGAGACAGCTCAGGAGACAGGCTTTGAGTTCCATAACAAGCAGGGGCATACAGGCAGAACTGGACAAGCTTCTCTCTCTCTCTCTCTCTCTCTCTCTCTCTCTCTCTCTCTCTCTCTCTCTCTCTCTCTTTCTGTGTATCTCTCTGTCTCTGTCTGTGTCTCTCTGTCTCTCTCTCTTTCTGTGTCTCTTTCTCTCTCTCTCTCTCTCTCTCTCTCTCTCTCTCTCTCTCTCTCACACACACACACACACACACTCTTGAACATGAGAAGGCCCTTTCTACCCCAGACTCCCATCATGACAGCCTATGCTGTTACCAGAATCAAACTTGTAGTGCCACAGGACCAATAACTGAAATCTCTGAAACTGTGAGTGAAAACAAACCTTTTTACCTTGTAATTTCATGTACCTTAGGTATTTGTCATAGCTGCAGAAAGATGTCTTACAGAGATATTTTGGTATTTTTAAAACTGATGAGAGAAAAACTTTCTTACAAAAAAGTATTATATATAATAATTTACGGGCCTGACTATCTTTGCCAAATAGTCTCTCATTCTCACTCTCACTGTTGCTTTAAAATTATTGTCAGAATTACTCTTTGGTCCATAATATTTTCAGAATCCTTTTGAGCTAGACCCATGCCACCAACTGTCTCTTGTATATTTTGTCTTATCTTAAATTGAGTTCCCTGATAACTGTGTGAGATGAAGCATTAGACTTAGGCTGTCATCAATTAAAAAAAAGTAGGTGCTTTAAACAATAGAAACTAATTTATTACAGTTCTAAAGGATAAAAACTAATTGTTAAGCTATCAACCAATTCTGCTCCTTGTAAAGACTTTCTTCCTAGTCAGTAGATGACCACTCTCCCCTTTACAATTTCTGTGGTCCTTCTTTGGTGTTGGTATTTTTAATTATTGTTATTATTATTATTTATTATTATTGTTGTTGTTGTTGCATGAATCATATCCATTCAGCTCCCCTGCCCACTCTGGAAGAGCATTTTTAGCTACATTTGTAAGAAAATAGAGACAGGAAATTGTGGCAAAGGAGATGGACTGCGGTATATTCTTGCCTAAGGCGATGGGCCAGTGATACCTGGGCACTGAAGACAGGATCTGAGCAGATCATCAAGAGTTCTATTTCACCACATCACACATTTAAAACTTCAGTGCAGTCATTATTCTGCCTGGGAAGCTCTTCTCCTGTTCTCCTGATCCACCCTCTTTCCTACTATATATCATACTCAGCCAAATTGGGAGAGGTCTCCTCGTGATACATATTCATAAATTCCTGTATTTTCCTTCATCCAGTTAATCATAGTTTTAATTATAGGATCATTGGTGTGGTTGTTGTGTTAAAGTCTACTTTCTTTGTCACACTTTAAGCTCCCAGAGGGAGAGTCTGACATTTTTGTCCACCATCTCACCTCCCATGTCTAGAGGAAGACCTGGTATGTGTTAGTGCTGATTCAATATTTATTTTAATTAATATTGCTTTGATGAGTTACTGCCTAGGATGTAGTTCACCACAAAAAAAAAATGGCATCTGTATATGGTTAGCTCATCCCTGAAACTATTAAAAAGGATAAATTTTCCTTTTTTAGGCAAAATTCACAGCTTCTGGAAAGCTACATATAAAACTGTGGCAAAAGTGAGATAATGACCCAATTGTAACCCTGTCGCCATAACTACCGAAATTCATGCTGTGAAGATGTAAGCACCAAGATTCATATTTTAAAAGAGATGTAATGCAGGCAGCAAATCCTGGCAGCAGAAGCCCTCATCCCTCAATGAGGTGACTGTAAAGTAAACTGGTCCTGTCACTATGGAAAGACAATTGAGCAGTTTCTCCTGAGCACATCACATTCTTAGCACACAGTCCAGCATGTAACACAAGCCTGCCCAAGAAAGTTAAAAATTGCATGACTATACAAAAATCCATGTGTAGGTGTTTAATGTAGAATTTTTTCAAACTTGCCAAACCTTACAATCAATCAAAATATTCTTCAGCAGATGTAGATAATAAAATCATAATGTACGCAAACAATTAAATGTTAGATTGCACTAGAAAGAGATGAGTTATGTAGTCACGAAAAAAAACATAAAAGAAATTTAAATTCACATTACTGTGTGAAAAAAAGAAAGCAATCTGAAATGGAGTCATACATAAGATTTTAAACTTATGGCATTCTAAGGCAGACAAACTGTAGGGACAGTAAATTACTGGGGGTTCAGATTATTTAAGTCAGTGTAAATATTCTGACTGGATGCAATAGTAGTTTTACATATGTAATTACACAGTTATCTGCAATTGCATGATACAGAAAACCCAGTGAAAAATAATCAACTGTGTACTGGAGTAAGAATGACTCATCAATGCAGGTTGATCAGTTATAACACATCATCGCTCCTGGAAGATGTTGATAGTTGGACACTCAAAGTCACCGGCCTTAAGAAAAATCTCTATAGCTTTCACTCGGCATTGTCACAAGCACTGAAGTTTTCTGAAAATGAAGTCTTCATTTAAACAAAAGGATGTTCTACAGTCCGATAAATGTACAAGATGCACTTACTAAACTATATCTACTTTTTCCTTATGCAACATGAATTCATATTTTAATCCTACGCTTGTTATCCATGTTTCTGCGAGATTTCAGCTCAATGTACCTCAAAAGACTCACACTTAAATATCTGCCATGAGAGAAGCAATTTGACATCAACTGATGATTCTGCAAAAGCTCACTGTGTATCTCATATAGGGGAGAGATTTCTGAACAGAACACTGACCTCGCCAGTCAATACTATGCCTTGTCATTCTGAATTAAAAGGCTGTGTTAAGGGGTCAGTACAGAAAATCAGCATGTACCGAAGCAAATTGCTAAAGAAAACCTGGCAGCTAGACCTGCCAAGAGCTCTATCATGGAAACTGTTAACTCACAATCCAGTGAGTACTAAATGTAGTAGTATTATAAAGGGGCTACCTCTCATTGGAGGGGTCTGAAAGGGTAATAGACTATGTTCCGCATGCTATACCGCAACCTGTACTGCCCTTTCAATAAAATATGTAGTATTTTCTAGCATTTATGAAACTGAACCAATTTTACTTTTATTCAACAAATGGGTGCATTGTGTGTACTGTGCTGAATGCTCTTCTGGGTGCTTTACAATGTGAACATTTATACTGGGCAGATATTTGGACAATAGATTTAGAAACATACTTGATACCATGGGGCACCTGTTCCAGTTTGCTTTCTGTCGCTGTTATAAAACATTCTGACCAAGTACAAACTAGGAAAAGATTGGGTTTACTTACTACAGCTTACACTTCCAGTAACAGTCATCACTGAGGGAAGACATGGCAGGAACTCAAGCTGGGAACTTGGGGCAGAAACCATGGATGAAGGCTGCTTAGCAGTTTGCTCCCTGGCTATGCTCAGCTTTCTTACCCTGACTATGGATGGTACCCTTCACAATGGACTGGGCATTCCAACACAAATTTACACTAAAAACAATATTCCAAAATGCTGTCTACAGACCAATCTGATCTACACAATTCTTTATTTGAGGTCCCTCTTTCCAGGTGATGCTAGGCTGTATCAAGTTGACAATAAAAAGTAACCAGGACACTCCTCTACCCCTTGGCAACTTGAGCCACAAACACACCACTATTAAACCATAACCTTTCCTTTCTTGTTTTTCCTCAAGATCTCATAGTAACATCATAATGCAAAATATAGCACAAAATTTAAAAAATCCCAGTTTTTTACAAAATCCCAATCAGCATCTTTTAAAACTGCAAAACCTCTTATCTGTAGACTTCTGTAAAATTCACAAGACCTAGAGACTTTCTTACTTAACAAAGAAATACAAGGGAATTAAAAATAAAGCAAAGCAAAAGCCCCCAATCTAGCAGTGTAAATGAAATCCTATAGCACAATGTCCAATATCTGGAACTCACTTATGAACTTATAAGTCTCAAAGGGCTTGGACAGCCTCCTTCTCTGTCTATGCCATTCACAGCACACATCTCTTATCTTCTAAATTCAGTCCAGCTCCGTTCGGTACTGGCATCTCTAACATCCTGAGATCTCCCCTGCCACTGAGGTTTTAACTTTATCAATGGCATCCCCTGGCCTCAATTCAAGTATTTCTACTCTACGACATGGTTCTAGGCCTCAACAGCTTTCTGTGATCCCCATCAACCTTACATCTCTCACGTCTTCAAGCCCTGTATCAGGTGGGAAATTTTTACACATTGCCAAGTTCCGGCTAACAGTTTGAGATGAAGTATTGGTCTCTCTATCCACAGCTTCTGTATGCTGACTCTAAGAAAATACATTTCCAAAGATTTTACATAAATAGTGCTAGTCTTTTATTAACCACGGTTGATCTTTTAGACCCAGCTGACCAGCATTCATGGCCCCAGCAAAGGACAGGTTTCACTTCAGTAGTTCTGATTTCTTATTAATTACAACTGATTCTCCATCCCCAGAAAGACCAGGCACCACAGGTTCTTAATCCAAAATATCCTACAGAAGTTCCCAATAGACTCTTTGAGACCTCTCAAACTTCTCTCTGAAACGGCACAAGCCATCAAACACTGTTTACATTCTTCTCAACACTTTTGTCTCACAAGCTCCCGCGGAACAGAGCATTGAGTTCTGAGCACTCAATAACTTCTCCAGCTCAGAATTCCAAACACTTCCACAACCCTTTCCCCTAAACAACATGATCAGATCCACCACAGTAGCACCCCACTTCTTTGTCAGTTTTTGTATTGGTCGGTTTTGATGTTGCTGTCATGCAACTCTCTGCCGAGAAGCCGTTGGGGAGGGAAAGGGTTTCTTTCATCTGATGCTTCCATGTAACATTCTATTACTGAAGGCAGTCCGTCAGGGAAGGAACACAAAACAGGAACTGGAGCAGAAACTATGTGGCTAGATTGTATCAAGTTGGCAATAAAGACTAACTAGGACAACACTCAGTAAAAATGGGATGGCTTATCTCCAAGTCAACCACGTCAACAAACTGATAAGCAATTCCTCAAGAAGCTCTCAATTTCAGGACCACTCAAAGTATCTCAGAGACGCCAGAAGGCACATTAAATTTTCTCTGACGTCACATTTGCAAAGATATCTTAATGTGTTCTACTCTTGTATGATAGAGTATGATACAAGGACGCAGAGTCATGCTCACTGGAAAGGGGGACCACAACTCTGGTTTGCTGTAGAGAACTGCTGTGTGTTAAGAATGTTGTCCACAGTGTTTCAAAAATGTTCTAGATATGGTTATATGTAAATAAACAAGAAGGGAATAGTACAACTTCTGCATACTTTTAGCCATAAAATGAAGAATAATTTTCCAGACCTTTTCATTTTTCTGTTTTCTCTTTGTCCGACAGTGTGTAAAGGTTTTCACCTTTTCCCTCTTAAGTTGATGTATTCCCATGCTGATAATTACATTCCTATGCTTCATTGGGTTTTCCCTGTAGACTTATCATAATAAGGTGTGACACATTCATCTCTTGTTATTTTAACAGTCTCTTGAGATAAGAGGTAGCATGTTAAAGGTTTGTGCCTATAAGTGCTGGGGAGATGGCTCGGTTGGTAGGTTGTCTATGTGGAAACATGCACAGTCAAGTTCAGATCCAGGCATTTACCCAATAGTGGCTGGCTCATTTCTATAAGCCCAATGCTGGGAAGAGAGCAGAGATAGAAGGGCCCTTGGGGATCATTGAATAGCCAATATAACTAAGTTGATGAGCTCCAGGTAGAGTGAAAGACTCTGTCTCAAATTTAAAAAGATGGAGCACTATCCAGACAGATCTCAAAAATGTTAACTCATAAATTTTTAAATTAACTTGGAACATCAGAGAAGTATAAGAAAGCTGCTACATATAATTGTCTTTTATTAAATAGTGCCAGTAAGTTGGCAAAATAATATCTTAGAATGATTATCTGTATGCTCAACTATAGTGCCTGGGGGTGTAGACTTGTGTGTGTGTGTGTGTGTGTGTGTGTGTGTGTGTGTGTGTGTAAGTATGTGTATGTATATGTGCATGTATTTGTGTGTGTGTGTGTGTGTGTGTGTGTGTGTGTGTGTGTAAGCTTGTAGAAAACCAACACTAGAGTGAAAATCCTTGAGGTTTATACATAAAATGAATCCAGGCCCATGAAATATACATATGTTCATACACACCTGTGAGTACATGCATAGCACACATGCACACACACAACGTACACATATGCACACACATGTATGGCTCTAGAGTTGATTTTACTAAAGTTTCTGCCATGCCAGCAATTGATGTGCAGCCATGGCTGTGGCCACATCATGCAATACAGTCACAGAAAAATGTCCAATCCATTCTCAAAATTGCTACTGGCACAGTTTGCCTTTCAAAAGTACTTTGTACACAGTGTATAATTTTCTTTTGTTCCATGACATTAATGGATTGCTTGGCCTGTAAGCTGCTCTCCGTATTTAATATAAACACCCACTCCCATGGAAATCACCCAATTTTGACAGATGACACACCAAAGGAACTCCCAGACCTCACTGCAGCTTAAGTGAGTGCACGGAGCCATTTATTCTCTGGTTGTTCTCACTATAGCACACTATGCTTAATTCCAAAATAAAAACAGATGCCATCCTTTCTAATGCTTCAGGCTCTTCTGCCAGTTCTTGTAGACTGTGTGAAACGCATTTGCAGATACATTCTTCTTTATAAATAAAAACCTGTAGTCAGGGGGCCCAATAGCCCTCAAACTGGTGTGAGAACTCAACTCACTATATATAGGCTGGCAGTGTGGACTTGGGGAGAGTGGGGTTTTCTCTGCCATTTTCCGAGTCTGGTTTCCAAGGTGAGCTTCATCCTGTTTTTATGATCATTACAATGAGCTGCTGTAGAAGAGCTGATGACAGTCAGTGAACAAGCTTGAGGACACTTTCTTTCTGAACTAGAAGAAAATGACACTGTAGCAATCTAGAAAAGCAAGGTAACGGATTCCTTTAACTCTAAATAAAAGCGCTTTCAAAAAACAAAGGTTGTAGACAATAGCAATTCCTTGACTTGTGTGTCTTTAACTATAAATAACTTGAACTTAGTTAAAACTTTTGTCATGCTGAGAAGTGATTGACTTGGCAAGAAATAACTTCATTGGAGTCCCATCTCCTGAGGAAATTGATGCTGTTAATGGTATGATTGCATGTGAATCCACCACCACTTCAGATGTAGAGATGTGTGACTGTGTAGAAGAGCTTAAGATAAGCAGCTTATTTCATGGCCCTACACTCATTCGGTGTATAAACTTCATGGACTGCCATTCTAGTACTGTTTTTTCTACAAGCTAACACACATTCTCTCACACACACTCACACACACACACACACACACACACGCTCACACATGTGCACACATGCATACACATGTACACTCATGCATACACACACATGCATACACATGTCATACACAAACATGCACATCTACTTATGTCCTCCAACCACTACTGTTGAGCATACAATTAACCATTTTTAAGATAATATTTGGCCACCTTATTGGCACTTTTTAATAAAAGGCAATTATATGTAGTATCTTTTTGGTACTTCTCTGATATCCCAAGTTAATTTTAAAAAATTAAGATAATTTTCTTCAAACCAGTAATATTCTTCTAACTGTAAAACTGGTCCATTAAGGGTTGAGTGATCTTAGTTCTCTGGGAATTAGAGATAAAACTGACAATTTGCTTAATTTCCACCAAGCTGCCTGGTGGGTTATGAAGACTTGAATATCTCAGACCACCTAGGAGAAGCTATTACTTAATCTAACGGTCTAGCACTTTCTATGGGAAAAACACAAAGTTATTCTCATCTCAGCATATAAGCTGTGACAGTCCTTGAAGTGAAATGCAGACTGAATGTAGAAACCTGACAGACATGTCAAAGTCCAGGCAGTGCACTTCCATAATGTCAGTGCAGGAGATGTAGGCGGGAGGATCCCTGGGGCTCACTGGTCATCCAGCCTAGGCAAACCAAGAGCTCTACTTTCAGTGAGAGGCCCTATCCCAAAACTGAAATGGAGATCAATTGAGGAAGACACTCCATGCTGCCCTCTGGCCTTCACACTAACACACTCTGTGCATGTGCTTGCACATTCACATGTACACACATTCACAATCAATGTACATAACACACACACACACACACACACACACACACACACACACACACACACGTGAGTGGGTGCCAGTGGTCCTGCTACTTTTAGAAACAATTTGATAATTCCTCAAAATGCTAGGCATAGGTTTAGCAGACTTCAACAATTCTGTTCTTCATCTTTAATAGAAATGAAAATATATGTACTCATAAAACACTACATATGAACATTCATAGCAGTAATATTTACAACATCCCATCTAGCTGAAAAAAATTAGCCATTATCTAATAAATGAATGAACATAACATGACATAGCATACAACAAAGTAATTTGAAATAGAACAAATGAACTTTGGATACATTAATCACCACGGACAAACCTCAGGGACATTTATGAAGCAGAGGAACACAATCACGAAGGTATATTTGTTGGGTAATTTTATATATAACATGTTTAGAGTGCCAAGTTGTATAGTGACAGAAAATAGATTAGATCTGAATAGATGTGACAGCAATCCTTTGGTCCCACTTGTTCAGGGTGCCCTCTATTTTAGAAAGTCACTACTATGCTAACTCATTTTCACATCTTTGCATATGTATTCCTCACAATAATCACACCTGGCAGATGAGTAAACTCTGTCTTAGAAAAGTAAATGGCTAACATCACAGAGGTAGAAAATGAAAGAACCTGGGTTTGGCTTTGCTTTCCTGTTCTCCGGGTCTGGCCACTTGTTGCAGGATATTTGATCACATTGTGAACCCAAGATTGTGTGAATTAAATAAAAAACTGAGGTCAGGAGGCAGAGTCAGCATCTAGTTGACAAGAATAGCCATGGAGGATACATAGGGAGATAGGAAGACTGATAAAGAAAGGCACTGGAAGTAGAAGGAAGGGACAGAGAGTTTGGCAGTTCCTTTGGGATTGGAATGGCTGAAAAAGAGTTCTCTTTCTGAGATGCCAAGGAGGAAGATCAGGTAGTTGCTTCTCGGCCTCTCTGAGCTAGCAGGTTTTCATCCCAGACTCTGACTCCTGAGTCTTTATTGGTAAAATCATAAGGTATAAATTTAGATAAAAACAGCAGTCACTCTTCATGAGGTCATAGTTGCATGCACTGTATTCGGTGCTAAAAATGAGCACAAGAGTCTAAAATTAGAACCCAAATAAACTGCTACCAACTGAAATGGAAAGGAAAAGATAAGTCATCCTTCTCTAATTCCACTAGCCAAAGAGGCAGGGTCTTTACATCCCTTAGAAATGCTCCCTGTCACTAGGAACCTAAACATCAGGCCTGTAAGACATTAAAATTGCATCCTTCTCCATTCTACTTGCAATAGATCCTAGTGGTCAAAGTGTCTATTTTAGCAGTGTCACCACTGTTGTTATTCTGATGAGTGTGGCACCTCTACTGGAGACTCCCCAGGAATCAGCTCATGCACTTGCCACCTCTCCTCTACATGGTCATAAGGTGACAGCCATTCTCCTGCAAGTAGCCAGCATGCTCATCTTTTAAAAAGACAATGAAAAACTATATAAGAATTATAAACCTTATTTTCCGACCTACTCACACGCAGCTTCCATTTCCTAAGTGCCGTTAACCTTTGCCTACACAATTAGATGGTTCTTACCTTTCAGACTGAGTGAGGGATTGGTTGGTCTGTTTTTATTAAGAGTATAATTGCAAAGGAAGACTTGTGATGATGAGAAATTTAAAGTCATAGGTAGTTAGACTGGACTTGAATTCCCTGGATATCTCAAATATATCCCTTCATACTCAGCAACTCGGAGAGTTTAGAAAGCTGAACCATTTCTTTCAATTCACCCACAACCATCACTTGATAATTGATATTTGTGTGGGGATAGATTAGTGTGAGAGGAGGGAAAACATTTAAAATGAAACATTTTGGTCTTGATAGACTGAAAAAGTAGATTTTCAATTTATTCAATTAGGATATTTTAAAATATAAACTTAACTTACATCTTCAAATACAATATAAGTTAAGTGCAAGGCAATGTACATAGTAGACAAGTAGAGACTATCCCTGCACTGTAGCCAGACTTTCTCAGGACTGCCAGGCCCCAAATAATAACACAGGGACTTATTGTTAATTATGAAAGCTTGGCCTTTAGCTTATGTTTGTTCTCAACTATCTCTTATAACTCAAATTAACTTGTTTCTATTAATCTACATTCTACTACATGGCTCTTTATCCCTCCTCCATTCTGTATGACTAACTCCCTCCATGTATCACTGGCAAAATCCCCCATGCTAGATTCTAATCCAGAGTCCCTATCTCTGCCCAGAAGTCCTGCCTAGTCTCGGCTGCCTAGCTATTGGCCATTCAGCTTTTTTATTAAACCAATCAGAAGGCACCCCAGGCAGATGAAGCAAAACAGAGACATATCTTCATGGTGTACTAAAATATTATCCCACAACACTGCACATTTCATTCTGAACTGCCTGTGAAAAGACATTGCATGAGGTTGGTCCCTCACCACTCAGAGCCTGTCTTGTACTCTTACAAAATGCCATGCAAGCTTTGACATCTCTCTGTGTTCCATTTTCTCTTTTACAATGGAACTATGCTCAGAGTCTTCTTTGTTCCCTTAGTTCATAATTCCAGGAAGTCTGTCTAGTCCCAAGTCTTTCTAAGTGAGGAATAAGATTGAAAGTATTTACTCAAGTAGAACTTAAATAAATAAATCACATTTGCCACAATATTTTTTACAATAAATTAAATGCGAAAAGACCAAAGTTATTTTTGCATTAGTTCGATTCAATCTCATTGTACTTATAAATATTTAAAATTATAGGTTATAGTTTCATTTTATTTTATATTTGGTCCTAAACTCTTTCATTGTATAGGGCATGAATTCATTGTTCTAATACAATCTAAACCAATAAAACACAAAGCATGGTCATATATTACAAAAGTGAGCAAAGAGGAGGAGACAGGTAGTGTGAATATAATTTGTAAATCAATTTTCAGTATCCTAATTTACATATGAGCAACTTCCCCTTTATATTTATCAAGAAAAGGAGACTCAGAAGTAGAAAGTAGCACAGGTCCCTATTTCAGCTGAGAAGACCAAGTGATAACTGCTGTTACATTCAAGATAGCTTAATAAGACCCCAAACTTTAGACATCAGTAAGATGTCTTCATATTCCTCCATTCCTAGTAGACATATCATAAAATTCACAGCTAAAATACTGTGTGTGCACCTGCATGCATGTGTGCATATTTATGTTTGTGTACATGTGTCCTAAACACCAAGAACTGCTAATCAGAATAAATCAGTTCACATTAAATAACAACTTATAAAGACATAAGTGTTTTGACAGCATGCAAAAATGTGGTATTGTTGGAGGCTGGAGAGATGGCTCAGCATTTAAAAACACTTGCTACTTGCAGAGGACCCAGGTTCTCAGCACTGACATGGTGGTGCACAAGCATCTGTAATTCCCATGTTGGTGTATATAATCTCAAAGAAATCAAAAGAATATCTTAAAGAATTATCTCTATTTTTATGTTTGCTGTAGCAGAATCCCCAGTAACCAGGACAGGTACACTGATCAAGTGTATGGACATATGAACAGATAGTTAACTTTTGGTAATACTTGTGTATACAGACATGTATATATATGCACACACATGTAATGGTATAGTATTTAGGCATAATAAGTAACTTTGCTTTTTAAACCACATAAGCAATCTTGATGCTGTACTCAAATGAGATGGATAAAGAGAACTATTATATCACCTCATATATATGTGAAAATCTAAAAAGGTCAAACTCACAGGATTATATAAAGTAGAATTGGGATGTTGCTTGCCAAGGGTACAGAAGAGTAGGAAATAAGATTTAGCATTCAACAGGGTCACACATTTAATAATACAGCCTGAACAAGCTCTGAGGCTCTAATGTGCTCACAGTGACCATAATAACACTACTGTGCTGCATCCTTGAGATTTAAATGTCTTTACCACAAAAACAAAAGAACTATGTGAGGTGAGGCATGTAAAGTGATAAATAGACTAATTAATGGTAATCATTTTACAGTGTACATATGCATCAAAAATACATTGCAGAAGGAAGACATGTTCCATTTTTGTCCGTGTTTAGTACCTCAATAAAACTGGAAAAAGAAAAAAATAGTAAATACTAAAAGTCCAGTTAATTGAATCAAAAAATATAATGCTGGTTACTGAGGACCAGGAAAGGGAAATGGGAAAGCGTTGGTCAAATGTACAAAATCTTAATTCTGTAGGTTGAAATCTAGTATTACCAAGAAGTCTATAGTTAATAACATTGCATTGAATACTTGAAATTTTACAAGAAAACTAATCTTAAATCTCATCACAAACATATATGCTCACAAAGTATATGAAGAGATGAAAAGGTAAATAATTTGGCCAAACTACTCAATATACTATGTATATCAAGTCATCACAAAGTACACCTTAAATATAGATTCAATAAAAAATAAGTTTAAAAGAAAAATGAAAGAATGGTAAGAAAAGACCTCATTATCAACAGAATGCTGGAGTTATATTATTAAAGGAAGAGATTGGTATGTAATTCCATTTCATCATGAGACTCATTTAATAAGATGCCGACATAGAGACACAATCTATGGGCTATAGTTAGAGCTCACAGACAGTGTTTGTCTATTACGTGCAGACTCTGGGTTTACTATCCCTAACACCAACAAAAAAAGGACAAAGAAAGAAAAAGAAATCATACATAACACACACACACACACACACACACACACACACACACACACACACACAAACGAGAGAGAGAGAGAGAGAGAGAGAGAGAGAGACAGAGAGAGACAGAGAGAGACAGAGACAGAGACAGAGACAGAGACAGAGAGAGGAAAGGGGAGAGGGAGAGAGAGATCCTGTCTCCCAACTATTGTGAATGATGCTTCATTGGAAATGAATAGAAGAGCTGACATCTCCATGGCATACTGAGATCATGACTTTGATCACACACCCAGAATCTAATGGCCAATTAAGAAGTGAATGAATTCAGAAAATGTAGTGTCTGTATGTGGTGAAATACTGTTCCATTTTCAAAAGAAGGAAACCCTGTCATGTGTAACAACATAGAAGAACCTAGAGGACATTATATTATGTGATATAAGCCAGACACAACAGTAGAGGTGCCTGTCAAAAGTAAGTAAGGAATTAAAAATAATTACAAAGTTGGATTCATAGGAGCAAGGTAGGATTACAGCTGCACTAGAAGCCAAGTGGGGATGGGGATGGGGAGCACATGTTGATAGAGGAAACACAGTGTGGGTTAGGGGATCAGAATACGTTCAGGAAAATTACACTATAAAGTGACTATAGTTAATGACATTCTACACTTGAAAATTACTCAGATTGGATCTTACATGTTCTCATCACAACACAAGGTGACTTCATGAGAGCATTTAAAACCTTGAGTAAGCCATTCCATGAAACATACATCAAAATATCATGGAATATGAATATATACCATTTTGTTAATTAAAAGAATGAACTAATTAATGTGGAAAATCAGTCTGAATGCAAACTCATCCCATTAAAATCTGACTCAATAACAAAAAGTTAAAATATGAAGCATTTTATGCACTGGAGAGCCCTGGACGCATACATGAACTGACTTAAGAAGACAAATGCTTATATTCACAGTGCTGACCCTCAGTAGCAATATGAGGGTGTGGTCCACGAGAAGCACTGCCCTGGTGTCTTCCATTCACTCTGAGAATTAGAAATGTACACTTCGTCCCCATATTTACAAGAATGTGTGACAAAGGTGAAATTTACCAACTGTTGACTTTGGTTGCGATGCCAAGGGCCAGACTTGAGGTAACCTAGGACTGAGAAGCTGTTCTTGTCAATGTGGTGCCCATGAACCTCATGCAGTTCTTAAATACTCAGTCCCTCTTGTACTAGGTACAGTCCTTGTTTTCAACAGCAGTGTCAAGCCTGGAGGCTATATTACTGGACAGTAAGTATACAGCACAACCTCTCTTAGATAGCATTCTTACCAAATACTTAAATTGCTTTGTCTTATCACTAACATATACACTTCATTAGAATAGATGAGATTTATAGCATATGGAAATCCGTTTTTTTGATATCATAATCAAAGACATGTAAGAGTTGGTTGTGTGGGAAATCAGTTTGCTATAGACTCAAAGCTCCCTGAAGTCAGATATGTCATTATATTAAGCACCATGTCCCTACCACCTGCAGTGCACAAGGTAGATGATTTTGAGTTTTGTTTATCTATTTATTTGCTTTCTTAAGGCAGGGTCATGGATACCAGGCTGGCCTCAAACTCCCTATGTAGTGAAAATCTGACCTTGAATCCTGGCCTCCCAAATTCTTGGACTTCAGGCTTGCACTCTACCCTGTTTTAGGGGTGCTGGAGACTAAATTCGGGGTTTGTGTATGCTACACAAACACTCTACCAACAAAGCCTCCTCCTCCTCCTCCCCGTACTATTTCCATATTATACTATATTGTAACAGTTATTTATGTCTGAGCAGTTTCTGTTTAAGCAGAGTGAAACAGCACATACCCAATTAAGACCAACTAAACTTTATCATAATCCAACTAAAGACATTTGAAATTTATGGATGAGTTACAAAAGAGCATTTAGGAAGCAAATTAAATTAAAGTGATAATATGAAAGAGTTGACTTCTTTAAAAGAAGGAAGAGGACAAACTGCTTTAGTAATTTTAATGCCTCTATTTAAAAGGCATTAATGACAAATTCATCTTCTATTGAAACTGATCCTCCAAAGACTCTATTTGGCAAAAGTTCCTCACCAGTATTCTTTCTAATTACAATAGATATTTAGAACAGCCCTGTGGAATTCAGACTGACCTTTCCACAAATAGCCTTAATTACTGAATTTTTGCTTTATGGACTATGCTAACACTCTATTTTGTTGCTATCCTGAAGAAAAATAAGCAAGTGAAGCTGCAGTTTTAGTTGAATGGTGATTAATAATCAAGAAAACAATCTTTGACTGCCCTATGACATCCATAGTATGAATCTATTGCTCAAATTGAATACATGAAAGTTTTGATAGCATATCTCTTTCATAAAATAGCATACACTCTATCCAGTTTACCAGGTGATTAACTTTTCTGTTACAAGGCTGAAATTTATAGTATTTAAGTAGCTCTGAATTTTCTTATGGCATTAATATAAAAGGCAGGAGGATTCTGCATGCTTTGAATAAAAAGAAATGGTATGTGTTTGATGAGATAGCTGTTTTATCTGATTTAAATCTCATATATACATCAATCAGAGTACTCATGGTACCTAAACATATGTATTATTTTGTATTTTTGTCAGTTAATATATATATGTGTGTGTGTGTACTATATATATATGTACATATATATGTATATATATATACATACTCACAATGTTGATTTATGGAGTATATCCTAGACTATATTATTTCTAAACACTTGTAAAGCCATGTGTTTGAACAGAGAATGAGCTTGAAAGCTAATAATACCAGAAACAAGTAATGAAAATGCTGTGACTAGCCACTGTAGTAAGCAAGCACAAATTAAACTATTGTATTTATAAGTTTTTACTTTACATAGTGTGATGGTTATTTTGGGTTCTCAACTTGAGTATATCTGGAATTTACTAAGACCCGACAATGAAGGAGGGATTTTTGCTTAATTTGAAGTAGAAAGCTCAACTTCTAATCCAGACCTTTGAGGTGAGAAAACACATCTCTAATCTGGGCCACACCTTCTACTAGAAGCCCATATAATGACATGGAAGGAGGAAGCTTTTGCTCTTTGCCTGCTTGCTCTCACCTCGATAGCAAGTCCATACCTTCACTGGCATTAGAGCCTGCTTCTTCAGGATTCCATTGTACACACTGAAGACCAGCTGAGACATCCAGCTTTGTGGACTGAACAACTACTGGATTCTTGAACCTTCTGTGTATAAGAAGCTATTGTTGGGTTAGCTAGACCACAGCACGTAAGTCATTTAAATAAATTCCCTTTCTGTGTTTATAGAGAAATTCATTCTATAAGTTTCGTTACTCTAGAGAACCCTGACTAATACACATAGAGACTTTTAAAAGACCTGTTCATGTTTGAGAAAGTTTCTATAGAACATTTCAGAGCCTAAGACAGAACAGATATACTCAACACAACTTGCAGATTGAAATCAGAGGTTAGAATTTTTTCCTTTAATTTTTGCATCCTTCCTTCAACACATCTAAATACATATTTGGCATGACTAAAATATAAATCCTGTTATTGCTGGGTGTCAAATGAACTGAACCGAAGTAATGCTTTGGGATAAATACACACAAGTCAAGATTGAAAACCAATTAGGACTTTTCCCAATCAAAATTAAGCACCTAACTGGACCAATGGTTTAAGTGAGACTCATCAAATAATAGACAGTGATGTGAGATTAGACAGGAAGACAGAGAATTAAAGTTTCCTCTGCAGCCAGCACCTTCCCAGGCACTCTTTGACACACAGAAATGTCAGCATGTCTGCTTCCTCTCATCAGTGGTCAGTGACACCCTGGGAGACAGGGAATTAAATAATAATAATAATAATAATAATAATAATAATAATAATAATAAAAGAGGCAAGCACACTGGGAAGCATCCAGGTTCCTTTTAACTCATTTTCAAGCTCTACATTTTATTACTATATTTAAAATAGCCAGAACAAGCTTATTAAATATGAATCTATTTAATCTTACCAATAAATACCAGGAGTCAAATATCAGGGTAATGACCTAAAAGATCAGAGAAACAAAGGAGAAGCCACTGATGACTTCTTACCTCTCCAGATCCTCAAACGGAAAATGGGGCTGAGATCCTGTCTTCACATGCCTTACATTTCTGTCTCCACCTCCCAATTGTGCTGAGATTAAAGGCATAAGCCTCCCAAGTATAGGGATTAAAGGGTGTGAGCCTCCCAAGTGCTATAACTAAAGGTGTGCACCACCACTGTCCATCTTCTATGGTTAACTAGTGGCTAACCTCAACCACTGATCTCAAGGTGAGCTTTCTTTGTCATAACACAAACAAAATATCACACAAAAAGCTTCAGGAAGTGGTAAAGATCCACAGGCTGATGGCAACTACCTTAATCATAAAGATCAACCAGTGGTAGGGGTTTAACCTGACCACAAAGCTACAGAGTAAGCACAACACACACAAGCTCTTATTTTCTGGCCCAAAGGTAACAAAACTGAAAATGAAACTAACTGGAGTCAATGCACTCAGCGACTTCTCCTTATATTAAACTCTTCCTCGGTCCTGGGCTACCCAGAGCAACTCAGAAGATGACAAGACTGAAGCAGATAATGTTAGGTTAAATATGTCCTCCTCTGTTGTCTTGAAGGGATGAGACACTGCTATCCTGCAGGAGGATCCCATCTCCTTAAAAGGAGTACAACTGTGGATCCTTTAACTAGAAACGTTAAGGAACATAGATAGACCGTGGTTCTCCCTTTCCTCGGTTTACACTCTGTACCTTCTACAGGTTACACTTGAACTTGCCTTCTATTAGAAATGAAACTTTCTGTACACACTCTTTTCCATCTCCCTTCTACAAGCAACCTCCTGCCTCAACATTGTCCTCCAAAAGCTACAGAAGAGACTCGGTGCCCCTGTGTCCACAGTAGGTTTCCTGACTATGTACATGGGAAACCCATGTTAGCTCCAGACTCTTTGAATTGCCCTTCACATATGTCTAAGCTCTAGACACCAAAAAAAGCTAGATACTAAATTTCAATTACATGGTGATAATGATGCTGAGATGGTGATTAAAAGGCAAAGTAGAAAATCTTTTTCTAAGCCACACAATGGGCATTAAGGGGATGGAGGCCCTCCAGACTACAGCCTAGAGAAATTCCAGCTATCCTACAGATGTGACAGAGAGACACATGGCCAATAACCCTTTGAAAACCATTTCAAGAATCCAGGATATGAAGAACAAGAAAGCATGACCTGCTTTTAAGATCAAATAGCCAAAGAGAGAGTTAGTTGTGAGAAACATGGACTGTAGTTCACCATAGGTTAAAAAAAAAAGATCTTTGTGGTTAAATGTCTTTGTGTCTTTGGAGCTACAGTACAGCTCTTCTCAATACATTAGGAACTAACACAGGCAAAAGTCTTACTCCTTCTGTTGTACCCAGAGTCCCCCAAAGACCACCAAGAGACCAAATCCAATGCAAAAGCAAAGAGTCTTAGTATTGTTATGAGTTAACTCAGGACTCTCAGTCCGTCTGATGCATCAGCAGAGCAGGAGAGACCCTGAGTAGCAATGGGGCAGGGTTTTTAAAGCAAAGGGGGCTTGGAATCTACAGACTTCATAGGAACAGACTCAAGATTGGTTTATGCAAGTGGCAATCATGTTAGTAACTTCTAATTGATAGGGTTAGTTGGGGGTTACAGTTGTCCAGTTTGGGCAGGCCTGGACAAGTCCCAAACTTTGTCCTTGAGCTGCCATGGAGGCTAGCTGGCCTAGCAATACTGACTGTGAGGGCTGATTCAGTGACCCAGGCTTTGTCCCATGAGCTTCCATGGAGGCTGGCTGGCCTAGCATGTTCACATTGACCCATGCACATAGCTCTCAGTTGGTGAGGGGTCCCAGACAGTAAATAATTGGCTGAACCTTGAGCGGTAAGCCTACCTGGACTGAGTCTACCAGGTTGACCTCAGTCTGTGGGGAAGGCTTTGCCCTGGAGGAGATGGGAATGGGGGGGGCTGGGGGGAAGGTGAGGGGGACGGGAGGGGGGAGAACAAGGGAATCCGTGGCTGATATGAAGAACTGAATTGTATTGCAAAATAAATTTAAAAAAAGAAAAACAGTACATGCAGAAAGGGAGCTACTGCAAGGTCCTCCCAGAAACTGCCTCCTCAAGTCTCAGGAAACTGAAATTGAGGCCTGATCTCTGAGAGAAGACTGAGCAGCCTATTATGGAGTCTGTTGGTCCTTTCACTTCAAAGACTGACTTCATTATACTATCATTTGCATTAGTTTTGACACCACACACATACACACAATGTGCAGAGTTCTCAAAAGGATCATGGGAATAAATACACTAAAAAGGAGTTCCAGTCTACCATGATTCTGCAGGGGGAAATGTCACTTACTCTCATGAATATGTTCCCCACCTCATGAATAACCATAACCACCCTTAATATAAGCAATAAACCTGAGGTCTGTGTCTGTTGCCCTCTTCTTAGTGGGTCCATTCCCACACCTCTAGGGTGTACTTTCACTTTTTCTGGCTATAGTAAATTGGGCTCCCGCTGGTGTTCTTTGATAGCTGTCTTACACACCCCAGGTCCACCTGCCTAGGCATGGTATTATCCACAGTGAGCTGAGCTCTCCCGAATCAGTTAGAGATTAAGAAAATGCCTTACAGACATAGACACAGGCCAGTGTGGTCTAGGATATTCTTCAGGGAGGTTTCTCTCTCTTTCCAAGTGATTCTAGGTTTGGATCAAGTTGACAAATGAAGTATCCATGAAGGACAATGAGGAGTGGCATACAATCCCTCAGGATCTACCTGTCTCTCCTCCCAGTGTGAGGGTTACAGATGTGCACTGCTAGGCCATGATTTTTGTGTGGGTTCTGGGGATGTAACTCAGGCATGTTTTATCAGCAAGCATTTACCCACTGAACCATCTCTCCAGTTCCCAAATACCATACTTTCTCTCTCTTTTCTAATTTGGTACTTTTTTTCCCTTCTCACACCTTACATTCCGACCACAGTTTCCCTTCCCTCCAATCCTCCCAGTCTATCCCACCACCTTCCCCTCTCCCTCAGATCCACTATTTCCCTTAAACAAAATACAAAAGCAAAACAAAAAGAACAACAATAACAAAAAAAGCAGATATCCTCAAAACATGCATAACAAGTTACAATAAGACTAGGCACAAACCCTCATGACACATAAAACATAAAGCCTTTCCATAATAGTCATCACTATGAGTTTTTATTTGATAGTGATGCATTGATGACTACAAATCAAAGTTGACTCTGAGGGTGAAATTGGCTGAAGCAAACATTCATTTGGAACATGATGTGCGCCAAGTTTTGGTCAAGACAGGAGATGGGAGGAAGGGAGGTTACAGGAGTGAATGAGACAAATGGTTTTTAAGTGGCCAGTGCTCAGGAAGAAATGGGATGTTGCTTACATACAAACACCCAGGTATTAAATACAAATGCCCTGACAGCAGGGTGAAGGTGATAAAGAGCCACGACAATGCATAAATGAGGACACAGGACAGCTGCTCTCACTCAATATCAAGTTATAGCCTATGTCTTTGAAAACAATAAAAAAGACACACAGAAAAATGAAGCTTCATAAAACCCTAACATCCCTTGTCGGGGATTTTAGTGTCCTTGTCCCTGTCCAGAGATTTTGGGAGGAGGATCAACTTTCATAAGTACACACTCAGCTGGAAAAGATTCTTTTCCTCATGATTTGGTAGGGAGGTGGGGAATGGAGGCAGAAAGTCATCTACTCACCTTTAGTGCATGCTACTGTGAGCCAGATTTTTCTGGGGAATGCTAAAGTGTAATTGGAAGTTTCCTGTCCCAATCACCTGTTCCCAAATACCAGGCAGCCACTTCCCAAATTACCATACAGAGGTTTATATTAATTATAAATGATTGGTCAATAGCTCAGGCTTATTACTAACTAGCTCTTACACTTAGATTAACCCATAATTCTTATCTATGTTTAGCCATGTGGCTTGGTACCTTTTGTCAGTATGACATTCTCATCTTGATTCTCTGTATTTGCTGGTAACTGTCTCACTCTGCCTTTCCTCTTCCCAGAATTCTTCTACCCTGACTCCAGCACTCAATCTCTTCCTGCCCAGCTATTGGCCAATGTGACAGTGTCTTCACAGTGCACAGCTTGATGACCTCTCCCCCAATCACAGAAGAACATTCTTTTCATCTCACACTCTGGAACACTCAACTGGTCAGTCTGTTTGCACCTGCACAGAAAATTGTCCTTTGCCACTGTTCCTGAATCCTCAGTATTCTCACATTACCCATATAGTGTAGAAAGCCGTGCACGGCTGCGCCTCAAAGGTGGCTCCGGTGTCCGGCTCCCACCTTCCCAAAGGCGGGTGTTCTCTGGGATAAACAACTCCTTATTTGGCTTGGGCGTAGAATCTGGCTTGCTTGCGTATGTCTGACCCTATCGGCATTGTCCACGTGGCACTACGGGGTTGGTTGCCCAGTGGCTATAAAGGGCGTAGGCTGGCTTTCCCTGGGGTCAGAAGATTGTTCAAGGTTCCTGAATAAACAGCAGAAAGAAGAGCTCGGTGTTGTGTCTTCCTTGATGGTCGAGGTGGTCGCGACAATATAGGGCTGATGAAACAAACCATGGCATGTCACACTGGGATTTTATACTCTGTAATGTAGTGGCATGCAAAACCCATTATAGCACCATGTAAACATTGTTTTTGTTTCTTATCTAGAAAGCAGAAGACCCATTCCTATTTACATGTGTAGGCCTAAAGAAACCCTAAAAGTGTACAATCAAATTACTAAGGGATTGGCTTTAGATGTTTCTGAGGATGCCAGGTCTGTTTTCAGAAAATAAGGCACTATCTGCTTGGAGCAGCTCTGTTCCTCACACTTGTCTTGATAAGTCCATAGCAAATACGGCCTTTACTCATCTGTCATGGGAGAAAATAATGCCTTCTGATTTCAAAGAATAAGATTTTTTCAACTGAATAATACTGTCAGACTGCATCCTTTCATAAGGATTCTACTAATTTTTTTTAAATTAATTAGGCCTGGTCCCTAGCTACAGGATATTAATGGCTACTAAGGAATGGAGGACCCCTCTTTTCCAGGGATGAGGCCTCTGATAAATTATCCAATCCCAAACAGTCAATCCTACACACACACACGAAACACTAAATGGGTTCAGAAGGCTGTGTTTATATACAAATATGCACATTCAATATAACAATAACAATTAAAGAAGAAGAGGTCATTTGAAAGGGAATGGAGGGACATGGGAGAAGTTGGAGGGGTGGAAATGATAAAGTACAGTGTTCCTATATGAACTTCTTTAAAAAGTTATGATTAAACTGGTTTGTGTTATATTAATGGTATGCGAGAAAACATTCTGTAAATTGCAGTCATAACCTTGAATAGGTCCATTAGACATTCCAGTGGCAAGTACAGTGAGAAATTGAGTACAGAAATATGGCTTACAGGTAAAAATGTGCTTTTCAGATTTTTCATAGTTTAAATGATACTCCATCATTGTCACCCATCGTGGCAATTGGGTGAAGTCACTGTCTGAGTCTGGGTTCCCATTTAAAACACATGAAACTAGGACTTAAGGACAAGAGTTTTGTTCAAGAAGTGGTCTCAGCAATGAGGACAATGGGCAACAGAGAATAATTGAGAGAGATTGGCAATGCTGGCATAACTTTCCATTAATGAGTTAGTCTCCAGCTCAGGTAATCTGAATTTGCTTTCCCTAAAATCTTGTGAGAATCACTTAAAACATAGCACAGTGTAATGTCCTTTGATGGCAGACCAGGAAAGTGTTCATCCATCAGAAAAAGTCCTTCACAGGTTAATGGGTCAGCCAGTGCCTTGACCCAGAATCTCAGCGTAAGTACAAGTGTTTGAAATGTAGGTCCCCATGTCTGTGTTCGGGGGCGTCTAAAGGCAGAAAGCAGAGAGAGAGAGAGAGAGAGAGAGAGAGAGAGAGAGAGAGAGAGAGAGAGAGAGAGAGAGAGAGAATGTACAATGAGCACATATGCACCATGGGCTTTCAGCCTTGTTCCTGAAATGAAAAATGAGGCTGAGAGGGAGAATGGTAAATCACCAGGGTCTCCCTAAAGCAATAGGAGTCTGGAATCCCCTAGGATGTGAAAAGATAAACAACCTGAAGGGGGAGAGCAGAGTTGCAGAGGGAAACCAGTTTCCAGGCCTGTGTGAAGACAAGCTCTAAAGGCCCTGAAGATGGTCCAAAGAGCATTCATGTTTAAATGCACCAGTTTGGTCAGAGCACAGTGTGATGAACACTGAGCCCGACACCCTTCACTGTCTAGTTCGAAGTACCTTAGGAAGTGTCTCATCGTGAAAGCGAAACTGAATTGATGCTGCAAGAACGCATGTGGACTCATGTTTTTGTTTTAATAGCTCTGTGAATGGTGTTTACTTTTAAGTCAGTGTTTTTCATTTGATTGTGTTCTTTTAACACTCAGTGAAGGAGGGATATTCACCTAGTCATTTGCTATGTTGAGAAAAAATGTAGAATATAATTTCTCGGCCAAACCACCAAGATGCTCAACTTTCCCTTCCGTCCATTAGTATCACAATATCTCACTATTTCCCTATTCATCTGCCATATACATCTGCTGAAGAACATCCTGCTTGAGGGAAGGTGTGAATATTTCTAAATATATAATTGGAACCCCTTTAGGGTGAAAGAGTAGCATTTAAAGGCTTGTAGAAAATATACACGAGCCCAGTGTGATAGCACATACCTTTAATCCCAGCACTCAGAGGCAGAGACAGATGGAGTTATGTGAGTTCAAGGCCATCCTGTTCTAGTAAGCACCAGAACAGCCATAACAGAGAGATTCTATTTCAAAAAAGGAGAAAAAAGAAAAAAGCAAAGAAAATATATAGGATCCAGCAGCATTCATGCAGATGTTCCCCAAAAAAGTAAATCACAATGAGAAAAGAAACTAAGAATAAACAGCCAAAACTGTTTTCAGGAGATCAATAAAAAATAAAAGTAATACACACACACACACACACACACACACACACACACACACACACACACAATTAAGTGCAACTACTAAACCTCTTATGTTGAGTGGCATGTGAGTCACATCCTGAGAGGAATCTGAGGTTTCATTTAACGGGGTCATTGAAAGACCCAGAGTTGTTTTCAGCGGAACAAATTGGGAAAGGGGGACCTCTGGGGTTAGTTAGGATGGGAACCATCCCCTCGCCTGGAGGAGGAAAGAAAAGGGTGGGTACTCATTTGAGTTTAGACTGAATAGCAGCAGAAGACTATAGAAGCTGCCCACAGAAAACGAATATACTGAGCCATGGCCACATGACGGCCTGAATCCAGGAAAGAAGATGCACTGTCAGCCATCTTGATGTCCCTCCAGCCACATCTCTGTCCCGTACTCAGAAAATAGTCTGCACCAATGGATGTGGGCCTTGGAAATCAGCTTCCCAGGAAAGATAGAATATAGATCAATCTGCAATGGTAGGTGGAGATGATTCCATACAAAAGCATGTCATTTAATAAATTAGACACAATTTTATCTCTAAATACAGCACACCACCAATTCCAATGGATTTTCAATGTGGATAAATGATTCTAAAATTAATCTAGAATAATAAACATTCTATGTGCATCGTGGCTAACTCTAAAGTAATTGAGTAACAGAGTACAGGGTTCTTTTACTCTACAAGACATATAAGCAATCAAGTTGCTGCTTAATAATATTAATTTTATGCTAGTCATAAAAGATACAAGATGGTTAAAATACAGTATTCCACACCAAATCCAAGACTATAGCATGACTGTTAAATAGATTGAAAAGTAATTAAAGTAGATAATGCTCGGCAAACTGAAAATAATCATGGGGAAAAAACAAATGCATACTTCATCCCAAAAATAGATCAACAAGGTTAAGAAAAATTATTTAAATTATGGATAAATTTAAGAGCAAAAATATAGAATTGAAAACAGCAGCAGGAAGTCGATGAAAGGACAGGAGGGATTCTGGGAGTGGGAGCGTGTTGTTGGCCATAATGAGCAAGGAGACTGTTTTAAGACCAGTGCGAGGGAAGGAAATGAGTCCTAGTGAGTAGCATGGATAATAAGGATTGAGACGTCCACAAACTAGGAGTTTCCTGAATTAATTGGAACATCCAAATCACTAATCAATGATTGAATAACTCTTGAACTGATTATAATATAAGCCCTCATATTTGGGAATTACAATCAGTTCCAAATTAATATTTTATTCTTTATATAGTAAGAAAACGGACAAAAAAGATCTAAACCAAATATTTTTAAATACTCAAGATTTGGCAAACTTAACATGGTGAGTACACAGGTATTCAGTTTTATTATTCTCTATTATTATAACCTTATAATACTTCCTTAAAATAATAAAACATGACCATAGTCTTCTTTCCCATGAAGCAAAGATACAAGCCATTTTGGGCAAGACATGAACTCCAGCTATTGTGTTTCTTTTTTTTTTTTTTTTTTAGAAAAGCATGTTTTGCAATGAATGCTTCAATAGCAAAGATGTTGGATTTTAACATTTTGAGATATCCACTTGTCAATTGTGTTTCATTTGGATCTCATCCTGTGTGAATTTGAGGTTTCCTTTGTATAAGAAATGACAACTTCATGGGGTCATTGTAGAGATTCAATGTAAAAAAATATATTTCCTGGATTATACTGGGCTGGTCTGAGTTTGAGTTATATGGTAGACTAACTAGCAAGCTAAGTTCCATGTGACTTAAAGTCCTTGGTCTTAGGTAATTTGTATGACACCACAGTGCTTCAATGTCCTAACTTTTAGCAGAAATTCACACAAAGTTTCCTAACACCCATATTCTTGAAAATTAAAGACAATGAACACACACTCAAGTGTCTGCTGATGAGGAAAGGAAGGCTTTCCATATCCTCAGCTCAACTTAACTCTAGCCAGGCTTCCACCTGATTTGTGCCTTCTGACTTCCTTTATCTGACAGTGATTGACTGGTGGGGATGCGCAAAACATTTACCCACCTTCTTTATAACTGTATGATCCAGGTTTTCCTTAGAATACAGTAGGATGGTACCCATTTGGACATAATCATATGAAGGTAATAACACTCTATCTCTCAGTGTCTGTAGGGAGAAGGAGCCTGACTTTATAAGTAGCAATTGACAAACACAGATGGTCCACGCACGCTGAAATTACAACCCTACTGCTGTCTAAGACTTTCTCACTAGCTTCCTCCATTTGTCTCAGAATGACTGAGTTCAAGGTTACGCCCCTTTTTAATAGCTATGAATACACTCTTCCTTGACTCTCCACTGGTCAGAGAAACTTTCTCTTGAGAATAACACATTCTAAGAATAATTATTCTTATAATAGAGTTCTTAGGGGCTGATGATGTGGCTTAGTGATTAAGAGGACTGTCGCTCTTCCAGAAGACCTAGATTTGCTTCCCAGCACACACATGGCAGCTCACAACTGTTTATAACTCAAGTCCCAGGAATCTGACATCCTTTTCTGGCCTCTCCAGGCACCAGGCATACATGTGGTGCATAGATACATACGGCAACAAAACACCTACACATATTAATTTGTTAAAAAAGAAGAGATTGATTTTAAGCTTTTGAGGAACCTTCATGCTGATTCCAAGACATGACAGGGCTGATACATATCTGAACTCACAGAGACTGTGGCAGCATGCACAAGACTTGTGTAAGTTCAGACCAGCCGAAGTCCCATTATTGAAAATGGGAAAAGACCAAGAAGGTCTTTTTCATTGATACATGCTGGGAAAGGGAAATTCAGCTTTCTCAATAGAGTGACACTGGGTGTGTCAGTCATAATCCAGGGTAGGCCTTGTGCTCAGGAGTAGTCAGACAACACAAAACAAACTCCATGTTTTTTGTTTTGATTGGTAGATTTTTTTTTGTCTTATTGTGGTTTCATTTGTTTGTTTTGATTTTCCTTGTTTTCTTTTTGCTTGAGAGAGAAGAGAACAAGAAGTTGGGTGGATTGGAAGGTAGGAGGAATCTGGGAGGCACTGTGGAAATAGAAGGAATATGATCAAAATATATTGATATGAAAAATATTTAAATAAAAGAAAATGAATATTTAGTAACTTAACTTTTCATTAATATCTCGTCGGCTAAGGGACATATTATAATAGTAAACAAGATTTTTTTCTTCTACGTGTGTATATGAACATGTAATTAAGTCCAGATATAAATGAGTGAATGTTGTGATTTGAATGTGAGGCTCCTGTGTTTGAACATTTCGTCATCAGCTAACAGCATTGCTTTAAAATGTTTGGGGACATTTAGGAGGTGGTTGCTGGAGGAAGCATGTTCATTGGGGGGGATGGATAGTTAAGGTTTCATAGACTTCCCCACTTCCAAGTCCCCCTGCTTTTAGGCTCTTACTGCCATGCTTCCCCTACTGTGAAGGACCATGTAAACACTGAATTACAAACACTGAAAAAAACCCTTTCTCCTTTAAGTTGCCTCTGTCAGAGTTTTTTTAACACAGCAACAGAAGGAAAGAAAGAAAAGCAGAGAGAGAGAGAGAGAAGGAGGGAGGGAGGAAGGAAGGAAGGAAGGAAGGAAGGAAGGAAGGAAGGAAGGAAGAAAGAAAGAAAGAAAGAAAGAAAGAAAGAAAGAAAGAAAGAAAGAAAAAAAGAAAAGAAAGGAAGGAAGGAAGAAAGAAGCTAAATGGATCATGATACAGCTAGAAATGCAAATTTTATTATTTTGAAAAATAGATTTATGGTTTCCAAATTCAATTAGAAAAAGTTCATGTCATAGTCAAATTGTTATAGTTTTTATTATTTCACAAGAAAAATTACTAATAATTTTCATATTTAGTCATTTATCTGAATTACTAGATACAATTTATGCAAATTTGTATACTTTTTTTCTTTCAAACATTTGGATCACTGAAAGTAACAGCAATTCAGTGAAGTAAAAGAAACAAAAGGCTGGAAGTAAAGTAACAAAAACGCTGAAATAAAAGCAAACTTTTCAAAGAGTTGCTGTGTTTACAACTTAGGGGCTAGAAGTAAGGAAGGTAACAAGCTCCTGGTGAGCTTGTCAATACTGATTCTGAGAATTGAACTTTACTACATGTTTATTTATTGAACTTGTAATTGCCAATCAGTGGATAGAAACAAAGAAAATATTTTCAGCATATTCACATCTTTCCTGGGTCAAATAAAATTTCAGCAATGTTGAATTTTATAATGATTTAGTTACTGACTAAATAAAGATGGATGGTATCATTTGTGAGAGGTTTAGAAGCCAGAAGCCACCAACCCAACAGTGACCTGGCCAGAGAGGAAGAAAACTGCATTTGTGAAATCAACAGTTTAAAAGATAAGCATGAAACTTTGATGTTTTCCTAGTTTGTTTCATGGAGATCCAAGAGAGTTGTGGTGACTTTGAAACAGTGTGATTATGGTTTTTCCCAGGGAGACAAGACCAGATGTCTATTCACCCCTGACAGGTCACCAGCAATAAACCAAAGAAACATTTCCACAAGGCCAGCTTGGTGGACCAGTGAGTCTATCCGTGTGATTTAAAGGTGCTTGAGGGATGGTTACTTACAGGAGCGTGGATGACTCAAAGGCAGGTGTGTCACTGAAAAGCCCACACTGGTAGGATTGGTAACTCAGAGAACCTGTACCCCTGGCGCTACCAACATCCAGAAAGCTCTGCAAGAGAGTCTCTATCCACAGCAATTTTGGGCCTTTATAACCTTGGAGAGGGGACTTCTTAAACCATGTGGGTTTCCTTAGCTTCTGGGGCCATATGCTCTTTCCTCCTCCCCCCATAAGTGAGTGTTATAATCCAGAGGCAACAGCTACACAGTACAGCGTAAGGATTTTTTCCCTGTCAATTCAATTACTGATTTTTCCATTGGATAGACAAGAAAGGAAATTTAGTATTTTCAAATAATTTACTCAAAATTATTTAAAATAAAAAGTAACTGCAAAGACAGACTCCATTTTTTTTATAAGTTTTAAGCCAACGGGATAAATAATTGGTAAACATTAGGAACCATCTGGTTGGTTTGTAACCCCTCCATTTCACAGAAATGAAATTATATTCAAAGATTTCAGAGCATTGTTTCCACATTGGACAAAGCATCTTTTTTTTCATTTCTATTTTTATATTTAAGCTTAATAATAATCTTTTATTTCCATGACTCACTCATGACTTGGATGCCATTGCTTCAGAGCTAAAAAAAAAAAAGTATTTATAAATAAATCTTTCAAGTGTGTGTGTGTGTGTGTGTGTGTGTGTGTGTGTGTGTGTGTGTGTGTGTGTTATTGTTGTTTATGGGTCTCTACAGTAATTAATGAAGATAATACCTGCCAATTCGTAAGTTAGACCTTTGTTAAATAGGATTGCTTGTTAAAACCACAAATTTTGTGTAAGGGAATACAGAATCTACCCAATGCTTGTCAAAATTAAATGGCTTCTGTTTGGATGGAGTGAGTTCTTAGGTGAGTTCCCTGCTTTGTCTCCCCACAACAACATATCATTTGTTCTTGCACAGAAAACTTAAGGAAGGCCGTGCAGTGACAAACAGAACACTGGAGTGTCCTTGCATTATCGTTTTGGTGATTCTGAGTTCATAAAAGCTATCGTGTCCATCACAGACATCTCTCAGAGGATACTGTGATGCTTTCTGTTTTTCTCATCTTCTGACTGAACCTTTTTTTTCCTGGAACCATGTGATATTGCCATCTGGAACAGTCTCCAGGAAAACCATGTTGGGAGTTTATGTTGAGGGATTTAAAAAAAAAAAATTGAGCTTTGTATAGAGACTTAAGTGTGAAGGTCAATCTACCATTCACTAAGATTTCACAATCTTGAACATGTTATTCAGTCTTTTTTGATATTATAGAATAGAATAAAGTAATATACACTCCAAAGTATTGATATTTGACTAAATGTGGTGATATGGGCTTGATGCCCACCCCCAAAGATGCCCACAGTCCATTCTTTAGAACCTGGGAATATGTTACATTGCATGGGAAGAGGGACTTGGCAGAGGTGATTAGGCTAAACTTCTTGGAATATGATGAATATTTTTGTATTGATTGATTCACAAAGCAAGAGAATAAGATGAATAAATGGTAATAAATGGACACAAAAGGATCAGAAGATGCTGTGCCGCTGGCTATGAAGATGGACAAAGGGACCATGAGTTAAGATCTAGGTGGCCTTTGGAAGTTGGACAAAGTAAAGAAACTGATTCTCCTTTGAACCTCCAGAAGTAACTTTTCCCTACCAAAACCTCGGTTTTATGACTTCTGATCTCCCAGGACTACAAGACAAATGTATTGGTTTAAATCACTGAATTTATGATGTGTATATAGCAACAATGGAAAACAACAAGTGAAAACATCCTGGCACAGGGCTGATGGAACATGAGGAATGCTAATGTCAATTACAAGGAGTTAAAAGTGAAGAGCAAATGTTCTCATGCAGATGAGGATGCTCTGGGACTGACAGGGTTAACAAAGTTAGCTTTTATGCACAGTTCTAGAAACCTGTCTTTCCAGAATTGGGACCTTGGTACACATAAGCACACTTGACTTTAAAATGTCAACAATCAGTATCTTGGAAAAGAAAATTTATCTACAGTGAAGTACTTCACTAGCTGAGCAACCTACAGATACTTTTGCTTTCTATATACTAATAATAGATACAAAACAAGGAATGTAATTGCCCATAGTCAAGATTAATATAGATTGGAGAGTTGGGGGTCAGGCTAACTACAAGAACAAACTCCTTATCGGAAGATAGCAAGATAAAATGACCTTTATGCCCAACTTCGGGCCTGCTTCTTCAGAGCCTTCTTGGGAAATGATTGCATTCAGGAGCAGCAGAGGACTCCATGATTATCAGACAGAGCAGAGAGGTATGCTGTCAGCAACTGCCTGCACCTTAACCAAGTCTTGCCTATGGGATTTTCTATAAAACAGATTCTGTAGAATGTAATCCTGTTGAATTGCCTATACATCTGATGTCTTTCTGTCTTAATTAAATAACTTTCAGGATAATGACTTATGATTGAATTCAAATTCTTTCTTTACTGTCTAATTTATAAAAAAATTCTTAACCAACAGTATTTTATACTATATGTGCTCTGCAATTTTTTAATTAAAAATATTGATATCTGAAAGATTATTATATGATTTTTGTCTTGCTCAGGAGAACAAACTCAAAGATCTTCAGAAGGTTACAGCTAAGGAGATGACTCAAATGATAAAGTGTTTGCTGTGAAAGCTCGAGGACATAAGTTTGACTCCCCAGAACCCACATAAAAGTCTGGGGTATGTTATTACATTCCTGTTATCCCAACACTGGGGAAACATAGGCAAGTGGATCAATAGGACTGGCTGGCCAACTGGTCTACCAAATTCAGCGAGAACTTGGTTCAATGAAAGATTCTGTCTCAAAAACAAAATAATGTAGAAATGGACTAAGAAAGATGCACCTCTATTCTCCAAATACACACACACACACACACACACACACACACACACACACACACACACATGCATACGCACATACACGCACACGCATACGCACATGCACACACACACACACACGTACACAATTTAGTTATAACCCTGACCCACTTTTCAGAGACACAGACTTGAACTCACAGCAACATTCTAATACATTGGACTTCTAAGATAGCTAAGTGATATTTTCGTTTATCCTTCTTAGATTTTCTTCTCCTTCCCAAGCCAAAACATTTGACAACAATAAAGGTGGTGCTGGTGCTGGATGGAAAGTGTGATGGGTCACTTCAGTCTCTCTCATTTCTATTTTGAAATATGTAGCAGACACTTCTCAGTTGAAATTTTTTGCCTAGTACTTTCCAAAGCATGGGGAGTCTAGCATACTCCGGAAATCAAGAAACAGAGAAAGGAAGTGGAGACAGAAGGAGGGAAGAAAGAACAGAAAGACAAAAACATTAAAAATAAAAACAACATATGCTAAAACTTGGAAACAAATTATAGAACATTGCTTTAGTTAAATTTCTATTGCTAAGATAGAACAGCTAAAAGCAGCTTGGAGAGGAAAGGGCTTTTTACAGCTTACACATCCTGATCACACTCTATCACAATTAAGGAAAGTCAGGGTAAAAACTCACTTGTTCCTGATGGCTTGCTCAATTCAATTTCTTACATACCCAAGACTATCAGCTCAGGAGTGGTCCCACCCACAATTGTCTGGGCCCTCCCACATCAATCACTAATTAAGAAGATGTCCTACAGACTAGTGTCTTGTGGAGACATTTTCCCAGTTGAGGTTCTCTCCTCTCAGGTGACTCTAGCTTTTATTGAATTGACATAAAAACTAACCAGCACAAATGCGTAGCTAAATAAAAGTTCAAAAGCAACCTATTCAGGTATTTATGGGAAATATTTAATAAGAAAGAGCCTGGGAATCTCCTGTAGCCTGTCAATCTCCTTCACTGTCTCAAGTCCACAGTTCACTACAATTTACATGAGAAGAAAGATCTTTTGTTTTGATTGGCATACTGATTGCTGTCATTTTAAGGCTTGCACTGGAGATACAGCACAATACTCTGTATCATCATTGTTGGAAGCCAGAATCCAATGTAGCTGCACTAGTCTTCCATTACTGTAAGGAAACACCTGCGTTAACTAACTTATAAAAAGAAAAGATTTCCCTCGGTCATAGTTTGATCTACAATTTGTTGACTTTGTTACTTTGGGCCTGTGGTATAAGAGCACATCACGGTGAGAGGCTGTGACAAAAGTGCTGAATTTATAGCTACGAAGTAGATGAAGGAGAGGAAGGGCATAGGTTCTACCGTCCCCTCCAGTGGCATGCCTTCAATGACCTAAAGATCTCTCCCAAGGCATGGCATGCTTCCAATGACCTAAAGATCTCTCCCAAGGCATGGCATGCTTCCAATGACCTAAAGATCTCTCCCAAGGCGTGGCATGCTTCCAATGACCTAAAGATCTCTCCCAAGGCATGGCATGCCTCCAATGACCTAAAGACCTCTCCCAAGGTTCCACTTCTCCAATGCCTCACAGTCTCCTAACAATGCCCTTCTAGAACTAAGCTTTCAACAGACTAGATCTTTGGGAAATAGTCAAAGCCCCAGCAATCGACATGGTCTGAACTTTCCTCCAGAGTCCTGGGGGTTTTTGTGTGATGATACATTTTCTGAAAATATCTCTTGAGTTTTCAGAACATTTATTGTGACAGGGCATCAACTTCCAAGATGCGGCCTATACAGTCCTTACTGGAGGAAGTTATGACTTTGCAAGACTCCTTTGATACTCAGAAAATCACAGAAGGATTTTACAAAAACAGTTTTCAGTTGAACTTTTTCCACACCCTGCAAATCATTTAAGACTATGTACACAACCTGCTGTCACGCTGAGTACTCAGGCTGTTTAAGTTTAATCTGCCTTCCAGAGAATAACTTTACCATGCCTTGGATTTCCCATGTATTCAGCTTTTACAACTCAAAATTAATCAAAGATTTATCCTTAAATTTCATGCTCTTCTATACCCCTTACCCAGAACAGTGTGTGTGTGTGTTTGTATGTGTGTGTGTGTGTGTGTGTGTGCATACAATGATAGCCTATAAAGAGTAAGTAGCACAATAATAAAGATAGTATGCTAATTTTATCCAATTCATTTTAAAGAAAACTAATTATCAAGCAAGCAATAATACACACTTTGGAATCCATCTTGCATACAGAAACCTACATAAGACAGACAGATCCCAGATGCATCTTAATACTATCCAGGTTCCCTCCTGGGTCCTGACAGCCCCAGTTACAGAGTTATACTAAGACTAATCAAAGATGTTTGCTCAACTCTTCAACAAGCAACAAATTTTGTTTTATGGTCACATAACAGTCCAGGATTCTTATTCTGACCACTAAAACTATTTTTTGCAAGACCCTTCCATGATTATCTGAGTATCAAAGTTGTCTTACAAAGTCATAAAATTCCCTCCAATAAGGACTGTATAGGCTGAATCTCAGAAATTGATACCATCCCACAATAAAAGTTTATTAGAAAAATGGTGTACATTACCAAATCACATCCCAACATTAGACTCAAAACTATTTTCAAAAATAAGGAGTTTTGAATATATAACACATACCAAAAGAAATTCTGTGGGTAAGGATTTCCAGGAAAAAGTAAAATACACAGTAAAAGCACTTCAAAGCTAATGCTTTAGATGAAGCATTCTGGTGTTCCTCCAACAGCACGTTGATTGATGTTTAAAAAGGGTCATCTTCAGTCAAATTCTGGGTCTTACACTTATGGGAAGGAATTCAAGTCACTGTTGTTATCCTGACTGAGAAAGTGACCCTTGTTCTCTTAGAAATGGAATGGTCTTTACCGAAGGGGTCATCATTGTGTACCATGGCTGAGCTGAAAGGAAGATAACTGTAAATCAAATATTGCTGACATTTAACAGAGATTTCAAGCCCAATGGCTGTTTCCTGCATATTTATTAAATTGTGTTTGATTATGTCCATAGCCTTTTGGCAGATATTATGACATCTTTGTAAAATGTGTGTAATTTTAGCTCTGATGTCTCTTGAACCAGTCATTTCTTTGATCTTCAAAATGAAAAATGACAGGAAGAGAATAAATGTCTCTATTCCAAGACCCACATAAACTAAGAAGCGTGGACCTGTACAAACTGTGCTCTTAGAAGCAGTAGAAAAATGTCACCTTCCCATTGGGCAAGCCCAGAAAAGTGTGTTTATTAATAACAAATTGTTTTCAAGTGTGAAAACAAATAACTTGTTAGGCTGTTGAGGAATCATACCACAATTCGGCACTCCTGGTCCAAGAGAACAAACATATTGACTGTGAATCTCTATGAGGCCATTCACAAATGAAGCTGTTATGATATGCTCACAGCCAGGCTCCTTAGGTCATAACACATGAGTGTAACTGGGATGACTGAAAGTTTGGACCCTGAACAGCAGGAATAACTTCACAATTGAAGCAAATCAAATCCAATGACAGGACAGAGAAACCAGGAGACAGCGCACTGCAATTTCAAAAGGGAAATTCATTAGTTATTCATATTGTCCCCCCAAAACTTAAGGAACAGTCACTTGTTATAGGCAGATGATTTATTTCCCGAGTCCATATTCTAGAATGTAGCATTGCATGCTTCCGTCTAACTTTAAAGCCAACAAAACAGCCAAGTGCTAGATGCCTCAGTAGAACATCGGAACTGGCGAGGCTTGGAGCAGTGAAGCAGTCTGCTCACAAACTTGGGAGCTTCTATGAATCAGCCCAACCACTTATAAAGACAGACTACCAAGCTCATTCCAAGAGGAAGGATATTTGAATTTCTGGAATAAAAATTAGATCATCATTTAAAATTTTCCACAAAAGAAGTCACCAAGTCCAGATTCTTTTGCTAATATGTTCTGCCCATCTTGCAAAGAAATCATGAAACCAATTCTGTACACTCTCTATCAGGAAAAACAGAGGTAAGGAAAGGAGGAGACATTTTAACCATTTAATAGGGAGAGTCATTACCTTAACACCCATATTAGATAAAGACTTTAAAAGAGAACAATGGACCTTTTTTTTACATAAATTAAATCCTCAATGAAATTTTAGACAACTTCATCAAACACCATTTAAAATCAGATAACAAAAGCTGGGCGGTGGTGGTGCACACCATTGATCCCAGCACTTGGGAGGCAGAGCCAGGCATATCTCTGTGAGTCCTAGGCCAGCCTGGGCTACAGAGTGAGTTCCAGGACAGGCACCAAAACTACACAGAGAAACACTGTCAAAAGACCAAAAAAAAGAAAATCAGATAACACATCATCAATAATCTTAGAGGAGTCATACTGCATTTGTGAACCCATCAATGTCATTTACCATATTAACAGACTGAATTAAGAGAATCATAAGACCCTACCTATAGAAATGGCAATGGGCAGAGTTCATAACTCTCTTGTAATGAAAACCCAAGAAACTAAGAACAGAAAGGAACTTCCTTGAATTAACAAACAGAATATTTACAAAATCTTCAACTAAAACAAAATGTAATGGTGAGAAACTGGATGCTCTCTCCTAAGATGACATGTAAGCACACTCCTTCCACCACCTCTACGCAAAATTGCCAAGTACTAGTTATTATAATACTACAAGAAAATCAGATGAAAGTTATACACAAGATATACAAAAGAAAGGAAGAAATAGCAGTCTCTTCAACTCAGAATAGACATAGTGGTCTTTATAGAATATTTCAAATTATTTGGAAACGTCAACCCCCATGGAGCAAACTGTATATAGCTAGGTCAAGTAACATAAGCTTAATCTACAAAAGTAAATTCAGTTCTTATGTATTAGTCATGGGAATTTTAATCTGAAAAGAAAAGCATTGGTTACAACAGTAACAAAATATGAAGCGTAACACACACACACACACACACACACACACACACACACACACACACACACGAGAGACATATTTGGATAGCAAATGCTATTGAATAATGAAGGTCTACAGATCCAGATAGAGAGCTATCCATACAACCATCTTGAATCTAAACTCAGTCGGATAATTCAATGCAATCACACTAACATTCCTACAATCTAGTTTTATAAATATTGACTAGCTGATCTTTAAATATCAGTGGGAGAACAAAGAACAGGGAAAGGCCACTGTGATAGGGAAGAGAAATGCAGCAATGAAAGATTCTCATTGAAGCTTATCACTCAACTGAAGTATTAAGGCAGTGTTCAGTGTGTGACAGATGAACGTAGTTCAACAGAAGAATCTAGACAACTGGGAAATAGAGCCACACACAGAGTTAACTAATTTTGACAGACATGAGAAAATTCAACAGGACTGGATAGTCTTGCCAACAAGCGGCTCTGAAGCAATTAGGCTGCAATTTTTAAGAAATAAATCTAGGTAGAAATTTGTGCACTTGAAATATAAAGTTCATTATAGAGTTATATGAATAACACAAGATGATGCAGATTGGCTTTTTGGTCAAGGTGGCCATCACAGCTGGAGAAAGCAAACTAGGACAGGGTCTCGGAACTTCCAACACCATTTTAAAAGAGAAGTGTGAATCGCTGCCATGACTGTCACAGCCTTGAGATCTATGGAGAGGCATGAGGATCAAAAGAGTGTAACATCCTGGTGGGATCCTACAGCAGATGAAATACATTAAGTGAAAGCTAAGGAAGTCCTCTTCTGTGTCAATGAGTTCAAGTCTATTTCCCACTTTCTCTTCTATCAGATTCAGAGTACCTGGTTTTCTGTTGAGGTTTTGATCCATTTGGAGTTGAGTTTTGTGCAGGATGGTAGGTATGGATCTATTTGCATTCTTCTGCATACAGCCATGCAGTTTAACCAGAACCATTAGTTGAAGATGTTGTTGCTTTTCAAGTGCATATTTCTAGTATACCATTCTTGAGCATATACCTAAAGGATGCTTCATCCTGCTACAGGGATGCTCAACCGTGTTCATTGTTGCTCTATTCATAATAGCCAAAAATTAGAAACAACCTAGATGTCCTTCAACAGAAGAATAAAGAAAATGTGGTACATTTACACAATGGAGTATTAGCTTTTTAAAAAAAATGGCATCATGAAATTTACAGGAAAATGGATGGAACTAAAAAAAAAATAAAATAAATTATCCTGAATGAGGTAACCCAGAACCAGAAAGATAAATATGGTATATATTCATTTATCTCTGGACATTAGCCACTAAATAAATGGTAACCAAGCTACAATCCATAAATCCAGAGAGGTTAGACATAAAGGAAGAAACTATGGGGGGCAGCACATGGATCTTCCTGGGATGGGGGTAATAGACTAAATTCTATGGGTGGACTGGAGCCTGGTTGCTGAGGGGGGAGCATAAGAACAGGAGGATCAGGTGGGAAGGGAGTGGGGAGATGGGATTAAGGCAGGAATGAGGGGAGAGACAGAACTGAAGGGCATTAGAAGGGTGGCATGGAAATCTAGTGCTGTGGAAACCTTCTATAATATATGAAGGCAATTCTAATGAAGTCTCCAAATAAGGAGGGAGGCACAACCAAAACTGGCCATTTCTTGTCACCAAATGAAGCTCCAGTAATTGGAACTGGGTTTCATCCAATTGAGCTGTTGACCAAAGGTGTCCCATTGAAATCCCCCAACAACTGAGGCTGTTGCAAAACATTATGTTGCTCTCCATAAACTGACTGCAAGGCCTCATTGCAGAGGACAACACCCACACAACTCATTGAACTCGGAAAGGTCAGGCTGGTGTCTACACAGAACTTTCACCCCCGTGTTCTGGTATCTCTGGCACAGAAAAGTACTCTGCAGGGTACCAAAGGAGAAAAGTAAACAACAACCCAATCACAAAACCTGTGATCTACAATCTGTCCTGCCTACCAAATATGCTAGGGAAATGATGCCACAAGTTTGTGGAAGTAACCAACTGATGTCTGATTTGACTTAAGGACCACTCTATGGTGGTCATGTGACATCTGACACTGCTTGGGTGACCAAGAACCAGAAACTAGACAGCCTGACACCTAGGATAAAACCAAATACTACTTGTCTGAAAAAAAAAAGTAACAGTCAGATGTCTACTAATGATGTTCTATTAGACTCATAGACCAGTGCCTTATACTGCCATCATCAGAGAGACTTCCTCCTGCAGCAGATGGGAACAAGCACAAAGACCCACAGAGAGACCTTGGACCACAGAGCTCTAAAGGAGCTGTCTCCATCTAACCCATCCCCTCAGAGTTCAGGGAACCCCTCAGAAGGGGAGACAGGAATTGGGGAGACAGGGAGGAGGTAGGATTCAAGGAGAACACGGCTATCTAAAACAGCTTAACAAAGCTCCACATGAACTCATAGAGACTGAAGCAACAAGCACAAGTCCTACATGGGTCCGCACCAGGTCCTTTGTACATACACTATAGCTTTCAGTTTAGTACTTTTATGGGACTCCTGAATGTGGAAATGAGTGGGTGGGTCTCTGATTCTTGTGCCTTCTCTTTGGGCTCTTTTATTTCTCTGTTGACTTGTCTTGTCCTTGAGAAGATGGCTTTTGTTTTATCTTATTTTATTTTGTCATGTTTGGTGGTTATCTCTTAGAAGCCTATTCTTTTCTAGTGAGAGACAAAAAGAGAGTAGATCTGGATGGGAGAGGATGTGGGAAGGAACTGGGAGGAGTAGAGGTAGGGGAAAGTGTATTCAGAATATATTGTATTAGAAAAGACCCTGTGTTTAATAAAAGAGGGGGAGCTAAGGAATCTTTCTTTTTTCAAGCTTAGGGGGTAGAGAGATGGCTCATCAGTTAAAAGCACTTGCTTCTCTTCCAGAGGAACCAAGTCCCAGCAACTAACGCGGTCTTCTGGCCTCTAGAGGCACCTGGATTCACAGTACATCTGCTACCACTCAACACACATACATATAAATAAAAATAAATTTTAAAAAATTAATAATATATTGAGATTGGTTCATTAGTCATTATAAATGTACCGTATGAATATAAGATACTTATAACAGGAGAAATTCTATTCCCAATATACGAAAACTTGCTTGAAACTTTAATGCAAATCTAACACTATTTTGAAATGAAGCTTATTATAAAGCACAGTGAAAAAGAATATGACAAATCCTTCCGAAGAAAACACAGGTACAAGTAATTTTATAGAATTGTAAAGTCAGAAATTACTTCAAATGAAGTTTCAACAAGTTAATTATCTGAGCAACCCCGTCCAGCATTCAGAGTACAGAATGGTGTGTCCTTTCCGGCAATGTGCGTCTTTACGATTGGAGCGAGTTCTAGCTCATCCTTGCACATCTCAGCACTGCTGTGTGGAAATCTGGACTCAACAGTAAAACTCAAAAAATAAATCCACCATGGTCTTTATTAAAAATGCAAAATATGTCCAGCAGCTAGTTTTATCACGGCTGGCTCCAGGATTACTGAGACCAAAGCAGAAACCTTCCCTGGTCACACATATTAAAAGCACTTGTTTTGAGGTATGTGGATAACAGCACAGGTTGTATTGCTTAGAATCTGATGGGTGGTTTTGGGTGCTGCTAGTCTTTTCCCAGTTAGCAAACACTGAATTGAAGGCCACATGCTTTCCACGAAAAACTCCCCATGTGTATGTCATTCTGCTGCTTTCAGTGACATGCCGATATTAGACTCACAAAACCAAGCTTATCTTATTATCAAAATAAATGGGACTCTATCTTTCCATATCTGGAATAGCACAGGGCTGGGATATTCAGAAACATACTTTATTTCATTGCTGGTGAACCTATAAACAACTTTTAGAATGACTATATAAAAAAGTATTTTTTAAAATAGAGTCTCTCACTGAACCTGGAGACCTGATTAGCTAAGATGCCAGGTCAGTGAGTCCCTGGATCTGCCCATCTCCATCCTACCAGCACTGGTATCACAGGCATGTATCACAGTCCCCCTCATTTGTGTGGGTCCTGGAAACCCGGACTGAGACCCTCCTGCTTGCACTTGAAGCATTGTTCCCACCCAGCCATCTCGTCAATCCACCTATGTTTTCTTGACTGCATTGGGACTTGCTCTTTTGTTTGCCTCCCTATAGATCTCACTGTTGGTCTATTTACATGACATTCTGCCTTCAGTAAAATGTATCAACTCTGTGAGCTCTGAGCATTTACAAGGAAACTATCCAGAGAAGACCAGGTTTTAGCAGATGTTTCTCTGAGGGTTTGTTGGGATTTTCTCCCCTCCCGAATCATTTTGTGTCTTACTGGCATGAGCTTTCTAGAAGTTTTTTTATTAAGAATTCCAGGAAAAGTCATCCATCTTATTGAGTTTTCACACACCACACTTGCCATTTCCTCCTAGATACATATCTGAAAGTCATACTGATGGAAATTATTTTCCTGGGGAACTGTTGGTAACTTTATTACCACTCAGTCAGTTGTGGAAATAATCTCTAATGCAATTGCCCAAAGGCAGAAGAAACTCACTCAAATCTAGAGAAAAATAGAATTTATGTTGACAAATTTTAATCAGTCCATCAACTTGCATTTAATGGGAATCTATAAGAGAAAAAGGGGTGTGTTTGCCTCAGATGCCCATGACATTTCTCTTCATTTGGTAATAGGGAAATTAAGAGGGGAAAAGTAAATAGACATATAAGCTGTTACATCAGTGAAGGACTTTACTGGCCACCTTGTAGCATGAATCTTAAAAGTCGTATTAATAAAATCAAACCTGAGGCCAGGTATTGGGGTGAATGCTGGAAGATCAGAGAAACAGAACAATCCATAGCTACCTCACCTTGCCAATTCCTCAGCTGATCCTGTTTCCTCAGACTGGATGCCTCTGAGTCCTCATCCAGAATGACTCTCAGCTGAACTGCTGCTCGAAAGCCTGAAAGCTTAACCAGCCAAATGCTTCTAGTTTCTGGTCCTCATGTCTCATATATCTTTCTGCTTTCTGCCATCACTCCCTGGGATTAAAGGCTCACTTTCTGGGATTAAAGGCATGAGTCACCATGCCTAACTGTATCCTTGAACACACAAAGATCCAGAGGGATTTCTGCCTCTGGAATGCTAGGATTAAAGGCATGTGCTACCACTGCCTGTCCTCTATGTTTAATATTGTGGCTGTTCTCGTCTCTGACCCCAGATAAGTTTATTAGCATGCACAGTATTTTGGGGAACACAATACCACCACACCACCTGGTTGGAGCCAGGGCTTTCCAGATAAGAAAATAAAGTCAATAACATTTAAGCAACCTTCTCTAGGTCACACAGTTTAATACAGCACGACCACCACTTTGTTCAAGGAGTTGTTTTTCATTTCAAAATGAAATTTAATGATAACTTAAAAGCAAATGGCTATAATTTATAGAGATTGGTGGGGCTGTTTGTCCTGTTGAAATATGCTGGGAATAATAAACTTCTTCTGGCATCCATGTTCCACTGAATTCAACATCTGCCCATTCATGACTCAGTTCCTCCATCTCTCCTTGTGTACCACTGAAGGAATGACTTCAGATGCTAAGCTCAGACTCTCATTAGGAATTTCACCTGCACCTCATAATTATCCTGAGTCAGGATTTATCAACAATTCTGCCTTACAGCCGAGGAAAGGGAGGCATAGAATGTTTCATAAACTCAACCAACATGATTGTCACATAGAGTCGCTTACCTATAGTCAATGCTGAAGCCCCTAAACAAAGATTTACTCAAGTTCTGTCAAGATCAAAATTTCATTAGGTGCTATGTGGATGACCTGATGCAAGTCTCCTCTGCCTCCCTTTGGAATACTCCACTGGAAGACAGAGAACCCGTTCCCTTATTGCAGTCTTAAAGCTACAACACTAACAAGTGTCCTGGCTCCAGCTTTCAGGTTGGCTAGATAGCTCAGACACTGAGCTGGGACTTACCTGCACCAGAGATCAGTTCCACTTGAGCCTCGTCATTAGGGTACATCCATCTTGTCATCATTTCTTCCCATCTGAGGATCTAGTACAGGTCCTCCACAGTCGGTTTCACTGTCTTATCTCTAGTTTTCCAGCATGGGAGGGCACTGAAAACTCCCCTAACTCAGCCTTTACCATGAGTACATTTCCTCATGAGCTGCAGGCTCTCAAATCTCTTTGGCTCTTTCTTTTTGCTTCTCTTGATTGTTCTTTGTCAAACTCTTTGGAGCCCCACACAATTCTGTTCTCCACTCCAAATATCCCTGTTGAGTTAGGTACTGCAGTTCCCTCCATCTCTTGAATTAGATAAAGAGCTATCTTTGTGATTACACAAAAATATAATTTTAAAGCAATCTATCAGTCTAGTGAAGTGTGTCTTGTTAAATATGTATTGTAAGCTGTTGCCTATGTTTTTTTTAAAGTGACAACTAAATTAAACTGTTTCTTTCTATAACTTTCAATCATTTAATGTGGTAATTAATTCCATTTTTCTGTAGAATGATCAAGCCAGAATTGCTTTAGTATTACAATTGCATAATCTCCCACATTCATTCCATGAAGGAAGCGTGACAAAAGAAAGCTTTTAAACTATTAACTACAAATTATTTTCATAAAGATTATCAAAATATACATCCCAGTGTCAACTTTCCACCTGTCTTTTGTCTTCCTGAGAGTAATTTTGTTTTGTTGAGGGTGCTGGACCAGAAAAAGAGTCTTTAATCTCTTTAATAGCTGATCTCTCCTGCTCCAATGTTGAGTACTTTGGGCTGATTTATCATACCCATTCCATGCTTCTACAACTTGCCCCTTGCCATTTAGTTAGAAGTTAGCCTCACTTAGCTCCAGAACAAAGCTCCGACTTTCCTACTGGTGTTGGATATGAGCAGCATATAGAACAGAGACCTAAAACAAGAAGAGAATATCCAGAGAAAATGGTAAGGAGTGGGCATATTGTTTTGTTTGGTTTTATTTGGTTTTTCAAATAGAGTGGACCCTGGGTCTTTGGTTCATAATCTTTATATTTTTTTCTGCAACCCTGTGGCACTCTGATAAGAAGTAATGAAACACTGAAGATATTTTATTAACATGATGAGATGGTTAGTTTAACTATCAATTTGACACCACCTAAATTCACCTGGGTAGAGTTTCAGTGAGGAATTGTACAGACTAGAATGGCATATGGGCATGTTTGTGGAAGATTGTCTTGATTCACTCAATTGATGCTGGGAAACCAGGACCAAAAGTGAGCATCATCATCCCACAGTTTGGGCCATGGAACTTGTGAGAGTACAGAAAGCTACCTGAGTGCCAAGTGTGTATGTGTTCCTGCTCTTGATTTTGGATGTGACTAGAATGTGTCAAGTCTCTGCCTGGACTTCCATTAATGATGGACTATTACTTGTAATCACAAGCTGAGGAAACCATCTCTTCTGTGGTGATATTGTGTTCCCCAAAATACTGTGCACCCTAATAAACTTATCTGGGGTCAGAGAACAGAACAGCCACTAGATACAGAGGCCAGAAAATGGTGGCACACACACCTTTAATCCTAGCCTTCTGGAGGCACGGATCTCTATGAGTTCAAGGCCACACTGGAAATAGCCAGGCATGGTGACTCGTGCCTTTAATCCCAGAAAGTGATGTCAGAAAGCAGAAAGGTATATAAGGTATGAAGACCAGAAACTAGAAGCTGTTGGCCTGGTTAAGCTTTTAGGCTTTTGAGCAGCAGTTCAGTTCAGATCTATTTGGATGAGAACTGAGAGGCTTCCAGTCTGAGGAAACAGGATCAGCTGAGGAATTGGCGAGGTGAGGAAGCTGTGGCTTGTTCTGCTTCTCTGATCTTCCAGCATTCACCTTAATACCTGGCTTCAGGTTTGATTTTATTCATAAGAGCCTTTAAGATTCATGCTACACTCTTCATTAAATTGCTTTTGGTCAAGAGATTTTATTAAAATAGACCATAGTAAAGAATCAGCACTGAGATGATCTCAGAAAAAAATATGGAGCTGGAGTTTTATTCAAACTGGAACTCAAGCAAACTCATGTCCTATTTATAATCACATTAGTCTGTCTACACATTCTAATTCATGTTCCATGGAGCTCAATTACCAGTCCAAAAAACAGATTTAATAGCTTACTTAAACCAAAAGTCTTCATGCTATAGAATTAATGCTCCTGCTGATATTGTCTCTGTCTTTGAAAATTCACAAGTTGTACAATAATAGAACCCAGAAGTTAGCAGAAGAGGTTAGAACAAACAACAAACACTCTAAGATTACCTAACTCTTAGTAAACAAATGTAGGTAAAGGGGAAATTAATGCTTGTAGTTAGCTAGCTGGGCATTAATTCAATGTAGTATAGAAAGTAATCAAGGTACACAAAGCTCACAATTATGGAAATGTGCTATAATATACAATTGTATTCTTCATACAAAAGGAGTTAGATTAGTCATTGAGGTTACAGAAAACTTTAAAAAATTTTCACTTGAGCTGAGAGCTAAAAAATGTAAAAGAATTAAGTAAAGATGTATGTATATTTTAAATTTTTAAATGCCAATAAAAATAAAAATCTACCATAATTGCTGTAGCTAAAATTCTTCCTGCGATAGAATTAATTCTTCTTCAAAGACCATTGTCTTGGTCTTTGAAAGGTCAAAGTGATACAATTATAGAATCCAGATGTGAGCGGAAGAGGGTAGAAGTATCATGCTAACATCACTCAATTCTTATTTTGTTTGTAAACAAAGGCAGGGAGAGAGGGAATTAATGCTTGTTGTAATAATGGAGCCAAGACATTATTGGTTTAAATATTTTTGTCGACTATAAGGGATTATATTTTCTCACTAATTAAAAGTTTGCATTTCAGCTTAAACTTATGAAAAGCATACGTTTAATATGCACACATCTATCGAGCATCACGTTCAGTGTTTTGCTCTGCTCATATCAGACCCCTATGATAACATTTATCTTTGTCTAACATATGCAGATATGATGCTGATTCATAATTAAGTAGGTCAACCATAAGAATATCATTTTTCAAAATGCCACTGCCCAGTGAATGTGCTGGTCAAGCTGTCACATTGCAAGTGCTGTTGCTGAAAACATTGTGAGGGGTTCATTGTCACCCTAACAACCTGTCTGGGACGCAACGAAACAGAACAAAGAACAAAAACAGAAACAAACTGCACGTTCCACTCTGTCTGAGTAAAGGTTAACAACTTTTAAAAAATGCCTCTCCAAAAAAGGATAGATATTTTTCAGCAAAGAGCATCAAAGGTGCATTTGTTAAGATATTCATGAATATAGATAAGATTTTTTTTTTAAAGCAGAGGACTGAAGCTCATGGGTCTAATTCCATCTAAAGTTTGCTAGTGAAGTTATGCCTAAGTGTTTTCATTTAAATTTTCTCTTTTCTGCGCACTGCTATAGCCACTTGGACAGAAGGCAGCCAGCAGCCATCTATTGAATCAGAACAGAAATGAACTTGCAATCTCTGCCTTAATTTCTCATAACTACAGTATCTGAAAAGATTAGCATTTGAGCGGACACTTTTTTTTTCTGCAACTCTTCTTTGGATCTGTCATCTTTTACCCATAAAATGGTCCCCGTGTGACTAGAAATGAATCATTTGAATCCATCAGTTACCAAAGCTCTGGTTCCCATAGAAACCAAACTTAACATGCTTTAACAATTTTTCTCAAGCAGGCTTACAATGGCATATTTAAATTTACTTAGAAGATAAAGGCTTTTCAAATGATTGCATGTCTGTTTTGGGAGCTAAATATACAATGAAGATTCTAAATTTCCCTGACTCTTATTATCTATTTATTGTAAGGTTTGAAATTTTTATGTTGTTTTGTTTTCTTAAATATCCTAATTACTGTTTTGGTAAGAAAGTACTCATCATTATTATGATTGTTGTTCATTCTTAGGAAAATTATCTAATAATTATATTTGGTTACTTTACTATGCCAAGCTGACATATTTTAAATTAATTAATTAATAACAACCCAAAATAAATAATGAATACATAGGAGTTGTAGAGTTCCGCTGCCATTTTATTTATATTGGCCATTGGGTAATGTATGTGGGCATGAGAGTGTCTTTAAACTTTTGAGTTTTGTTGTTTGTTTGATCTGGTCTTGCTCAGTTGCCAGGGACGGCCTTGAATTTCAGGCTTCAAGTGATCTTCTTGCCTCAGCCTCACAAAGTGTTATGAGTATGGATCTGTATTTCCACACTTGGTGAAAATGTTGCTATAAAAAAGTGATTGTTGCCTTCTCAAACATTTTAAACACTCACTCAGACTTAGTAGATTCATCTCGACCCTCAGTCTACTCACAGGCATTTAAGCCCAAGGAAGTTCACATGCACTTTTGTACTTGTTCATAGGAATAAGCCACTCCTTCAGGACTGGCAAGATAGCAAATTCACTTGTTATCAACCCTGATGACTTAAGTTCAATCTCTGGGACTCAAGTGGCAGGAAAAGCATGCTGACTTCTACAAATTATCCTCTAGCTTCCACACACATTATTTGGCACATAAAAATATATAAATGTAATAAAAATTTTAAATAAATCACATCTTCATAAAAATCTCTAAATCCATCTACTTAAAGAAAATCTCTGGCTCAGTTGTTAAGAGCACTGACTGCTCTTCCAGAGGACCCGGGTTCAATTGCCAGCACCCACATAGTGGCTCACAACTATCTGTGACTCTAGTTCTAGGGGACCCAATACCCTCACACAAACATACATGCAGGCAAAACACCAATGCACATAAAATAAAAATAAAAATAAGAAAATCTCCCTAGGTAGAGCCAGCCACCAACCTCTACAGAATGCGTCCTGGATCTTGATGACTAAAGAGAGCTCATGACAAGTTAAGAGATGGAGTCAGTCTTCAAACCCTGGGACAATTGGGCTGTGAGGAGTGAGGCACAAATGGCTCATTGTTAATGGTAACAATATCTAGGAATAAAAACTGATCTTTATATTGTATTTTCTTTCACTTTGATTTTATTTTTGTGGCCAAAGCTTTTGTTGAAAGAGGACATGGAGGGCTGAATTGGAAAATTTGAAAGAATGGGTTTGGAGAGAAAAAGAGAGCCTGCGTAAAAACTGAGCAAGTTTGAATACCCCGGCCCATACAGCCATTACAGTGGAGAGGCACAGTAAGACAACAAGGAAGGACACTTGACCAAAGAGCACTTTGATACCATTTCAGAATACTTGAAGAAAAAAAAACTTTACCCTATTTGCCTCTGTACAGAGAAAACAGACAGTGACTCACTGTAGTCACGTGTTCTTCCCAACCCTTGTTGAGACTGCCTTTCACAGCTCAATGCTTTGCCTTTGTTGAAAATGTCACGTCTGTCTGGATAAGTTCCTTCCGGGCAGTGTTAAAGACACACCGCACATGCTTCTTCCTCATCTGCAAACCTGCTTACTTCATGGGTCTCTCCTTTAAGCTTTTCAGAAGTTGCTCTCCTTGCCCGCTAATATGTGCATAAAGGCATTTTGAACTTTATATCCTTAAGGGGCACAAATTGATTAAGAACCAAAGAGAATTTGGGTTGATTAGAAGTGCAGTTCAGCACACAAATGTTTCTGGCAAGTTGAAATGTTTTCCAGGATCTCGTGGACTTTAAACAAAGTTTGAAGATGAAAAACACTGGTTGAGAAGGAGATTACATTGATGGTTGGGTATTTGATTAGTGGAGGGAGGTGGTAATCTGTCATATCAGAAAGGGATTGGGTAATTAAAAACAAGTTAGTTGTTAGGGAAATAGAGAGGACCAAAGAAATCTGGGAAAGGAAAGGAAATGGGGGCGCAGATGAGTTTGGTGTCCATCTGTGACATGTTTGCTATTTCTCCTCAGCACATAAACTACAGGATATACCAAGTGACCCAGGGTTAGAAGGCTCTTCTGAGGTAGACTCTCATGTTCTCTTTGTCTTTATTTTTAATGTTTCAACACTCCAAAATGCCTAAAAATTACTTTTTTTCACAAGCATCTTTTGGATATTCATTTTGGTCAATTAAATTTCAATATAACAATTCCAAACTGAGATTTGGTGATAAATGTAAAAAGAAAAAGAAAGCGCAAATTCCACACATGTGAATGATCATCTCCAGAGTTAGGGAAGGAAGATGAGCCTGTCTTATTAAGTATTAAACTATAGTGGACTAAATTGAGCAAAGTTTGAAACAAAGAAACATTTCAAGCTTCTTTTAAGATTCATTTTATTTTTAATTATATATATATATATATATATATATATATATATATATATATATATATATATATATATATGGTGTGAGTACAGGTGTCTGCAGAGGACAGAAGAGAGCACTGAGTCCCCCTGGAACTAGTTGTGGGAGAATGTGAACTGCCTGATGTGGGTGCTGGGAACTGAAGTCAAGTCCTCTGCAAGAACAACAGGTACTCATAACTGCTAAACCATCTCTCTAGCCCCACAAAGTATTTTTAAATATATCTGAGCACAATGTTTCGTATACAAATGGAAATATCTATTAGGTTTAAGTTCAGAAAGTCATACCTGATCATAACGGAAGAAACACTTGGTCAATCTATTGAGGAATAAGAATGTATCTTGGAAATCATTTAGTCCTAAGAAGAAACAAGGAATCCTTTCCTTTACAACATTAGTGGACAGAGGAGATACAGTGAGTGAAATGAGCTGGGGAGAAGCTTGTACCATATTTATGGAATTAAAACAAACATACTAATAGATGAATAGTAAAATGGCGATTGTTGAAGGATTGGAAAGATAAAGAGGAAAGATTGGTCAAAGACACTAAAATCTCTGATAAATAATGACCACATTCTAGAAATCTAAGTTGACTACAGCTAACAACAGAGTACTGTATACTTGAAATTTGCGGATAACTAGTAGAGGCAGGTGGCTAGATGTCTTATTCGAAAGAAATATGCATATACCCACACACACAACATATATATTTACAAATAATTAAAATTAAAATTAATCTTAAAAGAGTATTGTAATGACTTCATTTTGATTCCAAAGGCCTGGACAACTCAACAAAATCTAAGATTAGTGTGTGCATGTCATTGAACAATTTTAAAAGGAGGATGTTGATTTGAGTTGGGCTCTAACACTAGGTTGCAATAAACCATGGCAAATGGAAACACTCCTGTTTGAAGTTCAAAGTCACACTACTCCAACTGAGTTTATCTGACCAGAGAAATCTCAAATGAAAAGTAGTAGCCAACTCTATAAACAGGGTAGTTAGGCTATCATGGTTTTTTGTTTTTGTTTTTTATAGCTCTGGGTGCTTTGATCTTTATAAGCAAAGGACTTTGAAATGACTCGTCCACTTTTATTCCTTGTTTCCAGGTTCTTCAGGCTTTTTCTGTCTATAAACACTCACTGCCCAATGCTGAGTGCAGTTCTCCAGACTCTTAGGGTTCTGAGAGCTGTGCATATGCACATCCCTGTTCAAACTCTGTTAAATTTGTCTAATATTTTCCTTTATCAAAACAGACTTTCTCTCTCTGTGTGTATATATATGTCTCTATCTGTGTGTCTTGTGTCTGTCTCTGTCTCTCTGTCTCTCTCTCTAACACACACACACACACACACACACACACACACACACACACACTCTACATGTTCAGACAATCCCATTCAAAAGCACTAAATCAGTGCTGAAATGCATCCTAGAGAAACTTCTCTGAGCTATTATTCTCTCAGACAATGGACCACAGAGTCCAACACTACCTTTGTAATTTTTCATTAAAAATATCCCTGTAGTATTGATGCAATAACAATTATGAAACAGTTCTAAGTGAAGGAGAATGCATATTGTATAAAATAGACATGGCAAGTCAAAACATCTTGTCTGAAATTATGGAAAAGGATGTTGGCAGTTCTCTCAAGCATCTCAGAGAGTATGGACAATGTCTGGGCAATGTCATCCTCTGTGTCTCTGCTCAAATAAGAAACTGCTCTCAGCCCTGATCAAACAGTGAAGGTCATGCAACCTTTGCAGCCCACATGGAATGAAAGCTTATTTACAAGTTAGAGACCTTCTTTTCTTTTAATTCCCACATAAGGACATGTGTGCATACACACACACACACACACACACACACACACACACACACACACACACACACACACACACCCCTTTTCTGAATATCTTAAAAAAAAATTTAACAGGTTAAGAGTACACTTATTTTCCCAAGGCATATTGTCTTGGTAATTTCTGTTCAAATGTATAGAGTATGCTCTACAAGCAGCGTGAGTGGAGGCTTATTGTGAGTAAGGAAAGACAGCCTAGTCATACCAAGTGGGGAAATGCTTTCTTGCACTGGTCTGCTCCACTGTGATCAAATCCTCTTCCATGATTAAGGATCTGTCACCCTTCTGAAGTGTGCTTAGTAGGATGCAGAGCCATTCTGCCCCAGACGACAAATGCTCTGGAGGCTGGAAGACAACCGTGTGGAACACACAAATGGCTGCCATTTCAATCACTGTCTTTCTTCAATTTGCCAACCTGCATCTGATGATAAAAAATGATGGAACAGCATAGCCTCGGCTTCTTTATTCCCATGGTTTCTTGGGGGTTTGATTGCTATTCCATTTTGATTGCTTTTTTAAATAATGAGGCTGAAATGTGGTTGTGGGATGCAGAATGTCCCAGATGCTCCACGGTGTTATCTACCAATGAACTAAGCCACCACCTGGCCCCACTGGGTTGCAGCCAATGCAGAGCTCAGCCAGTATCTGCTCTCTGTGTGCTGGATGTGATTGTTTCTCTTCCAAGGGATAATTTTCAGCGACACTGGGAAAGGAAGGAAAACCCCAGCTACAGACCAGAGCTTAACGGTGATCAACACCAAAGAACAAAGTGCATTCAGAAACAAACCATGACGGTAGCATCCCTTTTCTATTTTACCCCAGCCCCCACTGGATTAAAACACATACACGGTTGGGGGTCGGGGGAGTTACTTGGAGAAACCACTTGGCTGAAACAGTGATTTTGAAATATAGTTGTTTGCCCATTAGCATGAGCAAAGTTATATTCTGGAGTCTAAATTCAGTCTGATTTTTAAAATACATGGTAACAGCTGAGTGAAACATCTTCAGGATCCTGCCTTTTTAGGAACAAAGGCTTGCTAGCTCATGGCTTGAGGTATGCCATTTTAGCCCTCTCTGCCCATGTTTTCTTACATGTGTAATCACACCTGTCACTCAGTCTTACACGGTAAGTTGGAATAATAAGTGTGCAAATGTCCCAATACTATGCACAGAGTGCAGGAAGATGGAGCCATGCCTGGGAAGCCCAGCAGTGTAGAGCACACGGCACAGACACAGTGGTCTGGATCTAACTCATGATTCTGAAGAGCCAGGTATGTGGACTTTTAGATAAAAAGAAGGATTAGTGATAAAGAGTAAAAGACCGTTAGCTCATGTTTCATAGTCAGACAGATAAAGGTTCACATACAGGCCTTGCCCCTTACTAGAGATTTGTCGTTAGCCAACTTCCTTCCACCTCTTTAATTAAACTCCGTTTCCTCTCATTAAAATGAAAGTGAGCTTCTCTACCGTGATCAAAGGTAAACCTCTGATATTCCCCCATGAAGAAAGGAAACTGAAAATCAAAAGAAATCAAGCAAAAAGCCCAGGGAGCTCTATACGCAGAACGAACGAACGGAAGAGATTTAAAGAAGGAGGCAAACTGTACACAGAGGAGCATGCCTGCTGGGCTTTCCAGGAAACAAAACAAGCAAGTGTTTTCAATAAACACAATATTGCTTAGCATTGAAAAAGTTCCATAGCTAGAAAGTCGGGGCAAGCAACCTCAGACGCTTAAACCATTGGAAATGAGTAACAATTTACAAAAACATCAAAATCTGCCCGTGCTTGTCCTGCTACCATTCACTCAGAAATATGACTGGCTCTCTCTCAACCTAGGCAACTAGGAAGATGGGTGATGAAAATGTCTAAGCCAGGTGCTCACACATCACACTGTGGCTGTTTGCACTACGTTTCCGTGGAATTCCGAAGGCTTAGGTTTCCCGGATGTACCAGCTTTTAGACTGACATTCTATGGTGAATCCTAGCAATAGCAGCAGTGAAACAAAGTTTCAAAATGACAGCAACCTGCTTCTAAACAACTCGAGCTGTGTCTGGTAACTAGGCTACAATATTGATGCCTCAAAATTTCAAAACAACATGAGTAATATGCTAGACGCATATTTATGGAAAATATTTTATTGTTACTTGATATATTTTTTTGGAGAAGAATTGAATCACTAAGTCACATCTGAAGCAAGTTATGAGCAATGCAGCTGTTTATGTTTTGAGTATGAGAGGTATCATTTTAAAATAAAGATAAGAGGGCTGGGGAGATGGCTCCGTGGGCAAAGTGCTTGCTATAGAAGCCTGAGAATCTGAGTTTGTATCCCCAGCACCCACATAAAAAGGAGGGCACAGAGATGCATGTCTCGGATGTGCCAGCTCCCATGGCTTTCTCTTCAGTCCATATGAACTACACTGTAATGTTTTAGTCCAGTGCCACATACTACCTGCCATTCTAACAAACAGATTAATATCTCAACTTGAAAATATCTTTGTGACTCTAGTAATCATTTATCAATTGCCAACATCCAGAAAGATATAAATAAGGGCTTTATCTTTCAAGGTTTTTCTGACTACAAACAATTTAAAAATTCAGTACAGAAGGCTGTAAAATAAAATAATAAATTATGGTTTCTGAGATAGCTCATCTGAGTGTCTATTTAGAGGATATAGTCTGCATACAAAATAATACTCAATTTTTTATACCAACTATGAGGTTACCTGGAGTCTCCAGTCACTTTCTGTTTCTGTGATTCCCCAAAGGGACTCAGGGGACTCACTAAAGGCTGTTGTCTTTGTGCTGCATTTGACTGTAGAGACATAGTGCAACGTTGAATCAATCAAGGAAAGACATACACAGGACAGAAGTCAGGAAAGATGCCAATTAAGACTCTGCTATCTTCTCCCAAGGAGTCAGGGAGAGGTTACTCTTCAGAAATCAATGGGTGACAATACGCATGCCCCTAAGCCCAAGATGTCTAGAGATTTTAGTGGGCTCAGGGAAGTACTACCCATCTAATCTCCTAGAAGTCATGATCACAACGTTACTCTCTTCTTCCTTCTGAGCGGAGTTTAATCCATGCGATCCATAAATCACTGTTGGGCAATAGGTGACCAGTGCCTCCAGGCAAACAAATACCAGCCCAAGCACAGAAAGTCAGACAATGAGAAGTCAGCACCTTGCCCCAAGTCTAGGTACAGTTCATCTTTCCTACACAAGATCCAAGTGTAAGATGGGAAATTTCACTCATCTGTAATTCTCATCAGACCCCCAAGGAAGATAGAGACTGTTAATGAAGCTTTGTAGAGCCATGTGGACCCATGAGAATGATGTAATTATACAGGTAGAAGCAAGGCAAGCATTGCAGGTCTATCTGTGAGAATGCAATCCGTCTCCTGTTTTATCAAATAGTTTTATGAAGGTATCATTTCTAGACAACTAAGCTTACCCATTTTAATTGTAAAGTTCAATCTTTTCAGTAAACTTACAAAATCCAGCTGTAGAGCAATCCCACTGTGCTCTACAAATCAATCAAACTGTGGTCAGTTTGAACACATTAAAGATACCTCACAGGAGGCTCCTAAATGTGTAGACTTAGCTCTGAATCACGGATAATGTATCAGGGTCACAATTAGGAGAGAAATCAAAACATTTCCCCTTGTTGTCATTTAACCAAGAGTGAGTCTGGATTTGAGTTCTCACACTACTCTCCCTGTGTCTCTGCCATCCCTGTTTGTCTGCTGAATGAGCCTCAGTCTGTGCTTGCCTGACGCTGTCTTGTGGATCTATCCGTGTGTCTGTCTGTCTGCTGTGTCTGCCCATCACAAAGGGCTTTACTCTCTCTTTTATTTAACAGCACAAAAACGTAGAGGAGGAGTGAGGGATTCTTACAGAAATCTTTGACAGAGTTTTAGAAGGGATTAACTCACAGATTCCAACTGGTTCTTAAAATCTGATTGACACAGGTATCAAGCAATATAACAAATATCATTGTTTATCAAGCAATATCCACGCTTGGGGCAAAGGAGCATATGCTCCTTTCAGCATTTATAGTGGCTATTTATTTTATAGTATAAAATATATAACTCAGCCTATTTTTTGTTTCTAGAAAATGATTATCATAACATCCATGCATTGTTCTGGGTCGGGGGCATGGAAGAGTATATAACTTCAGATTACAGCTATGCATTAGCTTAGGTTGTAAAAGCTGATTATATGTGAAATCCAGGGCACCTTTGAGTGTTACATTCTTTTCTTAAATGTATGTTAAGCAAACAAGGTTGTGTACACAGTACAATACCAGTCTTAAGTAACCTCTTGCTATTAGGCCCATTTGTATCATAATGCATCGCCACACCACTGTCCTGAACAGATAGAGCCCTTGTTGGATCCCTCAATGGCTCTTCATGAATTAGACTTTTCTGCACCTAAATGGAACCTCACAGCAGGTGTCCTTCTGTACTAAACATCTTAGAATAATGTTTTTAAGATTCATTCATGTCCCATGAACTGATGATGTGATCCCTTTCATTGGCAAGCTGTATTCCATTACATGAATATATCCTATTTTGCTTATGTGTACATCACCACTGGACTTTGAATTGTTGAGCTGCAGCCACTTTTCCCCATTATGTTGGATGTCACTGAGGTGAATAACCTTTTAGGTGACCAATTTTGTGCTTACTTTTAGAAGAAACCTTTCACGGTGGTTGTTAGGTTTCTACAGGCCACCAGGACATATGGACACTCTAGTCCTTCCATGTATTTGCTACATCCTGCTATACCTTGCCCTCTATTATAATCACGGTTGTGGAACTTTGGTTTGCATGCCTCCCATGTAAGTCAAAGATGAGAATCTTAATCCCAAAAGCCAGATGCTAATGGTCATTGGATGTAGAGTCTTTGGAGAGTAATTAGCATTATGCAGGTGTGTAACATTGGTACCCTATGACAGCATCCATGGCTTGAAGGAGAGGAAGAAGAGAGACCAAAGCTTATATGATTGCTCTGTCTCTCTATATCAGTGGTTCTCAACCTTCCTAATGCTGCAACTCTTTAGTACAGTTCCTCATGTTATTGTGACCACCCCAATGATAAAATTACCTTCATTGTTACTTCATAACTGTAATTTTGCTACTGATAAAAACCATAATGTAAATATTTTTGGAGATAGATGTTTGACAAAGGGTCACAACCCACAGGTTGAGAACCACTGCCTTTGATAATTATGTAGCATGGAGGTCCTCACCAGAGGCAGGGTCCTGATACGTCATTTCTCAATCTCTAAACCTATGAGCTAAATAAAGCCCTGTTGTTTACAAATTATCCATTCTGTGGATTTCAGTCATAGCAACAACAAGGAGACCAAAACAAATACATAAGGAATAACTTCACAGTGCCTTTTAGGCTGGTTATGCTGCATTGGAAAGTACGGATCTTACTAGCACGTGCAGCAAAGGAAATGCCAAGTTCAGTAGTGGGCCCTGTGTGGCTACCTTCACTCTGGAGGACCAACCTCACTGTGTTTGTTCTTGTTAGAAGCTTTCCTGTCTCATACCTGCCAGTTCTTGCTGTTGCTGGAGAATTCTGCACTTCACGCAGCCGTCACATCTTTTTATCTTTCTGGTAGTGAGCACATTGTTGTTTCTCTGTCAAGATGTTTGTGTTTATCAAAAGAGACTGTAGCAAGAGTGGAGTCAGTAAGATAGGAACAGGAATCCCAGCAGGGTAGAAGGGACTGAGAACATTGCTGCACGTAGATAAATGGATCAAAGCCTTCACAGCAGAGTGGAAAACTACACTGTAGCTCAGATGTGATTGGGTGACCTCTGCATTCACCTTGACTGATAATAAAAACATTCCAGGCATGACTCATCTGGCTCCCATCTTTAAGAAAAGCACCATGCACAAGAAATGAAACCATGGCAAATGTGAAGAGAAAAATACAAAGGGACAGGAAAGGAATGAGGATGGAACCTTGCAGCCTAGGTGAATGGCATAACCAAGCCCTTGGGTGTTTAATTTCATACAGTTTATAGCCAGACACTCCCAGGCTGATGAGGTGTGATAGCAGGTGTTATGGAAATGGCTGGCAGGGAGCATAGGAATCTATAAAGAGCTGGACATCAGGATCACTGACTCCTTTAGTTTTCATAATGCTGAGCAGACCAACTATTAGTAAACATGTCCTTAATCTGGAGACTTCCAGTTGCGTGGTATTTATCCTCCATATTCAGAGGCATTTTGAGTTGCCCCAACATTTGTCAGGTGAAGCTCAGCTGTAGAGCATCCTGCAATGAAAAGAACGGGCTCCTATATCACATTATCTTATCCAGAGACAGCAGTTTTGAGGATGAGGAATGTTGCCTTCAGCACACTGGTGGTATAGTCTGACTCAGTAGGAATGAATGTGCTCATGTTATAAGGCTGCTGCACACAAGAGTCAGCCTTTTACTAAAAGTGCTGTCCTCCTCACCAGCCACTGCATGTGACTCAGAGGACCCATAGAAAAGATGCTATAGGATCCGCTGTGTATACTTTTCTGCGTATTACACTGCTTTAGTTTGTGAAGCATGAGCAGAATGCGATCTCATACAGTGAATGCAGAGGTGTGAATGTTTGCTTGTACATGGGTGGTCTCCCTCCTGCCAATCTGTATCATATCTAAAAGGCTGAATCTATGTTTAAAAATTAAACTCAGATCCCAGCCCACACTTCTGGCGGAAAACTCATCTCTCACCAGAGGCCAGGCCAGCATCCTGAACCCCAGGTAAGACTGTCCTCCCACCCCACTCATGCTTGCCCAGCATAACTCCAACTCAACTGACCCTCCTCTCCACATTACCATACCCTGGCCAGCACCGCTAGTGGAAGCCTTCTACCTCATCAGAAGCCAGGCCAGCAGAGGCCTGATTAGGATCCTGAACCCCAGAGATCAGGCCAACTCCCTGAGAACCAGGCAGAAGCCTCCTACCCCACCAAAAGGCAGGGTAACATCTGAACCCCAGAGGACCCTTGACCAGATTAGAGGCCACACACAGCCAGAATTTCATCCCCAAATGTAGGCTGTACCAGAGATTATCCAGGTCATCAGAAGTCCATCCTCCAATGCTGGCAGAGGCCCTCTACTCAACCACAGGCCATGGCAGCCAGAAGACCAGAGAGGAAACAGAAACCAAGAAAGAAAACACCCATCCAACAAAGGCAAATCCAGACATTAGCACCTAAATCTGTAATTGCTCCAAATCCAGACGCCTAAATGTAAGTGTAAGAACATAAACAACAACAGCCAGAGCATTATGTCCTCACCAGAGCCCAGCCATCCTACTACAGCAAGACCTGAATATTCCAACACAGCAGAAACACAAGAAAATGGCCTTGAAACCAACTTTATGATGATGATAGAGGTACTTAAAGAGGAAATGAATAAATCACTTAAAGAAATCAAGAAAAAGACAATCAAAAAATTGCAGGAAATCAATAAATCTCTTAAAGAATGTCAAGAAACCAATAAAAAAAAGTTGATGGAAATGAATAAAACTGTTCAAGACCTGAAAATAGAAATAGAAGCAATAAAGAAAACACAAACTTAGGGAATTCTGGAAATGGAATATCTAGGTAACTGAACAGGAATTACAGATGCAAGCATCACCAACAGAATGCAAGAGATGGAAGAGAGAATCTTGGCATTGAAGACACAATAGAAGAAATAGATACATAGGTCAAAGAAAATGTTAAATCTAAAAATATTCCTGACACAAAACATTCAGGAAGTCTGGGACACTACGAAAAGACCAAACCTAAGAATAATAGGAATAGAAAGAGAAGATTCCCAGCTCAAAGGCCCATGAAATATTCAACAAAATCATAGAAGAAAATTTTCCTGACCTAAAGAAGGGCATAACTATAAAGGTAAAAGATGCTTACAGAGCACCAAATAGGTTGGACCAGAAAAGAAAGATCCCTTGCCATGTAACAATCAGAACACTAAACACACAGAACAAAGGAAGAATATTAAAAGCTACAAGAGAAAAATGCCAAATAACATATAAAGGCAGGCCTATTAGAATTATACCCAACTTCTCAATGAAGAATCTAATAGCCAGAAGAACCTGGACAGATGTCCTTCAGACTCTAAGAGACCACAGGTGCCATCCCAGACTACTATACTCAGCAAAATTTTCAATTACCATAGATGCAGAAAACAAGATATTATATGATAAAGTCAAATTTAAACATCTCTCTGTGTATCCAGTCCTACAGAAGGTATTAGAAAGAAAACTTTCACCCAAGGAGGTTAATTATACGCATGAAAACCCAGGCAATAAATAATCTCATACCAGTATAACCCAAAGAAAGAAAACACACACACACACATACACACACACACACACACACACACACACACACACACACACACACACTACCACCATCAATAACTACAACAAAATAGCAGGAATTAACAATCACTGGTCATTGATATCTCTCAATATCAATGGACTCAGTTCCCGAATAAAAATACATACTAACAGAATATATAGGAAAACAAGATCCATCCTTCTGCTGCATACAAGAGACCCTCAGCTCATAGATATACATTACCTCAGAGTAAAGAAGTGGAAAAAGATTTTCCAAGCAAATGGCTCCAAGAAGCAAGAGAATGCAGCTATTCTAATAGCTAACAAAATAGACTTCAAGCCAAAATTAACTGAAAGAGATGGACATTTCATACTCATCAAAGGAAAAAAATCCACCAAGATGGCATCTCACTTACTAACATCTGTGCCCCAAATACAAGGGTACCCATGTTTGTAAAGGAAACACTACTAAAGCTTAAATCACACACTGACCCTCATACATTGATAGTGGAAGACCTCCAGACAAAAAAATAAACAAAGAAATGCTGGAGCTAACAGACATTATGGCTCAAATGGACCTAACAGATATATACAGAGCATTTCACCCAAATACAAAAGAATATACTTTCTTCTCAGCACTGCATGAAACATTCTCCCAAATTGATCACATACTCAGTCACAAAGAAAATCTCAATAGATACAAGAAAACTGAAATAACCCCATACATCTTATCAGACCACCATGGATTAAAGCTGGATTTCAACAACAACAGAAAGCCTACAAACTCATGGTAAGTTAACAACTCCCACTAAATTACCATTTGGTCAAGGAAGGAAGAAGAAAAGGAATTAAAGACTTCCTAGAATTCAATGAAAATGTATGTACAACATAACCAAACTTGTGTGATACAATGAAAGCAGTGCTAAGAGTTCATAGCACTAAGTGCCTGCATGAAGAATTTGGAGAGATCTCATCCTAGTAACTTATAGCACACTTGAAAGCACTAGAACAAAAAGAAGCAAACACACCCAAAAGGAGTAGACTGAAGGAAATAAACTGAGGGCTGAAATCAATTACTTAGAAACAAAGAGAATATTACAAAGAATTAATTAAACCAAGAGTTGGTTCTTTGAAAAAAATCAACAAGGCAGACAAACCCTTATCTAAACTAACTAAAAGGCAGAGAGAGAATATCCAAATAAACAAAACCAGAAATGTAAGGGGGAGATAACAACAGATACTGAGGAAATCCAGATAATCATTAGATCATACGTCAAAAACCTGTACTCCACAAAATTGGAAAATCCAAAAGAAATGCACAAATTTCTAGATAGACACCATTTGCCATTTCCTGATTTCAAGCTCTACCACAGAGCTATAGTAATTAAAAACTGCCTGGTATTGGCATAAAAACAGACAGGTGGACCAATGGAATCAAATTGAAGACTCAGACATAAATCCACACACTTAGAGGCATTTGATTTTCAACAGAGAAGCCAAAATTATACAATGGATAAAAGAAAGCATCTTTAACAAATGGTGCTGGTCTAACTGGATGTCAGCATGTAAAAGAATGTAAATATATCCATATCTATCACCCTGCACAAAACTCAAGACCAAGTGGATCAAAGACCTTAATATAAATCCAGATACACTGAACCTGATAGAAGAGAAAGTGGGAAAAAGTCTTGAACACATTGGTACAAAAGACAACTTCCTGAATAGAATGCCAATAGTGCAGACACTAAGATTGACAATTAATAAATAGGACCTCATGAAACAGAGAAGCTTCTATAAGGCAAAGGACACCATCAACAGGACAAAACTGCAGCCTACAGAGTAGGAAAAGCTCTTCGCCATCCCCATACCTGATAAAGGGCTTGTTCTGCTTCCAAAATGGAGTACATATCTGAACAGAGACGTCTCAACAGAAGAATCTCAAATGTCCAAGAAACACTTAAAGAAATGTTCAACATCCTTAGCCATCAGGGAAATGCAAATCAAAATGATTCACAGTCCATCTTACACCTGTCAAAATGGCTAAGATAAAACACACAAATAACAGCTTGTGCTGGAGAGGATGTGAAGCAAAGGAAACACTCCTCCATTGCTGGTAGGAATGCAAACATGTACAGTCATTTTGGAAATCAATATGGCAGTTTCTCAGAAAATTGGAAATCATCTACCTCCAGACTCAGCTATACCACTCTTGGGCATATACCCAAAGGATGCTCAATCATACCATAAGTACAACTATGTTCATAGAAGCTTTATTTGTAGTAGCCAGAACCTGGAAACAACCTAGATGTCCCTCAACCAAAGAACGGATGGATAGAGAAAGTGTGGTACATTTACACAATGGGGTATTACTCATCTGTTAAAAACAATGACATCATGAAATTTGCAAGCAAATGGATGGAACTAGAAAAAATCATATTGAATGAGATAACCCAGACTCAGAAAGACAAACATGATATCAGAAGATGGAAAGATCTCCCATACTCACTTGTAAGTGGATATTAGCAGTAAAGGATAACCATACTACAGTCCACAGAGCCAGAAAGGCTAGGTAACAAGGAGGGCTCAAGGAGAGGACACTCAGATGTCCTTGAGAAGGGGAAATAGAAGAGATTTTGTGGGTAGACTGTTAGGTGGGGATGGGAACATGAGGGATCAGGTGGGGAGATGGAGAGGGAGAGTATTGAAAGAGAATAGTGGAAAGGGGGGGGCATTTCCAGATCAGGTAGAAACTTGTTGCTAGGGAAACTACCAGGAATCTACAAGGATGACCCCAGCTAAGATACCTAGCAATTCCGGACATATACCCTGAACTGGCTATCTCCTGTGACCAGACAAGACTTCAGTGCAAGGACTGGGACACTAGCCAAGCCTTCAACCTACAGTCTGTCCAGCCTATGGAATAGGCTGGGGTAATAGAGCACAGAGATTGTGGGAGTAGCCAACCAATGACTGGTGCAGCCTGAGACCCATGCCATGAAAGTGAGTCCACCCCTGATACTACCTGGAACATCAGGACCCTGTGGTGGTATTGTGTTCCCCAAAATATTGTGTACTCTAATAAACTTATCTGGGGTCAGAGAACAGGACACCACTAGATACGGAGGCTAGAAAAAAAGGCATGGTGACTCATGCCTTTAATCCCAGAAAGTGAGGCTTTAATCCCAGGGAGTGGTGGCAGAAAGCAGAAAGATAAATAAGGTGTGAGGACCAGAAACTAGAAGCTTTTAGCTAGTTAAGCATTCAGGCTTTTGAGCAACAGTTCAGCTGAGATCCATTGGATGAGGACCCAGAGGCTTTGAGTCTGAGGAAACAAGATCAGCTGAGGAATTGGCAAGGTGAGGAACCTGTGGCTTGTTCTGCTTCTCTGATCTTCCAGCATTCACCCCAATACCAGCTCTAGGTTTGATTTTATTAATAAGACCTTTTAAGATTCATGCTACAGGACCTAGAAGCTGGATGGCCCAGAGACTTAGGATAGAACCAAACATGCCTGGAGAAAAAAAAAATGTCAATGTAATGATGCCTAATGATACTCTGCTATACTCATAGTTGATGCCTAGCCCAACTGTCATCAGAGAAGCTTCATCCAGCAACTGGTAGAAACAGATGCAGAGACCCACAGCCAAACATTAGACCAAGCTCAGGGAATCTTGCTGAAGAGAGGGAGGAAGGATTGTAGGAACCAGAGAGGTCAAGGACATCACAAGAACACCCTAACCTGGGTTCATAGGACTCACCGAGACTGAACCAACAACCAGGGAGCCTGCATAGGGCTGAACTAGGCCCTCTGCATATATGTAACAGTTGTGTATCTTGGTCTTCTTGTGGGACTCCTAACAGTGGGAGCAGGGGCTGTCTCTGACTCCTTGCTGGCTTTTGGGACCCTATTCTTCATACTAGGTTGCCTTGCCCAGTCTTAATACAAGGAGAGGTCCTTAGTTTTATTGCAACTTGATATGCCATGTTTTGTTGATATCCATGGGAGGCCTGCCCTTTTCTGAATAGAAATGAAGGAGGAGAAGTAGATGGGGGCAGGGCATGGAGCAGAGGGGAGGTGGTGTGGAAGGATTTCGAGAGGAGGGAAGGGAAACTGCAGTCAGACAGGATGCAAAATAAATAAATAAATATTTTTCAAAAATAAACTCCCTGGGTAGTGAGAGATGCTTTAGATAATTGTTTCAAATTCTTTTCCTCTTGCCTTGTCGTCAAATTTGTTATGGAAACACCGAAACAAACAGCTTCAAGTTTTACTTCATGTGTCTAGCAACTTCTTTGAAATTTAAAAACACATAATGATATGTCTTTGAAAGGGAACTACAGGAAGGAAGAAAAAAATAAGAGACGCAAACTACAAAAAAAATAATAAATCCATACAAAAGTATCTAAGGAAGTTCTAGGAATTATTCTCGGAATGATTCCATTATATCCCATTTTATCCCTCAATTCTACCATCAGTGTGGGCTTCTCTGGACTTTTATATCTGCAGTGACTTCATTTGTTAATCATAGAAAAGGATCACTACTCATTGTGTGAGTTAATTTACCATCTGTCCACCTGTATATGGTCATAAATGAATTGGGCATGTTCTGTCCTAGAGTTTTATGTGTTCAAGTCATTCCATTTCTCCACTTGGAATTTGTGTAACATGATTAAAATCTGCCTCACCTTTGGACCTTTCTTGAGAGCCAAGGGAAAGGAATCTGAAATAGTTCTACTGTAGTGAGTGTTCTGGGACAATGTGTGGATGCCAAGAAAAAAGTATAAAAAGAAAGTAGATACATCAATGGCCTTTCGATCCATTCCAGAGATTCGGGTATACTTTGTGTTTGTAAACAGTAAGTAAATTATTCCTTTAAACAAAATTATTATGACGTTACCCAAAAGTGAACACAGAGATAGAATAACTCTTCCAAATGAATATGACTATGGGGGTAGGAGGAAGTCAAAGAGCATGGTCTCTTCTTGGTTACCAAGGGGTAGACAGATAAGGACAGTTTACATAGAAATGCAACTATGTCGTTAGCACTGAAATTTGTAACTCTTTAAGGAAAACTTGATGGACAACACCAGCTAGTTTGATTTTTCTCCTATGGCTGCTCCTAACCCTTCTGGGTTGCATCATTTTCCCCATGCCCCAGCAGATTAGTGAATATAAGCATATTTCTGGTTATTAAAATTTTGTCAGTCTAATTTAAACATTTTATTTTAAAAACTAGATTTGAGTTTTAACTTTAGCTCCTGGAGTGATGGAGAAGATGGAGTCTATTCTGATTTCTTTTTCCTCAGATCTGGGGATGGGCAGGGGAGGGGGGTGCGCACGAAGATGGGCTGTGGCAGCAGGGCTCATTTGCCCAACAACTTTCTGTATAAAGCCAATGGCTCTGGACTGGCTCTGCCTTGGGCTCGTTCCCCTGGCTGCTGATGGCATCCGTGGTGGTGGAGGTACCAGTGTGCTCCCTCAGGCAGTGTTCTTCAGCACCCACCCAGACTGCCTCTGCTGCTATTGTCCAATCACAGCAGGGATGGCTTCTTGAACTACAGCAGGGTTACATGTTCAGAGTTACTTGTGTGGGATGAACATCTTGCTAGGCTTACCAATCACCAAGACTCGCACTTCCTTGTCTGACTTCTGTATCCAATCACACAGAGTCCCAGGAAATGCACACACTTTCTTATCCCTTCTGGTGTCACTGGGAACTGAGATATTTTGGGAAACAGGTTCCTTTCATTCCTGTCTGCCACAATTCATGGTCTTTTCTTGACAACTTGTATGCTCCTTTAGTGTCCAAAGTTGGGTTGATTCTGGTCTGAGATGCAAGCAAGGGTTCTTTCAGCATCATCTCCAGGTCTAGATCCATCTACAACTCCCTGTGACTCCCCTTCCCTAGAACTCTTATGCACAGACTAAAGACATTGTTTATAGTTGGGCCATTCTGCACCATCTGCTTACTTCACATCATTGAATGCCTCTATCTATCTATCTATCTATCATCCATCCATCCATCCATCCATCTATCTATCTATCTATCTATACATATATGTTAGGGATGACAGACAGATAGATGATAAAAGTTTTTAAGTTCTGTGTTCCTAACACACACACACACACACACACACACACACACACACACACACACACACACACCACATATATAGATAGACAGACAGACAGAGGTTCTCCAGGTTCTGCATTCCTAACATGCTCACAAGCACTGCTTCTGTTGCTGATTCGGGGGATTATACTTATACTGACAAAAGAGAGAGAGAGGGAGAGAGAGGGAGAGAGAGGGAGAGATATGAATTCCAAGGTATAAAAGTGAGGGGGGAGGGGAACATACTTATTTTTTATTCAAAATCCATTTTATGACTGGGAATCGGTTAAGTAACACAGAGACATGAACATTGTATTAAAGGATTGCCACCCTGACTGGGGAGGCCTTGAGTACCATTTTTTCTTTGTCTGTCTGCCATGTGAGGTCTCCCTGTATTTTTTTTTTTTTTTCAAATATGAGTGCATGTACGTGCATGGGTCAGCTCCTTATGCGACAAGAAGAAAAACAGTTATCGTCTTCCTTGCTCAAGATGGACAGCCAGTTTAGACGGTACCTGCTTCGGGGAGGGAATTTAAAATGCCTCGTGAGCCTTGGGAGGCTAAACTCCACACAGACAGCTCTCGGATTTCTGTTTGTTGATACTGGAAAAAGAACAATCAGTCTCTTGGCATTTAGGATAGAAAAGCCTGCCACCTCCCGTGGTCCACCTGCCAAATACAAACTTCCCTGGGGGGTGATTTCACCTCAGGAAACACAGGCTGCTCACGTTGTCTGAGGCCTTTGGTTCGCATCCCTGTTGTCTCCTGCATTGTCCTTTCTGCACCTTACTCTGAAGGGATTTTTATCCCTACAGCCTTCCTAATGTAAGATGCCCCTAATTCTAGTCGTTTGGGTTTGTTCTTCTGCCTTGCTTCGCCATCTTGCAGATTCCCTCTCCTAGAAGGTATGCCGCTGCTGGGGTTAGTTAAGGATTCCTGCTCACAGGCTTGAGACCGGTTGCTTTCCAGTTTCTGACTCAGGCCGGCCCTGGGTTCCCTGTACACTCAGCGCCATCTCTGGTCATCAGCTGGAACTGCAATCCAGCCAAGTTCAGAGTCATTCTTAGACCTGGGAGGCTCTGTCGCTGTCTGGGCCACTGCTTTTATCTTCAATGTTTTTATGAACCCGCAAAAGAAGCTGACAATCGCCGCCTGCTACACTTTCTACCCTCAGTGGAGCGAAATGATGACTTCCAACAGGAGGAAAATAATAGACGGCTAATAGGTCTGAGGCGAGCTCTGCCTATAAATTGTACAGTCCCGAGATTTCCTTCCTTTGCTTTGTTTCCCCCAAATTCTGCCATTGAGATGTTTTATGTGTATCTGCTTTGCAGTGATTTAGTGTGCACTCGGCAAAGTAAATAACTATCTCGTTTTCTCTTGAATTTATATGCCTTAGGTACTATGTTTTATAGCATTTTAATTTGGTTTAACATTTGTTCTCTTCTATATTCCCTACTTTTTTTTTTTCTGAATCCTGACATCTTCTACCCTTTCCTTTCCCTGAATCAGCACTTGTCTGAGTAGACCTTGCCTAGACATTTAAAAGATAGACATTGTATCCTGTTCTACTTAGACCAGGGGTAAATCAAATTGTATTTCCTAAGTAATACTTAACATTCGAGCAAAACGTTACACTTTCACTTACTCAAAATATTTCTGTTAAACCGGGGCATTTTCATGGGATTGTTAAAAATTATCACTTGCTCCTTTTTATCCCTCCACCATGATTTTGAAGACTGTAAAAATTAAAAAGCAAAATGTTCGTCTCTCATCATCTTGCCCAATAAGGACGTTACGGAAGCACACCAGCCAAAATGAAATCAAGTTCTAAGCCTGAAAAATGAAATAAACATGAGCGCCTGAGAGAATTTCAAAATGTAAAAATCCTAATGGGTTTTAAATGACTGAGTCGCATCTGCAGTGTAGTTGTGTTTGTGTGTGTGTGTGTGTGTGTGTGTGTGTGTGTGTGTGTGTGTGTTAAGTGCCTTTAAAAATGTGTGCCTCGCAGTATCAGCATGAAAATTAAATGCTTTGTAAGGATTTTGGTGGGTCTGATCGAATTTCCTTTTATGATAGTTCTGTCTTCCTTATTGCAGGCTAAGCCACTTAGGGGAAAAAAGACCACCTTGAGACAGAGAGATGATTCAGAGGTTAGGAGCACTTGTTGCTCTTGCAGAGGACCCGAGTTCCATTCCCAGGCATCTGTGTCCGACAGCTCACAACTACCCACAACTCCAGTTCCAGGAAATCGACACTCTCCTCGAGAACTCACTCACACCTGGCATGCATACAGACACATGTGTACACACGTAAGTAAAAATAAATCCTGGAAAACAAGGTAAAGGACCGTTTGCCCATCTTGTCCTCCTAGTACACCGCACTTGCACACTATGAAAGATTCAGACTTGGTGAGAATGGGTCCTTCACTGAACAGTCTTTCAAGCTTCACACAAGTTTGAGGTGTGACCGTCATGTTTACTACATAGCAATTTCACATGCAAAAGCCAATGCACCTTTCTTAGAACACGGAGCCCAGGATGGCACTGATATTGAATTGCCTCTGTGGGAGGATCCTGCCATGTGAATTCTTTCAGTTCTAAAATTTGGATTCTGTTTGCAGCCCATCTCCAAGCACAAGTACCAATATAAGAGTTGATCCAGGAAAAAGAAACACAAAAATCTTTGTAACACAAAAAAGGAAGAAAAGGGCTTGACTAAAAATAGCAATGTAAGCAAACCAATCATGAGAATTTCTTAGTTATAACTTATATTTAAATAAATGACTAATATTTCTACTATAATAAACATTTATAAAAATGGGAAAGGGCTGGTGAACCCACCAAGATTACATCAGTTCCTAGGAATAAAAGCAAGCAGGTTTAACCATGTGAGTGGTTATAATAACTTTGTTCCTAATAAAAATTAAGATGCATTACATTTATAACATTGGCACAAATGCTAAGAGCATGTTTGGTCAAATTGTATAGAAAGCACTTCCATCTTCCTCTAGAGAGAAAGTAACATGGATCAAGAACTGTGGATGATAATTTGAAAGAATACAGTAAAATATCATAACATTTGTCTTCTGACCTAGCAGTTCCATGTTCAAAAACATATGCCACAGAAATACTGGCAAACACTTGAAAGAAAAAAGAAAAAGATGTATAAGGCATTTTGTTGTTGGGATTATTGGTTAGACAAACTTAATGTACCTCAGTAGGGAACTGTTTGAATAGCACTGTCACAATGGATTACTATGTAACAATAAAAATAAACAAGGACTATGTTTATATACTACTAGGGTTTGTTTTGGGGGAAATGTTTTCATTTTTGTTTTGTGTTTTGTTTTTTACTAATAAAAGCAAGATAAAATGAGTGGATAGAGTATGTTGCAATTCATTATTTAACAATGTTACTTTGATGCTGTACATGATTTATTTTTAAAAAGAAAAAGTAACAAACATTTTTAAACAGACATAAAGTTGAAGGAGGAATTAGGAACAAGAAAAAGTGGTAGACACTAGATTTTAAAATTAAACTAAACTTGGTTTGGTTTTTAAATTGGAAAAAAAATGATTTAAGTGATTAAAAAGCAATTTTAATTTTTTAAAAAACTTTCAGAAACGTTTTCTGGTATGCTGAGAATTAACCCGAAGACCTTGTCCATGTTAAGCAAATGCTCTACCACTGAGTTAACACAAAACCCCTCCTGAGAAAGGTTAAAAAGGTGAAATGTGTGTTTCTGAGATGAGTTCTCCACGCAGAGGGGAAAGACTGTACCATGTGACTTAGAAATGCAGTAAAGGCTTGTGTCACTAGTAAGGAAATTCAAGACAAATGACATAAAAGACTGGAAGAATAAATTGAGCTGTTTGGGGAATTATATTATTAGCAGGAGGCTTCGTATTATAATTCCAATATTATTGTGTATATAGTAAGAGATAACTTTAATAAATAAATATAATATTTCGTCACAATATGTGCATTTTAGAACTCCCAGTGTAGGAATAAGAGAACACAAGTGAAGTAGAAGAATCTAATCAAAACTCTACAGTGCTCAATTTGAATTAGAAGTATAATTATGACACACAATATTTCTTACCTTTTATTTCAAGAAATAAAATAACTCTTTGGAAAGATGGATGATTTCATCAAATAAATAAGCAGAATCTGAAACAGCTCATTTCATAGCAAATATTAAAGAAAGACTCTTAAGAGCCAACAAAAGAGCTCAGATAACCTAAGGATACGCCTCCAACCCAAAATGGGACAATATGAACATTAGTAAGGAAAACAATAAAAATGAATAAAATGACTCGAGAGTTAAGAGTATTTGCTGCTCTTGCAGAAACCCCAAGTTCAGTTCCCAGCACTCACACTGGAGCCACTTGAAACTCTAGCTCCAGGTGACCCAATACCCTCTTCTGCAGGCATAAACACACACACACACACACACACACACACACACACACACACACACACACACACATACACAGAGAGAGAGACAGACAGACAGACAGACAGAGAACATTAACTCACACACACACATGCATACATAAATTTAAGTAAAAAGAAATCTTTTTGTTTTTGTTTTTTTGAGACATGGTTTCTCTGCATAGTTTTGACTGTTCAGGAACTTGCTCTGTAGACCAGGCTGGCCTTGAACTCAGGGATCTGCCTGCCTCTGCCTCCTGAGTGCTGGGATTAAAGGTATGTGCCATCAGGCTTGGCTAAATAAATCCTTTTTTATTGGAAAAATATCTAGCATAAGTTTGTAATAATTGAAAACAAAACACAGTCGAGGATGACTTGAAGACTGTTAAATAAATAGAGGCTGGTAAACAATGACCAACTGTCCTAGTTAGGGTTACTACTGCTGTAATAAAACACTATGGCCAAAAGCAAGTTAGGGAGGAAAGGGTTTATCTTACTCACAGTTCCATATCATCATCAAAAGCAGTGAGGGCAAGAGCTCAAGCAGGGCAGGAACCTGGAGACAGGAGCTGATGCAGAGGCCACGGAGGGGGTGCTGCTTACTGGCTTTCTCCCCCTGGCTTGCTCAGTCTGTTTTCTTATAAAACCCATGACTACTAGCCCAGGGATGACCCCATTTACCATGGACTGGGCCCTCCCCATCAATTACTAATTAAGAAAATGCCCTACAGGCTTGCTGACAGCCTGATCTTATGGAGGCATTTTCTCAGTTGAAGCTCCCTCCTTTCAGATGATTCTGGTCTGTGTCAAGTTGACACAAAACTAGCCCGTACCCTGACATAGACACAAGACAAGAAGAAAGCATCTTTCTACTCATCATGGCAGTCTAGCTGCTAAGGGAAGAAGGAAGAGTAAAAGGAAATTATCTCCATGTCACACTCTATAGTGAATTAATGAATTGAAAAGCTTCAGGGTTCCATGGAGAGAAATAGCCAGTCAGTGTGATTCCTAAGAACATGTCAGGACTTATGGAGAAAGCCTCACAAACACACACACAAAAAAAAACCCAAACTTTAATATGAATGAAACTCTATATCCAACCATCAAGAAAGACAAATGAGAACACAGAAGAACATTCTAGAATAACGAACAGGTGCAATCAGCAAAATCCAGCTCGCTGGAAATTCCCATTGATAAACAATCTAATTTCTTCCATTAAAGAAGCTGCCATGGGGAACATTTTAGAGAGAAGAAGTAATCTAATTCCTTCCGCAAGTAAGTTGTCAGGAGGAACACTGGAGAGAAAAAGTGCAGAAAAATGGACACACATTTGTTGTAATGGTTCATCCTTCCTTACGTAATCCAGATTCATGTCATAATTAATTAATTAATTAATTAAAATAAAACCAGGAAGTAAAAAATTACAAAACCAACAACATAGGTGAGACAGTTGGATAGATTGCAGTATTAGAGCATTAGTAGTAATTATTTTAGGTAACATTACTAAAGTATGATCAAGAAAAAAATAGCTTAAGATTGTTGCATTACTTTTCTATGGTGATAAAACACACCAGGGTAACATGCAGAAGGAAGAGTCTGCTGGGGCTGATGGATGAGGGTCCATCATGGCAGGAAGTCTTCTGATGGTTCCAGAAGGATGAGGGTCCATCATGGCAGGAAGCATGGCAGCAAGCAGGCATGGTGGCCAGAACCAGAAGCAGAGAACAAATGAAAAGTAGATTGAGGCTATGAACTCACAAAGCATACCACTTTCACGTACTTACTCCACTATGGCCATGCTTTCTAAACCTCCCAAATAGCTCCAACAACCAGGAACAAGTATTGAAATGCCCAAGACTATGTGGGACTTTTCACATTTAAACTAATGCAGCTGTGCGCTAAAATATTTGTGGAACAAATTGTGGTGAATAGAATTGTATTGAAATAACACAGAAGTAATGAGAAAACATTGACCGCAAGTCAACAGTGGGACATGAGTGTTGCCTCATCGGGGTTTTATTGTGCCCTTAATTTATTTTCTTCCATTTGCAATTCTCCATTTAGAAATTATTAGAGAAGCGTGTCTGGTTATCTTGAAGCATAAATGGAACTTAAATTCAAGCTTAAGGAAAGGTTTCTTAGTAAAAAGTGTGGCCTGTGCAAGCACAGCTCAGGAAATAATCTATATTGCCTTTGCTTAGAATTATGAAGAGCTGGGGGGCAGTATAAGGTTGGAATGATAGGCCAAGGGCTAGGAGGATTTTTATTCTGCACAAGAAGCTGCATTTGTTGTGAGAGAAGCAGGGTGTAATTAAGTTTTAAAAAGGAGAGTAACACCACTGCAATCGAATTTAGGAAGCTCAGGGAGGAACTCTAAGGAGAATTGATTGAAATGAGGACAGAATGCAGCCCTGAAGACTGGCATGGGAAACTCAAGATAGGTTTATGAAATTGACAGGACTTAATGATTGACTAGAAGAGACAGAAAATAAAGACAAAACCTATGATGATTTCCATATCTTTTATCTTACTACCTGCATGCATGGAAGAATAATTAAATTAAAATAAAATAGGACTAATATTTCAGGGTTGTGATAAGGTACCTAAGCTAATGAGCACCAATGCATCACAAAATAAGAACTATGAATCACAACTGAGAGACAGGTCTGAAACCAGTGTCCATGTGACATACAATCAAGTCACTGGACAGGGTGCTTTGAATCATCTAGATGGTTCTGTGTGTGATGCTGAGTGGGCACTGCAGTCATGATAATGCCATAAGAATATGTGCTCTAGGGGCTGGTAGATGACTAACTCAATGGGTGATAGTGTTCAGATCCTGATTACCCATGTAAAAGTGGGGTATGTTACCCTACTTATAGCACTCAGGAAGTAGAGACAGAATACTTTTGACAAGCTATCTGGGCAGACTAGCCAAATTGTTGCTACTATAGGTTTAAATGAGAGATAAATTCTGCCTCAACATATAAGGAAGGAAGAAGTGAGGAAAGACACCCAACATGAACTGCTGGCTTCCATACGCATGCTCACACAGAGACAGGTGCAGTTTCACAATATGTATGCCCACATAAATGCAAACATGAATACACAAGCATATGTAGCATGCACATATACATGCAGTAAAAGGATGTTGTGCTTTACGACCATTTACTAAAGACATATAAAAGCTTTTGATCTGGATTTCTAAAAATTTGTTTCTAAGTGATGGCCATGTGCTAGTATCTGCCATTTGGACATAAGGAGTATTTTATCCATTTCCTTCAATCTTCTCTGTTGCTGTCTATTTAATAAACAAATGGGAGAGTTTCCATACTATGTGTATGAATTTAAAAAAAAAATGGAAGAATTTCACATGTGTGAGACTGTATGTGTTCATGAATATAAGTTAGTATGTATCTGGGCGCACATCTATGTGTGGGTTGGTATACACATATGTGCATGTATGTGTGCCCATGGAAGTTCAAAGTTGATATCAGGTACCCTCCTCCCTGTCTCTCCCCTTTGTGTATTGCGGCACAATCACCAGTTGAACCCAGAGCTTGCCAATTCCAGCTGGTCTGTCTAGCACCTTGCCCTCAAGATCCCCTGTCTCTGCCTCCCCATCTGGGATCACAAATGGCTGTCACACCTGTCCATCTTTTCAAAGGGGTCTAGTATGAAGGTATATTTTACATAGCTATGATTCCAGAAGTTTAAAGTGATGTTGTGTTAATCAATTTTCCATTGCCATGACAACACATCTGGAGAAATAGGTTGAAAAGGAAGATTGTTTGTGCTCGTATTTTCATAGGTTTCCATCTGTAGACATCCACTGTTGATGTGGCCTGTGGCAGCCATCATATCATATGCAAGTACACCTCTATCTCCTGGTGTAGGGAAAGCAAAGAGCTCTCTCCAGAAAGGGGCCAGAGTCCCAATAGTTGTTCTATGAAACCCTCCAGTGGCCTAACTTCCTTCCACTAGGTTCCATGTCTTAAAGGTTCTGCTCTCCCAACAGCAGTGCATACTGGTAAAAGCTTTGATGATCAACCCTTGGGGAACACTTCATATGGAGGCCCTAGTGAGATCTGAGCTTGCTTTACCTAGCAGGGCTGCATTTGAGGATTGCTTGACCATGTGCATGATTACCAGGTAATTGGAAAAGGTCTGCACTTGGCTGTGCTGGGGGAAGTCTTTTGCTCCACCCCTTGGCATTCCTACAAAAGGCCCTTTAGAAGAGACAAAGGGGCCAGTGGATAATGATCCAGGCCCTCCTAAGACTATCTTGTGTTTCTATCTGTTTCTCTCCCCTCTATCCTTCTATCTAATATTTCTTATCCCTTACTCCTCAAGAGTACCCTGTTGTAAAATGTGGGAGCCGGTCTCCCAGCTGGGCTCCCACAACTTCAGATCTAAACTAGAGCAGACACAAGAAGACATCCTGACAACATAATAACCACTTTCACCCTTGGTCATTAACTTATAAAGATTCAGAAAAAGTAAAATTTCAAAGGATATATCTGGAAGCTATGTTCAGGTGAGCCGTGTTGTTTATATTAGAATGGATGTTTGTATGGGTAGTTTCAGAAACAACTGAGGCAGAGGAATGCAAAAGCCCAAGGCAATACCTGGCCTTGGCATTGGTCACCAGGAAAGATCTCCAAGATTAAAACTCCTGTCTGTCTAGTTCCAATAAATATGAGAGTAAAGAAAGCCAGAATTTCCATTTGTAGTTAAAATGGGCTCCTAGATATCAGGCATCACAATGAAAGCCATGGCAATTTGTTAAGGGCTGGCATCATTCAGAGTTCTCAAGTAAGCTCAATCTTTCAAGACAGTTTGATAGCCTATTTAATGCAAATTTTGTTTAGAGTTACATGTAAAGTAATGGCGACACCATTGGTATTTATTGTGTGAAACTAAGTTTGTGCACAGAGGGGGAGATGTCACAAACTCTAGTTAGATGACGCAAAGAACAGAAAATATTATTTGAATAAGAGAAAATGTATATCGACCCCATCTATGCCAGGGTTTGGGATGGACTGATCTTGTGTAAGTACTGTGCAGGTAACCCTCTTCTCTCTCATCCCCTCCCATATATGCCCCCAACACAATACAATCCCTCTCAAATTCATATCTTTAAAAAAATATATATAACTCACCAAGTCCAGTTAATTGTGCTCATATATGAATTGGTTTGGGGCCCGTCCACTAGGACATGAGAAGCCTGCCTGTGGCCATATCTTAAAGAACGAGTCTTCTCCCTACCCCCAGCAACTACCCACTGCCAACAGTAGGTAGATGTGATCCTATTTCCATTGTATAAAATTTGCAAAAATAAAGAAACAAATTTTTAAAAGAGAGACAAAATACAAATAAAAGACAGCTTCCTACAGGACTCATGACTACATCTCTAAGTTGGGTCCTGCTACCAGTTATTTCTTCATTAAGGATGATATTTTCAAAAGCATCTGCCTGGACCTGGAGAAACAGCTCAGTGAAAGGGCTCATGCTCAACACCATGGGTGTTGGGTTCAATCTCCAACTCAAAACAACAGCCCAGCATCCATAAATCTACCTTAATGAGAACTTGTCAAAGCCGTCCCTTTTCTTACAGTCCATCAGTTTGGAATACCCCCTTCCTGCTCTTTTTTTTTTTTTTTTTTGAGGTCATTTCCATTAACAGGTAACTCAACCTTTATTACTTTTGCTTTATTATTGAATTTGATGTGGTACTGATACATGGAGTCTTATGTGCAAAGTGCCTGTTGAAGAGGGACACAAACACAGTTCTTTTGCGGGGGGGGGGGGGGGGGGGGGGGGCGGCGCGGGATTATCTCTCTATGCCCAGGTATCAATTTTTGTCATAGTAGGGGTTTGATTTTCTCCAGATGTAACTTTGTATGATCCAGCAAATTTGATAGCAAGGCTTGAAAGAACCTTTAATGAATGCTGATTTCATTACCTTCTATCTAGTGATTGAAACTTAGAGGAAAATGTGTTTGCTCTTTGGAAAATATTTACTAAGTACAAATACTCTCTCTCCCCCAACCCTCTCTCCATACAAACAGATGGGAAATATCTGGTTGTTTTTATTTTATAAAGTAAATGTTTATTAAAACCCAAGAAGAACAACTGAATCTCTGAGCCTGAAAATTCCAGAATTTTACAAAACTGTTTTAGTAACCAAAAAGGACAAATATTTTACAAGCTTTAACAAAAATCTTAAGCCATTTGAATTCTCTTTTACAGAGGAATGTTTGAAAAATTTTATATCCCTGAGATTCCAAGAATTGCGGATAGGAAAATATGTATATTCAAACCATAGTTGACTTCTGTCTTCTCGATTCAGCCAGAAGACATGATTCACCAGGACTGGCCATCTCATGCACAGCATTTGACCTCACAACCAGGACACTACAGCCACCATTGCATCTAATCCAGTGAAATGCCGTGTTCTATGCTGGTGAGAAAATAAACCTTGATCTCTGTAATCTCGTTCTTTTAACATATGTGTACATGAATTTTCTATTGTCCATTTCAATTTTTCAAAAATACAAATTCTACACACACTAAATATGTCTTCATGGCTCATTTTCCTCTTGTTTCTGGGCTTAAGCACTCCATGTCAGCTGTGTACCAAGCAGCTGTTGCTAGGATGTATCTGTTACCATAGCAATAGATGAACTCTGCAGATGCAACTAGAATTCCTCATCTTGTACATTATGCTTGTATCAACTGTCCATATTCAAATTGGTGTCCAGCTCTTTAACTGTAACAGAATTATGTTTTGCATAATAACCTGCATTTAATATATGTGGATATACAGTGTTAAGACAGTGTTGATTTCTTCCCCCGCTCCCTGCCCTCCCTCTAAACTCGCCATCCTTCTCCCAAGCAGCTAAGATTGTGTGAAAATTCTTAGGGAATTAAAACTGACCCAGGGATCAACATTCTTCCAAGTTAATAAAGACAAGAAGCATTTCCTGCCAATTCACCTCTCAGAAACAGTAAGTAATAACGTTTAAAATAAGAAAACAAAACCAAGAAGTACAAAAAGTATAAATTAATGATTTCTTTCTCTTTTCTTCTTCCTCTTTAATGCACTCAGCTTGTAACCAAGAACACTGAAGAAGTAACAGCCACATGGATGTGAGCCAATCCCTCTGGACTTAGCCCAGATCCCAAATAGCAGTGAGGTTGTCCCTCAGACATATTGTCTTGCTTCCAGGACTTCTGAAGATCTGGGTAGTGGGCGGTGCTAGCTACCCTCGATCCTCACCTCACATGATTGCTTCCACTGCATCTAAAATTGCCAGTACAGATTTTCTTTTATCACTGTTGAAAGTTTGTTCAGGAACTCCGCAAAGTCACAGGTGCGACAACTTCCTCTCACCAGCTGACAGATCCTGAGGAAGCAGAAAGAGAAACAGCCGTGCTATCTATCGCTAGCTAGACACCTTACATTGTGATGGGAACATCTGCCAAGGACCAGGACGACAGAACCTGTGGCATCTGTGAGGAAAGCAAAAAGTAAAGATGGGTAGAGACAGAAATCTCCACAGGTAACATGTGGGTTGACTCTTGGGAGGAAAGGTTTCTTCTAGGAACAAAGAGACTCTGACCCTGGCTTCTTTGCACAACTTAATCCCCTTGGGGAATGAACAGCATCGCTTGATGCTTCATGCTGTGAGTCAAGGGCAAACCCCTGTACCCCCAAACCATTTCTGCTTCTCTAACCACCCATATACCCTAGAAATGAAAGAAACACCATGTTCTTTAACCACACTGTGTACAAACACACTCAAATCCCAAAGCTGAAAGAAAGTAGATTATAATTATTAAATTATACACTGGTATTTTATTGTGTTTCCAGTATCACTATTTCAGAAAGAGAGGAACAACTATACCTTTGGGACAGAACCTCATTAACGAGTTATCTAGTTGACACCTGTTTCTGTGCCTGTGGTCAACAACACTGTCGTATTGAGAAGCTAGGTCTCAAGAGCTGTTAACCCAATAAAACAAGGCTTCATTTATTTTAGAGTTGTAACATGAATGCTTATTCTATTTATATACACACATTATGGAACAATTTGAGAATGTGAAGCAATGGAAGAGGTTGGATCATGAGCTTCTTGCCCATAGTTCTTCAGTATTACTTTTGTGAAGAGCAACTGAGCAAAGGTGGCTTCTGGGAAATCCTGACTGTCTTAATTTGGAAAGATTGCTCAATAATTTCCCCAAATTTGGGTGAGATGCACTCCAAATAGCATCGTTTTCTATATATGGGTTTTGTGTTGAAATGGTTAATAGAAACAAATTGAATAGTGGCTTCTGTGTTCCCTCATGATACCAAGGGGGTGTGACTGTTTACAAGTGTCTGGTTTGGACAGAATTGAAGATTATAGCTATGTCATATTTATTTATGTTCAACTCTCATTAAAAGAAAGCGTCAGAGCTAGGCATGGTGGCACTCATCTTTAATCCCAGCACTTGGGAGGCAGAGCCAGACAGATCTCTGTGAGTTCAAGGCCAGCCTAAATTACAAAGCAAGTTCCAGGACAGCCAGAGTTGTTACACAGAGAAACCCTGTCTCGAAACATCAAGAAAGAAAAAAGAAAGCATCAGAAGCTAATTCCAACACTAGTTACATCACTCAGTCTTCATTCATGTAGGGGAGGTAGAAGAGTCTCACTTAAACTTCCATTTTAACAAATATTGCACACAACTCTTCTGTTAATACAGGCTGAGAAAACATTTAGAGATTCTGAATTGAAGCTATTTTCTTAAATTAAGGTCATTACTTTGTGCTCACTCGCTGAACAAAAGGTTGAGCTTTATCACTCTGCAGATTTCAGGGCGAGCATCTAGGGGCCAGAGATGAGTCATGACACGATGTCCACCTGGCCACCATGCCATTTCTGCAATGTTGCATAGACATTAAGCAGTCATTATTTATACGGGTATAAATGCAAATACTATCATGTAAGTTTTAATTCTCACAGGATTATTATAATTAGTACAATCCATATATGACTAACAAAGCTTACAACAGATTTTTAAAAAGAGGCAGACATGCACAAAATTAAAGGAAAAGCAATAACAGTTCAGAACTGGTTTCTGAAAGCCATAAAATAAGCCTTTCTTATAAGAAATCATCCCTAAAAAAAATCGTAAGAACTTTATGCAAAGTTGTCTGTAAAATAGAGATAAGTTAATGGTAATGATGAGACTCACATGGAATAAAATTCAACATTCAAGTCATTAATACAAAGGTTCAATAATTTAGAAAGTATTTTCAAAATATGTTAAGTGAATAAAAAGATGGTCATGTGATAAGCAATTTTTTTTAAAATAAATCAAAATGTAACAGTGGTTACCGATGGTGGTAACATCATGAGGAGATTTCTTTTTTAAGTTTCTTTGATCCAGTTTCAAATTTTTCTGAAATATATACATGTAACATTTTAAATTCATTTTTGGTAGATAGAGTTGAAAGATAAAATAAAGGAGATAACTCACAAGTATTAGAAAACTAAAGGTAGATAATTATTGAGATAAATCTATTTAAAAAGGAAAAAGAAACTATATCACAGAAAGTTTAGTCTACCTAACTTTGGCACTGGAAATTCTGAGGAGAAAAAAGCATCTTTGCTTGATGTAAGTAGAGTATCAAGTGATAAGTTACCAAAATTTTTCTTCTATACCAAATATGCAAGATGCATGTCAAAAGGAGACCATGTATAAAACCTATGCAAAAGACAGTATCTGAACTCTGAGATCACAGGGGCATTTGTTTGAGAATCCTATCAAAACCACAGCACACATCACCTCTTGTTCCACACATTTAATAAGCAGCAGTGAGCTTGGATGCTGCTGTTCAACATGTTTTATATGATCCATATACAGAAGTCAGGGTAGGTTGTGTCTAATGCACCTATTTGCAAAGGCATGTTCACATATTCATTAAGAGATGCGAACTGCAGGAATGGGAGTCCATCTAAGTATCAAAAATGCATCAAAGTGATGATCTCTCTTAGAAACTGCATGAGAATTCTTGTTAAAACTTCATTTTGGTGGACAATGACTCTGATCTCCATTTCCACAGCACACAGTGTTGTTGTTTTGTATTTACCTGTGTCTTTTGTTCTTGTGGTTGGTTTGTTCAGAAACGATTTCCCTATTTTCCCTAAGGTAGTCTCTGTGGCTTTTAAAACTCAAGTCTATTTTGTTTACTTCCATTGTTTTCTAATGAATGAACTAACCCTAGCACACTATAAGCACTATAGAATATTTGATAAATGGATGAGTAATTGAAATGCCTGTTTCATATGGCTTTCAATCCAGGCAAAGTGTTATTTCCTGCTTCAAACTATCTGCAACACTGCTGATGTCTGTCACAGGCCACTTAAAACACATGTCTGGAGATACTGCATTGTTCCTGAGTTATGTCACCCTCCTGTGAGCAAGGAGATATAAATTATTGTCTTCGTTCTTGAGTTTATTCAGAAATTCCTCACCATAAGAAGTCAGCTCTAAATAAGCCAAAAAGAAAAAACACACAGATAGAGTCAACTTACTAAAAGTTTTTAATGTGACTAATAAGTTTCTGAATTTTTGTCTCCAAAAATTTTATTTTATTTAAATTTAACCAAGTGAGTTAGAAAAATAAGTGAAACATTTATCCAATAGAAACTTGATGACAGTAAGAATGAGATGAATAAGATAATGAGCATCAGTTTAGGACTTTCTCTCCAAAATCAAGTATATGTTAGGACACAAAGCAAGTCTCCATAAACTTTGGGAAATTGAAGGAATATCTTGCACCCTATCTTACCACAGAGGAATAAAACTGTATATTAACAACAATAAAAACAGCAACACGAACACAAACTCATGAAAACAGAACAGCATACTACGAATGAAAACTGGGTCAACAGAGATATCAAGAAGGAAATTTCAAAATATCCTAGAACTGAATGAAAATAAAAACATGACCTACCAAAATCAGAGGGACTCAACGGAGGCAGTTATAATATAAACATCTCTAGCAGTAAGAGCTTCATCAAGATGCTGGTGAGAACTCATATTGATAGTTTAAAGATTCACCCAAAGGCCTTGGAAAAATAACAACATCCCCAAAGGAAAAGACAAAAAGAGAACACAAATCATACATTTTGTATTTGTACAAACACAGAAAGAAATTTGTACAGACAGGAAGAGATAATAGAAATTAAACACATTAATTTCAGGGGTAAAATTAATGAAATTAAAATAAATTACAATGTATAACTGAAATGAAGACTTGGTTCTTTCAAGAGAGCAATAAGACTGACAAACCCTTAGTCAAATTAATCAAAAGAAATAGGAAGACACAAATTAATAAAAATAGAACTTTCTCATATGTAATAGTTGTCAAAAAATTTAATGTGGTGGGTTAATATTAAAGGATAACATTAATCCCCACAGAGAAAAGCATCAATTTTAGTTCTGATTATGACTTTGAAGTCACCATGCTAATGTGCTAAGCCAACTCAGCTGATTGTTCTGCCATTCAATCTGTGCCAAGGCATGAAGTGATGCTTAAAATTCTAACTTTTGTAAGGTCATACCATCTAGGACAATGAAGAAGCTAACATGTTTACCACACACTGATGAACATATCCTGGATTTTCATATCCAGTTCTTAGACATGACTTGAATACAGTTCTTGAACCATACTTAAACATGTCACCAAGACATGAGAACCAGAAGTTCTCCAAGGCTGACAGGTCCGAAAGCCATTGCACACAGTGTTCTCAGGTGAACTCAACGAGTTTGAAGAAGACTGGAGAAAAGACTCAGATGCCATGATTGTTCAGTCTTTCACCATGAGAGGAACTTTCCTGACAAGATTTGCCAGAGATGATGGCAAAATAATGAAAGCTGTGGGAAGACCTTGGGACCCAAGTCAAAGAGGGATTGGAAATGAGGAGACTGGCAAATCAAAGAGGATTTGGTCATGTGAGAAAATGTGCTGTCCCTGTGATTTGGGTCTCTCACCAAAGGTCCCCCATCCCTAATGAAAGGATATATTCAGTGCAGGAGTAGGAGTCACAGGTAAGCAATTTAAATAACCTTGTAGAAACATTCTTTGCAAAGTCACATTCTAACCCATGAGGCATTGAACATTATGTGCTAATGGAGCCACTAAGAGGAGGCTATCTTTGCTGTGCCTTTGCCCCTGTATTTGAGCTCTCCAATGTCAGGATTCCTTCTTCTTCAAGTTTTTTCTTCACTCAGAGCTAGCACTTAGAAATTCCATAATAGCTCCCACAGTGTCTCTTTATTCTGTAATATGGCTGAAAATGTAGAACTATCAACGTGAAGCCAAGGCAAGCTGTAGAAACAGACAAAATGGTTAAATGAGCCGCATAAAGAATAAGAAGATAATTAAGAATAATGAAGGGTGCTAAGGTTAGATTATCCAAGCATGAGGAATAATGACCATTTCGGTGCTGTACACCGGAGAGTGAGGACAAGTAAAAATTGACTCAATGCTCATCAAATAACTGGGCAAAGAAGATGGAAATCTGTTTGGGCAAGAGGGAAGTAAAAGCATAGAGGATATAAAATGACAAAGTGTAATTGTTAGTAAACTCTTATCACTAAGTCATTCCTAACATTATGGTCTCTTCTGTCATATATATATATTGGTTTTTTGAGACAGAGTTTCTCTGTGTAGCTTTGCGCCTTTCCTAGATCTCACTCTGTAGACCAGGCTGGCCTCGAACTCACAGAGATCTGCCTGCCTCTGCCTCCAGAGTGCTGGGACTAAAGGCATGCGCCATCACCGCCCAGGTTCTGTCTTATATTTATCATGCTAGAGAAACTGCCCATGTGCTGGGATGGGCAACTTGGGTCTGAGTCTCAGCAAATCTGCTCAACAGGTGGCCAGTGGGATTATGTAATCTCTTTGTTATTTGCTTCCATCTTTTCTGAGAACAGTGGCCTTGAAAATGAGTATTTTGGTTCCATTCTATTCTATTATCATTCTAAAAGAACATGTCCACAAGTTCAAGTTTGCACTATTCACATAATATGCCTTTTAATACAAGGTTTATGTTGTCAAAATTTGACTGAAGTAAATCATTAAACTGCATGTGTAATGTTTCTGAAGAAATAAAGTGTTAAAGTGTCTTGGTTAGCTGTCTGAGCCTCTTGACTTGGCATGGTTCACATTTTCACCTGTTTACAGAAGACTCCTCTCTATTGGTCCCTAAACAACCCTTTGTAAATAATTAAACAATACAGCATTTGGATATAGCTGGAAATTAAACTTTAAGAGATAGTTTTATTCTCAATAATGTTTGAGGCATTTCACTTCACCTCATTTTTATTTTACACATTAGCACTCTCGCTGGCAAGTCCCTTTGACATTTGGTCAATACATCACAATTTTTCATTTTTATTATTAACATTGGCTAACAAATTTTGCACTTTGACTATATATCTAGAACCATGTTTATCTTGACAGTGTGCTTTATATATAGCATTCTCAGATCTAGTGGGAAGGCGAGCCAGATGACTTTCAGATAAACAAGCTTTCACACTCATGTACTTCATGCAATATCTGGCATCCTACATTTTATTAATCAAAACTAATTATGTACCATATGGCTTTATCCAGCATTCTTTTTAAACAGCATATTGAGTCAGGACTAACAGACATTCAAATTAGTATAGTGTTTTTCCTTGTCAGATGAAGGAAAAGAACATAGTAGTACCACCTATTTCTTAAATAATTGTATGTAAATTATGTCTTCAAATAAACTCAATAGGACCTTTAAATAATTCACAACCAAAGAATAGAACACCAAAGTGTGTTTGACCTTCAGCACCTACTAAGTATGCACTCCAATACATCCATCATTGGGTGGTAGGAGATAGATAGATGATAGATATAGATATAGATAGACAGATAGAAGAGGATATATAGATATATAGATAGGTGATAGATATATAGATTAATAGATAGATGATAGATAGATAGATAGATAGATAGATAGATAGATAGATAGATAGATAGATAGATAATAGATAGACAGATATGTAGCTAGAGTTTTCCTGGTTCTGCCTGGCCTATGGTCAGGACAAATCTCTTTCACCCGCCGCCAGTCCCACAGCTGCTCAAACCCAACCGAGTAAACACACAGAGACTTATATTACTTATAAACTGTATGGCCATGGTAGGCTTCTTGCTAACTGTTCTTATATCTTAAATCAACCCATTTCTAGTAATCTATAAGTTGCCATGTGGCTCGTGGCTTACCGGTATCTTAACATCTTCTCATGGCAGCGGCTGGCAGCGTCTCCCCGCCTCAGCCTTCATGTTCCCAGAATTCTCTTCTCTGCTTGTCCCGCCTATAATTCCTGCCTGGCTACTGGCCAATCAGCATTTTATTTGTACAGAGCAATATCCACAGCCCAGACAAACAGACAGACAGATGATAGTCTTTAAATACTTAATAATACATTTTGATTCATAAAGTGTGTAGAGATATTTCCTCGGTCAGAGGTTTCACCCATTTGGAAGTAGGTGAACTAACAGTGAACAGAGTTCACTGCTTTTGACTCTGCCATAAGCTTTACCTAAGAAACTGGGATTTCTGTTAGTGCCTTGTCAAGTTAATTTCACTACAAATCATGAAGTGCTTTGAGCTTTCCTCCTGTGGAAACTGGTTCATAAATCACTAACACTTCCCTGAAATTTAATTCTCTGTACACATAATGAAACCATATTTCTCAGAATTGTGAAAAAAAATCACATTATATCCCTCGTCACTGAAATTCTCACTATCAAAACACTGCTATAATAAAAATACCTGAGAAAAACTTTAGCATCCCAAATAAGTTACTTATTCTTTGAAATTCATAATTCTCACAGTTCTGCATCTCAAATGTTCTTTCTATGACTGTGACTAACATTATCTCAGTTCAGGAAATACAAAATAAATAGTTATATATGTGTATGTGTTTTTCAAATATATGTAAATATCTCTTGTGGAAAGACATCATTATGCATGTAAATATACATTTGGGCAGATGAAATATAAGAAACGCAATTAGTAAATTCCATCACAGTGAAGATCAAGATAAACTTATACTGAAGAACAATTATTTCATAGCGAGCTTAATTCTAATACTAATTTCCTGAGCCTGATAATATATGAAGAAGCATAAAAACGACAAGTTCTCATAGTAACTGAAGCATTAGACTAGTCCTCTCCAGTGGTTCCCAAAGAGGTGATGCTGTTATTATCACTTTAGATGTTTTCTTTATGAAAAACAAATATCCCTAGCCCCTCCCTGGCTGCTAGTGTTTCCCAACCTAAGCAAAAGCACAAAAGAAAAGTTGGTCTTTTATTTCACTCTTCCATTTAGAACATGGTCCGTGTCAATGAGTGTTCCTAAAACTTATTTTATATAATAAAACTTATTTTATTACATACATTATCAACTTGTTTTACTGAGGCACAGGGTAAACAGTTTGACAAAGGTCACCTTGAAATTATAATCCAAAAAGGGACATTTTCATACACAAAGCAATAATGGACAAGTTATTTAGGATGTATTTTAACAAATTTCAAACCCATCAGGGTTTCTGATTCTAAGCCAATGCTCTTGACTCATAAGTTTATTTCTTGTATCAGGAAACTTGATTAGAATGTGAGATTTTAGGATACACTAAGCTATCCTAAAAGGCCACAGTTGGTTGATTTAAAGATGAATTTGCAATCTTCCTTGAGGGTATGGTCTCTGTATTCTAGGTCAGTTTCATGAATTATTATTAAGTTGTTCATATCTTAGATGTTTCAAAATGAATCTGTTTCTGGCTTTGGACTTTATGTTGTAAACATTCAAAGAATTTATCTTTTTGTTATATAAGCCAATGCTCAAAACACTTGAATAACCAGTCACAGCAAGATGTGATGGGGAAATAAGTTCATTCTATTTATATTTAACAATAAAATTATAGAAATAGTTAAAATTTTATAAGTGTGCTTTCAGGTTAGCAGATATTTCCAAGCTACAATAATTGACTTCCTTTATAACTTGGCATAGTCTCAACTTCCCTTCATGTTGTCATTTATTTGAAAAAAATGCATCTCTGTTCATATAAATATGAGTTGTGTTCTTCATCAGAAACAATAACAAAAACTATAGCAATTGAAAAATCAACATATTTGCTAAGAACCAGGCAACAACAATATGTAAAATACAAATCCTATGATGATTCATACCTCCATTTATGGAAATACAAACAAAGGTTCACAAATAATACATAAGATATAAGTTAACACATGTTCACACTGTATGGTATATGATCTTCAGTTATTATATAAAGTAAGTCATAATTTCACATGACATGTAAAGCATGTTTATCTGCACTTTCAAGGAAGCATGATATAATTTTATCAAATTACTGAGAAATGGCAGTCAGAACTAAGAACTATGCAGTCCTTATCACATTGTTAATTTGCCATTACCACAAATTAGTTAAAAAGAGATAAAGTACTTATTTCATGTTGTTGTAAAAATGAATTCAATAAACAGAAAAATTAATAACAATTTTATAAAACTATAAATAATTTTTAAATAATGAAATATTAAAAAAAATACAGAAGTGAAACTGTTGTAAGAAAGTTCATCTCTGGGAATGAAGCGGAGTTCAAAATCTCAAGTGTAAAACCTCCGTCATGCTGCAACCACAGTTAAAAGAAAGATATCCAACTTAGCCAGAACCCTCAACAAACAGGGTTTGATGCCTGCTCAGGAGGCAGAGGCAGGCGGTTCACTGCAAGTTTGAGGACAGCTTGGTCTACGGTATACTGACTTCCAGGCATGCCAGGGATACATAACATGACCATATCTCAAAAAAGTAAACAAATAAAAAAGGAACTATTCCCAGTTTCTGGTCCTTGCATGGCATGCACTGAAGAGCGTGATGGCTGGAAGAAGCCCTGAAATGCTTTCCTGCAAGGTGGCCAAACAGGAGCATCAATGTCCAAATGAGATTAGGCTCACCCAGTGAGAAGAACAGCGATCATGTTTCGAGGCAGCTTGGGTGATTGAATTAGTGATGTAGGAACTCACTGAAGAGTTGTTCCAGCCACTTTTTCCAAATACTATGCAGTAAATACAAAAATGGAGGCTCCGGTGCATGAAAATAACTGCTCCAGGGACTGTGACCCGAACGGAGACTCGAGAGATGTCACAGTGCTAGTACCATCCAAAGAGCAGAGACATCACTCAGTATCTGCTCTGCCCTGAGCCCTCAAACAGGCATTGCTTAAAACTTGGGTAAATCTAGAGAGCAAAGAGCTAAACTCAGATGGAAGTTGTAGCAGAACACTCAATGTTGCAATAGTAGCTAGGTCATAGAATGGATTTCACAGCTGAAATATGAATTGTTCTGGTGTCTGGGCAGCAGAAACCAAGTGGCTTCCAAAGAGAGAAAAATTGGGTTGACTTTATATTTTTACACAGATTCATTCAATTCTGGAACAAAGCGAAGGTTTTCGACCTCCATCATAGCGATGTTTGGGTCAGACAACCTTCACTATGAGGGACTGCTTAGTAAGAATGTAAGAAATGCCTGTGACAACCAGATATGCCTCTAAGGTGTCTGATGTCCCCATCATGGAAGGTGGGGTTAAAATCGCCCATTGGTTGAGAATCACTGAACAAGAACAAGGCAGAGGGGAACAAGGATGGCATATCATCTCAAAATGACAGATCATCGGGTATGTCCAATAGGAGAATCCAGCAGTCAAAAACCTGGTGGTTTATGGATATTGACCCCATTCCAACAACAATGAATAAATCTAAACAACCATAGTATATAACTACAGAAGGTCATCAACTTTGACAATCCAAACTGACATTTGAACCAGTAAATACAGGTAGTGACAGAAATTAAATTAAAGAATATACATAATTTCTCAAATTTCTTAAAGAAAATTGAATATTTGCTTCATGAAATGGGTAAACCAAAGACAACTAGTCTAAGCCATTTGTTAAAACAAGTAAACTCTATAAAAGTAAGAGAAAAGAATTTTTGTATGGATTTTTCTCTACTCTCACCGTGGAACATTAACAGATGCTGCCTACAGTCATTCTACAAACATAAAGGAATAAGTGTGCTAAGTACAAAAATATACTGTAAGGAGTAAAACCAGACTATGAAGCTAAAATATAGAAACTCAGAGCCCAGGATAAATCTCAGTGACGGAGTGCAGACTCAACATTAAAGCACTAGGTTAAAAAAAAAAAAGTAAGGAATGAAGGAAGGAAGGAGAAATTTCCATTCCTGTTACAAGCAGAAGTCTGAGTCAAGAGGGCATCTGCTGAAATTCCTAAATTCTTGTGTCCTGGAATAAAGAACTAAACCAAGAACACATGAACAATCATAGAAATAAGGACAGTTTATTAAGGAAGAGAAAAGCAAGCACTCCTGAGAATCAAAGTGGGCCAGAGAGCTGGAGCAGGTCCCAAAGTCAAAAGCTCAGCACATGAGCTTTGACCTTTTATAGATCAGCTGCACAGCACCCTCCTCTCATCTGGGGACTTGGGTGCTTTGTTTTGTCACGTGTAACCCGATGTTTAATAGGGTATCTGGTCTTCCTGTCAATTGGCCTCTTTCAAATGCTTACCTTTTTCCAGCTCTTTCTCCAACTTTTCTCACACACACACACACACACACACACACACACACACACACACACACACAATAAGAAAACACTGCTGGGCAAAATAGAAGACAGGCATTCTACAGAAAATAGGATGATGTATCTAAGTTAGCATTAGTTATTAACTGTTTTGCTGATGGCTAATGGTTAATGTCTACAATACGTAAAGATTCACAGTTGGTTGAATAAACTAAAACTAGCTAAGGGTTTTGTGTAAATTAAACAACTAAATATAAGTGTTTCAGAGATATTAGTCATATAAGGATGAAAATACTAAATCAATAATTTCAACTTAAAATATCAAATAAATCAAAGAAGGCATTAAATTCATAATTAATATGAATGAAGATTTAGCATATCTTTAATACTGACTGCTTAAAAGACAAAAAAGTTATGACGTGTTAATTTTACTATTAAGAGAATTTATCTTTTACTTTGTATTTCTTACATTAATGAAAAAACCTAGGTGGTTTTAATTTTACCCATTATAAAAATCTTTCTGCAGCCGGGCGGTGGTGGCGCACGCCTTTAATCCCAGCACTCGGGAGGCAGAGCCAGGCGGATCTCTGTGAGTTTGAGGCCAGCCTGGGCTACCAAGTGAGTCCCAGGAAAGGCGCAAAGCTACACAGAGAAACCCTGTCTCGAAAAACCAAAAAAAAAAAATCTTTCTGCAGAAATAAAATCTCTGTGATGTAAATATTAGTATGCAAAGTGTTTCCACAGTTAGATTCAGAAGCTAAAATAAAATGTATACGTATCCAAAAGTGAGTGGCCTCATGAAATAGGACATACCCAGACTCAAAGCCATTTGTCAGAGGCTACTGTCCATAGTGGAATTGGGGTGTGGTCCTTAAGACACACACACACACACACACACACACACACACACACACACGATCATGAAAAAACATTTAATCCAAAAGGAGCCTGTGTTAGAAGCAGTGTGGCTATGGAAGACACAGTGCAGTGCTATATTGCAGTGAGAAGTAGGGAGGTGGCCTTACACCTTCATTTAAGATTTTTCTGTTCTCTTTCTACAGACAGATCATATACAGTATCAGTTTGACTGGCTATATAGTCTCCATCACAGGAACTTAACCGTGCCATCACAGTACAAATGTCACAATCAATTAACAAAATATGGTGGCTGTGGGTCAATGTAACTATGTCTGTGGAGACTAAAACATGAATTTCTTTTAATTTTTACATATCACAAAATACTCTTCTTTGTTCTGGAACTGACCAGAATGCCCCCTCCCTGAGGACTAGCTTTCATGATACCAGAAGATGCCAGTGCCAAGCAACCTTCCAAAGAATGCAGGAAACAAACAGTCCTACCCAGCTATGATGCCTATGGTCTGCATAAATGACCAGCATGGCACATTATCCCTAAGGATGCAGTAGTGGCGTTCACACCTTGGCAGTAACCAAGAGCTCTCTAGTTGGATGTAAGACTCATTCAACAGTAGGAATATCATGCTTGGTACTGGAAACATATCTAACTACTCAGTGAAGTCATGGTTATTGGAGAAGAATCTACAGCCTTTAGTTTACTAAACCAGTCTAATGCCTAACAACATTCCATAAACATCTGCTCTTAGACTCACAGATAAGTGTAGTTTTTCATTCCTCATCAAGGAAACTTCTCCTTTCAACAGATGAAGAATACTGCAGAGAAAGACAACCGATCAGAATGCAGAGTTGTAGAGCCCATTCCAAATGGATACATCGACATAACACTCCCACACCTGGGGCTCAGGGAACATTGCAGAAGAGGAAGTAGAAAAACTGTAAAAGCCAGAGGATCCGTCCTAGTCATACCAGAAAGTATACCGTAAGTCTCACCAACATCACTGCCTAAATATGAACTAAACAAGGATGATATCAATGGACATGCTAAACTGGATGGGGAAATTTCCATGAGGTCTCAATCCTACACAAAAAACTATAGGCAACTGAGGAAAGCTGAGAGCAGGAAAAGTGGACTTCCCCAGGGAAGAGCACATGAATTGGCTGTCTAGTACTAAATGGTCAGCTGTGAAAACATATATGTAAGTAATGTTATGAACATATATGAACTCTATGGGCTATATTTAGGAATCTATATGTGTATATATAATACATATATGTGTATATGCATGCAATAACAATTAGTGAAAAAAGAGGCAATGGATTTGAAGAAGAGTGGGGAAGGATATGTGGGAGGGTTTGGAGGGGTAGAAAGGAAGAGAGAAATATTTTAATTAAATTATAATCTCAAAAATAAGAAAATGAATTTAAAAGTACTTCTCTTTAATTTTTTCAGTTAAAATACATATATATATTATTAAGAAATTTTTTATTCATTTTACATACCAATCACAGATCCCCATCTTACTTCCTCCCACCCCTTCAGCCTCCCCTCCAATCCACCCCGACATTCCCACCTACAAGAAGGTAAGGCCTCCCATGGGGAGTCAGCAGAGCCTGGTACATTTAGCTGAGGTAGGTTCAAGCTCCTCCCCCTGCCTCAAGGCTGTGAGAGGTGTCCCACCATAGCTAGTGGTCTCCAAAAAGCCTGCTCATGCACCAAACTACTAGCAATAGTGGAGAGGTTACCTGTACTGGCTTACCCCAGTAATCAGATTGGTGAATACCCTGTCATCATAGAACCTTTCTCCAGTAACTGATGGAAGCAGATGCAGAGATCCACAGCCAAATACCAGGCTGAGCTCCAGGAGTCCAGTCTAAGAGACAGAAAAGGGATTCTATGAGCAAGGGGGCATCACGATCATGATGAGGAAACCTGCAGAGATAACTTAAACCAAACTAGTGGGAACTCATGAAATTTAGACCAACAGCTGTGGAGCCTCCATGGGACTGGACTAGACTCTCTGCATAAGCCAGACAGTTGTGTAGCTTGATCTGCTTCAGGGGCCCCCAGGCAGTAGGATCAGGATCCATCCCTGGTGCATGAGTTAAAATATATTTTAACTGAATATTTTTTCATTTAAAAAATATAAATACCATTCCCAGCTTATAGGCTGTCCCCAAACAGACTTTAGTCCATGGGCTTCCAACCTCTGTTCTAGACAATGAAGATAATAGACCAGTGAGAGTCATTTCCTGTTATCCAAGTTAATGACAAAGATGGGAAACTTCAACAATCCTAGTACAAGACTCAGGAAAGGCTGGAGTTATCACTCCTTTGTGGGCTGATGTGCATGTCTCGAAAAAAAATATCTCCCCATGAGCTTTTTCCATGCAATGTACTTGACTATTTGCCAGCTCTAATTCTATGATTAGAAATCTCATTCTCTACTGGAAAAAAAAAACCTGCTCAATTTCTATGGGGGTGGGGGGAACACATTAGGCTGTGCTGGCTTCTCACTATGTGAAATGGTGAAAATGATTTTCTCCTAACAACTATGCCCAGAAAATGGAAGTTTTAATGGGGCAAACAGAGGATGAAAGCTCCCTTTCCATAATAGATCCCATACAGAAAGCCTGCATGGGCTGTTCAGCCAGGGGTCGGAAGGTGGTGGGGACCATGTCAGGGAGGGAGAAAGAGAACACAGAGATGTACGTCAGAGGGGGCATGGACCAGGCTCACAAGGGCAGACAATGTCAAACAAAGTCTGCTGAATCAGCCCCAGAATGTGTATCCTGGTTTTACCACTAAAATTAAAGCTGAGTAAAACAAAGTCATCTGAGAAAAAAAGGAGATTAGGAAAGCATGAGTCATTTCCATTTTTCTTCAGATTTTTAAGCAAAGCATTACTCTTGTTATTTGGGCAGAAAATAAAATGGATCTGCATTTTTGATTTTTTTTAAAAAAAAAAAAAAAGGTAGAATGTAGAGATCATGCCTCACATATAAACTGGATTTATTTTGTCAAATGTTGTAGTAAATGAGAAAAAGTATTTTTTTTAATTTGATAAAGAATGCTTTAAAGTTTGATAGAGGTTCACTTTCTTCAGGGGCATTTGAAGTCCTAAACAGTCCAATATTATATGCTAGCCTCCAAAGGGAGCTAGCATGTAACTGCTTTTCAAAAACACCTGAAAACAAGGTGTGTGTGTGTGTGTGTGTGTGTGTGTGTGTGTGTGTGTGTGTGTGTGTGTGTGTGTGTGTTTTCTCTCAGGAACTGCCATAAAATGTATTTTGAAAAATATGAGCTGGGTCAATGGATAAGCTGCATGGATAGACATAGCAATGGGCACTGGTGACCCTGAGACACTTGCTTTAGATATAGCCTTCTCATAAAGGAATTCCATAAGACAGTAGCAATCACCAGACTAGGAATAGAGCCCAGAGCCTCAGGCACGCTAGGAAGTGCTGGGCTGTGCCGCCAAGACTTCATAATTATTTAATAAAGTTGAAATTAAATAATGATAATACAACAAAAGTTGGGAAACAATTGTAAGAACGTTAGCAATTGTATAAAACACATACAGAGGCACCTTTTTGAAATGTAAGAAAAGAATTAGTATTCCTGAGAAACAAAACTTAGTGAAAGAAGGTATGAGTTTAAGTAAATTATGAAGGAGATTTTGTAGCTCATCATGAGCTTGCCTCTGGTTACACAGTCTTGTAAGTCTGTTTGACCCACCTATACCGTATCCAATCCCCATGCCTAACCCACGACATTTGTGTGCTGGACCAGCCTAAGTCCCTGGAACTTTTGCTGCCTATGCCATCCCAATTCTCAGGCCTTGCCCCAGTTTCTCAGCTTTTACAAAGGCCTAGCCAAATGAGCACCCAAGACCTCAGCCTAGCTAGGCTCTTCTCACACTCCCAGACATAGCTCAGATAACGCTGTTTGCACAGCAGCCCCAGCCTACCCAGCTGTTTGTCCAGGACCCTTGCTTTCACGTTTACTACAGAATCTGAATCACCTCCATTCCTCACATTCAAAGTCAACATTCAGCATCTGCAGGGTTGACATGATGAGTCCTCTGACTATTCTGAACTCAGTCAAGCTTGAGTGAGACCAAATACTTCCACTCAACAGAGGCAGCCTTAACATCAGACACAGTCGATCAAAGGAGGCCATGGGCATGGGTCACACTGCTAAATACAAACAATAGGAAAAACCAAGGTGGCATGCCCCACCCCAAAACCGCCAGTCCCGTAGACATGTTCTCCAGTGAGAATTACCTAGATGAACACAATAACACAGAACTAAAAAGAAAAAAACTTCATCAAGGACTTTAAAGAGTTTAAATAAGACACAAAGAAACAGCTCAATGAACTCAAAGATGATGAACGTAGAATAAAAACATGAGTGATGCCCAAGAAACCCAAGCATATGGCTGAATGAAATGATGAAGACGATTCGGGATTTGGAAACTGAATTCAGTAAAGAGATAGAGGGATTAAAGAAAACACAAGCTGAAATGGAAAAGGAATTGATAAATTTAGTAATCTGTCTAGAGGACTCAAGGAAAAGCCTTGCAAATAGAATAGAACAAATAGAAGAGTGAATATCAGAACTTATAAAGTAGAGGAAGTATGCCAAGCAAGTAAAGAATATGAATTTTTTAAAGGCACTAGAGGAATATGCATGAACTATGTAATACCACATAAAGACCAAAGTTTCAAATTACAGACACAAGACAAAGGACAGAGTTCTTGGAAATGTGGCTTTGAGTGTCCTGACTAATCAGAGCAGTTTGAAGTTTCTGTTCTCATCAGAACTGCTTCCTAAGTATCTGCTCTCCTTACTGGATGCTGGAGGATACTCTTCCAAATCCTTCTGTAGGATGAAGAGAGGATTTTTTTTCTTTTACGACTCATTTTCCATTGATCTTATTAGGATGGCTGATTTCCTATGGATTTGGCACTAGACAGGACTCTGGGCTGCGATTTATATAAACCTGCTTCAACTAGAGGGGAGTTGCTGACTTATATAAGTATATAACACAACAGGAAAATGTGAAGGTGGTTTTAGCAATGACTGGAAACATGGGATCATTCTTCCCCCATTCCTGTGCTTGGACTAGCAAAGCACCTCCACATGAGGCAGGTAAATGACTTCCATGTCTAAATGCTCCACAAAAAGAGAGGGAAGCAGGCCTTCACTGGGCTCCAATTTGCAATCTTGAAGAATTAACTCAGGTTAATTTCAGCTTGGATGTTGTGACTACATTTTTAATTGGTTAAATTTATTTATTTTACATCCCAACCACAGTTTCCCCACCCACTTACCAAGGTTAAAGCTACCTTTCCTAAGAGGCAGGCTTGCACAAGATCTGCACTGCTCAAAACTCCATTCCCATTACTATCTCAGCACCTGACATATTGGAAGTAGGTAATTAAGACAATCCTCTCCACGATATATGGACAGAGACATTACAGAACTCAGAGCACTAAATATAGTGACAAAATGAAGACATGAGCTCTCTAAGGAAACTTCAATAACATCATCTCACCTTTTTATTGTTAGAATGCTTATCAAAAATTATGGGGATTAGTTTTCTCTTCAGTGGTTTTTGTCTTTTCTACTTTTCTATAATAAGCTATTGATTCCATCCATACTCAATAATGGTAAAGAGAATTCTCCTGAAGATTGGGTCATATAGATAAAAGAGAGAAAAAAAAGTATCCACTCTCCTATTTTCACCTATGGGCTCATTGGTATGTAGCTGATGGAGCAGCTGAGTCATGAGGACAAATTCATTCACACTCCGTAAGCGATGCCAGTGACTTGGCAAACTGCTTTAATTTACATTTTCTGCGCATGATTTGTCCCTTCAAAGCCTTGCTGACACTTTATATTACTAATTTCTTTCATTTAGACATTATAGTACATGTGGTATCATTTGTTATATCTTAATTCACATTAATTTTTTTTCAGGTTAAGCACCTTTTAATAATATCAGATGGACATCTATGTGTCTTCTTCTGTGGTCAGGATAGCTGCCCTGATCTTTCGAGTCACCTATCTATCTTTTGACTTTCATCAGTTCATCGGCTAGCTGCAATTCTCACTCTAACTTTCAACGTCTTCTGCTGTATAGTTTTCTGACGACTTTGTCAAGACAAGCCTGAACACTGGAAATCAATAACCTCTACCAGGTTATCCTCAGACTCACATTTAGATGTGTTTCCTTTCACTGGGTTCCTTTCTTTGTCTACATAGCCACTCAAAGACCCAGAGTGGCCAAAGGCTAACCATCTGGAATGCTAATAGTTTCTATAGCAGAAAAAAAAGTAGAAAATCACACATCAGGTATGCTACACATCATGTCTGCTTTAATAATAGCATTCAGAACTAGACAATTCTCATGTTTAACCATGAGAAAAATGGGACATGGCTATTTCCCAAATGCCTAGCAAGCAAAAGAGAAGCCAGTATCTGTTAGAACTAAAAATGTGTATTGTGCATGAACATTACCCCTTATCCATATCTGTGGTATACCTATGCATTCCAGGCCACTGTTTGCAGATTATTTTAATAGGATTGGAGTTCTCTAAGGAAATGGGACCAATAGAAAGTATGTTCCTATGTTAAATGGGCATTTATTGGATTGATTTGCATCCAACAATGGGCAACCATACACTGAAGAGTTGGAGAACCTGGCAGCTGCTTATTCCAAGAACCGATTGCTTCAGAAGTCCCAATCCAAAACTGCAGGCATAAAAGTTTCCTGCAAGTCACCCGTGTGGAATCTATACTGAAAGCCTGAAGAAATTGACATCTGGCATCAGAATATGGTATTGGAAGCCACAGACACACTTATATTGAAGGGAGGCTCGGGATACTTGCATGCAGGAGCACACTGCCTTCTTCCCTCTGGCTTTCACTCAGGCAGCTGGTCTGTCAAATGTTACTGCAGACATTCGTGGCAGGTCTTCACCTGCAGTCGCTGTCCCTCATGGCGATCCTCTAAATGAAAGAGTCACACAGACACGCAGAGGTATGACTCCCAGGTCGTAAGACTTCTCTTAACCCCCAATCAGGCTAAAAGCCAAGACTAGCACAAGCCCACTTTTTGTCAAAATACTCAAACATATCTCCCTATGTTATGCTTCATTGTCAATCAAAGATAGTAGGAAGGTATAATTCTGCCTAATGTAACTCTTCCATGTACAACCGAAAAGTCTTTTCGAAGAATAGGTGGGTACCATGTGTAGCTAGAGTTTTCCTGCCTGGCCCACAGTCAGGACAAATCTCTCTCACCTGCCAGTCCCACAGCTGCTTAGACCCAACCAAGTAAACACAGAGACTTATATTGGTTACAAACTGTATGGGCCGTGGCAGGCTTCTTGCTAACTCTTCTTACAGCTTAAATTAATCCATTTCTATAAATCTATACCTTGCCACGTGGTTCGTGGCTTACCGGCATCTTCACATGCTGTTTGTCATCATGGCGGCTGGCAGTGTCTCTCTGACTCAGCCTTCCACTTCCCAGCTTTATTCTCCTCCTTGTCCCGCCTATGCTTCCTGCCTAGCCAATGGCCAATCAGTGTTTTGTTTATTGACCAATCAGCAACACATTTGCCATACAGACCATCCCACAGCAACCGTGTTCTGAAATGAATGTCTATTGGAGCGTTTCCTTGGCTACAATTTAGGAGACACTCACAGGCTGCGCTACTACCATCTGGGGAGAGGGGAGCTAACTACATATTTTGAGCTGTTACAAAATTTGATTTTCTCCCCAGTATTGCACAGCACCATCCCCTGAGCATAACAACTACCATCTTCATAAGTACAGCTGTGTCTGCTTACAAAAGATCATCACAGCTGGGCCTGTCGGCTATTGCTATCCCCTCACAGGAGGGGTAGATGTGGGGAGGGCCGCTGGACTTGTATGCACTTCTGCCTTAACTGTGTGTAGCCTTGGAGACTCAGAGAGGGGCTAGATTATAAAGACTGAGGAAGACTAGGGAGGGGTTCATCTATGTAACTGTGAGTAAGCCATCATTCATGCTGAGGGAAGTCTTTACAGTGTGGCTGCTTTAGGGTCACATACACAGTTCTATCGGTAACCGGTACTTTATATGTTAGACGAACATGCTTATTGGTAGCCCAGGGTAAATTTTGGTGGAATTGTACTATAGTTTGGTGTTGGGAGCTGAGGAGAGGGGGGGTAAACATTATTCACATCTTCCCAGGAGAAGGGATTTCAAAAACACCTATGTTTTATGAACACCTCTTCAAAATCAGATCCTGTGCTTGACATGGTAGGACCCATTTCCTGGACAAGGTGTTTAAATGATAGTGTGTGGAAGCTCTTGGTGTAGTTATCAACCAGACCTGACTCATAGTTAGTTTTCAGGAAAGAAAAACACAAAATCACAACTGAAATCATACTTGAGAATTCCAACATCTCTTTCTTTTATTGACAAATTAATGTTGAATTGCCTATGAAAACAAGGATAGAATCTAAACTAATCTTGTCAGCACAACAGTTTCTAATTACTGATAAAGACCTAATTTGCATGAATTGCTTACATTAGCATAAACATCGTAAGGGCTAGGCCTGCTCCAATGAAATAAACTGGTACATGAGAACAGAAATTCATAGATAGAGGTTGTTTCTCTCACCCTGATGAACTTGTACCTAAAGAAGTATGTAAATTAACCCTTAGGTTCCTGAACCATTTCCTCCTCCTAGCAAACAGTCCTCTTGACCCTGATAGACACCAGTATACACTGCTCCTAGCTACTAAAGAAGTCATCAAGAAGTTGGCAGCTGACCACTGTGTGTCAGGAAGACAATTAGGGCCATATGTTGGCCATTCTGCTTACCACATGCAAACCTGTTCTATGAAACCTTGTTGTGTAATGCTACAAGGAGGTTCTCCTAAGGCAGCAACAACTGGTGAAAAAATGTTGCTCAATGAAGCTGGACTCAACTCACAATGTTTTAAGTACCAGCCAACTGAACTGAAGGGGATCATAAAGACATTCTGATGTAACACCTGAAGAAACTGGAGCTGAGAGTGCCACATGCACAATTCAGATTCAGAGGAGAGTGAGAATTTCAATTTTATGTCATAGATAGTTCCTCTCTTTGGATGTTTTACATTCATTCTTTGGTTCTTTCAAGGTGGAAAAAAAATGAAAGAATAAAATCATTGCATCAGCACTGTGCTCAGGATGTGAACTATTGTGCCACAAATAACAAACACCTGTAGAGGTAGGAGTATCCAGAGTTCAAGTCCCTTCTCAGCTCCATAGTGAGATGGAGGTCATCCTGGACTATATGAAGACCCTGTTTCAATCCACGGCCAGGCCCCAGGTGGAGCTCCAGGAGTCCATTTGGCGAGAGAGAGGAGGGTTTGTTTGAGCGAGAATTGTTGAGACCAAGGTTGGAAAAAGCACAGGGACAGATAGCCAAACAAATGGAAACACATGAACTATGAACCAATGGCTGGGGGGCGGGGGGGGGGGGGGGGGGGGGGGGGGGGGGGGGGGGGGCAACTGGATCAGGGCCTCTGGATGAGTGAAACAGTTGATTGGCTTGAACTGTTTGGGAGGCATCCAGGCAGTGGGACTGGGACCTGTCCTCAGTGCATGAGCTGGCTCTTTGGAACCTGGGGCTTATGCAGGGACACTTGGCTCAGCCTGGGAGGAGGGGACTGGACCTGCCTGGACTGAATCTACCAGGTTGAACTCAATCCCCAGGGGAGTCTTTGCCCTTGAGGAGATGGGAATGGGGGGTGGGCTGGGGGGAAGTGGGAGGGCGGGAGGAGGGAAGACAGGGGAATCCGTGGCTGATATGTAGAATTGAATTGAATTATAAAATAAAAAAATTATAAAAAAACAAAGATCTGAATATTTGCAGTAAAATAAAATAGTAATTACCTCTTGAAAGTCATCGTGACCCTCTTCCTTGATGAAATGAATGAAGGAAAGCCAGCTTTCCTGCTAGCTCAGTGTATTAGCTCAACAGGATTGGTGGTGGCTGTGTGGCCACATTATTGTACCTCAATTATTGTAAAGTATTGTTGGCATGGTGTTAATAATATTAAAACTTTGTTTCATACTTTTATCTTTCAGCATGAAAGTAGAATTTCAGTTGCCAGAATTAGTCATTCATTAAATTAGAACTGGGGTAATTCTTTTGTAACAATAATAAAACAAATCACTTTTGTAATAAGGAAATCACATCTCTCTTAAAGCATGCCAGCAGGGAGAAGTATGTTATAAATGATATTATTCTGATTTGGGTCCTATATTTTCTGATTTACTTATCTTTATATGTAATTTAGCTTCACATATCACCAAGTTCAACAAAATGTAAGGTAATCATTTAAAACATGTTGTTGTTTTCTGATAATCATTTTATTCTTTTAGAATGTAAGCACACAGAACCAACAAAGTCAGTCACATCATGTGGCACCATAACATTTGCATATAGTCTTCTGTGAAAATCAATCTTGACCTGTTTTTGTTTTACTTTTGCATTGGGTTACACCTTATCATCTTCACTCCAGCCTATCCCATCCCTGTAAGATTTGTCAGTGCAATGTACATGACCATGAAAGACACAAAAACAAAAACCCTTCCCCAAGCCTAACTTTGGGGAGGTTCCCTTTTGGCAAGTTACATCTGACTAAAGGAAAAGCCTTTGTTAGTGACATAAGTTAATTAAAATTGGATGATCGTGCTGGTTGATGAACTATCACCTCTTCTAATTAAGAGGTCTCTCTTGTTCAAATCGAACGTTTATCCATTTTGATGGTACCCACAGCTTTTCTTCTCCTGTAGAAACAAAGGCAAAACCTCGTCCCCAATGCGCTACTACTGTTTATCCAGCTGTTTTTAACTTCTGTGTGTGATCATTCTTGCCTTTACACTTTTGCATAGTACTTCTTCATTTGCAGTACCGCTGTCACTTATCTACTGTCAGACACACAATTGTTTTTTTGTTCTTTGGTTTTACCAACAATACTGTATAATCTCTGTGCATGTGTAGAGATATACCATTTTCTTAAGTGTGCATATTGAGGAATAGAGTGGCCGAGTCACAAAGTATGCCTACATATACTCACTCAAGAAAGTTAACCATGCCTGAGAAACAGAAAAGGACATTCTTACATTGATTCTGATGGGAAAAAAAAAAACCTGTCTTTTCATTGCTTTTGTGTTTCCACATTAGAGAAGGCCCTTCACGGATGAAACCGAAGGACTGTGGTCCCTCTTGAGAATGCCAGGCTAGTTGGCCGGTGAGCTTGGGCCAATTCCTGTCTACATCTCCCGTCTCCAAGCAGGGACATGTGAGGATTACAGATCCTCGCACATTACTGTGCCTGCTTCAATGTGAGTTTGGGGGATCTGAACTCAGGGGGTCAAGCTTGTACAGCAAGTGGCAGTCTGGGCTATCTCCCCAGCCCTGATACAGATCTTTGGAGTGTAGATATTGATGAATGCTATGTACATTTAAACCAGTGCAAGGAACACACAGAATAAAATACACACCATTCCCAGCACATCAGAAGGTTCTCTCAGCCAGGCCTCACTTCTTACCCCATAGCTCCTAGAGTGTAGAGAGACTTGAAATTTCATACTTCACCTTCATGAATGGAATCACACACAATGGAGCCTCGTGGGGCTAGTTTTATCCGTGAATTGCTACGACAGTGACACGATTTCTTCAAGTAGCAGCAGGTATATTTGGTAGCCATGCAGTCCCCCTTGAACAAAATCACCACCATTTTCCCATGTATTCTACTGTTGATTGGAGTTTGGTTGTTTGAAGTTTGATGCTGTCATGAATAAGTTGTGGCATACCACACAAAGAATTTTGCAAACATATTTGTGCATTTGTCTTCAGGTAGATACATGAACTTTTTTGTTTGTTTGGAGACAGGGTTTCACTGTGTAACAACTAGGTTTGTAGACCAGGCTGGCCTTGAACTCAGAGGTCCTCCTTCCTCTGCCTTCCAAGTGCTGGGATTAAGGGTGTGTGCCAATACCACCAGGCTTTATTACATTTGTATATATTTATACAACATATAGAATATGTAAACATGTACAAGACTATGTACACTTGCTTCTGGGTCAGGAGATATGCAAACATTGAGTATTAGTCGACATTCAAAACCAATTTTCAAAGTGTTTATTCCAATATATGTCCTAAGAGCTTCATAGAGCAGCTCTGGTTACATGATGTCCTTGCCAAGATTCTAGAGTTTGGCCATTTTAATTACAACCATCCTCTGACAGGGAGGGCAGAAGCACATTGTGCCTATTTTTATCCATATTTAAGTTTATTCCTCTGCTCTTATTAGGCAGCTAGTCTGAGAAACATAATCTGAGGCACACAGCAGCAGTCATTGCAGTCATCACACACAGGGCAATTTCCTGTTCCAAGACAAGAAACTACTGTCCAACAACAAATTAGCATAGAAATTAATTTTACTAACTTTATTTTCCATATCATATCACTGCAGATACGTAATTCTTATATTTACAGTTGTTTTTTTTTATTCTAACTTATTCATTGGCGATTTCATGCATGCATGTAATGTACTTAGATCACATTACATGTTCCCACCACCTCACACTCCTTCTGGGCACCCCTTTGTGAGGAGCCAGACTGGCCTTAAACTTTCTCCCTGAGAAAAACGACAAAAGGAACTTCAGTTCTGCGGCCTTGCCCAGGGGCAGACGTGGCAAGGCTGGTCGGGGACTGGAGCCAGCACCTCAAAGACGGATCAAGATTGCAGCTTCTGGGGGCCTGATTGTTCCCCCTGGGCTGTGGTTATCAGCCCTTAGGCAGCTGTGTCTGCGCCCCCCCCCCCCCCCCGTGTCCCCTTTGCAAACACTGTCTCACTTAGCTCCCTACTGACCCGGACTGGTTTTCCCCACTGCAAATAGTATATATTCTTGCTGCATTTCTTAATACACTTGCTTGGCATAAGTTATCAGCTTATACAAGACCTTCTGGCCCTAGGTATTGCTTTTCTATTCTTATTTTCTCATCTTCTCTATTTCTCATCCCCTAGCCTCCCACCTTACTATTTTCTGAGGCCCTTATCCCTCCTGGCTTTGAACAGCCCTTTACTATCCCCCTCCCAACTTCCTTTTCTTCTCCTCCTCTTCCTCCCGTCTTCCTCCTCCTGCTCCTCCTCCTCCTCCTCTTCTGGTATAACCTACTGAGTCCATTTAGTGATGCCCATATTGGAATGAGTGCAGGGCACCGTCCCCTGGGACGTGAGTAACCTACCACGCACTGCAGAAGAAAACTGACTCTTCCTCCTCCAGTGGACGTTTCATTGATGAATATTAAACCAGGTTTACTTCTAAATACTCTTGCGGTATTAACTAGAGTAAAATGCACTTCGTTGTGTGGTGAATGTGCTGATCAGTTCTGTTTGTCTAGACTTCTGTTTACTTAGAAACTTCAGCACTATTGAGATGCCAGCTTCACTTGTTGATATTTTTATCAATTTCTTCTTTGACAGTTTCATACATGTATAAAATGCATTCTGATTACCCTCTCACCCTATTTCATTTCCCTCCTAACCTCTCATTCCTCTACCTCCTTACAAATCCCTTTCCTACATCCATGCCTTTTTGTGCTTGGGGTTTCTTTGTTTTTGTTTTTGTTCTTGTTGTTTTGTTGGTTTTTTTTTTTTTTTTTTGTGACCCAACCAGTTGAATCAGAGCCATCTGGATGCCTACAGGTTCAAAACTATCGACTGGATCCTGGTGGGCTCACAAGTTGGTACCCAACTGAATGTAATGACTTCCCCTCTCCCAGATCTGCTAACATTTTGTGTTATATATCTTGGGATCATCAACATCAAAGCTGAGTTTTCTTTACATAAAATAAAACCTTGAGAGAGTCTCTGCTTCTCTCTAGAACTAGTCAGAAAGTGTTGATTCGCTCTCATACAAAGCCGGGTAAGAATATTTGTTTCCTCTTCTCTAGACTGATGCTGTTTACAAAAAGTTACTCATTTTCAGCCATCCCTACTTTTGCAGGTATTAGTTTACTTAGGCTCTCTCACAGGTGAAGCATGAAGCTGGCTGAACTCACAGACCCTGGTCAGACAGCCATGACTACATCCATCATCTGAACCTGGCTAGTTGTGGCCTTTGGATAATGACATGCTGGTGCCTCCATTTCTCCATCTGAAAATAACATAATAAAACAAAACAATACTCACCTCAGGAGTTTGTTGTGAATAATAATAAAAAAATTGAGGTATGTGAGGCCCTTGGAACACTGCCCATCATAGACTGAGCAGCACTTAGTGCTATTATTCACTCTCTTTGGGGGGCAATTTTAGCAATTTACATTCTTTCAGAAAATGTATTTCATCAAATTAAATTGCACAATATGAGCAGAGTTGTCTCATTTGCATTTTTAAATTCCCTTCATGTCTTTGTTGTTTCCCATTAACATTTTTTATGTTTTATTTAGTAGCATTCCGCTTCCTTCTCTTTAACAATTTAAAATTTTTATGGTCTATTTTCAACCCCGAAGAATTCACATGAGATTTAATCATTATTTTTAATAATTTTTTAGTTCCTAATTTGTTATTGTCTCCTTGATTTTTATCCATTTTCTTTTGTTTTCTTTCAATTTGCTATGACTTTTCTAAATTCTTGTGTTGGGCATTTACTTTACCGTTTGTTTTTTAATCATTTAGTGCAGATTTCATTTTCACTAAATCATCCTTTACAAAAGTTTTTAATCTCTTGGTTTTGTTTTTGTATAGTTTCAAACTTCTTCTAGTAGATATGGTTTGAATCTACAATATCTTAATTTTTATTGAATTTGATTAAAATGTATATTTTTTTATTCATGGGGCTTATTGGGGTATTACTAATGGATAGTCTGTATTTGTAGCATCACACATTTTACAAAAAGGCAAGGAAAATAATGCAGTTTCATCATTCTCTAATATTCTGCTCTCTGGTTCACACATTTCTACCTTGTGATGTGTATGATGTCATTTATCTTGGTTTCTGCCCCACTGTCAAACTGATTCAATAGCTCACTACAAAGTCTTTCCCTGATTCTCCTTTCATCCCTTAAAAACTGCAGATATTTTTCCAGAATGTATGGACTCAATCCACTTAATTATGTCTCTTGTAGTCTTGATTACATTGTTTGCTTGACTTGCGATGGTTGAAAGTACCACATTAAAGATAATCATCAGTGGGTTTTTTTTTTCTGACATTCTAGTAGTTTATGTCTAATGAATATTGATGCTATGTTGTTTGGTGTCTTGATATTTATGTACTGTCCAATTTTAGTCCATTTAATCCATTTTTAACTGATTTTATTTTATTCTGAAGAGAATGAATTTTTTTTGGAGCTGAGGATTAAACCCAGGGCCTTGTGCTTGCAAGGCAAGCTCTCTACCACTGAGCTAAATCCCCAACCCGAGAATGATTCATTTTTGTGTGTTTTCTCACTACATATTTTCTATTCTTCCTGTTTTAACTTTTATAAATTCTTTTAATATGCATTTCACTCAATAATAAGTATTACTGTTTTGTTTTTTAAGATTTATTTTATTTTTAATTATGTGGATGTGTGTGTCTGTGTGTGAATATGTACATGTTGAGTGCAGTACCCACAAAGGCCAGAAGAGGGCATTAGATCTGCTGGGGCTGTGGTATAGGTGGTTTTGAGTTGCTCCATGTGGATGCTAGTTCCTCTGAAAGCTGGACCTGTTCTTAACTGCTTACCCTTCTCTCCAGCCCCTGGCTTTGCTTTGCAACTGAACCAGCTTTTCCCTTAGGAGTTCATTTAACCAATTTACATTTATTAATAGATTGCTTTTGTGTTTTTTTTTTTTTTTTTTTTTTGGTTTTTCGAGACAGGGTTTCTCTGTGTAGCTTTGTGCCTTTCCTGGAACTCAGTTGGTAGCCCAGGCTGGCCTCGAACTCACAGAGATCCGCCTGCCTCTGCCTCCCGAGTGCTGGGATTAAAGGCGTGCACCACCACCACTCGGCGCTTTTGTGTTATTTCTATACCATGCATTCTGGTTAATTTAATCTCATTACTTTCTTTTAGTGCCATATGACCAGCTTGACTCATTTTATTTAATTTTGGATGTAGGCCTTTATATACAGACATACAAATAACACCACATTTTATATATAGGATACAACTGATACATTGTATGATCAATGGCAGAATTGATATTTCCTTTTCTATACTTTTTCCTATTTTGTTTGTCTATTATCCATGTGTTGGGTAACATATTTTTCAGGGATGTGACTTATTACTTGATTTATCAGCTTTAAAAACATAGGTTTTTAGCAACAAAGACAATGAAAATGATATACTTGTATTATTCTCCACTCCTCTGGATTTTCTGTTTCATGTTTTCATTTTAACATTTCTGTCTTTTGACATCTATCACCTCTATACCCCGTTCTCTCATTTGTCTTGCTCTCTGTCCCACCATTAAATCAAGTCATGGCCCCACTATAAATCCTTCCCCTGGTTCTCCTTTTATCTCTTGACTGGCTCAAGTTTTTTAAAATCTTGTCTTCAAAGAAAGTTCAGCAGAATCACATTCTTATCTGCCTGAATTCTCATTTTTCTGTTTCCTTTTCATTTGTATCAAGCATGGCTGGGTATATAAATACATCCATGCTGTTTGGGTGAGGTCTTGTAACATCATCCTACTGCTTAATGACCACTCGTGATTTAAGCCATTTTGTTTCTTTCTTTGTTGGCTGCTGGGTGATGTATACAGAACCCCAGGGTCTTGAGAATGCTAGACAAGCACTTTACCACTAATCATTCTCCCAGCTCCTGACAGTTGCTCTTCAAGCTTCCCCTCTTTGGCTCCAAAGTTCTCCAGGTTGTTCTTCTTGCCTCTTGGTTTTGTTTAATATGTTGCTTAGTTAATTGATGGTAAGTTAAAACACGGGAAAAGCAGTTTCCCATGTTAAAACAGGAAGCCTGACTATTTTTCTATATATCACCCATTCTGCTGGCAGATCCAGTTGTGTTATCTTTGGAATCTTGTTCATAATGGTCCACATTCTCTTTGAAAGCTTGCTCATGGTGGTCCACATTCTCAATCTGTTGAGTTTCCTTGAGAACACAGCACCTCTTGGTTGAAAGTAGCTTCTTTGAAAATGTTTGTGTGTTTTGTGTGTACTTTTCTTCTTCTCTATCTGTCTATCCTCCTTCTCTTCCTTCTTCTAATTCTGCTTGGTACTACAGAGTGCAGAGTACATAGTTCAGCTATTTCTCCAGGGTGGCTCATGTATGATTGTAGAGCACTGGTCAAAACCTCCTGTATGCCAGTTTGTTCTTTCCTGTTTTTTTTTCCAGCTTCTGTGGAACATGATAGTATTTTTTGTGTGTTCCCATAATAATTTTTGTGGATTCTCACAGTAATTTCTATGTGTGACTTATAGATAGAGCATGGAATAATCAATGACTTTAGTATAAGAAATATTAGAAAAGAGGATGCCAGCTGAAGTAACTTATAAGTAGCAAATGTTTTTTTTTTCTGTCACTTTTCCAAATTCCAGGGTTCAACCTTCGTGCCTGGAGGTGGGCAGTAGTACAACGAACCTCAGACTTGGGTACTTGTTCAAGAGCGGTGGAGCCCTGGTTAGAGCTTGCCATCTGCACCTCGTGCTTCTGTTGACTCTTTCCTGCAATCATTTCTGTTCCCCCATAAACAGAAGAAAAAAATAGCAAATGGTGAGAAGGGGCCCTGCATTAAAGGTTGCACACCCAGAGCAGCCTCCATCCTAGACTTCAGGGAATATTTTCATGCTCATACTTATTTATTATTTAATAGATTTTTAACTAAAATTAATTCCATAACTTCCCCCCTGCCTTTTCTCTCACCAGTCCCTCCCAAATCTCCTACCTCCAATTCGTCCCATGCTCCCCCATTCTCTAACTGAGAGCCTCTTCTTCGCCAGTTCTTGTTACATATATGTGTTAGAGGTGCCCACATATATAAATACAGCCTACTGAGTCTGCTTTTGTTGTCTGTGAGTATATGATTTTAGGGCTGGCCATTTTGTATTGGACAACCAATTGGGGATCGATCCCTGGAAGAAGCAAATTCTCCCTCTCATAGCAGTCAGTGGCCTACTATGTCTAGGGGAGAGGAGTCCATTTGGTTTTTCCCCTTTCGTATTAGCACGCCTGTTGATAATGGCATTGTTCACGTCTTGGTGATGCAGATATATCTATAGGAAACTGTTTCACAGCATGGTTCTGGCTCTTACAACCTCTCCACCCCTCTTCCATGATTTTCCCTGAGCTACAGAAGTTGTGGAAAGCCTGGGCACACCTATGGGTGTGTGTGTATGTGTGAATTGTACCTATTCGTGCACTCTAACTCAGATACTGTGCTGCGCTTCTGTCGGACATAAAAATATTGAAGGTGAGAAGGAGGAAAGAAAACTTTGAATGAGGTGATTTATTTATCACCACCCCTGCTGGGACAGAATCAACTGTAAGTAAGGATCAATTGTAAGTGGTTTTTTTAACTTGCCTCAAAACATACTGCCATTTGGATTAGGTAAAATTATAACTGGCTCATCATATTGTGTTAAATATAATGCACTGCATTAATATGAATATATAATATCAGCATATTTATAGTACATAATAGTGTACTTAAATTACAGTCTAAATCTGTTTATCCTGCTGTGGCTCTACTTTGTACCTCTCCTTCCTGTCACCTTTACCCTCCAATATCAATGTCAGGTTACACCGGAGAAACAACAAAGGTCAAATTAAAGACAAGTGTGTAATTGCAAAACAAATAAGACAAAGAGCACAAATACTTATAAAGACAAATATACATTTACACACACACACAAACACAAACACACTCACACAACCCGTACAAAGCACTGTTGGTTATTGTATTGAATGGCAAGTCCTTTTTCTTAGTCAATGAAGTATTCAACATTGATTGATTTATCAGCACCTCACTCCCTTAAAGGCTTTTAAAACCTTTGCCATGTATTTCAAATTATGTTTATTCTTTTATAAATATTGTGACACGTGTCATGTATCTGATTATATCTCTCATTTCACTGTAGTATAGGTTCATACTTCCTTTGTCTGCCCTATTATAGCAGGAGGGGGAGAAAGGGAGAGATGGAAGGGAGAGAGGAAGAGAGAGAGCATGAGCAGGATTTGGATTGGATTGGATTTCCTCATCTATATTTTTGTCCTTATCCTCTATAATTTATTTCTAATTTTAATCATATAAATCACTTTCATTGGTTTATTTCTACTTGTATCCATCTTTTCTAACCCCTTCTCACATTCCTATGCAATCCTTGATATGCATAGAATATATGCAATATGTCTATAAAACATGCCCCTACCCTTTGAGGTTAATTATGTTGCTTTAAGGTTTTCTTTGGGTGTTCTGAACACTTGTCATCAGGTATGCGTTATAAAAATCTCCCTCTCTGTTTTGCTTTTTCACTTTTTCTAGTAGCATTTTTCATGGGGAAGCACTCTAGATTTAGAAAATTCTATTAAGTTTTTTTTAAGCATTACTATCACTTTATAAATCCTTTCTTTAATTCCCTTCCTAAAATCACAGAGACGAAGCTGTGTATGGATTTTTCTTTTCATTTTAGATTTAAAGCTTTAAGCTCCCCAAAGTGATTTATGTATTAACACGTGATCAAAATCCAAAGTCAATATTTTGTCATTTCCAATCCATTTTTGCAGCATTTCCATTAAGCTTTTCCTCTTCAACAATTCTGTTATATCTGTTCTGTTTTGCCTGCCTAAATTTGTCAATTTGTCTTTCCTACATTTGGGTCTTTTTATCCCTTCTATTATTGTGAATAGTTTACACAACATTGCAATATGACATTTCCTTTAAAAAAAAAATGTTTTTAAAGTCAGCCTGTATGTACAGTTTTGACTCAAATGTTCATCCCAGGAGAAAAATTTTAACTAGATTCAATTTTGTAAATGGTTACGAGCTTTGTCAGCTTTCCATTTCTTTTTTAATTAAATATGCAATTTATATTTTGTCTTCTAAATATTTTATTTTGCCCAATATCCTTCTACTAAACTTAAGTTTCATTAGAGTTTCTATTGCTATGATAAAATGCATGACTAAAAACAACTTGTAGCTAGAGTTTTCCTGCCTGGCCCACAGTCAGGACAAATCTCTCTCACCTGCCAGTCCCACAGCCACTCAGACCCAACCAAGTAAACACAGAGACTTATATTGCTTACAAACTGTATGGCTGTGGCAGGATTCTTGCTAACTGTTCTTATAACTTAAATTAACCCATTTCTATAAATCTATACCTTGCCACGTGGCTCGTGGCTTACTGGCATCTTCACATGCTGCTTGTCATGGCGGCGGCTGACAGTGTCTCCTCCCACCTTCCTGTTCTCTCAATTCTCCTCTCTGTTAGTCTCGCCTATACTTCCTGCCTGGCCACTGTCCAATCAGTGTTTTATTTATTGACCAATCAGAGCATTTGACATACAGACCATCCCACAGCAACAACTTATGGAGAAAAGGGTTTATATCAATTTACAGCTTACATTCCATCATGAAGGAAAGTCAGGGCAGGAGCTCAAGGCCAGATCCTGGAGGCAGAACCTCATGAAGAGGCCATGGAAGAGTGCTGCTTGCTGACTTGCTTCTCATGACTTGCTCAGCCTCCTCCCTTATACACCCCAGGACCACCTGCCCAGGGTTGGCCTTCCACATCAATCATTAATCAAGACAGTGCCCAACAGACTTGCCTACAGGCCAATCCTATGGAGGAATTTTCTCAATTAAGATCACCTCTTCAAAGATACATCTAGGTTTGTGTCAATTTGACAAAACCAAACAGCACAAATAATCTATTTCTCAAAAATCAATTTCAAATTTCTGTCTGAATTTCTCATTTTTAAAATGCATTTTTTACTTTTAAAAAAAAATCTGTTTAAGCTTCAACTATCTATTTCTTTTCATTGCATATTTATTGCATCTCATGGTACCCTGCTAACTTGTAGTCTTTAAAAGTATTTTTGTGTAGATGTATGTATAATGTTTGTTACATACATACATACGTGTGGGGATATGAGTGGCTGTGTGGGTGTGAAGAGGCTGGCTGAAGACATTGGATATACTGTTCGATCATTTCCACCTCATCCCTTTGACACAGGGTTCTCTAACTGAATGTGGAGCTAAGCTGGAACCAATAAGCTCCAGAAATCCTATCATCTCTGCCCCAACCCTGACAGCACTGAGGTTACAGGTACATGCAGTCATCTTGGACTTTCTCACATTGGTACTGAGGACTTGAGCTCAACTCATCTCTGTGCAGCAAGCACTCTCACCTGCTGCCATATCTCCCCAGCTCATCACTCATGTCTTTAACAATGGAAGAGGAAGAACGTTCCATCAGTGACAGTTACACCAGAGGAAGAAGCTCCACATGGTCTTGTAAAGCAGAATGGATTTAACGTGAACAATGCTACACGGTTTTTCAACAAGCTAGAAAAAAATAAAAGAATGTTTTAACCATAAAGAACTAGCCACTTCTGAAAGGAAATGGTGGAGTTAACCTGACTTAATTACTGCATAGTATATTCACATATCAAAGCATCCCGTGGTACCCTGTTAACCTGAACAGTCTTTATGGTTATGTGTTTCAATTATATCATTTAATAAAATAAACTCTCTGTGCTTATTTTGTCTTTTTGTTGTTGTTATTGTTTCCACCGTGCTTTTTCAAATAGAGCTGACTGATTTCATCTTTTTCTAATAATACTTCCATAGTATCTTAACTGTATATAAGGTACAGGAGTCAACTTCCCTGTTACTGGTCAGGATTTACTACCAACTGACTCAGAAGAAATCTGTATTTGTTATATGCTCTTTTCCCTTCTGAATTATTCACGTATTTATTTCCTGGTTCTGTAAGCCAAATCCTTCACCATTCAGCAACGAATATCTCTGTGTTTTTACTATAGGCTTTGAGCTTGTTCATGTTCTTTGACTTCCTTGGTTGTCAGTCTCATGGTGATATATTTCCAGGATTTATCCACTGAGCTTTTTCACTAGAGAAACTGTGCTAAGTAGAGAACAATCTTTCAGGTGTGGTATTTTTATTTTCCCTGAAAAGCTAGAAGGTGTCTCATAGAACTTTTAATCTGCTTGCATAATCTATTCTATTATACCCAATGTCTGCTCATACTGTCACTCATCCTTACCAATGTGGTATCCTCTTCCATGATGTGCCCCATCACTTACTCCATCATCTTAACTTTGTTGACATGTCCATAGCTGTGGTGATATTGTGTTCCCCAATATATTGTGCACCCTTATAAACTTATCTGGGATCAGAGAACAGAACAGCCACTAGATAGACATAGAGGCTAGAAAATGGTGGCACACACATCTTTAATCCTAGCATTCCAAAGGCAGAGATCCGTCTGGATTTCTGAGTTCAAAGCCAAAGTGGAAACAGCCAGGCATGGTGACTCACACCTTTAATCCCAGGAAGTGATGGTAGGAAGCAGAAAGGTATATAAGGCGTGAAAACGAGGAACTAGAGTCTGGTTAAGCTTTTAGACTTTTGAGCAGCAGTTCAGCTGAGATCCATTCAGATGAGGACACAGAGGCTTCCAGTTTCAGGAAATGAGATCAGCTGAGGAATTGGCAAGGTGAGGTTAGCTGCGGCTGGTTCTGTTTCTCTCATCTTTCAGCATTCACCCCAATACCTGGCTCCGGGTTTGTTTTTATTAATAAGACCCTTCTAACAATTCATGCTATACATAGCAGCACCCAGAAGTGAGCATACTTCCTACTGGTGTAACCCTCACATGCTCTCAAAAAAGTGCTCCCCCTCCAGTCCAGAAGAGAAGTTGGTCCATTTCACCTGCTTCCTCCTTTCTGTGTCAACGGGGGTGGAGTCCTATTCACTCAACCGAGGAAAGGCACTTTCAGCTGCTTTCCAGAACTCATTCCACAATCACAAGCAAACAATCCAATGGTCCACACAAGTCCTCCTGACAAAACCCCCAAACTCCTTGTGAGTCCAACGCTACTTTATTTTTTTATTTTTTTAAGCATTAGTCATTATTTATGGAGGAAAATGGGACATCTGGAGAGCTGACCTTAACCAAACATGTAAAAATACCATTTTTTTTTTCTAGAAGAAAGTTGCTTTCTATTGGATTTCGTTTGCTTATTTTTCCCCTAAGATATTTAACATAAACCGTAGATAGAGTTAGAATGATGCCATTGACTATTTCCTCTCAGATTTCATTTCTGAGTTCCCCAGTTCAAGGTCACTTACAATTGCCAAGACTGCAACTTACAAACTGTGATGCTATGATTGCTTTTGAAGAAAGTCATTTTAGTCAGTTTTTTACTAGAAGACCTTTATTGCCCATTGTAGACAGACAAAATTAAAACCAGATGTCTGAGACCTCCTAATAAAGCATACATACATGAAAGAAAAAAGTCATGCTTCCCTTATGAGAAACATTGCCATGACATATCTTCACAGTTATTTATCTGGACAGCTTTCTTTCCATTCTCCAGTCTGATCTTGAGACACCTAGAATTGCTCTCTCCAATCAGTTTCCTATTAATTTTGCAAAATGATTGAACTCATAATAAGTGTCTATTTAGCACCAATGGGCCTGAAATATTCCAGATCATTTCAGTACTATATGTAAGCTAAGGGAAATATAAAATACTCCAAGACACTTAAAATATACGTCCAGGGCATAAGCTCCAATTCATAGGTAATAAGATGAAAACCAGAGGTCTTTAATATTGTTAGTCATGTTGCAATTATAATTATGTCCTCCAAGATTCACATTGTAAGCCCAAATAATATCTCTTCTATATTCTATTTATAAATTGAAGCTTTACAGTGGTCAGCATCCTTAAAGGTACGTTTGGTCTTTGTGGGGAATATGTAGAGCCCGTTGTCTTAGCCATCCTAGCAGTATAGCCGACGGTCAGTTATGCCCGGCCATAGCAATGTATTAAATCCCTTGCTTTGATCTGAATTTAAATTTTAGTCTATGGGTACTCACCATCCCCATTTCCAAAGGTTCAATCCTTGGATTAGGTAGTGTCTCTAGAGGCAAAGATCTGGGAAATTCTAGTGTTATCGCTGCCCCTTCTAAAGCTAATTCTTATTCCACATGATGAAATATCTGCTCCCCAGAGGAGCTAAGTAAGCTAAATAGTGTGCTCAAATTGCCTGTCCATTATCACTCTGGAATGCTTCTGCTGCTTGTTCCATTAGACAATTCAGTGACTCAAAGCCAGATGTTTTTATCCACCAGAGAAACATCTTACATTTGTTCTAAAATTACAAATAACTGTGAGAGCAGAAAACGACATTCTGAAACTGGCCAAATGGTTTAACATCAGAACACTTACAGCATTTCTGAACCACCATCAAAAATTTATCTTTTATAAATACATCCTCTATGTCAGTATGTTTCATGATACATCAAAAGTTACTGCTCTGACTAATAAGACTATTTTGATATATCTATGGTTTTATCTAAGACCTTAATTATTGTAATTTCTCTTTTCAGCATGGAGAAAGGCAAATTGCAGGTATCTCTATTTACCCAGGGCCTTATCACTGACTGTCCTACATATATGCTCTATACTAAGTACTTTATTCATTTTATAAGAGGACAATAAACAGTCCAGTTCTTGAGTGTCAGCTACCTTTTTTAACTTACTGCTCAAATAACTAAATGCTTATCTACCGAAAGAGGGTGATTCTATAAAGGATCATGGGACATATGGATAGAGAAATTAAAAAACAGATGGATGGTGTCTTAGTTACTATTCCATTACCATGACAAAACAACATGACCAAAGCAACTTATAGAGCCAGCATTTAATTGGGGCTTGCTTACAGCTTCCATGATCATCATGGCAGGGAGCACAGTGGCAGGAGGCAGGCATGGTGCTAGAGCAGTAGCTAAGAGCTTACATCCTGATCTTCAGGTAGGAGGCAGAGAGCAAGGCTGGGCCTGGTGTGGGATTTTGAAACCTCAAAGCCCACCCCCAGTGACACACCTCCTCCAACGAGGCCACACCTCCTAATCCTTCTAAAACAGTTCTACCAACTGGGAACCAAATATATCAGCCTGTGGGAGCAATTCTCATTCAAACCTCCACGGATGGATGGGTGGGTAGATAGATAGAAAGATAGATACATAGAAAAATAGACAGATAGATAGATACATATATACATACATACATATATACATAGACTTATTGTTTGAATCCGAAATGCCCCCAGAGACTCATGTTTTGGTAACTTGGTCCCAGTTTGTTGTATTAGTATATTGAAGGCGGTGGAGTCTTTAGGATGTGGGTTTGGCTAAAAGAAGTAAGGGGTGGTGTAGCATGAATCTTAAAGAGTTTTTTAATAAAATCAAACCTGGAGACAGATAGTGGGGTGAATGCTGGAAAATCAGAGAAGCAGAACAAGCCACAGCTACCTCACCTCGCTAGTTCCTCAGCTGATACTGTTTCCTCAGACTGGAAGCCTCTGAGTCCTTATCCAAATGAATCTCAGCTGAACTGCTTCTCGAAAGCCTGAAAGCTTAACCAGCATCTAGCTCCTCATCCTCATGCCTTAAATACCTTTCTGCTTTCTGCCATCACTTCCTGGGATTAAAGGCGTGAGTCACCATGCCTAGCTGTTTCTAGTGTGGCCTTGAACTCACAGAGATCCAGGCAGATCTGTGCCTCTGGAATGCTAGGATTAAAGGCGTGTGCTACCACTGCCTATCCTCTGTTTAATATTGTGGCTGTTCTGTTCTCTGACCCCAGATAAGTTTATTAGCATGCACAATATTTCAGGGAACATAATACCACCACAGGGTGGGAATTATAGGATTATCTCTCTCCCTAATTCTAGACTGTGTTCTCTGCTTCCTGGAGCCTCTACCATAAGCTTCTGCTGATGTCCACTCCATGCTATGAAGAACTGAGGCTGCCCCTCTTTGAGACTGTGAGTAAGTTAAACCTTTCTTCTTTTAAGTTGTTTTTGGCAGGTGATTTGTTTACAATCACATACAAATAATACCAGAAATGAGTGACAAAGTAACGTGTTTATTGCTGTAGTAAACATGCCCACGAGGTTCTTAGGTCTTTGGAACTTATCTACAGAACTATAGAAGAGTTTGAAGATGTGGTTTAGATAAGTTTAGATAGTAATATAAGCAGAACTTAATGGGTTATTCTAGTGAGAGTTTGGAGACCAGAGTTCTGACAGAAATGTAGATGATGAAGACTATGTTCATAAAATTTCAGATAGGAAAGAAAAACTATCAGAAATTGTGCTTCTGGTGATTTATACTATATTCTGATCTGATTACATTCCCCTCATGACCTGAAAATTTGGGTGAGGCTGAATATAAAAGTAATGGGCTAATTGATTTAGCAGACAAAATGTCAAGACAGTATTCATATGGCTCTACAATGGTTATTGCTGAAAGAGAACTGGAAGAAAAAAAGAATGAATTATTTGAAAAAAATATGCTGTTGTATAGGTTCAATGTGAAAATACAAAAGTTTATTTCCAGTTGTTGGAGAAATCATAACCTCTATTATGAATCTTATTTTCACGGTTCTCTACAACTTGGTGAGCAAGGAGTATGGACTCAGTAGTTTTAGCTGAAGCAGCTATGGTATTAAAGATATTAGCAGTGTTAAAAAGAAACCAGGCACTTACCATTGAAACAATAAGAAAGGTGTCTTAGAGAGTATCCTCCCATTGAAGGCCCCAAGGTATATAAGAATATAATTTCATTTTAAAGCCATTCATTTGAAAGGAGAATGACTGGGGGTCGGGGGGAGAAGCTGAAAGGACATAACCTCTGGGAAGCACTTCTGCAAAGGGGTCAGATGCTGACATATTGTTCTGGAATCAGACATTTAGGGATTAAGAAGCACTAGAGCTGGGACAAAATGAGGCCCGTCCATTTCCCATATTAGCTGAAGGAAGTCAGCCTCGTTCGTATGCTGCTGGATTTTCAGGCATGCCAAATTCAAGAGTTATAAGGTTGCAGTGGCTTACACCAAGGATCCAAAGAAAAGTGTCTGAGAACCAGAAATGTGTAGAAGGACTGAACTTGCAAAGACCTGCTGTGCAGGTTATGTATGAAGGGTTTTTTTTTATTTATTTATTCTTCTCTCATATATTACATCCTGACCTCAGTTTCTCCTCCCTCCTCCCATACCATTGCCCACCACCTTCCCCACCCTCTGTGATCCACTCCTTCTCCTTTCCCTTCAGAACAGGGCAGACCTCTCAGGGATATTAACCAAACTTGCATATCAACTTGTGATAAGACTAGGCACCTCCCCTCCTATTAAGACTGGATGAGGCAACCCAGTAGGGGGGAAAGGGTCCCAAAAGGAGGTAAAAGAGTCAGGGACAGCCCCTGCTCCCTCAACTGAAGAATAAAGAAAATGTGGTACATTTACACAATGGAGTACTACTCAGCTGTTAAAAAAAATGGCATCGTGAAATTTGCAGGCAAATGGATGGAACTAGAAAAATTGCTGCGATCCACAGACCCAGAGAGGCTAAGTAACAAGGAGGTCTGGGAATGGTGGTGGTTCATGAATGTCCCTGAGAAGGGGAAATACAATACATATCCTGGGTAGAGTAAAGATGAGTGGGGATGGGAACAGGAGGAATCAGGTAGGGTAGGGAGAAGATGGAGGGAGAGAGTACTGGGAGAGACAACAGGAATTGGGGAGTCATCTCGGGGATGAGCTAGAAACCTAGTACAATGGAAACTCCCAGGAATCTGAGGGTAACCCTAGCCAAGATTCCTAGAAATGGGGGGATAAGGAGCCTGCACGGGACATCTCCTATAACCAGGCAAGGCTTCCAGGGGAGGAACTGGGACACCAACCCAGCCACAAAACTTTTGACCTACAATTTGTCTTCCCTGCAAGATGTACTGGGATAAAGGTAGTGTAGAAATTGTGGGAGTGGCCAACCAATGACTCATCCAGCTTGAGACCCATGCCCCAAGAGGGACCTCACTCCTGACATTGTCTAGAGGGCCAGAAACCAGAGGCAGGATAGCCCAGAGACTTAGGATAGAACCAAACACGACCAGCAAAAACAAAACAAAAAGTCAATGAAACAATTCCTAGTGATACTTTGTTACACTCCTAGACAGGAGCCTAGCATAATCACCGTGAGAGAGGCTTCATCCAGCAACTGGTGGAAACAGAAGCAGAGACCCAGAGCCAAACATTAGGCAGAGCTTGCTGAATCCCATGGAAGAGGGGGAGGAAGGATTGTAGGAGCCAGAGGGATCAAGGGTACCACAAGAAAACCCACAGAATCAACTAACCTGGGTTCATAGGGGCTCACAGAGACTGAACTGACAATCAGGGTCTGACCTAGACCCTCTGCATATATGTTATGCTTGTGTAGTTTGGCCTTCTTGTGGGACTCCTAATGATGAATGAAGCTTTTAAAGCAAAGTCTAAATTGCCACAGAGGCCCCAGGATGTTGGAGATGTCAGGGATGAAGAACATCTGCCAAGGAAGCAGCCAGGCAAAATGCAAAGCCAGCTCAAGAGAGATCTTACGTGCCACAGGACACAGGTCCATGGAAACGGGATTACCCAAACTCACTGGAACTCAAACCATACAACCACATGCCCCAGATACTAGACTCAGAGCTTTGGTCTTGGTTTGGGCCAGTGGTTCCTCGTCATAAATCCATTGTTCCCTTTGTAATAGCAAGTTTCCCTTGTAACCATTGTGCACTGCAAGCTTTCTCTTTCTTTTTCCAGGGTCTCAAAGCTAAGAAACAGTCTTGAGCCTCAGAAGAGACTTTGACTCTGGAATTTGAACAATATTTGAAACTATTAAAGCAGTGTAATCTTAAAGTTGAAGCTAACACATTTTGCATTAGGGGAATTATGAGAAAGCCAGGAACTTTTGAGGGCATAAAAATAGTTATTATTGGGATCTGAAATGCTCCCCATTGCAAAACTTATGTTTTTATCACTAGGTTTCCAGGCTATCGCATTGTTTTGAATGCTGTGGGACCCACTGGTGGGAACAGGACACTGGAGAGAGACTTCTGAAGGCTGTACCCACACCACGTTCTAACTTACACTCTCTTATTCCTGCTTTTCCGAAATAGAAGGAACCTCTGCCACACATACCTGCTACCGTGTTTTCCAAGACTCTCAGAACCCATGAGTCAAAGTCACCCTTCCTTTAAGTTGTTGCTGTCAGATATTTGGTAACCCTAACACAAAAATAACTAAAACAGTAGGCAGATAGATGATAGCTAGATGGAAAGATAGATAGATGATAGGCAGACAGACAGAAAGATAGACAGACAGATAGATGCTAAGTATTTCTAACTTGTTTCTAAGGAATATAGTAAAATAATGCTTCAGAGTTTTCTGGACACCACTTAAAACCCTAACTATTCATGAGATAAAGGCCTTCTTATCTATTTTTCTATAATTCATTTATAAATAAAGAACTAACTGGAAAGAAAAACAAAGTCACCTTTTTCATTTTGACAGATGAGAACATGTTAGCAAGAATGTAGGTGAAGCACGACAGAATGTTAATAAGGAAATAATTTAAATTCCCCAAAGAACATGAAGCTACCCTGACACCTGAACAGTACGAACAGCTTGACAGAAACAGCCCAGTTTCATTTCCCTTTCCAGCATGGAATTACTTTCTCTGCAATAACTCTGCTATATGTCACTATTAAAGCTTTCACAATGGCAGGCAAAGATACTTCAGTATCTTTGACAGAGTCTAATAAAGTGTCCTGGACCATACCTTAGTCAGTTGCACATCCTAAATCTGTGCTCAAAGGATATTGGATTAGAAGTATTTCACATAGCCCATTTCCATCAGTTCTACAGCAACAGTAATTCTGAACAATTTCATAACTACAGTAGTCCATTTTCCATTGCTATAACAGAACACCTGGGGCCAAGTACCCTATATAGGAAATAATGAATACTCACAGTTTTGGAGATCTATGTAGCATTATGTTAATATCTGCTGGGCTCTTCTAAGGAACCCCTTGGCTGTGTCAATCATGACAGAGGCTCCAATGTACAAGTATCTGTGAGAGGGAGATATTAGATGTTAAAGCAGGAAGACAGAGTGTGAAAAGCAAATCTTAACTTTTTATTAAAAAAAAAAAAAACTCTGAGAGACCTAACTAGGTTCCCATGAGAACTATTTTAATTCTTTGCAGGAAAGTATCCAAAAGCACTGAATCATATTTGACTAGATCTTTTTTAACATGCTGCTCTTTGGACTATGCATTGTGTACAGAATACACTAAAACCATATCTGAGCCATAGCAATGACTTTTGAACAACAGCAACAACAACAAAAAGATTGTGATGTATCAGAAGAGAGGGTCTGAACCAGATCACTTTTCTGGAGATGAACAGAACAGAAACTGGGAAATTCAGATAGGACTCCAAATGTCTAGTCCATTCATGACTCAGAGGCTGTCTCTCTAATTGCCCAACACAGTGAAAATACTCCTCCAAAACCTTCCAGCTGTACACAATCAAAAGGGCTTCTTCCTAAAGCAAAGATCAAGCACCCAGCTAGTGGGCTCTGCATCCGTCCTGTGTTATGACAAACAGCCACAGACAGGTCAATTCTCCACCTGAATTCTGGATCCCAGCTTTACTCATCTTGTCCAAGGCTTGCTTCTGAAATTACCTAAGACCACTCACCCATCCCTATGTGTCTGGTCTTCACTGGATCACCCTCATCCCAGTCATCAGGCGGTATCATCTAACTTGGGAGAACACCTTGCACCTTCATCTTTGAATGCATTTCTCCTAAGTAGTAAGAGGAAATTAAACCATTTTTAACTTCTTTGACTCCATTTTTATCACTCACTCTCCCTTTTATATCTACCAGTCTTGTTCTTATTTAATAATGATATTCATATTGTCATACCCTCTTCTCATGTGACCTGTCATTTCAAGAGCATTGATTTAACAGTTTACACTTTCTTCATTAAAATGGAAACATTCCTCCCACTCTTCTATCTTGATCATTTCTTCTCAATCTCCTATTTTTACACACAGTGCATCTTCCTTACTGATCATCTATCATCATGCTAATATCTCTTATTCATTAGTGACTCCCATAGTCACAATCTAATTACACCATGCCTCTTGGTATGTATTTAATAACTGTAATAATTATATAAATAGTAATATCTTAATATTTATAAAAATATATTAATATAGCATGTGTAACATGTAAAGAGTAATATAGATAATATAGATAAATGTTGCTTAACCCTTGATTCCCTTCTTCTCCTCAGAGCCTGCTGGTCTATTTACAGAGTCTACCATCAATCACTTCAACTTCTCGTCTCCTGAATTCTCAACACAGATCTCATAAGCAACTAAATAAACTTCTTACTGATCCCTCTGCTTCTTTCTGCATTCACATTTCAGTCTTCTGTTGCCAGGTAACAAACTTGAAAATGTGTGTGTGTGTGTGTGTGTGTGTGTGTGTGTGTGTGTGTGTGTGTGTTTCTATGTGTTGACTGAGCTCAACCCACTGATTATTAGGAAGGTATACTTGGTGACTTTAGCACAGTTGCAGTGTTTCATCAGTTGACTAGGGATCAGATGAGTAGGGATGACTAGGGATGGCCTCGGGGCTAGCTTAAGACCTGAGGGGTACTCACACTCTCTCTCTTCTCTCCCTCATGGGCTTGGTTGGTGTGAACTGACTCAGGAGGCAGGAGCAGCGTGGGATAGAATATCAGCCTTCCAGGACTCTGTGACAATTTTGCCTTATTCTGTTTAGTGAGTTGTTCTCTCCAATTTATATCATAATAAACTCCCTATACCCCTTAAGCAGACTCCCTTGGATTTCACTACACTTGCTTACATCTCAATGGATTGGGAAGCAAAGGACAATGTCAGTGTTAAGCTGGCTTTCACTTTTTTTCCCTTTTCATTCAGTCTGGGACCTCAGCCAAGGGGAGGATATCATCCACACTCAGGGTAGGTTCTCCCTCCTTGATTAATCCCCTCTGGAAACAGCCTCAGTCATGCCTAGAGATACATCTCCACGGTAATTCTAAATCCAATCAAAGTGACAATGAAAATGAATCACCAGGGGTTGGGGATTTAGCTCAGTGGTAGAGCGCTTGCCTAGCAAGTGCAAGGCCCTGGGTTCGGTCCTCAGCTCCGGAAAAAAAAAAGAAAAAAGAGCCGGGCGGTGGTGGCGCACGCCTTTAATCCCAGCACTCGGGAGGCAGAGCCAGGCGGATCTCTGTGAGTTCGAGGCCAGCCTGGTCTACCAAGTGAGTTCCAGGAAAAGGCGCAAAGCTACACAGAGAAACCCTGTCTCGAAAAACAAAAACAAAAACAAACAAAAAAAAACCAAAAAAACAAAAAAAGAAAATGAATCATCAAAAATCCATCCTTGTCAACTTGACACCTGCATCCCACCATGAAACCTGTGAACTGTAAAGTCTGGTTTTCATCTCACAATGCAGAGTGCATTCAGTCCATCGCTGGAACTCTCCAAATGGAGTGTTTATCCTGTGCCATTGTAGATCGGAAGAGTCTAACCTGGACTTCACACCATGGCTTGTTAGAACTCTAAATTAACTGGATAATTGCTTCCATGTTTAGCTCACCTGGTATTTACAGTCTCAAATAGGTTTCAGGAGATGTAAATTCACATAAAGCCAGAGTTTCTAGATAAGAAGTTAAGAAAGTATCATTGTTCCTCCAGGCGTGAGACAATCACAACAGAATATCCCTCACCTTACACAGACTTACTATGTACAAACATCCATCACCTCTATAGACCACTGCATTAACAGGCAGATTAGGAATCACTTTTCTTCTCTCCAGATTAAAAAAGCAAATCTTGGCCGGGCGGTGGTGGCGCACGCCTTTAATCCCAGCACTCGGGAGGCAGAGCCAGGCGGATCTCTGTGAGTTCGAGGCCAGCCTGGACTACCAAGTGAGTTCCAGGAAAGGCGCAAAGCTACACAGAGAAACCCTGTCTCGAAAAACCAAAAAAAAAAAAAAAAAAAAAAAGCAAATCTTTGAACCAGAGTAGCTGAATGCCGAAGGAGTAAAAATTAGTGGATCAACATAAAACTGGCTCTTCTAATTACTCTCTCTGCAGTCTTGCTGCTCCTCAGAAGAAAGTATGAAATAGAAAAAAATCTAAGGTCGTCTGACTATTGAAAAAAACAACAAATAAGATGCATTGCTTTATATCTGAAGTTGGCTGTCTTACTCTCTCAACTGAGCTTGTACGGGGAAAATTATATTACCAGCTACTCATGGGCATTTGGGTAGGTTTTTTGTTGTTGGTTTGGTTTGGTTTGGTTTGGTTTGGTTTGGTTTGGTTTGGTTTGGTTTGGTTTGGTATGGTTTGTGACATGGTGCAGTGATATAGCTCAGGCTTGGCTAAAAATGGTCATCCTCCTGCCTCAGCCTCTTGAGTGGTTAGATCAAAGATAAGCATCAGGATGCCTGATTTTATAGCTATCCATTGTAATGTATGCTAGGATGAATTGTGGTTCTCTTTGACATGGTATTTATTCAGTTATAACATATATTTATTCCTTTCTTTGTTTATCCTTTTATTATTTCTTTCAGTGCTATATACCTCAGTTTTATGTAACACACATGATTGAGAATTACTATTTAAAAATAAATCAAATAACTTCAACCTACAAGGAGTTGGAAGAATAATTAAAGGAACAAGAAATATACACACAGTAATATAAGAATGAAGCAAAAAAAAACCTCACCCACAAATGCAAAATTACTATTTAAAAATAAATCAAACAACTTCAACCTACAAGGAGTTGAAAAAATAATTGAAGGAACAACAAATATACACATATTAATGTAAGAATGAAGAAAAACTCATCCACAAATGCAAAATAAAAAAGTACAGGTGACTTTGTGAAACTTTAAAACCAATGCTTACTACTTCTTTCTGGAAGTCCAGAATTGCTAATGAAACCAGGAAGAGACTTCCCACACATCTCAGCCAAACATAGCTACCTCTCAATTGTTATTAAAGCAATTACTGTCTACAAATAAATGAGAGGCTGTAAGATCTATTCTTCAGTGGATTTCTGAGCCATTTTTGGTGTATGGTTTTTATCAAACTAACTCACACTAATAAACCTTAATTATTAAATAAACTTCAAGGCATATGCCATCCTGTAAATGGACATGCTCACATGCTCAACACAAAAGGTCAGAGAGAACAAAATGGACATTTTTGCCATGAGCTCCTGAAGTCTGGTCATCCCGGATCCTATGCAAACAACTGAAGCAGCCTCTCCTATAGAAGCTAAACTTTGAGGTGTGTTGTAACATGTCTAATGTGACTAGAATATAGGAATACAGTGGGGTCTGTTTACAAAGACCATGCTAATAGATGTGTCACTTTGAAAGCAGACTTGCGCTTGGACCCATGGACATGTCTATTTTATGATGGCCAACAAGAAAAGCTGTGTCTGCTCAGTTGCAGGGTGTCTATCTCTATGTATCAACCCTGTTGAAATGCCTGTTTATGTACATTTTCTAGAAAATACATAACATATTACAAATATGTGCATATATATGCATACAGATATGCATAGATATATATCTCAGGATTCTACACACAGATAGAAAACAGAACCAATAAGATGTACAGTTATTTCTCTAGAGAACTCTCCCTTGGATTATATTTATTTTGTATATTAATCATTCTTTTTTGTATTAACCAACTAGTATATTCTTAAATCTTTTAATCTATCTTAGGGAAAACAAATCATGACCCTAAAAACCAGAAGATGGCCAAGAGCTTGTGGCTAAACCTCGGCATTCATTCCTGTAAGACAACTTCAGAAATATCCAATATCAAACAAGGACCATTTGTAATTGTGATGGATCAAGATAAAGACACAGGGCTGGGAAGAGGGATCAGTCAGGAAAGTTCTTTCTGCGCAAGCTTGGGTTTGGTCCTCAGCACCACGTAACAAACACAGGCGGAACAGCACTGCCTATAACCCCAGGGCTGTGAAGATAGAAGCGGGGGGATCCCTGGGGCTTCCTGGCAAGCCAGTCAAGCCAAATCCATGGCTCCGGGCTCAATTAAAAAAACGCTGTGAAGAAAATCAATGCAGAAATGATTGAGGAAGACCTTTGATGTCAACCTCTGGCCTCCAATTGCACAAGCACACCAAGGTGCACATGCACACAAAGACAAACACAAAACCACTCCAAAATCATGTCCAGTCACCTAAAAATACTGATGTTGTCCCAAGCACACAAATGTCTAAACGTTTTCCTGTGCTAGCAATGGGAATGGGTAATTTCAGCCTCGGCTGAGTCTGCCTTCCTCTGGATACAACTGACTGAGGTGAGAGGTCTCTGCTTTCTGAAAGCTCCCAAACAAGAGCAGAGCCTACTTTTTTAACCATCTCAAGAGTTGCTGTACACAAACCCAAAGCATAAGAGGAAAGCATGTCTCCGCCTTCTGAGATAATCCACAGTTCCCCACACTGTGCATTTCCCCTCGCTAATGTGAGAAAGTAACTCAACTTCTAAGTGAATGCATCTTGGCTGGGCTTTGGTAAGAGCATGCTGACCATGTTTCTGTGTGTATCATGAGGGCAGGAGCACCCTGACAATGTTTCTGTATGTATCAATGAGGGCAGGAGCACACTGACCATGTTTCTGTATGTTTCATGAGCTTCTGTGAGTGGTTTCTGAGTCAAATCTGGGGGCATGCAGCATTTGAAGAGTAGCAAAAAATATGAAATTTGTAAGGCTTTTAAATACATTCACAATACTTACTTTGATATGTCATGGCTATAATTCACCACTGAAAGTGAGAAATACTCAGTATATTGCTTCCTCAGAGTATTCAAATATATATATATGGTATTTTTCCCTGAGGAAAACCATGGGTTTGTATCATTGTACATCTACAGTCTATCCTCCAGCAATCAAACACATACTTTTTGCTGCAATTGCTAGCAAAGCATAATAAGAAAAAATGAATGTTTAAAGTCCAATTTGATACAGAAGGCAATAAAAACTCAAATTAATGTCCCATAAAATCTCAGCAATATAGTTGCCTAAGCAAGACCTGCAGAATGATAATACCAGTCAACATGCCAACATGGATGGAGGAATTTCACGAGGTCCCTTATATGAAAAGCTTCATGCAATCAATGACTGTGGAGAGAAGAATTAATTTTCTCCAGGGATCAGTTTCCTGACAGATCATCCAATCCCACGTGGTCAGTCTTACATATATGTGCACACAAGCCATACTGAATGGACTCACATGTGTGTAACAATATTACGAAGAATGGGTTATGAATTTGAAAGAGAGTGAGGAAATGGACATAGAAGTTGGAAGGGGAAAAGAGTCGGGGTGGAGATGATGTAAATACAGTACTTGTGTATAAAATTCTCAAAACACACACAAAAAAATAAATGACATAAATTCCTGTCAACTTGAAAGGGCAAGCAGAAAGAAGTGCAAAGAGAGAAGCCAGAATTATATGCCATCTAAATTGAAACGCGCTCAGAATAAAATAAGCTTAAAGTTCTTTTATCTAACTAGAATAGAGTAACAAAGAATAAGTGATCCTATCTGAAGTAATCAAAGAAAATTTAAAGAAATATATTTTATGAAGGTCTTGAAGATACTAGATGGTTAGGGAAAAAAAAGGGACAGCAATCAGTGGGAAGTGGGAAATAGATGAGTGTGAAATCCCCCCAGCTTAGTCCTGTGAGGGAATTTCCTAGGGAGGGGACATCCAGATGGAGAAATGCAGACATGAAGAGAGGTAAGAAATAATCCTTGCACTCATGAACATACTGCAGACATATTGTCTGCACAAGAGTGGGCCAAGGACATGTCATCAAGGATAAAGGAGGGACATATAGGGCCCCCCTTTTCCCAGAGGGACCATGGGTAATTAAAGCTTGTCTGCAAAGAGGTGCCATTTCTTCAGACACGGCCACAAATAAGTTGCCTTTGTTCCACTGAACAACTCCCCACTCACACCTGGGCAAGTAAGTAGACAAGCTGCGTGGACCACGCACAGAAGGATGTGAAAACAGGGGACAGACTCACTGAGAAGAAAGCACCCGTGGCATGGTGGGGAAAATAGGTTAAAGGGTCTCAGCAAAGCAGCGCAGCTACACTTGACTGAACAGACCCCAGAGAAAAGGGCTGCAGAGAGGGGCCCTGAGCCTGCAGCGGCTCCGAGTACACTGACCTTTAGCCCTTTCAACAGGCCATTTCTGTTTCTTCTGGCGGGGGCAGGAGTGGGGCAGTAGCATGGTGTACAGGCCAAAGAGAGCATTGAGAAGGCTTCCTAGCATTCAGACTCCACAAAGGCACATGGCTCAGGACAGGAAGGATGTCTCTGTGATTTAATCTTCTCACAGAGTCTTTTGCTCATGGGTTTCTCTATTTTCTCCTGTTCTCGGTGTCATTGATTTCTCCTCTGATTTCTTTTGTTTCCTTTGCTTTGCTGACCGTGCAGTTAACTTCTTCTTATTTTTCTAGTACTTGACCGTGAAAGCAGAAGTCGACTGCGGGACACTCGGCATATGAATTTCCAAGTACTATGTAAAGCCACATCCAATAAAGTTTTAAATGCCGTGTTTTCATTTTTATTCATTTTGGAATACTTTTTGTCCCAGAAATTTTCATGCAACCCAGATACACAGGCATGCAAAAATAGGTGTAATTTACTAATAATGAATCATAAGGAATTTTATTCTAAAATAATTATTTGAGGAGGTAGTGACATGGCTCAGCTGTTAAGAGCATATACTGCTCTTGCAAAGGACCTACGTAAGCTCAGTTCCTAGCATCCATGTCAGGCAGCTCAGAACTACCTATAACTCTGTCTCCAGAGGATCCACTGGTTCTGTGGACACACACAGAGAGAGAGAGAGAGAGAGAGAGAGAGAGAGAGAGAGAGAGAGAGAGAGAGAGAGAGAGAGAGAGAGAGAGAGAGATTTAAAAATAAATGTTTAAAATAATTATTTGGTATCCATATAATTTTACCATTCACTAAACATAAAAATACATTTACACATAAATAAGATGGATGTGCATATTTTCAATGAAGTCATTAAGACTTAGCTGAATATTCGATTCTGTGGCATGCAAAGCATTTTCAATGTTTTTCAAGTTGATCAATATGTTGATTTATAATTGTCAACACTGGGAACACTGCTTTACATAAATACATAGTATAAAATAAAATGGCAGATGTGTGATTAGAGGGCATTTCAGAGATTGTTCAAAAATTCTGTTTTAATCTCCAGTCAAAATTAATTAAACAAAATTTTTGCTAAACTCAAATCAGCAATTCGAGCAGAAACATTTAAAATCAAACATTCTAATGGCACAACTCAATGATAAACCAATCTGGTGCTTACATGTCAAGGAGTGGTGGTAGGAAGTTATAAACCCAGCTCTCCATAGTCAAAGCATGATGTTTCTGTAAGAATGTGAAACCCCAAGTGTAATATAAAAGCACTGTAGTCCATAGCATACAAACCTCAAGCCTCAGAGGCCTTTCAGGCAATATTTGCTAGTGTTGTGTGGAATTGGTAGCAGGTGCAGTGAGAAGTGTGGGTGTTGTATGCTTAGAATGAAGGCTGCAGGGAAGTTGTGCTGTGTTGGATGGCAGGAGGTGTTGCCCAAACACCTCAAGTTCATTTCCTGTTTGATTGTGAATTAATTATGATCATTGCACGTTCAGGAACCTTTTACTATTGCCAATTTTTTATCACCTCACATCAGTTCCATGACCCCCTGTGGGGCCATGACCCACAGTTTAAGATGTATTCCAGAAAATGACCTATCTTGTTCAACCATTCATGTACACTTAGGAGAGGGTATGATTTGGTCTAGTGAGGAGTAGTGTTCCATGTATTTGTTCAGATCGGATAAGGCTTCTCAAGGCTGCTACATCCACCCTTGTGTTCTGTATAGTGGCCCATCGGTACTGAGAACTGTGATTGTGAATTTGTCTATTTCTTCTGGCTGTTATTTCAGATATTGGTTTTCCTTTGACGTATTCTTTTTTTTTTTTTTTGTTTTTTTGTTTTTTCGAGACAGGGTTTCTCTGTGTAGCTTTGCGCCTTTCCTGGAACTCGCTTTGTAGACCAGGCTGGCCTCGAACTCACAGAGATCTGCCTGCCTCTGCCTCCCAAGTGCTGGGATTAAAGGCATGCACCACCACCGCCCTGATGTATTTTTAAGCACTATTTTAAATGCATAAATATTTATAAATAATCTTTCTAATATTTGACTAATATTTGACAAAAAGGCTTTCTTTACTACAGGTATTATTATAATTACTATTATGGATTCTACTTCAAGTGATATTAAAACAGCTAGTCCATATTTCTTTTGATAACAGTTAACCTGAAATGTTTTCTGCCTCTTAAGTATGGGTTCACTTATATTATTTGTTATTATTTGACAATTTCATACATGTACATATTTTACCTTTATTTTTCTTGTCTTCTCTTTATCTTTGGGGATATATATTGGTCTAATATATGCATATATATAATGACATATATAGACACACACACACACACACAATGACAAGCTGACTAAAGTTGCCCTACCATGTTGATGTTATTGCAATCATGCCCCTTCCATTCCCTTCTGTATTTCATTTTTAAAGTGTTCTTGTTCAATCAGCATGTTTACCAGCCTTTTCTTCTCTGGTGCTACTGCTACTAACCACCCCCAGTGTGCGTACCCTCAATCACTCTCAATCACTGAGGTCTTTAGTCTCAAGAAGCCTGACATAGGGATGTATATTTCATGTCTCCCCACTTGTCATTCTCAAGCTTTCCTATAGTTTCTTGAATACCTCCACACAATAATTTCAAATCTGAGCCAAGGTATTTTACCATCCTTGCAAGACACCTCCTCACCCTATCATATATGTTACTTGGCATTGTTTGAGTTAATTGACCTCTCTCCTTATGAACCCTATTTTGATGATTCTTGAGAACATCTGATAGCACTGCATTATGGTATACCAGTATTATTAATTTCACCCTTTTAGATATGGAATGTTTATTTTTATTAATATTCTCCACTCTTTCCTGGGACATACATAATTTACTTGGAAACTATATAATCCCTTTGGGTCTTGCTTTTAAGATTTATCAGGCAGGACTAGAAATCCATTTCTTCTACATATCATTTTCCTTCCGATCAGTCCTTCTTTGACGTCCTGTGAATTGCTAGCTTTTCAGGCTTGTGGAACAGGACATATTCTCAGCCTTCACTCAAGAGCCATTGACATCATTCTCAGGTACTTCCTCCATCCTCTTAGGTAGGTGTTTAGTAACTGAGAGACCCAAGGGAGACAGACCTCCAAGGTTCTATATTCAAGATCTACTTGGACACTAGCATGCTCTCTCATTACTTGAGCCAGTTCAGTATCTTAAATTTCTCTCCTCAACTTGAAAAGACTTCCAGGTTCTAGTTGAGGTTTGCATCTGACATTACAGCTTCAAAAATCCAGACAGGAGGTATGCACACTACCGTTGTTGGTTGTTTTTGCTCTTTTGGGCAGCCCCACCACCCAGCTACCAAGTAAATCACACATGGAGGCTTATTCTTAATTATAAAGCCTTAGCTTGGCTTGTTTCTTGCCAGCTTTTCTTAACTTTAATTTTTCCCATCTACCTTTTGCCTCTGGGATTTTTCCTTTCCTTACTTCTGTATAGCTTACTTTCACTCTTATTCCATGACTGACTGTGTAGCTGGATGGTTGATCATAGCAATCTCCTCTCCCTGTTCTCTTGCTCTTTCTTCTTTTCCTCCCAGATTTCTCTTTCTCTTTATTCTCTCTGCCTGCCAGACCCACCTATCCTTTCTCCTACCTCGCTTTTGGCCATTCAGCTCTTTATTAGACCATTAGGTATTTTAGACAGGCACAGTAACACAGCTTCACAGAGTTAAACAAATGCAACATAAAAGAATGCAACACATCTTTGCATCATTAAAACAAATGTTCCACAGCATACACAAATGTAGCACATCTTAAATTAATATGCTACAACACACTACTCAGGCCCACCTTACATGTTTCTGGTCTCCTGGCCAGCATTTCTTTTTGTTGCCTGACTTCCAAATTCTTGAAAACTATTTTCTTATACTTTTACTTCTCTCAAGCAAAGGGCAACACCCACTTCTTAGAACCCCATCTCCCCTGGAAGCAGAAGTCCTTGGACTGAAGTCTAAATTCACACACTGCTGGTCCTAAGTAAGAAAATAATTTTAATGTGACATAAAGTGCTATGCTTCTGCCCAAGTATTTATTGATTGGTGAAGGAAAGGAAGCTGTGGGATTAATAGGAGTGGTAGAGGGTTTATAGTTCTTCAATATTTTCTCACTTATTCATGAAAGGGAAGAGAAATGGTTCTCTCAGTAAAGACATCTTAGTCTCCAACTTGCGCCTGCTGAGTACCATGGTCTATGACGTTCCCATCAGCTGCAGCAAAAGGTGGTTTCCCCAAATGCAGTGTCTAGACACCACTTGTGTGTCATGGATGTCTTTCTCTGCCTTGAGAACAGCAGAATCACTTGGGAAATCAGAGAGCAAGAACTGCACTCAGTGCTGCCATCCTTTCCTGCTTCTTTTTTTTTTTTTTTTTTTTTTTTTTTTGGTTTTTCGAGACAGGGTTTCTCTGTGTAGTTTTGGTGCCTTTCCTGGAACTCACTTGGTAGCCCAGGCTGGCCTCGAACTCACAGAGATCCGCCTGCCTCTGCCTCCCGAGTGCTGGGATTAAAGGCGCGCGCCACCACCGCCCGGCTCTTTCCCGCTTCTTTACAGACTTCAAATTGCACTTGGATTGAAGTTCATAGAGGTTTTAATAAATGTAAACACCAGGAGCTCATAAGCCGTCCCCTCACCTCTATAACTGTAATTGTTCTTTATTCTTCTCTTCCCTAAGGAATGCTGACATGGAGCACATCTGGAAACAATTTTTCACTCTCTTTCACTTATGTGCTCATTTAATAAATATTTATTGAGTGTTTACTATGTCCTGTCACCATCTGAAATACTAAGTCCATAGTTCATGAAATAAGGACAGTCTCTTCACTAATTAAGTTTACACTCTGATGAGGAAATGGGTGAACAGGTGGACAAAATGAGTATGCTTAATATCAATTGTGATAGATACTGTCAAGTAAATCGGCAATGAGATATGCTACATAATAAAAAGACAATTAATTTTGTTACTATAGGTGAGCCCTCTCTACTACACTGACATATAGGGAGACCCACTGATTGAAGAAAACTAACCAAAAGGAGAGCACAAAGGAGAATAGATTCAGGGACAAGTTCATTAATGTAGATTTGAGAAAAGAGAGAACTAGGTGTGTTCAAGAAATGAAGTAAAGCCACTGTAGCTGGAGCTTGGCTAGGGAGAGGTGAGACCTGAATGAATTTGTAACCTGTAACTCCAGCAATAACAGGATAGTTCCCTGAATACTCACAGACTAGTTAGCCTGGCCTACATGGTAAAGTTGCAGGCCACAGAGACTCTGTGTCAAAGAAAACATGAAAAGTACCTGAGGAGTGACCCACAAAATTGTCCTCTGATCTCCTTACATATACCTTGAACAGGCATAATGGCATCCACCCATCCAAATGCCCACTGTTCCCACCCTCACCTCCCGCACAAAGACCTCTCTAACTTTCACAGGTACACTGCATTAAAATAAACAAGAGTTTGGAGGGTCAAGTCTAAATTGATCAGCATGATGGAATCATTCCACAGCATGTACATTGATCAAAACAATGTATCATACCCCATAAGGATACACAATAGTTGTTTTTATCTAGGAAGAAAATTTAAAATATTTTAGTGACTATGAAATGTACAATACATCACAATTTCAAAAGTGCTTTATAAGTTTTATGTAGATTAAGTTTATTTGAATAGAGGTGAAAAAGAAGTGTGTTTTGTACTATATAATGGGAAAGTTAAAGACCTTTTGTAGGAATAGAGGGGGCTGGGATGAAGTGGTTAGTTCCATGTAGAGGTAAATAAACAAGGACAAATAACTGAATCCCTTATGTATCTAAGTTGATGCATTTAAACAACTAGGAACCTTTTATATGGAAATGGAAAATTTTCTTCACAGTTTTCCTCACATATAAAAGTGCTCCAGTAATAAAAATGTATCTAAAGAAGCAAAAATCAAAGCAAAATTAAACAAGAGTAGAGGTAAACCTACTAACCCGGAGGCTAACGGAGGGGGATCAATAGGAAGGAAACAAGGGACTCAGTGTGTTTGGATAGAGGGTTTGTTTATGAATGTTTACAAGGGTTAAGTATTTCCTATAGTACTAGGACTATAGGCTTCAGTAAATGACAATTGCCCTTGTTTGCCTCTTGTGATGACACTGATCAAAGCAACTCGGGGGAGAAAGGGGCTTCTTTGACTTACAGCTTACCGTCCATCATCAGAGGAACTCAAGGCGGGAGAGAGGAACACAACTGGCTACTCGCCATGGCTTGTTAAACAAGTTCTTAGACAACCCAGGCCCAACTTCCCAGGGATGGTACCGCCTTCTGCAGATGGGCCTTCCCCCATCAATCACTAATCAAGAAAATATCCCTCAGACATGGCCACAGGAGAATCTGATGAAGATTAATTCCTCAACTGAGGTTCCCTCTTCACCAGTAAGTTAAGTTGACAATAAAACTACAGTAACAACCATTCAGATATTTTCTCTTAAGGGAAAGGACACTCCTGTCACATGTGTATGCTTATGGGGTATGATACATTGTTTTGATCAATGTGTATGCTGTGGAATGATTCCATCGTGCTGATCAATTTAGACTTGTAATTCGAGTGGACAGAGATGCTTCAGCCAAATCGCCATATGACACTTTTGATCTTATATCTGAACATAACAAACTAGAATTTTAATTGCAAATCCTGGCAAGGTTGTCTCTGGCTCATCACCGCCTAGGCACTGGTTATCATCCAGGCTCCCCCTCCCTTCCCATAACTCACGTTGTTGTCCTTGAAAAGAGAATGAAGAGGAACGCCAAAGGTTGGAAGCCCTCCAGGTTCATTTCAGAGAGAATATTCCACAGAGCGTGCAGGCACAGGGATCTGGTCCAATGCTGTAAGCTCCCTCAAAGTCTGCATTCCAAAAGCTCAGTGGGAAGAGGAAAAAGTGAAAGGAGAGCTGTTGCCTCAGGTGGGCTACTCTTCAGAGTGTAGTGATGGCTTTGTCTGAACTAATTGCCTCTTTCCCGCTAACAAGAGAATTTCGCCAATTGAACTCAGCTGAACTGGGTCTCGAAGATGATGAGGAAAGGCCCTGCTTTTATGTAATTGTAGCCTCTTGTTCTTGTGGCTGTCACATGCAATCGATGTCGTTGTATAAGAAGGACCAGGCTTCGCATCCATTAAAGTCTTTGCTATTATGTGGAGTATGGAACTCTGAAACTTTCTCAGATGGTAACAGAAAGAGCAGTGAAGGATGAATGAATGAAATGGGGCAGAAAAAAAAAACTTATTTTGTTGTAGAAATCTTTTCTACCTAGTTCGCTGAAGGGATACTGGATGCTCATTTCTTGAATGTTGTGAGTCTCCTTGGTCTCTGTGATGTGAGAGCAGGCAAAAGATGAGCAGAAAACACAGAAAAGGTGATTAACAATTGGAAGAGTTAAATGGTGCTGCTGCTGCTGCTGCTGCTGCTGCTGCTGCTGCTGCTGCTGCTGCTGCTGCTGGTGTGTCTCACTCCTCTCTCTCTCTCTCTCTCTCTCTCTCTCTCTCTCTCTCTCTCTCTCTCTATTAAAAGGCCTTGGAATAAGGAATGGTTAAGTCAAATTTTGATTTTATATAAATCATTTCATAGGCTGCCTGGATATATTTTTAATTTCGTCATACATTTAGAAGCTTGGATAGCTCACAGAGGAATGTAGGGCTCCTAATTCTTAGAAATTAGATATTTAGAAAGAACAGCCAGGGGGCAGACAGAAAGAAATAAAAAGTGTTTTTGTTTTTTTTGTTTTGTTTTGTTTTGTTTTTTTTTTTTTTTTTTTTTTTTTTTTTTTGGTTTTTCGAGACAGGGTTTCTCTGTGTAGCTTTGCGCCTTTCCTGGAACTCACTTGGTAGCCCAGGCTGGCCTCGAACTCACAGAGATCCGCCTGGCTCTGCCTCCCGAGTGCTGGGATTAAAGGCATGCGCCACCACCGCCCGGCCGAAATAAAAAGTTTTAACAAATGAAAATTTTGATTAAAATGTTGGTCTCACTATAAATATAAACTATTTCATCCATGTCTGCATGCTTACCAGTGTGCACATATATGTGTATTTATAAATGACCACATGCCTAAAAAATTTAAATCTAGGCAATTTCAGGTGAAATAATACATATGTCTCAATTGCATAGATGTAATAGGCAAGAGTTTAGAAAAAAATCACCGTAACAATTTTTAAAATAGCTCTGGAGTTTTCCATTTACTCACTGGGACATTTTCATCTATTTAAAGGCAAACATCTTATCAGCCATTGGATTAGGAGACAAAGAAGACCCATGTATTTATTTCATAGATGGACTACTGATACAGATGGGACTATTAAAATCATGTTATAGAAATGCGAGCAGAGAGGATTTTAAATTGGATTTAAGTTTATCTGTGAGTGAAGTGTCCATTTGATGAAAATGAGTGATACTAGAGGGTCAAGATGACTCAACCTTCCAAATAAATGAAGCAATACTGCAACTATTAACTGAATCATTTATCATTGGACTGTAAATTATAAATTTAAAATCTTCAATACCTCTTTCACTGCTACTGCACAGCAGAGGAGTCTTTGCCTTAAGGACACAAACGAGGAGAGAATTATTGGATTTTTAGTACTTACAGGTTGAGACCAATTCAACAGATTTAAGTATTCACAATAGCTTCTTCAACAAAGACTGAGACTAGGCTAATTAACAAATTGTAACAACCTAGGATATTTTGATCTGGCTTTTGTTATTCTCTCATAATTTCATATATAATGTATTTGAATCATACCTCCCACCTTTTATATTCTTTTATCCCTCTCTACCTCTAACAGAATCCTCTTCTCTAATTTCATGTCTTCTCCCTACCCGGTCTCTGTGTACAGGTGAGTTTGTGTGTGTCCAACTGCATTTATTTAGGATTGTGTGTCTGCATGAGCATTGGCAGTATGGTATTGACTTCAGCAAGGGCAAATTACCAGTGGCCACACCACTGAGTAATGTGACTCCTCTCCCTCAGCAACCATTAACTGCCTATAGCTCCTCAGGAAGGGGAGTGACCTGTCCTATCCATAATGGAATATCGAGGAGTTCAGTCTTATGCTGACCTTATGTGGGTAGCACTGCTGCTATTTGTTCATGGATACCACACCCTTACATTTAGAGGACAGTGTTCCACAGCACTCCTTCCTATCCTCTAGCTCTGATATTCATTCTGCCCCCTTTTCTGCAATATTCTGTGAGCCCTTAAGGGGGTATTATAGATGTCACTTCTAGGGTTGAGCCCTCAACTTATTCTCAGCACACTAACCAGTTATGGGTCTTTGCATTAACCATTACCTACTGCAAACAGACACTTCTCTGGCCAAATCTGAGAGTAGCACTCAGCCATGCATATAAACATAAATATTTAAAGGGCAGTTTAATATCATGTCCATTTACCAAAACAATAACAGATTCCCTCTAAATTCCCTTTAACCATGTTTAAAGTACCCCACATAAATGTCTCCTGTGGAATATGTTTAAAATACAGTCAGAAAGCAGTTGATTACCCCATAACAACTACACCACTATTGCTTGAGTATGGACGCCATGGCTATCATGTTGATATTATAGTTAACAGGGTTCATAGCTGGATAGGGCTGTTGATGACCTTTCTCCCCAGCAGCCATTATGAGAGCTAGCTAGCCTTGAGGATGCTTCCAGCTCAGTTCCAAGTGTGTAGTATTCTCAGCAACAGGATTTTATCATCTAGATCTGGTAGTTAATCAAGAGCAATGGGATGGCCTCTACAGTCTCAGATTTTAATGAAAGGGTTTAGTTGACAAACGCAAAATAATTAGAGTCACGGAAATAATTTTTTCCAATTGCTTTTAAGCTACAAACTTCCACAATATAAGTAATTAAAAAATATTATTTCTCAGGAAAAAGCAGTCACTACACTGATAAGCTTTATTCTGGGGGATGAATGGATACACGTGTTCTTGAATGAAGAGCTATTAAGAAATTTTAAAGTAAAAAGACAAATTTTCAGTTTCCACTTTGGGCAGAACACTGGCCTTCGTGATGGTAGAGGCAGACCCCAGAATGAGTCACCCAGGGACAAAGAATCCCCAGCTGGGAAGGCTCACTGGGTCACCATGATCTGGGCACAGGATCAGAAACATCCCATTGGCCAGGGCCACTTCCTGACAAGGCTTCCAAAACTAGACCGTCTTTCTCCAAGGCCGACACAGAGAGCCAAGGGCCTCTTCGTCTCTAGCCGCCTTTCCCTAGTTAGGCCCTACTATTTTCTTTTTAAATCACAATTTAAGAGCCAATTGGAATGGCTTTCTTTTTCTCTATTTAGACAAAGATATAAAAAGCCCATCACTTCATCTACCTTCAGCACACCCCTCTCAGGACCTCTCAGATACTGAATGTTTCACTGTTACTTCTGCTTTTGTGAAGTCCCCCATCTTTTTCACTTCTGGGTGTCCTGTACCTTAGGCTTCTTGCTTGTGAGACAAGAACCAGATGGGAAAGAAGTATTTGCTCTGTTTCTCTAGAGCTGTGTTGGATAATCACCTCTCCAAAGGGTTATGTTCTAGCACCCTGGAGTCTCAGATGCAAAGTTAGAATTTTTGACATAATTTCTCAGTTATCCAATTATATTTCAATCAATTAAAAATGTTCCCAGACTAGGGATATATTTTGGTGGAACAGCACTTCCCTAGTATTTATTTATACACTTATAAATGTAAGTGAAAGTGTTCTAAAAACGAAGGAAGGTGAGCATCTCAGTCAGTTTGGGCCACTACGACAGAATACTGTAGGACTTTAAGACTTAGCTGCTTACACAGCAGTGGCTTGTTTCTCACAGTAGGCCTGTTTGTTGGATGCTAGCAGGGCCAAGAGTCTGTGAGGGTCCTCTGTAGGTAATTTTCTTCTTTCCATGTCTTCACATAGAAGACAAAAGAGAGAAAAAGATCTCTCTTCCCTTATTACAGGTGTAATAATCCAATCATGAAGGCTCCAAGCTCAGAGTCTAATTACATCCCAAAGGCCCCACTTCATAATAATATCACAATGAAGTAAAAGGTTTCATATATGAATGGGACTCACAGGGACCCTACCACTTACTAACAATCTATTGACCCTAAACAGATTCTGGGAGAGGCCTAGGCATAATATCCACTTGTAAAGCTATAATGAGATGACTAGAATTTCCAAACTCAAGGTCATACAGATGACCCTAAACTGTATGAGACAGCAAACAAAAACAAAACCAGGAAACAGGAGAAAGAGTTTTGTAAGGGGTTGGGGCCAATAAGGATGGGAGAGGTAATGGGGAGGAGAGTGACCAGAAAACTCAGTTTGTATGTTATGATATTGTGAAAGAATGAAGTTTATTAATAAAAGAGCATATGAGTAGAGACATTGACTCAATAGCATGTGCATGAGCTAGCTTTCTCTGCCCTTGATGATACAGACCCTGGACACAAAAGACAGTTTTCAAAAGGAGGTAAGTAGACAGCCCCAGAAATGCTTTTTTATTTCAGCCAGCAATTAAGAGATAGCAATAATAAAGAAGTGATATATAACAAGACCCACAAGATGTGACTATGAAACTTTAAAAATGTGATTCTAAGGATGCTTCCATTTAAATCATTCATATGCTGGTATCTGTAGGAGAGAGAAGAATATGTGAAGTTCTCGAAGCAATGTCAGTTAGGTGTCCCAAATGATCAGCCCATCTTGGCAGAACTTAAAGAAATAATTTGTGGCTTCATTCATCCAAAAAATGTTCATTGAAAACCAATTTCACAGTAGAAAAAATTCTCTACCTCCATGAAGTAAAGGTTAAGTGGTAGAAAGCAGTGGACACACAACTAAGTTCTAATTTGTTAGACAATGATACATATTAAATAAAGTGTGGAATAAGTGCTAATGATGAGTCCTTCATTGTTGACACAAAAATTGCTGCGTTCAATGATAGGTAAGCATGTGTGTCTGTAGCCACTCCCATGATGACCTTGTCTAAGGTTGGCTGAATGAAGCAGACCACAGCAAAGGCAACGGGGCACCTGTGCTTGACCGACATTTGTCTCAATCTCATGTATGTACCCTAATCTGACCTTTAGGGCTTTAGAAAAGATTAGGAGAACATGTGGAAACAGCCTAGGTCTAGTGGGGATGTCTTTCTGTATGCTGCGGATGTGTGTTGCTCTGATTTGGTTGATAAATAAAATGCTGATTGGCCAGTAGCCAGGCAGGAAGTGTAGCATAGGCAGTGTAAGCAAAGAGGAGAATTCTGGGAACAGGAACGCTGAGTCAGGAGTTGCCAGCCAGACACAGAGGAAGCAAGATGTGAAGGCAGAACTGAGAAAGGTACCAAGCCATGTGGCTAAACATAAATAAGAATTATGGGTTAGTTTAAATGTAAGAGCTAGTCAGTGGTAGGCCTGAGCTAATGGCTGAGAAGTTTTAATTAATATAAGCCTCTGTGTGTTTACTTGGGTCCAAGCGACTACAGGACTGGCAGGTGAGAGAGATTTGTCCTGACCATGGGCCAGGTGGGACACAAGAAAGCTTCAGCTACATAGACCTCTTGAGCTTTTCCGACTGTATCTAGAGCATCATTGCTTTCCATTCATTCTACTGTTCAATGAACGCGGATGTATGTTGACTTCAGCATCACTATGACAAAACATGTGCCCTAATCAACTCAAAGGAGAAGTATATCTGGGCTCATGATTTCATACCATAGTTGTTTGGCTCTGGGACATGAGTAGGACACATCAAGACAGCAGGAGCAGGTGGAGAAGCTCTGCTTCTCACCTCATAAAACACAGGAATCAGAGAGAGCAGAAGAGTCACTGAGTGCTAGGTGTAACCTTGAAATGCATGTCCCTCGGTGATCCACTTTCTCCAACTAAGCCTACTTCCTAAACTCTCCAGAAACTTCCAAAAGAAGTTTCCACCACCAGCTGGGGACCAACATATGAGCCTGTGAAGGAACATGTTCACCCATAACAATGACATTATTGATGCTAGAAGCAAAGGAGCAGGCAAGTGATACTAGCTACTGGGACAGAGACCTGAAGAATCGTGTAAGAAGAATTAGGGTCAAGATGCACCTTTAAAAAGTGGTGACTAAGCCGGGCGGTGGTAGCGCACGCCTTTAATCCCAGCACTCGGGAGGCAGAGCCAGGCGGATCTCTGTGAGTTCGAGGCCAGCCTGGGCTACCAACTGAGTTCCAGGAGAGGCGCAAAGCTACACAGAGAAACCCTGTCTCGAAAAACCAAAAAAAAAAAAAAAAAAAAAAAAAAAAAGTGGTGACCAATTGAGCAATTTGATTCAATTGGTCCATATCTAAGGAGGTAAAATATCTGATATAATTACTCCAAGTGCAAAGCCCATGAGGCAATATGGTGGTAATGAGAGGAAAGGTAGAAAGTGAGATCCCAGACCTCTCTGGACAGGGAAAGAGGAGGGTTGCAAATCTTATAGTGCTTTGTATTAAGTTATTAAAAGTACTTCTATTTTACTTTGAGAAGTCACTTAGTGGTCATGGGGAGAAACATAACTACTAGGTATTTAAGGGGCTTTTCACCATGAACAAAATGCTGGTAGGTTCGTGGATGTCCCAAAAAAATGAAGGGTAATAAGACATACAGAGAAATACAAACTTACAATCAATGAGAGGAACTAAAAAGCTGTACATGCACAATTGCACATGCACTACATAAACACTACACTTGTTGCCCCTTATGATAAATCCAATGACTTTCCAAGGTAGGGAGGAATAAAATCTGCTTAGTCTGAACTGAAAAGGAAATTGCCTAACTAAGCGGAGACTTCACCGTACGCTGTTGCCACACACGTGAGTGCCAAGTCCACTGCATACTGTGTCCTTTTGCATTGTGTTTATATTTCTAAGGCATGGTCTGGCATTTAGAATTTTAAAGTGATGTAGTTACCTATTTACAGTAACTTAATATATGCAACCCCAAACACACACACACACACACACACACACACACACACACACACACACACACACACACGAAATTAAAATTCTTCCAAATAAAAAGAAACAAAAATCTGTCATACCTTATGTTCAGGAGTAGTTGACCAACATATAATGGACTCCATAGTTTGTTTGTTTGTTTGTTTTTGGTTTTTGTGGGTTTTTGTGTGTGTGTGCTTTATTTGGTTAAACTTTGGAGGGTTTTTATTTTGTTATGTTTCTTTTGGGGTGTGGTATTATTTTGTTTTCTTGGTTGGGGGGGTTGTAATTGTATTAAGTTTTTGATTTTTGAGAAAGAACTTAAACTTGGGTGGGTAGGGAGGCAGAGGGATCTGGAAAGACCTGGAGGAGGAGGAGAATATGATCAAAATATATTTAAATTTAAAAATTGTTTTAAATTATAAAAAATATGATATAATTTTAAAATATATGTAATCATTAAAAATATGCCATAAATAAGGAATTAACAAAATCACAAATTTTGTAAAGTTAACATAAAAAGCAATGTCATCCTTGTATATATACATAACTAAATATAACATATAAGATAAAAGAAAGTAAACTTGGCAATTAGCAAATATAATAATTAATATAGTAAGAACAGTAAACAGCTGAACTAATTTCCAATAAGAACATCTAAACTTTAAGAAAAAAAATCTTAACTAAACTTAAATGAATGGAAATACATATCAGATACTTAGTAAAACCATATTATAGATAGCTTTCCCTGAGGTGATGTACAAATTTAATGAGATAACACTGAAATGCTTTAAGCATTCTTTTTGAAAACTAGAAAAGTTAACTGTTTCACTTGAGGAAACAAATATTGAAAAAGGCAGGGAAAATACCTAGTAGTCTCAGCAGTTATTAAATATGAAAAATTTCTCACAATAATGTGGAACTTATAACAAAAAACTAGATGGATTAGTGGGATAAAATGGAAAATTCAGAAACCAATTTTATTTCATATCCATAATATATAAAATCTCAAAGGTGACAGCTCAAGTTTCTTAGTAAGTGATGTAACAATAGCTTGATAATCAAGTGGGGAAAACATAAAGGCTACATGTGCCCCTTTCGCCAGACATGAGAGTAACTTCCCAAAGTATCAAGATTATTCTAAAATAATCGATACTGCAGTACTGAAAGTTAATTAAAATTATGTCTTCTATCATCTCTGCTGTGTGTGGTGATTGTTCCCAAAACGTCCATGTGTTAAAGGCATGGTCACCCAGGCGGTACTATTGGAAGATGGTGGCTTTTAGGAGGTGGGACTTTACAGGGCACACCTAAGTAAATGGGAATCCTCTCAAGGATTAGGAACTGTTGCCTGTTCTGTCTCTGTCCCCTCTCCTCCCTCTCCCTCCTCCCTCTTCCTCTCCCTCCTCCCTCTCCCTCCTCCCTCTTCCTCTCCCTCCTCCCTCTCCCTCCTCCCTCTCCCTCCTCCCTCTTCCTCTCCCTCCTCCCTCTTCCTCTCCCTCTCCCTCCTCCCTCTCCCTCTCCCTCTCCCTCCTCCCTCTCCCTCCTCCCTCTTCCTCTCCCTCCTCCCTCTCCCTCCTCCCTCTCCCTCTCCCTTTCTCCCTGTGAGTGCATTAGTTTCTTGTCCTGTTGTTGTTTTAAACTATCCAACAAAAGCAACTTGAGATGGACATTCGAGAAGCACCCTTTAATCCCAGCACTGGGGAGGAGGGGCTGAGTGCAGAATCAGCTGGATCTTTGAGTTCAAGGCCAGCCTGGTCTACAGAGAGAGTTCCAGGGCAGCCAGGGCTACACAGAGAAAAACCCTGTCTGGAAAAACAAACCAAAAACAAACACAGCAATTTGAGGGGAGGGGAAAGATCTCTTTTACTTACAGTCCCGGGCACAGACCATCACGATGGGGAAATCTGGACAAAAGACGAATAAGGCAGTTGGTCACATGACACCTGCCCTCATGAAACAGGAAGTGGTGATTTCTGGTGCTCAGCTCAAGTTTTTTTGTTGTTGTTGTTTTGGTTTGGTTTGGTTTGTGTGTGTGTGTGTGTGTGTGTGTGTGTGTGTGTGTGTGCAGTCCAGAACCTAAACCAGGGAATGGTGCCCCATGGGTTCGGGGTGGGTCTTCCCATCTCAATTAACATAATCAAGAAAATCCCCCACCAGCACCTGTAGAGGTTTGTCTTCCACATGAATCTAGACCCTGCTGAGTTGACAAGCAGTATTAAACACGTGAGGCAGGCGAGTCCAGTTCCCTTCCACTACAATGTGTTCTCTCCTCCGACTGGGACTGCTAATAACATTAAGTATTGTGTTATAGTAATGGAAAGCTAATATAATTTAAAGGTAGGAAAATATGCCTCCTGTAATCATGTTTGGAAGTAAGGACGTGGAAAAGGATGAGCATAAATATATAACATAAAATGATTTTGTATGGCAAATTGAGAAAACATTAAAGTGGTAATATCCTTAAAATATAAAGAGTTCATAAAATAAAAATAAAAAGATGTCTCTATTTTAAAGTGGGGTGGAATATTGACCTGAGAAAATTGAGCAGAAAATTAAAGGCCAGTAGTTTCTTAGGAAAGGTAGGCAGTTTTGCTGGAAATACAAAAGCAATTAAACTTCCACCAAAATACCATTTCCTACTGAATGGGTAAACCCTCTGAAAGGCTGAAACCATACTGTTAAATTAAGGAAATGTCAGCACTCAGATAAATCTCTTCCAGAGTTGTAATGTGTGTGTGCGTGTGTGTGTGTGTGTGTGTGTGTGTGTGTGTGTGTGTGTGTGTGTGTGTGTAATTTACCCCAGAAGTAACTCTAGGAATCCCCATGAACGACTAACACACAGGACTCACAGGGCTACATGTTAGCCTATTAGCTGAAATAACAAAAGCCTGAAAAGAGTTCAAACTCCATGAAAAAAGTAGAGTACATCCACATCCACACAGAGCAGGTGGTTGCATCTATTGGAAAGAATCAGCAGTGTCTCCACATACCATCATATACACTCACAAGTATCTAGGTAGCAGAGTATCAAACACGGAAAAAGCATAGGAGAGAAAAGAGGATTGAAACTGTGTACTGTGTAAAAAAACTAAGAGTGAAAGGGACACTATATGTGTGTATGTGCATATATATATATATATATATATATATATATATATATATATGATTAGGACTTTTGAAATATACAGAACAAAAACAGATTTTCCAAAACAATTGCCTTTAATTCAAAGTGCAAGAAGAAAAGGAAATGGATAGAGAGGCACTGACACCCTTTAGATTGTACTTTACTGTGGTTAGACTTAATTCGGACGATAATTTAAACTGTTGATGGAACATAATTCTGTAACTTCTAAAACTGCAGTTGAAGAATTTCCACTGAAAATGTTTTTTAAATCCCGGAATTCTAGTTCAGCAGTATAGCGTTAAGTTGTTTCCTGGAGCTGGCAATACATCGCGGAAATTTCAGAACACGTGAATTGTAATACATGGGCCCCGTTTTCACTGTGTCTGGTACTTTAGTGCTCAGCAGAGAGAGACTGAGTCTGGTGGAGCCTGGAACTGAAAATCAGGTTGCCAGCCAAACAAGCAAACAATAAACTTATTTATAAGCATGAAATGCCAGCAGTTAATAATCATGTCCAGAAATAAAAAATTTGTTCCTTTAATGGCCCTGATCTAATTTACGTCATCAAATACAAACACACCAGAAAGTCACCTAATTTGGTTTCTTACTCAGCTATCAGTCTGGTTTTTGACACAAAATTGACTTATTTTCCTTGCTAGTATTTTATACTTTTTACTATCTGATATTATATTATCTTTCCTCTTCTCTCCTCCCCTCCCCTCCCTTCTCCTCTCTTCCCCCTCCTCTCCTCTCCTCTCCTCTTCTCTCCTCTCTATCTTTAGAAGAGAAGCCACAATAAAGCAGAGCACTTTTTGTTGTTTACTATTTCTACCAAGTATCTGGTACTAATATGTAGCACATGGTTGATGCCAAATAAGCACTTAAAATAAATGAAAATACGCAGGTTATCTACTTCCCATCCCTGGAAAAGTAATGTGTTCACAGCACGTTGGGTCAAGTCTATAACCCAGGTATCAGGACAAATAGCATTTGGTCTAGACTTTTGATGACACTGAGTCTGGGGGTGCCTATGTGGTGGTAGACAGTGGCTAAAGTAGCGTGCTATGAAGTCCTTTGAGATACCTTCTCATAGCTCCTAGGTGTTCACCTGGGTAGACAAGTAGTCCAGTCACATTTCTCCACATAAGTGCACGTATGGTGTCTGGCACGCAGTTAGTCCCAAGAAAACATGCCATTCCTATGTGTAAATTGCCCGAAGGGACAAAGAAAAGAAGTCTGAAGAAATCATGATGACTTCCCACATCTGTCTTATTCATGTCCACATCCTGCTGCAGTCCACACAGGTGACTTGTCAAATTAATGGGAGTGTCAGGTTATTTATAATTCAATTTTTGAATTACAAAAACAGTAATGAAATAACATATACTAAATAAAACCTACTAAATCAGACCATTTATATGAAAAGGATGTGTTATTTTATAATTGATGCATTTCATCTTCTACTCACATACACAGTGAAAGGCACCAAAGCCATCTAGTACGTAACATAACAAACTTGTTCTTGACAGGTCACCTGAAAAAGAGTCACTGAGTCTTCTGATTTTTGTTTGACATTTCAGTACTGACACACTAGTATAAATACAGAGATTTTTTTTCCTATGAAGAAAATATTCCCATATTCCAAGTCCTTTCTCCTTTCATATTATACCCCGATCCTTCCTTCTGCCTATTTTCTGGTTAAAAATGTAGAAATCCAAACCTGATTCCACTTCTGGTAAATAATAAAAATACACTGACATACCTAGGCTGACCCAGGAGAGATCACCGAAGAGTCTCTTTCAGCAGAATGTCATTTTCTCATCCAAACTGTAGGTCCAGGAATGAAGGCTCACCTGCCTAACTGCTCTATGTTTAGATAAGACACATTTCTCTTCCTGTTTGTATACTCCGGGAAAGATAAGGCCTATTCTACACATCTGTGATGGGGCTCTTTCCCCAAACAGCTCAGCCCTTCTTCCCCCATCCATTATTCTCTTTCTGAACACACAATTTCTCTCTTACAATTTTTCTTTACTAGATATCAACTCACCCTGACAGTATCCAGTATCATCATCATCAGTGGTCCTGATGATGGATCCTCTGTAATTCAGAGACCTCTGGGGCTTTTCTGAGCTCAAATGTCTATTTGCGTGTTTAAAAGTAACTCTAAAGCCTTTTGGTGTTCCATGCCTGTATTCACAGAGTCAGGGAGGTTAGATGGAGGAGGAGTTTATCGGGAGTGTAAGAACAGCCTGGGCTATAAGGGAAATCTTTCCTCAAATACAGAGAGAGACAGACAGAGATAGAGAGAGAGAGAGAGAGAGAGAGAGAGAGAGAGAGAGAGAGAGAGAGAGAGAGAGGCAGAGACAGAGAGACAGAGAGACAGAGAGACAGAGAGAGAGAGAAGAGAGAACCAGAGAGAGAGAGAGCATTGATCTCCCCTTAAAATATTTGACTGCATGTAAGAAGGTGTTTTCTAACATATTGCATGTATACTGATACAACAAATTAAATCTTTCTTTTTTATGAGAGTTACGTATTCTAATATATGGATGCCAAAAGGAAAGTAGTCTATCAAATCAATCAATCATTTTGTACCATTGTATATTTCTAGCAATACTTTCTTCTTCAAGAACTAATCTTTAAATTGCCTTTAAAATGATATGCCAATTAGAAATAGATCCATCCCCACACTTTAAAGCTGAGTATATATTTTTTAAACTTCAAGACAAAAAATTATCTGAGAATAATATACAAACTCGGCCTGAATGAGTTCCTTATAATTTCAGAAAACCAATTTGCTGCTGTCAGAACAAATAAAGATTTAACCAGGTGTAGCTGAGTTTATGTCATGTCAATAGTGACACGTAGGTCCATCTCCACCTGAGAGCTGCTGAAAGCACTATTGGATAGTTCCAGAATTTCTGTGGTCTCCCTTTAGGAAACGTCTGATATATTGCATTTAGCTCATACTTGCCCACTTCCGATACTCTCCTCTCTGTATAAATTTCATCCAAGAAAAAGACATTTTAACATATTTGCAAAGAATTATCAAGCTTGGTCTTTGCTCTTAAGGTACTTATGTTGTAATAAAAAAAAAAAGGCAAGCTGTCTGGAGACGTGGAGTTTTAGAACATTTTTGTTAAGTTCAGAAAAAAACTGTATAAAAGATTCTAAAAAGACACATGTCTGTCTTTCCAAGAATTTAAATCGTGGATATTCAAGTAGTATTACCTAGGACAAGCTTGGTCAGGTTCCTTCAATCCAAAGTCTTAGTATTTGCCTAGAAAGGAGGACAATGTGTAACCATATGCTCTTAAAGGGGAGAACACATAATATTGGCCAAATATATGTCAGTATCCCCCCCCAACAAATTCATTTTTAACAAAACAAAACAAACAAGCAGAAATAGTTCATGGATATCCTACTCCCAGGTATACTCTACAGAATATAGGGAGGTAGTGAGAGAGGTTTGGTCTGTGTAATGTCTTCACTGAAGAAGAAACATTTTATAAAGCTAAGAATGATCCAGAATGAAAATATAGCATTAAAATATATCTATTACTTTCATGGTTCCTAGAAGAAAGGGTTCTAGACAGACAGTAAGGCAAAGTTTTATTGGAATAGCCCTCTACTTGCAGACAGCTACAGATGAAGCTACAATATGTGGCCCCCCTCCCCCATAGTAAGAAGCAGGTATCTCGGCCACTGAGAAATTGTCTATTAATTCTAAGATCATCAAGTTTGTTTTACCCTTGCATCACAAGCAAGAAGAAAAAAATGGTAAAAACTTCTTTGACACTTTAATCCTATCAAAAGTCCTAAGAAGGAATTTGTATTTCTTTAAATAATATTTCAAATAGTCTGTTAATGTTGACAAAAATTATTGACAGCCGGGCAATTTCTAATTTTATTATAAAAGGAAAAATGGCACAAGAGCATTAAGCTCTGAGATTCTCTTCCTCATGCGTCTACAATGCTTTTGATCACCCATTGAGACTGCTTCCCTTCCTGTGGCAGCTGAGAGATGACTGAGGATTTGCTACATCGCCCCCATGCTAGACCACACTGTCAGCAGAAATGGTACTCCACAGCCAACAGCTGATTCTTAAATATCTACCATGTAACAGCAGAGAAAATGAGCAAAACACCAAGGAATGAGGGAACACAGCACACATTAGCCACCCACTGTGTCTTAGCACCTCAGTAGTCACGTGTGCCAACTACTAGATGCTCACATTTGTCCTGTTTGATGTTTTGTCAACTTGACACAAGCTGGAGTCATTTCGGAGGAGGAACTCTCAACTGAGAAAACTGTCTCCATAAAATTGGCCTGTAGACAAATCTGTCAGGCATTTTCTTGGTAGATTGATGTGGGAGGGCCCAGTCTTCTGTGGGCAATGCCACCCCTTAGCAGGTGGCCCTGTGTTATAGAAAGGAAGCAGGCTGAGCAAGCCATGAGGAACAAGGCAGTAAGCAGCATTTCTCCACAGCCTCTATTTAGGTTCTTGCCTCTCGGTTCCTGCCTTGAGTCCCTGGCCTGACTTCCTTTGGTGATGGAATGTGTAAACTGAGATAAACTCTTTCCTCCCCAGGCTGCGCATAGTCACGGTGGTTTTAATCACAGCAATAGAAAGCTAACTATGGCAGCACTCCAAAGAGCAAAGCACAGTGAGTGGCAGAGGTGCAGCCCTGGGGGTGGCCCTGAAGATGCCAGGATGTCAGCTCTGCCCCGCAAGTTATAGCGACCCAAGGAGCAGGGTCAGCAGTGACACAGTCACCCATCTGTTTCCTAAATCTCATTTGAGTAACATTATATAGGGTGAGTGTGTGGGGTGGAAGATAGATCAGCGTCAGAAAAGGTTGAACTAGGGAAGTGATACCAGCACCACGAGTACATTTTTAAGATCTAAGTCAGTGATCCTGGTAATTAAATATTGGGATGAGAAGGGAGTGGAAATGGCCTATGATATTGCTTAGTAAATATTTACATCATGCTTAAATATGCTGGAAATTCTCACAAGCACTTTACTAATCCAAACCCATTTAATACTTATGTAAAATGTCTATGGGGTAGACACTATTAGGAAGTAAAACCTATGAATGTTTCAAACAACAGACCATCAGTGAAGTACATAAGTTGGGTATGGCCATGCCCCTTATCCTCAATTCAAAGATAATTTTACCGTGAACAGAAACTAAGAGTTTATACCCTTACCTACTGCCAGGTACCGAGGATGGAGGGATGATACAAGGATGGTGGTTCCGTTAAGAGAATGATGCTGCTCCAGGAAGATGAGAATAGTTGACACATTGTATCTCCAGTGAACATGTTCACCAAACTGATGCACATAGGAATCTTACTCTCTGTGATGAAAGATGGAGCTGGGGATATAGATTGGCTTCATCACCACATACACAAAAATGCAGATGAGCATGGTTTGAGATCGCTGTGAAGGGCATGCTGAGAAGATGAGTGGGAAGAATGCCGAAAACACCCTGTGTGAGATACAAGCAAAGGAAAAAAATAAACCGTAGGATAAACAGAAACAAAACTGGAAAATTGGAAGTATAATAAATGAGGAGTTGGGGAGAAGGAGAGAGAGAGGGGAGAGGGAAAGAGGAAAAACAAGAAGAGCGATAAAGATTGAAATGCCAGTAAGTTTAGCCTTATTAAAGTCCCTGATAGCCTCTGAAACAGAAGGTTCTGATATTAAAGTATGGGAGAATAAATAGGGTTGTGAGAAAACAGAGAGAAAGTAGGCAGGACGTGGCTTAGAAACAGAAACCACCTTACAACTTTACCTTGGATAGCTTTCAAATAGTTTTCAAAAACAGGGCAGCCTTGTGATATCCAAGGTAAAGTTGTAAGGTCTTCTGTGCATAGGAGCTTGCATGGTGCTTTGAAAGCAGAGTTGAGTGCTAGAAGAAATGCCATCCCTATTGATTTCCTTGTGATCTGTGGAGTGTGAAGGTTCAGAGAGAGTGGAGAGGGAGGGAGGAAGAACAGACAAGAAGGGAGCCCTGAGAAATGGAGACAAGAATGCAGGTTAAAGCAGGGCAATGGTGATGCACACCTTTAATCCCAGCCCTCAGACAGAGGCAGGCTGATCTCTATGAGTTCAAGGCCAGCCTGGTCTACAGAGTGAGTTCCAGGACAGCCAGGACTGTTGCACAGAAAAACCCTGTCTCAAAAATTCAAACAAACAAAAATAAATATGAAGGTTAATAGGATTTTAGTGGAAGTGGAAGAAAGTCATTGAAGGCTGTGGGGTACAGGAGCCAGTGCTCAAGGAAAGAGACCTGGGTGCTGCTAGGCAGGGGCATCCATGCATCTCTGCTCTGTGGATTAACAGGAAACAAAAACAGAGAAGCCAGAACATTTTTATGATGGTGTAAATTAATAAGCATGAAGATATGGTTTATGGACCCTGGAGGTCTCTAAGAGTCATGAAATCAACAAGGTAAAAATTTATTTTAACAATTCTATAAAGTCATGAGGCTTTTATTAGATTAAGTTGGAGATAGTATGGAAAGCATGGTTGATAAAGCTGCCAGCACTGTGAATCAACTCTGTCCGCTACTCACCGCTGTCTTCCTCACATTCACGATGCAATAAAAAGAAAACAAGCCCCACCCTAGACAGATACATCTCTGCACTTTGACAAGTTGTGAGCTTCTGTATTAACCACACCCCACTGCACAGAGATGCTTCTCTGTTGAGGTCTGAACGTTATCCTGTATAGAGATTCATATTTAGAAAGCAGTTTGATACCATGTCCATTAGCAAACTAACAATGATAGATTTACCCATGGATTCTGTGAGCTCTACAACCGAGTTCTTGGCCAGATTTACAAGACAGGGGAAGAGTTTATTCCTGTGGATGGGGCCTTAAATCTAATCAGAGAGTGCTTATTACCTCTATGACACTCATGCTATATATCTTGACAGGCTGGTCATTATTGTAGCTGGCAGGAGTCACAGCTGGGAAAGACTGATGACCACTCTTCTCCCCATAGTGACCTGAAGAGCATCTTCTGGTACTGGGAAAGCTGGCCGGCAGAAAGGAAGCTTCCAGAACAGTATCCACTTCACTTTTCCAAGTCCTGCGACCAAAGTGTGTGGTATCCTCAGCAAAGGGGGTCTCATCGTCAAGTCCCGGCGGGCAACCAAGAGTGATGACGATAGCTTATGCTGCTGGGGAGAGTCTCATCCCTTCTGCACCAACAACTGCAAGAGAGAATGGCATCGATGAATGAACAAAAGCTAAGTTTATAAAACTTCAACCACTGGAGGCTGAGGAGATGGCTCAGCAAGTGGAAGGACTTGTGCAAGCACGAGGACCTGAGTGCAAATCCTTGGAACTCACATAAAAAAATCTGGGTGTGGCCATTGGAGTATTGTGACCCCAGCACTGTGCAGCTCAGATATAGAAGGATTGCTGGGACTCTGGCCTCGAGCATAGCTCCAGATTCAGTAAAAGAGAGTAAGGCATCATCGAGCACTAGAAGAGGACACCCAACATCCTCCTGTGGCCTCTGCACACTCATTTCACGTACATCATGTGTGCGTAGTCTATACGTATAAACATTACACACATACAAACACAAAGAGATCCTGACCCTTGACATGCTGTGTGAGGAAATAGGAAGTACACACAGAACACTTCGGTCACCACAAGCCGCAGAGGGTTGCCACTCACAAGGAAAAGCCCTTGGGAGGTTGTCACAGCTCTAATGGGAACCATGTACTTTTTTCCATGGGACACTACTTTTATTTGAAGAATGATTGAAAGACAGCTGTCTACATTCAGAACCATATGTTTGGCTGATATTTTATTTAAAATGAAGAAGGTGAGTCTATCACTTCTGATAGGACTGAAAGCATTAATTATCAATGAGGAAGTTCTGGCTTCCCAACAAAACTGGAAATATAAAAAAAAATTAAAAAGAGCTCAACAGCATCACAATATTGAGAATTTCTCCTACATGGTGTGGATAGCTGTTAGTAGAATGGAGTCCTTTGCCATTTGGAAAGTGATAGGATGCCATGAACTAATAGTCCCAAATGACCTTTGGGCAATATTGCAAAGTCATGATTAAGATTATTCACTTAAAACAGGAGACCAGCTGAAGAATCTGCAAGTACCACAGGAGCTAAGAATCATTGGTGTGGCTTCAATTCCCATAACCCAACTTCCCATTAAGAAATGAAGACATGGTACTAACTGAGTTTAGTACCAAAGGAAAATAGCCACAATTATTTATAAAGACTGCTAAAATTTTCTCCTCTTTCCAATCACATATCTGAGTAAATTCAAGCATTCTTGTTTTCTTTATATACTTCAACCACCCATGATGCACCTGATTGAGACAGAATCAGATATGAGAACCTAATTACCTACTTCTAAACCATACAGTTAAAGTAATGGCCCGGGCATAGCACCATTCTTTCTACTTTTTTTTTCTGTTCCTAGAGGAAAATTGGGGAAGATAGTCCTTGTGTAATGTTTGTATTGTTAGTTTTACTAAATTGATAAAGAAATGTTTTCTAAATTTCTCAGTTTCAACGTCCAATGTGATGAATGATGATAAACACAACCTACTGTATTAAGTACTTTTCTCACTACTGCAACCAATTGCCTGGTGAGATGCAAATTTTAAAAGGAAGGGTTTATTTGGGCTTACAGTGTGAGGGGATACAGTTCTACCTGACAGGGAAGGCATGGTAATTAGGAGTGAGGTGGTTGGTCATGTTGTAACTGCAATAAAAGAGCAGTGTGTGGACAAGGAGTAGGGCTGGGCTATAAATCCAGGGACCACCCCACAATGATCCATTTCCTTCAGCAAAGCTCCACCTGCTCCAAGGTCTACAACATCAACAGTCAAAGACCAAGGGTTCTAACACGTGAGACAGTTTGGTATATTTTACATTCATGCCATAACACCTGCATAAAAAGAAGTATTTTGAGTATTCAATAGTTTTGAAGTGAGACTGATAAAGAGTAAGTACTGTTCAATAATAATAATAATAATAATAATAATAATAATAATAATAAGAATAATAATAATAATAATAATAATAATAATAATAATAATAATAATAAGAGACTGTAAACCTCTATAGGCAGAAACTGAAAAATGAAACTCAAATTTTTTAAAAACTGAGCTTCTATACTTGAAGAAAGGTATGTAGTCCTATGAATTAATGACTTAAGCTAGTTATTCATAATAATTATTTGAAAGGCTGACAGTTACACTGTTATTAGAACATTCAGGCCCTTAGAAAGATAAAAACTCTTAGGGATAAGTTTGTGCCATTAAATATCCTGTAATATCTCCAAGAATTCTGCTTGACACTGAACTTGAAGACAAAGAGCATGCTCTTTTAAATACATGTAGTCTTGGAAAACTGCTCTGTAGTTGATTCTCACTCTTTTATCTTACATAAGAGGAACCAATTAACAGCAAAGAATGTAAGTCTCAAGAAAACGGACAGTAGAGTCTGGGTTTGGGGCTACTTTTAAAATTTAAAGTTCAGGGATTTTACTGGCTCTACTTCAGATATCCCCTTAGGTTTATCACATTGAAATTGGTGAAGAGTTTTTATTTTTAATTTAGCTTTTTATTTTTTAAACTCTAAACCAAGGAATCTTACTCCATTTTATTGAAGGGCCGTGCAGAATTCCAGTATTCTAAAACAATATTGTATCAACTCAACTGCCTTCTTATTAGCTGTGCACATTTATTAGTAGGATAAACTACAAAACACATATCATGCTCTCCTGATGAAGTCCTATATGGTCTTCCTTTCCTGAGCTTCTAACCACTGTAATTAGTCCATACATGGTATTTATGACTCTGGCTCTCATTAACAGCTGTTAATCATGTGTTCCATTAACAGCCACTCTCAAAAGCAATCATGACTAAACTGCTAAAATGAGTGTGCATTGATGGCCATCATATGAATACCTAAAGCCAATAAACATGAAATCCAAGAAAGAGGAGCAACTTTTAGCTCATATCAGAATCCATCCATATGGTAACTAAATGCATTTCTTTAAAGCAAACAAATTCATGAGAAGTGTTTCCTTATATGGATTTTATTATATTAAATTAAATCTAGACCAGTAGGTAATAAATTATTCTTGATTCAAATGGAAAACCAAGGTTCAACAAGAAACATCAGTGAAAAATCAGATATTCCCACAGACAACATACTATGGCTCTAAGAAATTAAAGGTCTCATGGGTAATCCAGGCTGTATAAAATATTTAGGATTTCAGTTTGCTGAGTCATTTTTGAATAGTCTGCCTCTGTTTATGGAAGATTTAAGCTCCCACGAAGACCTTCGATCACTCTGGAAGGAAATGAGCAATTATGGAGAAAGCTAAGAAATAACAGAAGTTGAACATGGGGTCTTTTCATAGTCTGTTGAGTGACATGAAACTAGTATTTCTATTTAACTTTTCAATAGACCTTTCAGGGCTAATTTAACACTTGTATTTGGCAGATAAATTTTCTTTGTCGGCATTTTCTCAAAGTATATATTAAATAAATAGGACATACAGGAAATGGATAGGAAAATAGGTGAGAGAGAAAAAGAGACAGACAGACAGACAGAAAGACAGACAAATTGATTGATGAAGACATGAAATGGTGTTCAGGAAATGTTTCATTTGGAGTAATCGAAGGATGATAATTACTCTCTGTGAAGCATGAGAAACAGAAATAGAAGGGAAATATTGATCTCAGATGAGAACATATCATTGAATAAAGTTCAGATTCTTACTCTGAAAAGGAAACTATGACTCAATAAGGTAAAGTAACCTATTCAGACTCACACTGCTTGAGATGACAGGACTATATCACAAAACAGTCTGACAGCAAAGGCAGCAGGAAGCACCCCATGTGCTGACTTGTCTTCACATGAAGGGAGTGAGGATGGTTCTGTGCATCCTCAGAAGACCGATGAATGAGTGAGCACACAAATTTCAGCTCAATCATGTGAATTGACACATTTATTCCTAGAATAATGCATTTAAAGGTATTTTAGCAGTCACTGGGAAATCTTATCTACATTAGTGCTGAAATTACACCCTTTAATGGAAAAGGGTAAAAATAATACTGAACATTGGCCCAAAGTCTATGATTAATAGTTTAGCTGTGAGTTATCTGTTTTCAAGATGAATGTCTAAAAGTAAAATTGGAATTACGTGTTCCTTCTAAGCTTGCTTTCCACAGTCTATGAGAATACAGTTAAACTTCCCACAACCAGTCAAGCCCATTTAATTTCAATGTTTATAGTTAAAAACTATGGGTATGCACAAGCATGTGCATGCACAGGGATGAAAAGAAGAAGAAAACACACTACTGTTGAATTTAAACTTGTATTCCTTCAGAAGCACTTGTGAACTTAGACATGAGATGAAATTTTTTTAAACCCATCCTTGTTCTTCATGGGTCTTGTTTGGGCTGTTTCACACTCAAAGGAGCCATGTGGGTCTTTTTAGGAATCTCTACCATAGAAAGAATAAAGCAGTGCAATTTCTTCTTAGTTCAGTCACCTGCTCCCCAGAAGCTTGTAACCCACCCACCCCCCCACCCCCCGAAGGAAGGGTAAAAGCTAAAGGAGAAATCTTTCTAAGCAGGTCCATGAGAGGAGCTAGGAGAGGCAGTGTGGTCGTTAGTGGATTTTACTGGGTTTTGCCCCTCCTCCCTCATGTCCGTGCTTCCTCTTCCCTGGGACAAATTCAGATGCAAAGAGACCACCCAATCCAAGATAAATTGAGGGAATGGGGGCACAAGAAATAGGCTTCCCCCACAAAATTTTTCTTTTTCGGAGAAAGATCCTTGTTGCTTCAAAACAGATTTGTAGGGCTGAAAATTTGAGAGACTGGAGTTATATTTTCGCTTCAGACATGGGGATCTTGGGAAAGAAGAAAAATCGTGGGTCTCCAGCACCAAATCATTGCATTGGGCAGTTGAGTGGGAAGAGTGTGGAGGTTTAAGGGTCATTGAGAATGTAACAGATCAATGACTTCCCTGGCTGATTAGAAAAACAGCGCTGGAAAAAAAAATAGGCATGCGAACCCCCTACCTTATGCATCCTTGTTGCAAAGAAACTTAACTGCCTGTCTTCCCACCCTTCTCTACGACGTCCCTGTTTCTGCCCCCCACCTCACCCCACTTTACACTCGTTTTGCTCGGAAGTGCATGGAGAGAGGGGAGACTGACTCTCAGAGTTGCTTTGCGCAAAATCCACGCCTTCTCTCTCCTCCCTCCTCTCCAGCCCCTGGATCCCTCACAGGCTCCCTCCCTTCCACCCAGTGAGCAGTGCTTTGGGGTGCTAGGGATGCGGCTCCGTGTACTTCTAAGGTGGGAGGGGGCTCCAAGCAGAGGAGAATATCAGACGCTCAGGCGTTCCCTTCTGGCTGACGCTCTTCTCTGGTTCCGCCAGGGCTGGTCTGTGTAAGAAACGGACGGAGCTGAGGCCGCTGGGAGAGGAGGAGGCTGGGGATCGCGAAACCCAAAAAAGTCTTGGTGCTCTCAGTTACTGTCCACATCGAGTCCGCGGCAGGCCTTCAGCACCATGGACAGCCGCACCGGCCCGGGGAACACCAGCGACTGTTCTGACCCCTTGGCTCCGAGTTGCTCCCCAGCACCTGCCTCCTGGCTCAACTTGTCCCATGTAGAGGGCAACCAGTCGGACCCATGCGGTCTGAACCGCACCGGGCTTGGCGGGAGCGACAGCCTGTGCCCTTCGGCCGGCAGTCCTTCCATGGTCACAGCCATAACCATCATGGCCCTCTACTCTATCGTGTGCGTAGTGGGCCTCTTCGGAAACTTCCTGGTCATGTATGTGATCGTCAGGTAAGGAATGCCCTGAGCGCCTCCAAGCTCCACAGCGGGGGATGGAGACAAAGTCTGTGAGGGACAGAGGAGAAGGAAACAGGGTACAAAGCTGGGGTGACTTGGATAGAGCACTTGCTGTTTGTGTGTGAAATTTTACTTTTGTGGGTTTTTCTCCCTCCCTTGATAAAGCAGTATTCAACATTCCAAAACCAAGAAGTTTCTTTGGGCAAAGATTTTAAGATATGGGTTGGGGGGCAGGGGGAAGGGCTTCATCTTAGATAGCTTTCTTATTCTAAGCTAAGAGTCTCAATCATCCCTCTGCATGAGCTACAAGAACAGTGAGTTGTGAAGAGTGAGAGGTAAAAAAAAAAAAATCTAGTTAGCTTTCCCTAATTGAAGGGCAGAGGCTTCTTAGTAGGTTAAAGAGATAAATTCTGCTAACTTTCTCAGACCTGCTGGTTTAGGTTGGACCACAGCCCCACCCATTCTCCTGTGTTTGGGGAGTTTTTATCTTATTCTTCTTCCATCCTGAGGCTACCCCAGGTAGAGGGAGCTTTCCTGGCATCTCTCCGGGGCAGGGTGGCTTGGATGTAGCAAGTATGCTGCTGTGATGTTTAAGTCCAGTTTGTACTTTCTTCCTGCAGATCTGCTCAGGGAGTCCTGAGTGGCATCTGGAATTGCTGAGTAGCTCAGGGCATCTACAGGGCATAACAATTCTTCAGTGCTTGCAAATGTGGAAGTCAATTAGGAATGATAAAAGCAACAACGTTATGTATTACGGGGAGCTGTTCAGGATGGTCTGGAGAGGAAAGTGTCTCTGTTTTACTTCCAAAGAGTTTGAGGTCTACTTCCTGTTGTTTGGGGGTGTAATAGATGAATTTGGCAAAGAGTGAGCAAGGTATTGTTCAGTGTGTTGTGTTGAGTTACTGTTTTGGTACTGAGTTACATGTTCAGATTCTGCCTGTTAGTGTGGAATACTTACCTACCCACTTTTGTTAAAGTAGATGGCTATCCCAGCACTTTAAAATGGCTCCTGATTTAAGTCCTTCTTCCCAGTGGGGTCATGTGGCATCATGAGCTTGGCACTTTCATGTTTAGTTACAATATTTGCTTTACCTATCCAGCACACATGTCACAGGCTTCAACAGAGTGCTCAGGTCATTGAAAGATCATTTCCCTCATTATCCCTTTGTTCCCAAGGTACTGCAAATTGCTTGTCTGATTTCTTTAATTAATGATTGTTTAAAGTAAGACTGATTCCTCTGATCTTTGGGTGAGGAATATGTCTCTGAGAAAAGAGCACCATCTATTGAGAGGAAGGCTAACAGCAGAAGGAAAAAAACAGGAAGGAAATCAATACGAAAATGTATGCTTTCAAACACCTACTTTCTGCAATTCAGCACAGAGATTCAAATGAGAGATTAAAAACCAGTCTCATCCCACAGTTAAGGCAGTAATTTAAAGATGACTTTCAGTAAGGAGAATATGTTGTTCATTGTTCCTGGAAGAAAAAAAGAATCACAGAATCATAAAATGAAAGAACTAGAATGGACTAAAGGTTATCTATGCTAGACGAGTGAACCAATACAAAGAAAATCAATTGTTTACCCAAGAAAAGATATCCATTAGTGCAACACCCCGGATGTCACTTAGCTCACATAATTTTCTGTTAATTAGGATAGAAATTGATTATTTGAGTTAATTCTGTTGCTAGATCAACAGAGAAATCTTGGTTTACAATAATAATACTGAAATAACAAAATACCCCAAATTTATGGGTGGGTTCTTGGGTTTAAAAGGCATGAAACAATTGCCAAAGCATCTAAGAGTCTTTTCTCCTTATTAGTCTACAGTATCCTCCTTCCTCGTTTTTTATCTCCTCTGGCTTCTATTTTCTATAAAGAGTAGCTCAGCAACCAGCTGAGGCAGACAGTTTGGTCTTTTCCCAGTGCTGAGGAGGTTGCTGGCTGGGTGGATTCATTTTAAAGGAATTGCCTCTCACTTGTTCACTTGGAGTCACATAGTGACACCGTGTCACACTGGGAACATGGCATTGTGCTTTATTCTCTGTACTGAAAGTTCTGACAGAAGCAGTTCTATTTGAAAGGTCAATCCAAACACCCACCTGTGGCAGAGCAGGTGCTCAATTCCATGGGCAGATAACCTTCTGGGAATAAGAATGTGCAACAGAAAAATTGGTAGTTCAGTGACAGATAAAGTGCTGGTGAAGCATCTGTGGGTTGAAGAAACTGTGCCTAGGTAGCTGAGCATATTTAACTGAATGTCTGGAGGCTGTATGTCCCAGATAATCTAGGAGACTTTGTCACTCTGTTACAAATGGAAAGTACAATAACGAGTCCATGCAGTTATGAGAAGAGCTCACTAACATCTACCTGCTTGAAACAACAAATACGATTAAGTAGTCCAATAGCTACAGCTCCTAGAGAGATGGAGGTAGTATCCTCAAGAATAGCTTAGTATATTGAGTGAATCATAGATAACTACAACAAAAACAGCAACAAAAGTAACTGAGATCCTGATGATATGATTAATGTCCCTTTTCTCAGGACCATCCTCATGATCCCTTCCACAACACCAGAAATGAGCAAACCTTATGTAGGATTCTTGTAAAGTTCTGTTCTAAGGAATGTAAAAGATAAAATAGGATTCTGTCCTAGATCAAAGATATGAAATACAAAAATGACTCCATAGAAATGTCATAGGTAGCCATCACCTAAGAAGACTTTTGGTTTTAAAATGGGGAAAATGGCTTTGTGGCTTTGTGGAGAGAGAGAGAGAGAGAGAGAGAGAGAGAGAGAGAGAGAGAGAGAGAGGGAGAGAGAGAGAGAGAGAGAGAGAGAATTTTCTCCAACGAGGAATCAGTATTGCATATTGATACCAGCAAGCCACAGCTCAAATACACTCAGAGACATGCATATATGTGCATAAATACACATACAGCTCCATCAGCTTTGAATTGATACCAGATTGGTACTGTCACCATGGGAATAAGAAAGTAAAAAGAAATGAGTTCAGTGGTTTTCATCATTCATCATGGTACACTCACTGAAAAGTCTCCATGACTACCACAGTATTGTTGTGAGCCTCTGGTTGAAAAACGTTCATCGACTAATCAATACATAAACCTGTTCCATGTGTGTTTCTATTTAAGGATGTCCTATTTAATACACATTACAGATCAATTTCCACTGAACTCACAGCCTGCCATACATGTCTGAAGTCATATGCACACAAAGTCGAATGTGCATACTTCCTCTATAAGGCACTTAACAGTTTCCCTGTGTTTGGGATTCTAGACAGCATTTTATCACTATACACGTGAGCATTTTCAACAGCAAAGTTGCTGTGGTTGATGAAGACTAGGAAGGTCTCTGACAGCACCAAACTGTCACTTCTATCTAGTGCTTCCTACTTCCTGTCATGATCAGAGAAATAATTAATGGGGGTGGGGGGGGGGAGAATTAGAATTAGAAAGAAGTTCCCTTACAGAGCAAACGTTAGCCCCCAAGAGGAAGTGAGGGCTTCTCAGAAGAATGTAATAACACCAAGTATTTTGGACCACTCAGTTTTACAGAAAAACATTTATAGAGGGGAGGATCATTCATGAAATAAGGTGAGGGATTCCAGGAAAGGGGTGGGGTTTTCCTGGAATAGGGTTTGCTACACTTTTCTATCCTTATATGGAGTTGAGGGGGTGTCATAGAATGAGATGCACGATGGGAATATCCAGTTCTGGAAGGAAAACAGTAAGGTACCATACTGAAGCATAGCACAGTTAATGGGGGACTTGGCCAGTTGTGCTGGTCCCAGGCAGTTTGGATACCCTTGGTTTTTACTGTTTGAGCAATCCCATCACACTCAGCTGTCTCACACCGCTCTGTGGCTGCACTGCCTCCAGCCACCATGTAAGGTGCCTCTCTTTCCCCTATCCAAAGCTGGCCTACCTCAGACTCAGAGACAAAAAACCTACAAAGAAGCAAATGGGGCAAAGCCTAGCCTTCAGAAGGGATGCCGGCTCACAGCAGCAGAGCCCAGAGGCAGAGCGTCACCTTTGGAGTCACCTGGGAACTTACACACAGGGCCCTTCAAGTAATGCAGGGTTCTCTACCAACCCACGCAAGATCTAGGGTGAATGCAAAAGCCCGTAAGCACCTTTTTTTTTTAAGGCTAAATAATTTCAATCACGTCTCCTCTACAGTTTCCTCCTGGAATAAGGATTGGCAGCAGACATAGCAATCTTCAAGGAAATAATGTGAACTCTTGGTACCCAAAGGGGATTTGGCCCTAGGACTCCTGTAAATACCAAGTCCAGAAGCTCCAAGCCTTTATATTAAATGGTCCATTTTTTGCCTTCAACTTTGATTCTTAAATTACATCTTTCGTATAATTTTAATATAATGGAAATGCTGTGCAAATTGATGGCATGCTGCACTTTTTAGGGCATAACAACAAGAAAAGAAGTCTGTGCATGTTGAGTACAGTGCAAAATCTCCCAAATACTTTTGAACTGCAGTTGCTTAAGTCTACAGATGCAGGGTTTTCTGATACTCAGAACTGACTCAAATAAGACAACCAAGAAGTTCAGCTACACATGATTACATACAGCAGTGAGCTCACCATGCAAAGATGGGTTCCATGCTTTGAGCATACACTACCATCAAGCAGAATAGAAAGAAAGCAAGGTGAATACCCATAATTTCCTCATCACTTCAGCACTAGATACCTAGGTGTATCACACACACACTCAAAATCAGACATGGCATATTTTATTTTGTGTATTAGAGTAAGACTGTCAAAATTAAATTGTTTTCTTTGTATTCCTAAAGACAGTGGGTTAAGCAAAATTAAAATTGTGTAATGGAATGTCTGGAGAGCATAATTTGGGATTCAGCTCCATTGTCTGAATTCTTACCCTTCATTTCCAAAGCAGTTCTAAAATAAAGGGGGCAATTACCTAATATGTAGTAACTGGTCTGTAGCTATAGCATCACAATGATTTGATACCTACATTTAGCAAATTTTAGAAGCCATTTGAAGCAACAAAATCTTTATTCTAGTTTTTAATGGTTCATTTAATCAGGGCTCTGCCTACAACTTGATGACTCTAGGTCTGTAAATCTGTCTGCTTTCTCCAACACTGAAGATGGTAGGAATATACAATCAGCTGCAGATTCAATCTGTAAAATTAAAATCTGTTTTATTACCCTAAATTGTTTCATTAGATAAAGTAAAATTTGAGCTTAAATTACTCCAAGCACGGTTCACCTCACTTTGGATGCATACATGACTTCTGTCCACGGGATGATGAGTAGATAGCCACCTTGTCCAGCATTTCTTATAAAAGGCTAGAAAGTAAACGCTTTGTTTCTACAACCAAATGATCCCTGTTCTAATGACTGAGCTCTGTGATCATAGCTTAGAAGAAGCCACAGAAATCATGTAAACAAAGAGAAACAATTATGTCTCAATAAAACTTTATATGGACACTGAAGTTTGAACTTCCATATTAGACTCATCTGCCTAAAAATATTTTCCTTTTGATTTTTTTCAACCACTTAAAAATCACAAAATCATTCTTTGCTAACAAATCATAGAAAGAAGTGGTTGGCTAGATTTGGTCCACAAGATCTCCTTAGTCAAAGTCTATTAAAGAGGTATAAAATTTTATATTCATGCAGTGGCCATATTCATAACAGATACAAAGAATTTTGTTGAAATAACATATTTTTCAAGCTCCAAAAACAGCAATAGAAATAGGAAGTCAATACACACAGCACAGTAGCCACAGATGGTTGTGACAGCAGCATTGGCTTTCCCAAATTGGTGCTAAGTTGGGTTTTAGTAGTAGACACACAGGATTGCCTCTAAATCTTCCCAGACTTCCATCTCTTCTCCATTGGTCCAAATGATTGCCAACATTCCTGACCACCCTTAGCCAGTGATTAAGGGTGCGTGCTTAGAGAAGAGGATTTCTAAAGGTTTCCCTCTCTTAAATATTCTTTGTGCTCATCTTGATTCCAGGCAACTTTGCAGACTTTTGCTCAGCATTTTCACCTTTAATCACTTGAAGGCTTTTGAGAAAAAGCTGAAATTGTCATATGTGAATTCCTATTAACTTCTTGGGACATATTAAATCTACCCTCAAAGCCATATATGCCTGCATGCCAGACATGCTGAACCCACCATGCACAGCCAGATGGTGACTGCAGCTTCTAGGTGTCACTCAGGTGTTTTTAAATTGATTTATTTCATTACTGATGAATATTTAAGCCCTGATCCTCCAAGATTTTACATATATTGTTCATACATAAGATGGGTTTCATTATGACATTTTTATAATGCATGTCAGTCATATGCCCCTTACCCTCTTCTGTTCCTTTCTCCTACCCAGTCACCTTCTTCCTACCTAGTACCACTCTCATGATTGTTTTGTAATGACTCATTTGATTTCATTTGTGTTGTTTACACAAGCATTGGCAATATTTAAGTGGCCACCCCACTGAAGAAAATATCTCCCCTTCCCTCATCAACCAATAACTACTTTTAAATTCTCAGGAAAGGGCAGGGCCCTATGAGCCTATCAATATCTTTATGGAATTTGAAACACCAACCTGATCGGTTTTTTTTTTCTTTATTTTTTTCTTTCTGACTTATGTAACACAATTGTGTTTTAAACATTTGATAACTATAGTTCCCAAAAGTTGTTTTGAACACTGTCACTCCCTTATTTCAGTCTGTCCAGCTGGTAAGAGGGACCATTAAACGTCAAGGTGTTCTGAGACTGTGGGCGATTCCTGACTTCTTTCTGTCCATGGGTTTTTCAATGACTTTGTGTACATTGTTTGAAATCCTCTTCATACCTGATTCCATGCCTTGATGCAGTTTCCTCCATCCACATTTAAATGATCGATCTTTTCATAAGTTGTGCCCAGCGGACACCTCTTTATGGGTACCACAGTTCTTTAGCTTAGACAGATGACTACCAGACTAAAATCTGCACAAAGAGTTGTTTCAGTAGGGTGATGTAGAGTCCACTAAAAATCAAATTCTTTCTTAAATGTTCTTAAGTGAGAACTGGATCTAAGTTCTAGCCAGGAACCCAGTCTACATAAAAAGAATAATAAAATGTGATTTTCATTTTAACTAACCATGGAACATCATACCCATTGCACAAAGCCTTACAACACCCTTAAGCACATGGGAGCAGCTTTCCAGAACAATGGTTCTCTCCTAGTTACAAATTAGCATTACCTAAGAAGTTCTTTTTGAAAAGAAGTTGTAAGAGGAGGAAAAGGAGAAGGAGGAAAAAGGGGAGGAGGAAGAAGAGGAGGAGGAGGATGGGGAGGAGGAGGAAGAGGGGGAGAACGAGGAGGAGGAAGAGAAGAGGGACAAGGAGAAGGAGGATGAGGAGAGGCCACTGCCCATAGAGAGCTAATTAGTTTACAGTCTCTGAGAACTGGTCTGGGAACTGGCATGTAGAAAGCTCTTCCCCACGTCTAATGTGCATCTAAGTTCCTACTGCTCCAGTCTGGTCCACCTCGCTGGTCTAGTGAATAAGAAACTGAATCCTGTTCTAAGGAGGTATAAAAGATCTGAACTCTAGGAGATTGTGTATAGTGTAACTAGTAAATTAACTTCCAGGGAAGTTCAAGCCCAAGAGCTTTTAAATTTTTCCTTAAATGTGGTCTGGCAGTTCTCTTCAGAATAGACATAGTAGATGGAGTGCTAAACCTGCAGCAAAAAAAGACATGTTTGAATCTCTGTCTATTATTAAATGTTTATGCCAGCTACCCAAGCAACTTGAATCTTATTAGTGAGTGTTTTGTGAAAAATACTAACCATGTTCAATCTCAGATGGATTTCAGATCTAAGTTTATATACTATACTAAAAATCTTAGCTTACTCTGAAGTGCTCTCTCTGCAAGAGAGAAAAGATTTGTTGACTGCTTCCAAACTTCTTCACACTCCAACCCCACAGGACACAGGCCATCATTATCAGCACAGTGGCATGCATCCAGAGCCTTTACTTACACTAGACCACAATTTTTGTCCATTAAAATGTATTTAGCTGTAGATTACATTTTTAGCCTATAGAAACAAAGCAAAGCACCACATGGGTATCACTGTGGTCAATCTTCTTGTCCTTCCTGTTAACTCTTTCTCAAAGCATTGGGTCACTCCAAACCCATCTTGCTGGAGAGAAGAAAATCTGCAGATAGATTATGCATTTTGTTCCTTGCTGATAAATCTTTTTGTATTGCCTAATAAATTCAGAAGTGGGGAATACAAACAAAATTTTTGAACAAAATATGTCATGAATTCAAACCCATCTTGGGCTGCAGGATGAGTTCTAGGCCAGATTGAGAAACTTGTCTCCAAAAATATCAAACTGAGACTAGATAATTTGATATTTAAATATTTCACTTTTAGATTTGTATGGAAATGGAAGGTGAGTCCTGACAACATAGGATAAAACTATTATTTACTCAAGACTTGTTCATATGAGTCAGAATAAATTACTTAAACCCACAGCTCTGTCTGCACGTGAGCTGTGGAAATTTAGGTATTTAAAACTTCATCCCAATGAAGAGTCACCCTGACTTTTGTTAGTTTGATTCTCTAATTAAAGTGAAATAGGTCAAAAGATGAAGTGCTTCTAGGAGGTAGTGGAGATTTCGAGACTCTACTTGTCCATTTATTCCAAATGCCTGAATAATGGATTTTTCCAAGACTTGAAAACAATGCCTATCAACTGCCAAAGTCAAGGCAGCAATCTGCAAAATAAAGCAAGCATTGAATGTGGTGGGGGATTAACACCCTTGAGGCACACTGGGCCCTCTCAGAAAGAAGACTACAAGGAACAGCAGAACGATAGAAGTGGGGGCTTTCTTTGTTTCTCAACATTCTTCCATTGAAATGCTGGGTTCCATTCCAGGGTGAGGTTGAACTTTCTGTGGGGGAAGATTAAATGTTAATTGAAAAATGTTGCCAGCAGTACAACCTGAACATCTGCACCTGGCTGTGCTTGCCAAGAAGAATAAAGGAAATTATTACTGACATTATTTCATTCTTATTCATGCCCCATCAGCTCTGGAAAGAAAAGCACATGGATTGAGTGAAATTAAATGGGAGTTTGCTTCCTATGACGGGCTAAGGTTGCTAAAATACGTGACTGTATTAAAAGCAGACAGCACTAATAAAGAACCTTCTAAGATTTTTTTCCTTCTGATGAAAAAAGGAAGTTAAAATTACTCCTTTGTAAAAATAAAACATGTATCTAAGGACTAAAACTGGTGCCTTAAAATTGTGTGGATTTTAAAGTCTTTGTTATATTGAATAATGGAGTTCTCGTACATTGTAACTATAATCAGGGAAGAAAATGGCATTGAGTTTGGGGGGTTGTTGCTTGAGACAGGCTCTCATGTAGCCCAGGCTGGCCTCAAATTCTCCTTGTAATTCAAAGATGACCTTGAACTCCTGAACCTCCTGCTGCCCTTTCCCATATGCTGGTATTGTCTGGTAGTGTGTGTGTGTGTGTGTGTGTGTGTGTGTGTGTGTGTGTGTCCACACCAGGTTGAAATTGTTTACCAGACCATGGATGCTTTAAATAAGACCATCCTTCACAGGCTCAGATGTTGGAATACTTTGTCCGTAGTTGATGGCACTCTTTAGGTAAATTTAGAAGGTTTGGTCCTGCTGAAGGAAGCATGTCACTGAGGGTTGCCTTAAACCATCCCATTCTCTCTGTGTGTCTCTCTTTGTCTGTCTCTGTCTGTCTCTCTCTGTGTGTGTGTCAGTCTCTCTCTGTCTCAGTCTGTCTGTCTCTCTGTCTATCTCTGTCTCTGTCTCTCTCTCTATCTGTGTCAGTCTCTGTCTCTGTCTCTCTTTCTTTCTGTGTCTCTCCATGCTACATGCTTGTGGTTAGAGATGTGAGCTCTCAGCATCCTGCTCCAACTTCTATGCCTGCTACTTCCCCACAATGATCCCTCTGGAACCGTAAGCCCTGACCCCCAGTAGATTCTTCCTTCTATAAGCTGCCTTGGCTGTGGTGTTTTATGACAGCCACAGAAAAGCAACTAATACACAGAGTGATATTAAAGAAGATTAAACATAGTTTTTATGTTTGTTGACCACTAACTATGAACAAAGCACTCTCTTTGATGTACCAGATTTAGCTCAGAGTGGCCAAACTTGTTGGCATCCTCCTTTTCCTCCAAAGTGCAGTCTAAGGAAGGAGATTTCACCAGCACTGTTCTCCCAGCAATTTAGAAGTTCCAAATAATAGCAGGTGACACAAAGAATGAACGTACCCTCTACATACCTTTGCTTTCAAGCACCTTCAAAACATATTTGACATAAGGACATGTCTTCTAAGGTATTAAAATCACTCTAACTCTGATACAATGACAAGACAAATATGTTCCAGTACATCTGTTACATTTCCCTCACATAGTTTTTTGATGCTAAGTTGATATACAAAATACAATGTATTGATTAGCATTCTAGTTGGAACAGACAAAGTCATAGAATGGAAACCCCGAAATGTTTTGGAATGATAGTTGCTCTAAGAAACGGTTCAGAAACAGTTGTGTTTTCAGAACAATGATGGGTCAGGATGTTACCTTTAGCACATATGTGCAACATCTAGAACCCATGTTAGGACAAGGAGAAGTAATCATAAATACAAACCCAGAAAAATAAACGTGAACAAAACAGAAGATGTGGTCCCTAGAAATCTGTCCATGGGTACCATCATGGTCATCTTGTCTCCATTATTGGCTTTTCCTGGATGTTACAATGACGTTACAATGTCCTAGATTCCTCTACTAGCCATCCTAAATTACACTACTGTTTTAAACATTCCCAGGCTTGTATCAACAGATTAAGAAAAGTAGTAACATTTTCCAACCTTCATCGGGGAGAAACTTATTAAGTCCAAATTCATTTAACTAAAAAATTGACAGAACTGATATTTGAGCAAAATTCTATATGACACTTAACTTTTCAGTCTTTAAAACAGCTCCATCCGACTATGTTGAGGACGGATGTGCGAGCTAGCTGTTGAGGGCCCATTTGGATGTCTGCCTGGTATATACTCTCCATTTCTGTCTTCCCAGAATAGTCCCTAAGTAACAACCTATTGGTGACTATTCTATCACTGATAGATCCTACTTCACAGAAGTACGAAACGGAGGAAGTAGGCGTCTCGCCCCTTACAAGCAGGGTATTCTTTATATCACCCTGTGACATTTTCACTTAACCTTTCTTCTCAGGCCAACTGGGTCTAGTCTAATTTTCTGAATCTGAGTTTCCTTTCAGCTTGGGAAAACAGAATCCATTAATTATTTGTGGGCTGTTACTTGTGAAAGCTCAGTTACGATCTGAAGATACTGCCATATACTATCGCTGCCAGCATTTCACATCTGTGACCAGCAAAGCTGATACTCATGTCAGTAAATGATCAGGAGACAGTCACTGTGCCAGGCTTAGCTTTGTAGATCTATCATTCATCCAAGAACCACGGTGTTTTCCGTAATTCCACTACACACACACACACACACACACACACACACACACACACACACACACACCAGAAATTTCCTACTTGGTGAAAACCAGTTTCTGAAGGACAGATATTGCCTTTCTTTATCTTTCCAGTCTTATATTTTAAAGCTCAGCAGGCTGTGGGATGTAAGACAGCTGAACTGTTTCAGTACACTAATTTATTATAATATTTTAGTTAATTTTATAAAGTTTATTATTTTAAAATAAAAACTTGTAAAGAAATAAAAACACCACATACCAATATCAGCCAGACCTAAAGTCTATATAATTAAATAACTTCTATACAGTTAGAATTGGCATTTACAATGGAAGCTGTATAGCTTCATGCTAAATTTTACGTTTCACTATCAAATGTATTTTATGCACTTATCCATCACCTCCCCTCCCCCCAAAAGAACCAGAATTAGGGTACCAATTAGCTTAATCTCCACTTTCATAACTCAGGTCCATTACCTGCATTCAGTTCTTCCTCATCCCCTTATATTTAGTATTTAGCCTTTCTTCTTCTTTTTTTATTCATTTTATAATGTACCCACATGTATATTCATTTACATACATATTACATACATTATTGGCCAGATTATATTATGCTAATTCTGCAATAATTTTTAACCCTTTGCTTTTCAGTGCCCTGTTTCTGGTGAAAATAACAGTGCTGGGCTGAGGATACAGTTCAGTGGTAGGAAGCTTGGCAGGCAACTATGAGGCCCTGGGTTCAATTCCCAGCACTATCAAGAAAAAAAGAAAGAAATGAAAAAACAGAAAAATGTCTAGAGGGATGTTCCTAAGCAGCTAATGACTAAAAGAAACTTGGAATTCTCAAAAGGAAAATTTTTGGGATTGGGGAGAGGGCTCAGTGGTTAAGAGCACCTGCATCACACAGGAGTTTCTGGGAGGTGATGTCAGATGTCCCAACTTCTACTGTACACCCAGCGCTTCACAAATACCTGACGTAAGACACTCAGGGCAGTAAAGAAAGTGTTACTTCATAGAGCAGAAAATGCAATGGCCACAAAATTACTAAAAATCTCCCTAGCTGTAAAATTGAGTAATAAAGTTTGTGAATTCCAATGCACTTAACAGATGTTTATATTTGATTTCAGAAAATGTAATAGCAGTCTGCTACAGAAATTAGACTAACATTTGTTTTTGAAAAACAGCAATAACTAGTTCAATTTAGGGTTAACCCTAAACTAGCAGTTTCCTGTCACTATCAGAGACAAAAAGCTTGGCAAGTTAAGGCCAAGATGATAACCCCAGATACATACCTATCATTTTCTTGGGTGTTCTCAACTAATCATACATGTTTTTAATAACTGCCATATGCTAGCCACTTAAATACTAAACCATTATCTTCTCAACTTTGGTTCAGCTCTCACACACACACACACACATACACACACACTTTGCCATCGTATCTACCCTTCCACTTTAAAACAATTTGGTTCTTGAAGGTTCCTCCAAGGTAGGTCAGATGTGTCTCTCAGTGGGAATCCACACTTACCGAAAAAGAATGTGAGAAGGTGTCACGTGATTGTATGCTACGGTGTCAATCACTAAGGAGATATTTGATGAGGGAACAAAGTAATCATGGAAATGTGTATTTTATGAAAATTCAAAATACTGATTTGGGTGTCAAGATGCTATAAAGCATGAAGTCCCATAAATTTGTACATAAAGTCTAATAATATTTTTATTTTTAGCTAGAAGAAGCTGTGAAGTGTATCATTTTGATCACAAAGTAAAGATATTAAATACATCAAACTGCTCTCCAAGTTACCTATATACATTGATAGTGATTTGTATTGTAGCACATATTTATACATATACATACACACATATTTCTAAACTCCTCACATTGTTTAAATAAACCCTATGGTAGGAACAGAAACAATTACTAATACAAAACTAAAAGAAGTTTCAAAAATAGTAGATGATCCCCAGAAGCAATATAATACCACATAGAGAGCTTTCACAGGAAAATATAAATCATCTTTGTGCTTAGAGTTTTTCTATTAAAACCACACTTGCATTCCTTATTTGTGACTGAAACATTGTTAGTGCCAAAGGAGTCCATTCCAAGTTGGAAGACAACCCCTGCATTGGTTTAATAACCCCGTCACACTGTAAGACTGAACTTCCAGCCTTTAAAAACTAATGGGACTTCCTTGCTTTGCCAAATTACTGGTTTATTCATGAATCATATTTTCCCCTAACAAATGCTATTGAATTCTCCACAGGGGAAGGGAAATACCTTCCAAAAAATCTCTCCCTGAAAATACTTAGAAGGAAAAAAGCTCAATAAGCTGCTTTCTGTTTCCTAGAAAAAGTCCAGGTTGGCATGATATTTAAGTTCAAAAAAATTATGTAATTATTGGATGGAAAACAGTCATCATAAATATGTAATTTTATGTAAATCAGGATCCCAGGGAGCTAAATTGCATTACTTTTATTTTTCTTTCAATTGGCCCTGAAAGCTGCTATTGCAGATGTAATGAAATGCTAAACTACTTAGGTAGCAGCAGGTATCCAGGCACACTGAAAGGGTGAGAAGGGAATGCCCAGCTGCAGTTTTGACAAATGGGATTTCAAGTTAAATTGCCACGAACATTAATCATATTACTTTTAAAAACTCAACAACCATCAGAACAGCTTTTTTTTTCACATTTAATTCCTCTCATTCTGAAACTTGGCATATAGTTCTAATGTTTTATGCTACCATTTAACATTGCATGTTGTTATAATTTCAAAAAATTCCAAACTCCATGATTATAAACTCTAGACAACAACAAGAAAAAAAATCCTAATTATCCACATCTTCTATTAGCATACCAAGGAGCATCAATATACTTCTAACTACAGTGTTAAATAATTTCCTGGCTGAAATTTGATAGGAATCTCAGTGGTATTTAAAATATGGGGTCTTAACTGCTGCCAGGGATTTTGTGAGAATTTGCACAAACATGGGTTGAGATGTTTATGAACCTTTCTAACCTTAGTAAAACTGATTATCATGCAGATAGTTCGTGTTTTGGGTGTGTATATTGCAGCAGTGAACTGTAGAGCTGAGGAAGCCACACTTCACAACAAACAGATAACAGTTATGAATTCTGCCTCCATTACTCCTTTTACTCTGACTCATTTTTTTCTTTGGAGTAATACTGACACAATATAGAAATTTATCGTTTTAATTATTTTTAAAGTGTGTGTGTGTGTGTGTGTGTGTGTGTGTGTGTGTGTGTGTGTGAGAGAGAGAGAGAGAGAGAGAGAGAGAGAGAGAGAGAGAGAGAGAGAGTACTTGTGTTGAGGTCAGAGTACAATTTTCTGGAGTTAACTCTCTCCCTCCCTCCGCCCTAGGTCATGGGATCAAACTCAGCTCCTCAGGCTTGAACAGCAACTGCCTTTACTTACGGAGCCATTTTGCCAACCCTATTTTAATGATTTTTATAGATTTATTTTATTATTTGTCTTTGTGTGCATGTATATGCAGGTGTGTGCAGGTGCCCACAGATGCCAGATGAGGGCATCAGATCTCCTGGACTTACAGGACTTACAATATGCTGCAAACCCTGTTTGACAATGTTCTGTTCAGAACTTTTTACATCAGTTTTTTCATAAGTTTATTTATACATCGATGGTAGATTTCTTTGCTGGTCATGATTTTTTAACTTTAATGTCAAATCAGTGTTAGCCTCCTGAAAAGAATGAGGAAGTGATTGCTTTATCTTCTTCAATACTTTAAACACATTTGACGATTGGTAGCAGGTCTGTCTAGATGTCTGATGTCCAGAGGTTTTATTTATTGGAAGAGTTGGATGATTATTGACTTGCTCTCTTCCTGTTTTTCAATCTAGTCATAATTCCTGCTTCCTGATGGTGCTTTTTAAGGCATTAGTATCTTGTGTAGAAAACAAAATGTGGACTTGCAAAGCAAGGTTAGAGAAATGCTAGCTTTTGGACTGACATTTTTACTCTCAGGTATGTAACTCATGAAGACCACAGAAGTGCATAGCTACAAACCACTAGTATAATAATGCTAGCTTTTAAAATTGCCTATTAACTTTCTGTTAGTGAGATCTTCTCTTCATATGGCCTCAAGTTATTGCCAACTATGTCTTCATTTTGGCCTGCAAGACCCCCTTTAGGATGTCTTGAAATGCAAGGGTTAGCGAATTTCATCAATTTCTGTTTATCTGGAAATGTCTTAATGTCTCCCTCCCATTTGGAGAAGTTTGGTCAGTGTATTCTTACGTGATAATGTTTTCCTTTTGACACCTTAAATATACTAACCGCCTGACTGCCTTCCAGCTTCCAACGTTTCTGACGAGAAATCTGCTAAGGTAAATCCTCACATGTGACAACAGCTTGATGCTTTTAAGCTTCTCTTTGTCTCTGGGCAGGTTCACTGGGCATCTCAAAGCAAGTCTCCGACTCCATCCTACCTAGGGGGTCGCCATCTTCTTGGATGTTTGCATGTTCACACCATCCATTTAATGTAAGGAGTGTCTGGCAGTGTTTCAAACACTCTCACTTCTCTCTTTCAGTTTTATGTCTTAGTCCTCTTTGTATCTCTCTACTCGTCCCTGCGGTTCTGTTCTTCCATCCTTTCTGTTCTTCAGATTCAATCCCTCCAATTTGGATGACCCTCACTCAGTGATTCTTCTGCTCATTTAAATCGGCCCTGACATCCCTCCTGTTCATCTCCATTTCAGTTACCATAATCTCCAGCTCTAGGATTTCCCTCTGGTACATTTCAGCTTCTCCACCTCTGCCCAGTATGTCCATCTTGCTCTCTCATTCTTTTCCTGATTTTTCCACATTGGTCCATCATTTTTGGGACCTTCGTTAAGACTTGTTTTCAAGGTTGTTGTTCTCCCTACTTGGCCTGACAACCTACCTCTTTCAGCCTCTGCTTTATTTCTCTGCCTGCCTTTGTTCTTCTCCTTCTAAATAGTCAATAATTTCCTATGTCTGTGCCTTATGGTATTTTTGGCAAAAATCTAGCTTAAATACGATAACATGTTAAATCTAGGAACCAGATTCTCTCCTTTCTCTGAAGTCCATGGGTATTTGTTTTGGTTTTGGTTTTAAATCACATAGATCATCATCTCTTCCAAGCATCAGCCAGAAATGAAAATTTATGGTCTTTCCTACCTTTTCCAAGCCTGTACTTTTCACTGGCTATAAATAGTCACTTTCTCATTTTCGGTATATATGCACTTTCTGTTGGCTATCTTAATCTTTCATGTCTGAATTCCAAAAGAAAGGTGGTTTAAGAAAACAAATGAAGGAAGTGAAAGGGAAAATCCCAGGACCTTTATATCCCCCTGAAGTTGCTTCAGCTGTAGGAGGAGGGATTTGCACCACTGAAGGGATTTCACCAATGCTCCATGACTCTGTATCTGCACCTGTGTGACCAGAACACACACATTGATATTTGCAGGGCGGGGCTCTTGCTGCCTACCTTGCTTGGTGCACTATGTCCAAGTTGCTCTTGCAGCTTGTATATACCTTGCCACTGGGCTGAGGGTTAGCTGGCTAACAAGTGAAATTTGACCAAAATTAACTGCAGTAAACTGCCCAAATATTCCTATAGAAGTTGTAAGTCTTCGATGTACTCCAAAGTTCCAAAATATTTACATCGCACAGATGCTGTCAGTGCAATCATAGCTCAGTGGAGGAGAGAGCTTCTTAGAGCTTCCTACTCAGCCGTCTGCTCAGATCCCTTGCCTCAGTTATTCCTGAGTGAGTTATTCAGCCTCCAGGAATCCTAGTTTATTCAGCTACCAAGAAATAATGAGACCCATCTTATAAGTTTGTTACGAAGATTGAGAAAAGTCCAAGGAAATGTCTTAGAATGATGCCCAGCACACGGTGAGCAAGCCATACCTGCTGGCTGTTGCTGCAATGCACAGAAGTAGGATATATCTCCATTATCTTTTCATTTGGTTCAGCAGTCATCTTTATTGATAATGAAATCAACTCTTTATGATGTGGAAATCAAGGCTCAGTCACATGACTAAGGTCACAGACAAAGTGCTCAGACCTATAGGTCCTAATTTTAAACACAATGTCCCTATCAGGCTATACCTGAATGTTTACTTCTAACTTGATAAAGAATGCAAATTAAAGGAAATTAACAGAATCAAAAAAGTTTCTCCTACTCACTGGTCTATAGATTCATAGCCCTTGAATAGGGTTAGGCTTGCTCTTAGGATGGTTGCTCAGGCATCCAGGACATTGCTACACCTAAGATTTTAACTCAAAGAACACTACACACTCATTGTAACATGTAAGCTAACCCTAGAAGGTATGAAAGTACCCACTATAAATATAAATCAGTTGATATTTAAAAAGCTTTTCGATTTGAGGGCATCTAGAGTTAAAGTCTGGTTTGGAGTATTTTGTTGTTGGTGGTGGTGGTGGTTGTTCCTCTTTGGGGCTAGGATTTGAAGAAGTAAGATATATCTTATAGGTAGAGATAACCTAGAGTGTGATAAAGATGGTGCCTGGCCAGAGGCTCTGAAAAAGGGAAACAGTGCGGACGGACAACATGGTGAGATGGTACAAAACACTTGCCTCCATAATTGCCTAGCTCCAGCTGGAATGGATATTTCCTATTCTACAGACATTGCTGACTGCACATGCCAAAACATTAGTGGTACAGCAGCTGCCATAGCTATAGTAGCACCCCAAATGGCCTGTTCTCATCTGTTCACATCACTGGAGAATTTCTAATGCCTCTCTTCATGGCTGATTTTCTTTGGCCTCCTGGTGATGGTACAACCTCCCAATTTACATTACAATGTCCAAGTGCACTCCACAATCAATGTGCATGAGCCCCAAAACAGCAGGGACATGTCTGTGGTTTAAAAAAAAATCATAGATTTGATAAGCTTGCTATACCAAGAAAGAGGGACCGTTATAAAAATTTGAGGTTGGTTATCACAAGAGAATTCAAAGAAAGAGGAGTTTATGTGAAAGAGCATGCAAAGGTAACTCAATAAAAAGGCATCAATAACTTTATATGTAGTGAACTATAGTTAAGAGATAAGGATGGGGTCGTCTGCCTGAGAAGCAGGGGTCATGTTTATCAGGAGATGTTTTGCATTATTCATGTTGTGGGCAGATTCTATTTTATTTCTCTTAGAAACATGCTTATAAAGTCAACTTATTTTTGATTGTTGGTTTTTTGTTGTTGGTGGTTTATTTTTGTTTGTTTGTTTGTTTGTTTGTTTATTGTATCATGGAAAATCTTTGTATGATGTTGATACCCAGTGTAACTCTGTTCCACACAGGAGAACCCCACTGTTTACAACTAAACATTCTCTGAACACTATCTGGGGCTCTTTGTCTTTCTCGCTATGACTCAACTTCAATACTATTGTATCTCACTATTACTTCTCCAGCAGCAGTGAAGGAACTTAAACATGAGGATTGATATGGAAGTGCTAAGAAGACAGAACTAGTAGATTTCATTCCCATAGGAGTAGAGTCTTTGAAAACTTTTAAGACTCCAGACCAAAGCTGTCATAATCGATAATAGCTGTACATGTGAACATCAGAGCCAGAAAAATTCACAGGCTGCTGAGGTTAAGCAAAGCAGAATAGTCCAGACATTGTAGATGGCAGACAGCTCTGGAGCATAGCAAACGCCAATACACAGAGCAGCCGATACTCTGATAAACATTACTCATTTTCAGCAGAACTATGGTTTCATGTATAAGCATAATAAATTTGAAATGGATAATCAAGTCCATGGATAGCACAAGATTAGCCTTTATTTGGTTTTCTGTACTGTTTGAGGTAAATCCAATCTTTATTTTCAATATGGTCCACTATGAATAACCAAAAAATTCTGTTGTCTGCCCCCATATCCAGACTACCCTAAAAATTATCTTTGAAAGAATATAAGTAAATAACATATCAATGGCTATTCACATATAAATTTATGAAAATTCTTATTGGCTAATGCATCAGTTTAAGGAGTCCTGTTAAGTGTTACAGTTTTCCCTGGTAATGTTTTAATCCATTGTGGGAACATAAAATGAATTAGCGGATGAAGAAGAAAAACCGTTGTCCTTGCTACTGATCAATACAATTGCAGTGGATGTGACTGAGTTGTATCACGTTATCTTCCTGTTCCTAATCCAGATTGCAACAACCAGCCCACTTGTCACAAACCTGAGCTGGTGACCTCTCTACGAGGAGAACAGTTATTAAAGGTTATGAGAAACAGAGCTGTGGGACGTAAAGTGAATTTCCATTCAGAAGACAAATCGCACAGAGAGGGAGATAAAGGAAAACTAAACACATACATTTTTTTTTTATCTTATACTGTAAGATCGGTGTTTTAATCCTTATTTTTAAAGGGGCGAATAAGAGAACTGAGAAGAGTGAGACTGTTGGAGTCATGGAGTTAGAAGGAAGAATGTTCTCCTAGCCAGACAGACAGCCTGGGTGAGTAGTTAGGACGCAGAAGTCGCCATGTAAGACCCAGGCTGTGGAGGGAACACCAATGTCATTACATTATGAAAAGGAGTTCCACATAGTGGCAGTCACTGTGCCAGTTGACACTGGGTGTCTTCCGATCCCCAGACTGCACAAAGGCAATAGTGCAGTGGTTGGGGCAGAAATGCTAGGCTGCATCTGGAAGAGGAGCAATTCTCTGAAGGATTCGAAGGCACTCAACATCAGATTAGTAGCCCCTGGCACATCATGTGTTAACCAAGTCCAACCCATCCACTATACCAACTAAGAACTGGATAATTCCAGCCATGACTTCAGACAGGCTGCAGGATATTGACTTCAGAGATCTCTCTCAACTCTGTAGTCATCGTCCTGCTCATGCATGGCAGTGTTAGATCACGAAGGAGACAAGCAGGAACACAACAGCCCCCCAAAAAAAGCCACAAAAAGCAATCAGACAATGACTTTAAAATATTAAACTTAATATTTTCAAATGAATAAAATAAATGTTTCCGTGGGACAGGGAGGATCACATGAAATTGGATTTGGGTAACATTATCTATTAAAAACTAACATTATCTATTAAAAACGTGAACCAAGGGATGGAAGAAAGGCAATAGTTGTTTAAACAACTACCCACACATCCTGAACTGGACCGGCCACCAAGTACCACATACAATACATTTTTTTCAAATTAAACAGACATTTTTACATAAAGAAAAGAAAACTTAAAATACTATAAGAAAGGAAACTATGAAAACGATATTTCTTAAGATAATTAGATGACTTCTTTTCAATATAATTGGAGAAAAAGAAAACAGCGAATAGACTACTATAGCCAAAGTGAATGCAAAGCCAGCTGGAAGCTTCTAGACTGCATCCTCAACATATGCCGGGTGTTTTTATTAGCCATATTAAGTAAACAACACCATGAGTACAAAATGGTCTTTGAGATATAAAAATGAAGTGGAGAAAATGGGGCTAATGTTTCATCACAAGGATGATCTCATTTTTGTTTTATTTATTTATTTTCTGCTCATGAGTGTTCTGCTTGGTGACCATGGAGGTCAGAAGAGGGTGTTGGATCCCTTAGAACTGGCATTATGGATGGGTGCCAACCACCAGGTTAACTGGGATCTGAATTCAGGTCCTCTGCAAGACCAACGAGAGCTCTTAACCATTGAGCTAGCTATCCCTGCAGCCCCAATCTTATTTTTGTATCGATAATATAAGCATTTTGAGTGCCTACTATGTACTTAAGAACTCTCAGATTCAGCCCTGCCTTGATTCCCTCTCTGTTAGAGGTGGGCAGCGGAGAACTGTGAACAGACTCAGTGAAATCCCATTCTCTAATTCATTGGTATTACTATTTAGATCATTTTAATGACCTCAGGGTAAGGAAAGCCTTTATGAATAACATACATGCACACACATAGACACACAGATGCACATGCACACATGGACATGCACACTTGCACACATGCACACACACAGATACACATGCACACACGGATGTGCACACATGCACACACACACATCATGTAAAACTGATTTCAGCACTACTCTAAGCAGATATACCTTTGCCAAGAAAATAAATGTTTCCTGCAGTTTCTCTGGTTTAACTGGACCACAAGCAGAGATTTTTCAGCAGCCAAGTGTTTTATAACCTCATTGGCAAAGCACTCATCAATATGCAAGGCTCACAAGGCAGTATAGTGAGTACATTTTAGTTCCCAATGCAGTCTGGAGAAATGGAGCAGAGAGGACACCCTCACACTCACAGTTCTTTGTGCCTTGGGTCCTTTCCCATAACACAGGGTATTCCACAATGTGACTTTGAGATATTCTATCTCAGACTTATTCCATGAGCTTATGTGACGAAGTCAATCAATGTCTTTAAACTTCAATGAGGAATTAGCCAGACAAAAATAAATACTCTCTCTTCATTTTATTTCAAATTTTCTGCATTGGTAAGAAAACTTGGCTCATATCACAATGAATTAAACTGCTATAGTCCCTTTCCTTTATTCAGCCCCTTTCAGTAAGCATCTGGCGGTGCCCATCTTGTGCTGGGTGTTTTAAAGGGCGGATGATTTTTATCTGTTTCTATTCCTTTTTTTCTTCTCTGTATCACTGCTCATCTCCTACTTACATTGGCTGACTACAACATCACCAAATTACCACCAAAAACAAGGTCAGTAAACACCACCAAAAGTGCCTATGAGCCATTAAACCTACTGAGCTAATTTCAAAAGAAAACTATTTACCAATAGCCTATGTTCTCTGAAGAATTTTAACTTGCACATACACGAGCATCACAAGCTTCTGCAATTTAGTTATCTAATACTGAAGTTGACATTTGTTTCAAAAAACATATTAATACGGTTGACACTGTTTTATCATATTTCAGAGTTCCCTTCCTGGTTCCTTCAATACTAAAGAAATGTCTGCAGACACAGCATTATTTGAGGTTGCTAGATTTTTTTTTGCATTGTGAGTGCATAGAACACATTTCCTTTCCTCTCAGAAGCTCTGACTTTAAAAGCTATAGAATGTTGCTATTCGTTAACCAAAAAACCGTAGCTCTGAAATGGATGTTCTGATGGTGTTTTCAAACTGTGTGTGTGTGTGTGTGTGTGTGTGTGTGTGTGTGTGTGTGTTCTGTTTATTAGCAAAAGACGTTCTAGGTTACAAATAAGAAAATTTTATCCAACTCTAACTGCTTATTTACATCATACAATGCAGCAAAGTAATGTTTCTCCAAAATATATATTTATCATAGAATCAAAAACTTTTTAAGGCAAACCATGTTTTTTTTCTTGTAAACTTAGTACACAACAGTCACACTGATGGCCCTGTCACAAAATAAAACAAAGAAACGTGAACATGAGAGAAAGAGAGAGAGACATAGAGACAGAGACCAAGGGAGATTTGTGGGGAAGAAGAGATGTACACAGGCGTGGTAGAGAGGTGGGGCACTGAAAGTCGTCAGTATACACTGTATACATGTAATTTAAAAATTAATAAAATGTATTCAGTAAAGTAACAGAAAATTGCAAACAACCAGATAGAAAGTCAAATTAAATGAAATGAAGACTAGTATTATAAAGAAACTTAGAACAATAGAAGTATATCCCCAGTAGATGTCAAGCAAGGGGAGACATACACTTTACTCTGACTTTTATTAGCCCCAGATGTAAAAGTAAAAGTAATATCAGTTATTCACTTTAAATTTTCTATGCATGAAACTCACCAATGCTCCAAGAAATTATCACTTTATGTAACTTTCTCTGGAAGATTCTTTTCTCATGACGTCACCAGGGTAATCAGGGGTTCAAAAAAGTAGAGTAGACAAAGAGAAAACCGGTACAACGCACACAGGTAAAGAGAAGGTGAGCTCAAACAAGGGTCCCTTATTCTAGGGACACATGGAGAGTTGCTAGTTCACCATGGGAAGATTATGCTTCTTTGTTTAATTTTCTGGAAACTTCTATCTGTCTTCTCTTGAGGTCAAAGTAACAAATTACCTTTCACCTATAGAGGAAGATTCACATCTGAGGTCACTCAACTGTACTCTGCTAGCATTGACTCATAGAAAATGGGATCATTGGCCATGTAGCATGGCTTGAAAGAAACACAAATTAAGTGTTTTAAGCATTTTACAGAGAGATCCCTGTTTCCTCCTTAACCAAGGTGGTAGAAAATATAACAGAAAATAGCAAACTAACATATAGCCTCTTTCCGTATTCATGGAAAATGATGCTTCCTTTCGGACTTGTTATTAGAGAATTCTTCTCTCCTCCTCATTCCCTGCCTCTCCTCAGCCTCATCCACTCATATACACCCCAGCCTGGATAATAATGGAGAAATTCAGACAGGTGTTCACTTGACAATGTCTCCACTTGCATAATTACCTGCAATGTAGGACAAGCACTTGTATTTCATTTGATTTACCTCATTCATCATGAGATTGAAAAGATAATGCTCAAAGGAGTGCTTCCTCCTCCATTAAAAATATGGATTTCTGTGTGGGGATGTGGACACAAAGGTCACAGCAAAACAAGGAGGCATTTCCAATATCATATCAAATTTATAAAAGAAACTCACCAAGCCTTGTTGAATTAAACCTCTTCCTTCCTCGCTCAAATTGGTAAAATCCTTAAAGTTAGAAAGGGCCCAAGGCTAGGAGACATTTCTTCTACAAATCTCATAGGTCTTACTGTAAATACCTAAAGTATGATGGAGGAAAGGGTGAGCCATGTGAAGGATATATGATATATATGATATCTGGTATATATGATATAAAGCCATCAAATCTAACTGGAAAATTACATACTTACTGTTTTCAGACTCCCTCTGTCAGTTCTATTTCTGAACTAAAAGTCATCAAAATTCAAAGAATTAACTCAAAAACAAAACAGAAGAAAGATTGTCCAAGGCCACTGGTAGATCGTCACACAGGTAGTTGGATTGCTGCAGTTTCTTTTACCCTAGTGAAATCAAATCTATGAGGTCTTAGAAAGTAGCAGTCATCAGGGGAATGAAGGATGAGTGTAGCAACAGAGAGTAGTTGCTTCATGTAGACATTTGTAAGCAAAAGATATATACATGTGCCATGTGAGAGGCGAAAGGTACCAATGAAAGAGGCTTTGCAATGCCTCACCACAGCCTGGGACCTGGATTGTTCAGACAGATACTCTAGTGATCAAGTGTGAATGGTCCTAAGATGAACACAAAATGTGAAGCAATTTTGCATAGTAATGCCTTTAAGTGTAAGGAACATAGCTAATCAATCATCTAGAACACATTATTTTAAGTATTTATTATGAAATTTGTAACGGGATAATTAGAAAGGCAGTGTTTAGGTCACTGCTTAGTAGAGAAAGGTGCAGCCAACATCAGGAAGGGCCTGGGAGTCCAGTCAGCCAGGCTGCATGCCTCACTCATTCACTCTGAGTACCTTCTCATTTCCTTCACATTACTCCCATTCACTTTGCACAGTAAGAAGCAGAAAAATTAAAGGAGGGAGAAGGGATTACATTTATTATTACATTTATTATTGTATTTATTATTTATTATATATTATATTATATCCATGGGTTCTGTCAAGACCTGTTCAAGCAAAGGGAACAGTAAAGACAATCCTTCCTTTGGTTTCCTTCTTTGTCCACTTGCTAACTCTGGTGTGTTTTCTCTGTATGGTTTCTAGTGTGTCTCTGATAATTCATTTAAGTTTCTCAGGACAACATTCATACCACCACATCAGAGCAGAACGTAATGAAAGGCTCCTTTGCCGAGTAGCAGTCCCCTTCCCCCCAGCAAACCATTTCTCCAGATGAAGGACTGTGGCAGTATGCTGAGGGCATCAGCAAACCTCCAGTATCCATAATTCTCTTTCACATACTGAGAAAGCTACTGGTATGACTCAAAGCATGAGTAACTGGTGTTAAAATCCCAGTCCACTTCCAAGGAAGGATCTACAGACATAAAAGGAAAAACTAAATATCCTTGCTCCTATAAAACGCCAGTGGAAAGGTCTTCACAATATTTCCTTTGCTTGATTTATTTGACAGGTAATATTGTATGTGTTAACCACATGTAATATGATGTTGTGATATGCACATGCATTGTAGAATGGAAAAATTAATACACCCTCCACTCACTTCTCCTTTCATGATAAATATTAATCAAATTTTGTTTCACAAACACCTCATTCCAAGGGAGGAGGAAATTATTTTTTTTAACTGAGATAACCTATGCATTCTAAGTACCTGGTGAGCAAGTAAGTTTAAAGAAAATGCCAAGAGTGCAATGAGTCAGAAAACTGCCTTGAGGTCCTCTCTCTAGAGTGTGACTAATGTCATGAGGTATGCCTTTGGATCACAGGCCTATTATCAATAGCTTATCTTTTTTAAAAAAAATCCATTTTCTGCTATGGGGAAAATCTTTCCACTTATCAAAACATTGAAACTGTTTAAATTTGTTGAACATCAAAGTGAGTGATTTTAAAAGCTTAAAATCGCAGTTATAATTTGATTTCCATACGTTTGCTTCTGTTGAAATGATGTACTTTGTGTTTGTCAGGCATTTGGTCCTTTACTGAATCACATTGACTTATCTCAAGTTAACTGGCTGTCTCTACCCTCCTATATTAAAATCTTTTAAGGAAGGAGTAGTTCTAAAACAATTCAGGGTAGTCTTGCATCCAAAACCCACCAGCTGTTCTGTAAGCTCTGCAGAGGGAACCAGGTGTCCAAAGTGGAACTCAGGAAACAGTCCCAGCTGGTTGGTCCTGGTGATATCCATGAAATAGTCTAAAGGTTCAGCTCCCTGCTGTTTGTGGAGACCAAAACAGTTGTGGAACATGGAATTAAGGCCTATACCAGAGGCTCTATAATACCATATCCCACAGAAGTCAGCTGCTTGGGGCTAAGTGAGTTAGATTTTTTTAACTTGCCAGACTGAAAATCCCTAAGCACAAACTGAAATTTAAAAGGAACTTACTATCTTCTATAAATGAAAGTTCAAGGAAGCCCTTGCTTCAAGTATTGCATTCTCTTTAAAAATCTTCAGATGGGGAGCTTTGAAAACCCATTTTCAAATGAGTTTTCCCCACAGCTATAGATTATAAAACCTCTCAGGTTTGATCCCTCCCTTTTGTTTTTGTTTTTGTTTTTGTTTTTGTTTTTGTTTTTGTTTTTGTTTTTGTTTTTGTTTTGTTTTGTTTGAAAACCTCCCCTGATGGTGGTGGTGGAGGGGAACTCTAGGTTTTTTAATTAGATCATTTCCCAAGTTTATGGAAAAATAACTCAGGCAGGATAAAGAAAGAGGTTTATACAGGTCACAATTTTAGAGTCCAAAATTCCAAATAGCATGTCATTAGCTCTGGTGAGAGCCCTTCTTTGTGTCATGACAGGCATTCATGCTAGAGGAAGGTACCACATAGCCAGAGGAAGCCCAGAAAGATGCTGGGCAGTGGTCCTTCTTACCCTTTTCTAGCATTCCTCTCTCAAGTCCCAACCAGGGTTACAATGACCAGGTCAATTCATTTTGAGGACAAAACCCAAACCAACAGCCTGAAGATCTGCTACTCTTGTTTCTTAAAAGCCCCCTCATTGTTAAGTATCATCACACTAGAGGCCAAACTGTGAATATGTGAACCATGTAAAAAAAAAATCAAACTATAGTGGTTCCACTGAGGCCATCTCTAGTTCCTATAACCCCCATCTCTTAAATTCTTCATGCCCTGAGCTAATAACAGAGCCTACTGAACAACTCATGGAAAACGAATAGGAAGAAAGTCATTCCCCAGAGTAAAGCTGGGATGCTATTAAAGAATTTGAATATATAAACACTTAATGGGGAAACAATAGGAGGTAACTATATGCAGAACGCGTTCTACCATCAGTCGACTTTACTATTATAAATGCTCATCATACAACTTTCTGTAGTCTTTCAAGACAACACTCCCAGCTAAATAGCTAGGAGGGGGAAATGCATTCTATTTTTAGTTCTAATTCTAATGCTCACAATAGATTAATACACTACAGACAAAACGTGTATGCCAGTCACTTCCTGTTGACGAATGACTGGGTTAAGGAGCTGGGGTATACTCATGCAATGATCAACTTCTTGGCAATATAAAGGGAAGGATTTTTGATGCATGCAACCAAACACTGATTTTGATGACAGTGATTTCACAGACATACATATGTTAAAGCTTACCAAATTGTACTATGTATAATTTCTTACATGTCAATAACAATTCAATAAAGACCTTAAAAATAAAGCAAAAAAAAATCTTAAATTTCTATCACCACTGGGTGAGGGCTTATTCATCCTAACACACACTTTCCCCTACTACCTTGCCTCTGTATTACTTTCCCCTCATATTCACTGCCATTTCTTGGTAAAAATTTTGCCCTTCAGCATGCCAAATATGTTCATTGTACCATTTCAACTCTACGCCTTGACTGGAGTTCTTTTTCTCCTTCTAGAATGTTCTATGCCCACCACCATGCTCTTACTTGAGCTTTAAGACAAAATATGGGCTTCTGGACTGCTTTCCACCTTACTTGTCCCTCACCTGTTCCGTTCAATACCATGATTATTTCCATGCTCCCCAGCAGCCAATACATGTAGAGAAACACATGTCCTTGCACTACAATAGTGTTCAATAATTTCAAATCTATCCATATATCTAAAATGTTCTCTTATATGTTTAGAATCATTATCCACTCTCTGGTAGTTCCCCATGCCAGTTGCACCAATCACAGTGATCGCCACATTAAAAACAAGGAAACAAGCTAAGCATGGCAGTGCACATATATGATCCCAGAACCTGGGAGTTAGAGGTAGGAGGATCATGAGTTCAAGACCAGCCATGCTGTATATAGCAGGTTCAGTCTGGGATACATGAGACTATCTCCAGTCAATAAACAACACCAAAAATTGCCATGTTTTCTATTGTAATAACTATTTTATAGGAAAGAAAAGTTTAATTAGGAAAATTTATCTCATGGGCACTCAGTTGTAAACAGTCTATTACTTTGAAAGAGTCCTGGGTCTACTCTCAGGGTCTTCCATTAACCGTCGATGATTTCTTAAGGGAATGACCCCTGTCTTTCAAGTATCTCTAATAATCCCTCTGCTCTTCTCCTGTTTCCTAGATACACCAAGATGAAAACTGCCACTAACATCTACATTTTCAACCTTGCTCTGGCAGATGCCTTAGCAACCAGTACACTGCCCTTTCAGAGTGTCAACTACCTGATGGGAACGTGGCCTTTCGGCACCATCCTCTGCAAGATCGTGATCTCAATTGATTACTACAACATGTTCACCAGCATATTCACCCTCTGCACCATGAGTGTAGACCGCTACATTGCTGTTTGCCACCCAGTCAAGGCCCTGGATTTCCGTACCCCCCGAAATGCCAAAATTGTCAATGTCTGCAACTGGATCCTCTCTTCTGCCATTGGTCTGCCTGTAATGTTCATGGCAACCACAAAGTACAGACATGGTAAGGGTAAACATGGGTCAAAGTCAGGGATGAGGGTACTTAGAGTCTGATGTGTTGGTGATGTCCTGAGCCAAGCAGAATTCATGGTTCAGAATCTTTGTCAAGCTGTACTTTGAATTAAGAAATTAGTTAATTAATTAAGAAATAAGAAAATGCCCTTAAATATACTGAAACAGGAAGATTTCTCTATAATTACAAGTCCTCCAGGTATTTTAATAAGTACAAAGCCTAGGTATTCCTGATTTCTCTGAACTTACTTTGTCAAAGTGCTGAATAAATAGGAACATAGATTTTCCAAAAGTAATTAAAGCTTAAACCCAGAGAATGTTTCACTGAGGCTTGTTCTAAATTTTCAAGCAGTTGTCTGCCTGACAAATTTACCTGTCCTGACTTAACGGCAGCTGCCATCCTGAAGTGGAGGGGAGACATCCATTAGTGAGAAACTCCTGGGAACCTTGGACAATGATTATATCTTTTATAACAGCATAAATCCCACGAGCATCTGATTCATTGTGAGATGTACATAACTTCTCACTTCATAAAATCTTAATGTGATCCAAGTGGGCAGAAAAATGGGAAATGTAGGAAAGGAGAGAAAAAGCAAGTAGCTTCTCTGTGAATAAACAGATGAGTTTCTTCCTTAATGTCTTTCATTCTTTCCTTACATGTCTATGCAAAGCAACAACCTTCACTTAGCTCAGGTCAAAGCTATTAGTAGGCAAAGGAGCAACCTCAGTACCTAACGGTATAACTAAATGTCGCTGCTAGTTTTTCTTAAAAAATCCTTTTCTTCCAGGGTCCATAGATTGCACCCTCACGTTCTCCCACCCTACCTGGTACTGGGAGAACCTGCTCAAAATCTGTGTCTTCATCTTCGCCTTTATCATGCCGGTCCTCATCATCACCGTGTGTTATGGACTGATGATTTTACGACTCAAGAGCGTCCGCATGCTGTCAGGGTCCAAAGAAAAGGACAGGAACCTGCGTAGGATCACCAGAATGGTGCTGGTGGTCGTGGCTGTGTTTATCGTCTGCTGGACCCCTATCCACATCTACGTCATCATCAAAGCCCTGATCACGATTCCAGAGACCACCTTCCAGACGGTTTCCTGGCACTTCTGCATCGCTTTGGGTTACACAAACAGCTGTCTGAACCCAGTTCTTTACGCGTTCCTGGATGAAAACTTCAAACGATGCTTCCGAGAATTCTGCATCCCAACCTCCTCCACCATCGAACAGCAGAACTCCACTCGAATCCGTCAGAACACTAGAGACCACCCCTCCACGGCTAATACAGTGGATCGAACTAACCATCAGGTACGTGCTTTCCAGAATTATGTATAGCTTATAAAAAAATACAGCACCTGGTACCAGTCCAAGATTTAAATTCCTCAGGAGGTCAGTTACTGGGGAGTTGAGGCCAGCCCCAAGAATAGAGAGGGGATGGGATCAAGTTCTGATCATAATGTCAGAAAGATGTGTCACATGAATGTGCTCAATATCTTTGTACATGGTCATTTAGGTATAAAGATATGATGACTGACAATCTACTAAACTGCTAAAAGTTACTCTCCTCAGAGCCTTGCCTTCTTTGAAAAATTAATGGTTTTAGTACATCATAGATGGAATCCTACTTTGGAGTCCTTGTTTCACACAGAAACTTTCTATATCCCAACAATATGATGCTAATATCTCTGCCACTTAAGAGCCAACCCACTCCAGTTCTGTAGTTAAAGAGCCTTGTCCACTGTGGTCATAGGTACAACATAGTCCCAAAAACCAGTGTCAGGGCAAAGGAGAAAAGATAAAAATAAAACCAAGTATAGCCATCCCTGTCTGTTAAGGCTTTGGTTTGTAGAGTCTGGTGTCCGAACGCTAGAGCAAGTGCCCACATATTACCTAACTAGTATATTAAAATCAATTTTAAACACTTTCCATGCTATTTGGAAATGACTTAAGAGTGATTAGATGCTTGGACATCTAATCATCCAACAGAGTCCTACATCCAACAGAGAGTCCCAGGAAGATCCAAGATTTACTCACAATATTGTAACCAGACAAGAAATGAACAAGGGGAGAGAGGACTTTGCAATAATTTGACATCTAACCTAAAACATCAGGACCCACATGACTTAATTATAAAAAAAAAAATTAAATAAATAAGTGTTCCAAAATGCTTCCCATACCTAAAAATCACAGCGTATATAATTTTATGACACGGAGTTGGAATTCAAGCCTCTTGTAAAGTAAGTGCTTGGGTCAAAGTTTTGGGTCAAGTTCCTATTCCAAGGGGCAGGACTATGAGGACAGCAGCTTCCTACAAAAGACTGTAAAGTCCAGCAGAGGAGCGGCCAGAGGACGGCCTGGTCCACCACAGTGACAGCTGCTCCCACCTGCTGGTGCTTCATCATACCCATCCCTCGCTGTCCCTTTTCACCCAGCTATGGCCACCCAGCCTAGCTGAGGCTCAGTCTTTCTAACTGACCTCATAGTTATGTAATACTGCCTAGATGAATCTGCCTCAGGAGACATGAATCCCCATACCTGAATGAGAAATGCGGCTAGCACAAAACATGCGAGCCAGTACCCCTAGAGAGCATGTGGTTCAGGTGGCAGATTCATTCCCATCTCAAAGGCAAATACTAACAAATTTATCTCCCTGCTTCCAGCTCAGAAATCAAAGCCAGAAAGAAATCGGTTTCTCCTCTGCTTCCCCAACCCACCCCACCCCGCCTCTCTCTCTCATTATTATCCACATTGACATATCACCTGTTCCCTTTTTCTAAGCAGTCCTTCATTTTCAGTGGCTTTCAAACTCTTGCAGGTCACTTTAAAAGGGTGAGGATTTAAATTGATTCTTTTTTTTTTCTCCAACCCAGGGGTAACACATTAGAGAACACAATTTGAAACTCCCTGTCCCCGGGCTTCAAATCCTTTGCATTGAATGAAATATTTTACTTTCATTACAGAAAAGGATGAGACTAAGGAAGCTTGGGCCCTTCCTCCCCTCCCTAAGTGCCATGCTGTGTCTTTCCTCCTGACAGGCTGACAGGGGTGTGGCTGCTTGGTGGCTTTATTCTAGGACACTGTTGGGCCTTCTTATCCTGCCTGATCCACCCCGACCTTCCTCTAACAGAAGCGCAGCCCCCAACCTCTCTAGTTCAGCACATCCCAGACTTGAACAAGATTAACCTCTTCCCCCTTCTCCCAGTGCTGACTTTGACTCCCTTTCAAACCCCATGTTTGCACATCATTGTGGTTCTTGCACAGCCAGAGAGTGGAAGGGAAGCTAATTGGAGAAGTTCTGCCCTAAGTAACTAAAAGGCTTGCTTTAAAAATACATCCAATTAGCACTTATCGCTATGACTGCCTCCATGGAGCGGTGTCAGCATCAGATAACATAGAGAAGCACATTAGCCTGGAACTGGCTGCTTCCCAAAGGCCCAGCTGGGAGAGCTGGACCAAGAAGAGAAGCTACAAGGAGCGGAAAAGACGCCCTGACATATTTGAAAATTAACAGAAATCAAAGCTCCTTTTCACCAAGCTCTACAGGTGTGTCTTTTTTTTTGGGCTAAGGCAGTCAGGCAAAGATGTCTGGAACAACAGGAAATCCTATGATGGTTATTTTCAAGCAGACATTCCAATCAAATCTGAAGGAGGCCTGACTATGTGGCTCTGCCATTAGGGATCATTAGATTAGCTCAAAGAGAGCTAGAATCTGACAAGCTGGTGTTGTGTTTCTGTGGGTTTCATGTTTGTTCGTTCGTTTGTTTTAAATAGGAGCAATTAGGCAACAAGGCTAATCAGATGGGCGTGGAACTTTTTAGTTAGAAGTATTAGAAGTTTGTCATGGTGATCAATGCTTATGTTCTGTCTATTTGTGTTTTCTCCAAAAATATGTATTATATTCCGCGTGTTACACGTCAAGCACATTAGTCAACTTCCTATTCTGCAGACCCGAGACCCAAGTTCAAACCTCCCCAGGGTGTCTGTATTATGACAGCTGTGCACTGAGGCCACGTCCACACAGCGCAAAGTGAAGTGGCGATGTGGCAGTTCCCAAGGTAATTTGATAAGCCATACAAGAAAGTATAACCAGCTCTAAAAACATCTAACTAAGTTTTTCATGTACAACAAAACATTTCAAAACCTAGAATCTAGAATTAACTGTCTACGCAGACTACAGTTGTATGATACATCAGTAATTTGGGCCAGGTTTGCCTGTGCTCTGAATTTTAGTTGTTTTCACTCAAGCCAGCCAGTGTCAGAGCTATCAGTCACCTAATCTAAGACAGCCATGGCAGGAATGACTGGATCCATAGACTCTCATCCTCTAGAGTGTTATCTCAAGCTTGTCTTCACCCTGGCCACAGGTTCTGAGGAAGAGAAAAGAGAACAGTCCTCCTCAGACCTGGTGACAGAAATAGACAGTGTCCTGGGGAGATAACTCAGTGGCAAAAGTACTTGCTCCACAGGCCTGAGAACCAGAATTCAGCTCTCCAGAAGCCATGTGAATGCTGAGGGGCAGGGGCCGAAGGTCTGCCCTGTGGTTGCATCACTGGGAAAACATGAGATGGGTATCCCTAGAGGAAGCTGCTTAGAGAAACCAGGCATGTCAGTGAGCTATAGGCTCAATTGAGAGACCCTACCTCAATTAATAAGATGGAAAGTGATCAAGAAAGATTCCCAATATCAACCTCAGGCGTCCGCATGCACACACACACACACACACACACACACACACACACACACACAATTCTTAAGTAAATAAAGTTACATCCGCGCTTACTGTGGATCAAACAACCCATCAACCTAGATTTGAATGGGTAAAAGGGAAAAACTGCCTCCTGGTGACAGGAGCAATGGTCACCTTGTGAAGAGACAGAGGGAGGTGGAAAGGTCGCTGTGGTCACAGTTGTTCACGCTGCAGTAAACAGCTACCCCAATGATTCCTGATGGTAGGAACACACCCATCTTGCTTCTTCTTGTGCCTCTTGTGTCTACCTAGCCCAGTCCCTGACACATTAGAAAGCACTCCACAGATATCTACAGAATGGCTGAAAAAGGGGAGAGCTGTGATATTTTAGATATAGAGGTATATAAAAGACCTCTTTCTTATGTGACCGACTGCAACTCAAATGACCCTGTAACACTGAAATTTGGGGCCCACTCTTCAGAAACAATGAACAGTAGGCTTTCTCCACCCCAACCCGGAGTACTCTGATCATAAGTTAGACTTTGCAACTTGTCTTCTAAATTGATTTTTAACAAATGCTTTAAAGGACCAAGGCCCAAACTCACTGCCCTGAAGAAGTCTTGTTGTTACTGAGGGTGGGGCAAGGGAAATGTTCTCTTCTGAATTTTGTTCATCCCAGTCTCAGCATTCTGGTCTTTCTGTAGCACCCATGGTGGCTTCATGTTCAGTGTGTCGCCTTTATGGCTTTTTTATCTTGATTAGGTGGAGCCTAGTGGTCCATCTGTTCCTGTTACAATTGAGTTTCCCCACCCACGTAGCATCTTGCTGTCCTGTTGAACTGGACAGAACACTTCCCACTATGGACTCTAAGCAATATGAGTCTCATTCAGACCTGAAATGTCACCATCCACTCAGAGCCTTTCCTGCCTGGTTTCTACCCCAACCTTACCCATTCAGGTACTTTCTACTTGATACCTGGGTGAGTTTGAAAATGTTTAACATCATATAAGGAAAATGGGTGAATCTGTTAGGTCAACATAGTTATTATTTAAATACAGTAACCATAATCGTAGAAGAATGGTATGATACTTTCCTATACCAACACACAAATTAAAAGGGGATTGTGTGTGGTCCCCCACATCTCTTTTCCCATAACATCCCAGACATATAAGCATGAGAGGACAAATGTTCATGGAGGTTAAATGGTTATACAACACCCAATAATCAGTAAGAGGCATACTCCAGACAAGCACCACTGATTTTAAGAATAATTGAGAGCTATTCTCTTCTACCCCTCCCCACCCCAATGTTATGCCTCTTTCTGTGAGTGCGGTATAACCATAGCCAGAGATTCTCAGCCTTTATGGTGAACTCCAGACAATGCAGGATCTGCAAGATGTCTTTGAAAGAATCATGGCTCATTGTGTGGGGCCAAGAATCAGTATCTTAAATAAAACATGATACCAGAATTTCTGATTTAAATAGTGGGCAAGGTGATTACTACATGACCGTGAAGATTCAAGTCTGCATTCTTAGCATCCACATAAAACTCCAGGTCATGTGGCACACATGTAAGCTCTGGATCATGTGACACCTATGTAATCTCTAGGTCGTGTGGTATGTATATCTGTAATCTCCATGTCATGTGGCACAGATCTGTAATCTCCAGGTCATGTGGCACATATCTATAATCTCCAGGTCATGTGGAATATATCTCTAATCTCCAGGTCATGTGGAATGTATCTCTAATCCCCAGGTCATGTGGCACAGATCTGTAATCTCAGCACTAGGGGAAGAGAGGCAGGCAGATCCCAGCCTGGAGTAGAGCTAAAACAGCAAGCTCCCAGTTTAGTGAAAGGCCCTATCCCAAAAGATGAGTTGAAGAGAAATAGAGGAAGATACCTGAATTCAACCACCAGCCTCTACACACACGTGTGTCCACATAGCATGCATATGCACTCATAGAACATATACACACACATATGCACAGTAAATAAATTGCACCTTTTCCTTCAATTACTGCTATATTTGATGAGCAATTGTTATTTTTCTCACCAAAGGAAAACCTGAGATTTCTAAAATAATATAGTTATCTTTGAAAACAAGCAGTCACTTTCAGCAAAGAGCCTTACAGGGTTAAGTCATGCTACAGCAGTAAAGCTAACATCATATTAACTTCTTTTCACTGGCATGGCAAGGCCATTCCTAAACCCTCTGATTACCATTTTGAAAGCATTTTCTTAGCATCTCAATCCAAGGAGCAGGCCAAATATCAGGAGATGGTTGCATTTGAATAAGCTATAAAACCACACTCTCCCCAGAGAAGGAAATGCAGAAGCCCGATCTTTAAAATAAACTGCATCACTCTCAAAAACTGGATTCATGGGGGTTTATTTTTTTTGTAAGACATCTGTGGACAGCTAATTTGGGAAGGAAATGATTTCAATGCCATGACAAAAGCCCCAAATGAGAATAGCTCAGAAAATGACAGTACTGGACCATATTAAGGCATTCTTTGTGAATGAAACCCAAATGGCTTATCTTTCAGTTCTTTGGTTCAAAAAGAAAATGGCTCAATCATCGTGTGTGTGTGTGTGTGTGTGTGTGTGTGTGTGTGTGTGTGTGTGTGTGTGTGTGTTATGAATGAGCATCTTTATGTATGTCTGAAATTAGAGTCATCTAGGCTTATATGAAGGTATACCACAGACAACAGAAGCAGCTAGTATGTTTTAACATCATTTAACTATAATAACGGTAAAATATTGTTTAATTAGAAATATGTCTATTTACACAGTTGGCTTTAATAACATTCATAGATATGTGTGTAGCTGGGAAAGTATATATTATTTAATCATTTGCAGTATGGATTATAACCTCTATAGTTGTGGGAAACAATGTTTATGGAGAATTGAGCCAGTGTCAGAGTTAAAATGCAGTGACTGAGGATGAACTCAAATTACAATTAATCTCGTGACCCAGGCCATCAATGTGACTTACTTCTTGGCTCTCTAGGTTTTGTTTTATGGTGATTCTGATGTGTATTTTTCTTTTGGCAGGGAGAGCTTTAAAGATTAGATTAACTGATACTACTAATATCTAATTTCCTTGTGCTTACTTTTCCCATTATTATACATAACTCTTCAAATATAGCAACTGTTTCTATTTTTTTGAACTATTTTTAAATTAGATGTTATCTTACTTGACTAAACTGAAATGGTAAATTCTTAATTTGTAACCATCTTTGATGAAAATATTCTCATTTATGAAATTTATTATTTTGAAGATTTTTTTAAACTATGTACGTGTGTGTGTGTGTGTGTGTGTGTGTGTGTGTGTGTGTGTGTTACTGTATGTGAGTGCTATGCCCACTGAGGTCAGAAGATGGCATCAGACCTTCTGGAATGGAATAACAGGAGGTTACCAGCACAAGGTGGATGCCTGATAAAACTTTATGTAATTTTCACCTCTCTATGGAACACAAGCTGAAAGTGATGTCACAGCTAGGTCCAAGAATGAATGTATGGGGAAAAATAATTTGAGTCATGTGTCTACAGGAAGGCAGGAGGGGGTGGAGGGGAAGGAAGGGAGCAGATAGAAAGAGAAGGATGGAGAAAGTAGGAAGACAAACCTATACAGCACGGTTATGCTCCAGATCCACTACTACTTCTGAATATTCTGTTTCCCATGCACACACCAGGAATCTCATGATGAAATATATGAAATCTCACCCTGACCACCTAGGTGATGCCTACTTTTCCCACATCATCAAGTCTTCATAGTAATCAAGAAGATGATTTATAAATAAAGGAGAAATTATCTGCTTCTTTTGATTCAAAGAAACTTAAATATCCCTGGGTTTTAGGGAGTTTGGAATATTTAAATGTCTTTAAAACAAAAGAAACAAATGACTTCTCATTGTGCCCTCAAGATAGGTGACAGGCAGAGTTTACGGAAGATGATTTTAAGAAATAATATTGCCAGGCAGTGGTGGCGTACATCTTTAATCCCAGCACTCAGGAGGCAGAGGCAGGCAGATCTCTGTGAGTTCAAGGCCAGCCTGGGCTACAGAGTGAGTTCCAGGAAAGGCTCAAAAAAAAAAAAAGAATATCTTAATTGAGAAAAAGTCTTTTTTAAAAAATTTTTTTGACAACAAGCAAATCCAATTAATAAATTATAGAATTAATAAATATGGAATGGGATATGACTCTTATGCATTTGACAGAAATCAACTGTTAAATGCCTATTAAACTTACAGCTAAGAATATCTTTCCTGCAGAACTTCATTCTGATTTCAGGAAAAATGCCATCATATCCAAAATCCCCTAAATATTATTAAATACAGTCTCATTCGGATCCTTCAGATCCCATAACCTTATGTTCCTTTGAGTTTCTCTTTCAGAGAAAATGACCTACAGCCTTAACCATTATCCAGAAAGAATTAAGAGCCAAGCAAGGTGTGTTGTTAAATCTGGGAAGGTCTGGATTATGCCAAACCTCCTGGTGACAGCGAAGTCTTGAGAGGATTTGATGAATACAACTCCTGAAACATAAATCATAACCCAAGAATGAGAAGAGTCTCTGGCATATTTGGGAAAATAGAGTTCCAAGATTAATAGGAAAGAGCTGAACATGCACAAAATATCTAGCATTGTAAGTTTGTCCCAGAACCTGGGTCACTGAGAGAGAAGCAGGTGCCTCTGAGAAGCAAGATTGCCTATGGCAAAGTTATAGAGAATGAAATTAACTACTGGATGGCACAGTTGGGTTAACTCAACAGTCAGTGTTTCAAGGAGATTTGAAAACCTCTACCAATATCTATAACCCTATACTGTGCTTAGTTCTGATCTGAATTTAATGATGTCATGACATAGCTTTATAAGATTTTATTTAATTGTATTCTTCAGCGCCTCAATCAGTAGAGAAATACTGTGAATAATCCGACTGATTAGACAAGGTTCCCAGAATACTAGAATATAATACAAAACAAGAATAGAGAGGTTACTAGAGAAAAATTTGTAATCTGAAAATTCAATCATGGAAACAAAATGAGTGTGAGAGTAGATATTTTAAGACTTCATAGAGGTTTTATTTCATGACCAGCAATATGAACCAAGGCACCTAAACCATGGTGACTAGATTAGAAAGACAATTCTAGTACCTGGGACTAAAGAAATGTTAGCCTCTTACAGACAGACCTCACATTTCAGTAACAGAATAAGCAAATTAGATAAGCATGCAAAATGGTGGGGGGAGTCAAAATATCTTCATGTACTTACCTGAAATATCGTCATGTATGACCTGGAATCCACAAACTAGGGAAAGACATGACTCCAAAGGACCTGATAGTTACCATATATTTAGAGCAATGTGAGCAGTGAACTGGCCTTATCCAGTATCACTCCACTAATAAAGCCAAGAAGAAAGTTACAGGAGAGGTATTTCAATACCACTAAAGAAAGAATTAAAAACGCAAACTTTTATGGCAGTGTTATTGAGAGACAAAAAGTTGCAACTAATTCATATGTACAATTTGTTGAGTTTAGAAAAAAAAATGTTTCCAAGCTTTGAGACTCTGTTATAACCTTGTTCCTAGAAGTTTCAAATGGTAAGAAGTGTGCATTGTGCCTACATTCAAGAGACACTGACAGACTTTTCATGTTAAGACTTGATAATTCAGCAGCAAAGGGAATGAGGGTCTAATTTAGACGGTGTGTTTTTCTGGTCTGTCAGGTTCTTGTGAAACACTATATGGTGAACTGTTAGTACCGTCCATTAAAAAAAAAAAAAAAAAGGAAAATAAAATCTCAACAGACAAATGCCAGGCTGTGTAACTTATTTTCGATCTAGAAGTAATACAATGTGCACACCCCATCATCAGAGAAGCCCCTTGCTCTATCAGGCTTAACAAGCCCACCATAGACCATTAGGCCTGAAGCTGTGAATCAATCTGCAGTTCAATGATTCATGAAAATAAATAGCAATGTCTCAGAATTCCAGACATTCACCAGAATTCTAGAATTGATTGTTAAAACTCATATTCCCATGCATTTGAATAAGTGTCCTGAATACATCCATATACAAACAACATGCTAAAACTTTATGCCTCTGAAAGTGGAGCAGGTTGTGCTTTGGTTTGGGTTTTCATTTTTGTTTTGCTTTGTTTTGAAGCTTAGCACTTCCCGGCTATAATTATGAGGGAAACAGTCTGTGTAGCTTTAGGATGTGTTTTTATCTAATTAAATTGCATGTTGCTAAGAGTAAGCCTTATAAGTGACACATTCTTTTGTTTTGGATACAATATCTTTGCAGAAAATAAATTTATTTTGAAAAGGCACATACATAGAGCTGGGAGAATCGTGCCAAAGATATTATATCTCCTTATGGCAAATGCAAGCATGGAAACCAGATGCCACGCTTCTGGTGCTAAGCTCACAACCACTGGACTGAGTACATTACATGCTGGTGGCTGCTGAAGGGACCTCTTCATGACCAGAAGTCCATTGACCTCATTTGCTCTAGAATTAGAACTTGGTCGATGGCATCATTCAGAGTCTGGGGCCAGCTTCTTTCACTGAGGAAAAAAAAAGAGAAAAAAAAAACATAGTCACCTAAGCTTTCTTCCACTGTAAAAAAGGTCTAGTGTACAAAGACAAAATTTGCTCCACATTAAAAGCAGTAGGAAGCATCCAGAATATCATGTGTGGATTCTTTGAACCACTCCTTTATCGCATTTGGTAAAAATGTGGCTGCATTTTTACCCATCTGTATCACTGACTATTAGAAATTTTATAACAAGGGCTGGGGAAACTACTTAGTTTGGTCGTGTGCTTACCTTGCTAGCATGAAGACCTGAATTCAGACCCCAGAACCCATGCAAAAAGGCTAGACATGATGCTGTGCATTCTGGAAAGGTGGCCAGATGGGTACCTGTAGATTTCTCGCCATCCATTCTGACCCAATAGGTTGACTTGAGGTTCACTGAGAGACTCTGCCTCAAAGAACAGTGGGCAGCACCTGAGGAATGACACCTAAAGCTGTCCTCTGAGCTCCACGGGTATGTGCACATGTTCTTACACACACACACACACAGAGAGAGAGAGAGAGAGAGAGAGAGAGAGAGAGAGAGAGAGAGAGGTGGGGGGTCAGCGGGGGAAACAGACAAGCACACAGACACACAGACAGACAAAGGTGCTTCAACCATTTTCTTGTCCCATGCAGCATTAGACCCAGTGGGGAATGAGAGGTCAAGAAAGTGAATCTAGTGACTGGAGAGGAAAGATGCATCGTGCATAAACTTCTTTCCTGGAAGAGAATGTCTGCACATAACCCATTTGCATCAGTGTGCTTTAGAAATACTATGGGAAGCTTCTTGTCCCCATATCAGATATAGGCCTATACTGTATATTCAGGAATAAGCTGAAATCCCACTATGCCTGACTCAGGCAATAAGCCTTGAAGAAAGGATAAGCTCCTGTTACTTAGGAACACTGAGATCTTTGCCTATGAGTCATCGGCTCCAAATGGTTTTTGTGTGACTCGCTTTTTATGATTTCTCTAATGAATGGGGTTTTTGAAATCTATTATGGGCAAACACTGATCGGCTTCCAAAGTAACTGATTCAGTTACTGGCTTCAGTTGCAACTTCAGATGGCTTCGCAAATAGGGAAGAGAAAGTGGAAGGGCAGAAAAGGGTTGCAAAATAAAATATTAAATCAACGTCTTCATCCAATGCACGGGGGCACATCCCTTTACTTCTCAAAGGTGAGATTCCTTGTGCAGATTGACAAAGTTGAAAACCATACTCTTAAATTTTCTCCAGCCCCAAAACTACGGGAAATACTTCAATCTTTAGATTGAGAGGAACTAAAATTCCTTAAATAAGCTTCACCTTGAAGCCTAAAAGCTTTTCAAACATTTTTTTTTTAATGGAGTAAAACAGAGCTTAAGGGGATTTTTCTAGTTGACTTCTCAGAAAAGTTACAGTTTAAAAGGCTGTTTATATGAAAGGAAAAATTAACAGAATTATATCTATGCATCTAATGTATGGATCTAAGAATACTATCTAACATTGACTGCTAACTCCATGGACATATGTGACTGCAATGTCCTTCTTGTCAGAAAGGAGTTCAGCTTTGATGGTTATGTCTCAGCAAGAACCTACCACAGATCCAAGAGTAGACGCAGGGGAGCCAAGAAGACAGCAGAGTCAGCAACATGGTAGTGCTGTTCCCTTGCCCTGTGCCTCACCATACAACACAGTGAGACCAGAACACTGGCACCCATGGTGAGCGGCAGCACAACTTGGGAGCCCAGAGCAAAGGGCTCCATGTATTTTGTAGAAATTTAAATAATCTGATCTTCCTTCCCCAAGAACAAGCATCACAAAGTAATCCTCTTGTAATCTTCATGTTGTTGGGTAGTGATGGTTCTAAACTATGTGACTAGCTGTCACTACTCGGGTTCACTAGGATTTACAGCCTCACTTAGTAAGCAAAGATAGGCAGAGATGCTCAGGGCACCTCATCTCCCCCAAATTCACCTGTCAATCTGCCATCTTCTTAGCCTGACATGTCCACATGGGCATATCATCCCATCAACAATTGAGATTGGATATTTGCAAATGCTCAGACCAGATCTGTCCCCATTTATTTCAATCAACCCTTGATTAGAATTACCGTCAACAGAATGCCCTCAACAGGATGACGTTGATGTGCAGTATTGAGATTAAGTGTGTACTACACTACACCGGGCCACGAGGCAGATTCAACTATGTCCCAGAGAAGACCAAAAAGTCTAATTTCAGATAGCCGCTTCGCTTCCTTACTCACAGTTTGCATACATTGTGCCAGCATGCTATGGGTACTAATCCAAAAACGATAAAAGCATTTGGAATCCATATCAACCCTCCACTCTGTTCAGCCAGACGATGGGTTAAGGCCAATAAGAGACCGATCTACCATCAGAGAATGTTGACTGTGATGCAACTGCTCGTTTTTGGTGGTCCTTCCCATCTCCCTGGTTGTAGTCTGTAGAGTGAAAGATAGATTCCTGACCGGCCTCTAGGATCTGAACTCTGATACCAGGGACAGTCCTCACAATGCTGTATGGACGAAGGAAAGCGTTTATTCCCTGATACATATTCTCTACCTGGGGTCTCAGTAAAGAAAATATTCACAGAGTGGACCATTACCACCAATGGTGGGTCACTAAAATGAGCTTGAGTCTGGAGAGATGGTTCAGCACATAAAGTGTTTGCTACACAAACATAAGCACATGAGTTTGGATCCCAGTACCTGTATAAAAGCCAGGCCCAGCAAGGAACATCTGCACCCTAGCACTGGGTGAGGGAAACAGACACAGGGAAATCTCTTGAGTTCACAGCCAGCCAGCTTAATCAGATCATTGAACTTAGGAGTCAATGAGAGACCATGTCTCCTAAATGAGGTGGAGAACAATAGAGGCAGCTGACACATGTTGATCTGCCTTCTACATTCATGGACATACAGACAAAAATTGATGAGCCCAAGAGCAATCCTACCCTTGGAAAGAAACCATATGGGCTCCTCTGCCTTTCATATAAACATACAACAGAACGGGGTGGGTTACCCATGTCACTGATAAACTTGATTCGGACCATCATTGCATTGGTTTCATTAAGCCAGATAGCCACAGTCACCAGGCTGTGGTCTAGGCACTATACATTGCATAACCCCGGGGCACTTAGATGTCAAGAGAAGCATATGCATGGCCATGAGCATAACTAACATAACTCTCTGTGAGTTCACGGAGAAGAGAGATTCATTGTGTAGAGCTGCCTCTGATAACACCAGGCACAGCAGGACAGTTTAGGGCCAAGCTCGCCAACAGCAGTTCCCCTGCTCCCACAGCAGGTGGACAGAGGTGGTAAGTGCTGCAATAGCACAGTTGGCAGGTTGCTGCTTATTTCTGGTGAGTCACGAGCTTGTTTGGCCAGACTGAAGCTGTGAGATAGCAGGAATGTTATTATGTCCTCCCTCTACCTCCAGGGTCGAAGGTGTTCCTTCCACCATTGAAGTGGTTAGTGTCAGGGGTCAGGGTATAGGAGTTTACAGCCCAAAGGGTATTGCTGGTTAGGGGCTGACTCCATTCCCAGAGACCTGCAATTCAAAAGGGGGCTTCTGGCTAATCTATTGAGATAGCTTTCAATGCCACCTGCTGCTTAAGTTTCCAGCCAAATTTGATGAAATTCTCATTTAATCCAACAGAATGGATGCACAGATAACACCTGAAACAGTCCCTCTCAATGCCAGGCTTCCTTTCTGATAGGGGCAAGCCAAGGTCTCTAGGATTGGACCATATTTTTTCTAAGGTCTTCAACATCAATGTTTGATCTTTGTGTCTTACCAGAGTTAATGAGCTTCCCAAGACCATTTACTGGGGGCCTATGAATACAAAATCATCAATGTAATGGTGACTTGTGTTTTGATTCTCCCATATGGTGGCAAATAGCAGGAGAATTCAAACTACTTCCGGGGCTGGGGAGAGATGGCTGAAAGGCTAAGGTCATGTACTTTTACTGCTCTTGCGGAGGACCTGAGTCAGTTCCTAGCGCACACATGGAGTGACTCACAGTTGTCTGTAACTCTGGTGTTTGGGCTGTACAACAACGTAATTTGGAGTCTTGGGTCAGGGAAAGAATCATCGTTGGTGATCAATAGGATTAAGAAAAATACAAGATGAAAGTTGTGGTGGTTTGAACAAGAGCAGCCCCCATAGGCTCATATATTTGAATGCTTGGTCCCTGGTTGATAGAATGGCTTGGGGGAAGGATTATGAAGTATGTTACCTTGGAGGGGGGTGTCTCCCTGGCATGGGCTTTCAGATTACAAGATTTCAAAAGCCTAGTGTCTATTTATCTATCTGTCTGTCTGTCTGTCTATCTATCTATCTATCTATCTATCTATCTATCATCTGTCTGTCTCTCTCTGTCTCTGTCTCTCTGTCTGTGCCTGTGTCTGTGTCTATGTCTCTCTCTCTCTCTCTCTCTCTCTCTCTCTCTCTCTCTCTCTCTCTCTCTCTCTCTTTCTCTCTCTCTGCCTCCTGCTTGTAGATCAGATGTGAGCTCTCAGCTACTGTTCCAGTGCCATGCCTGCCTGCCTGCTGCCATGCTTCCTGTCATGATGGTCATGGACTTACCCTCTAAACTATAACCAAACCCCCAATAAATGCTTTCTTTTATAAGTTACTGTGGTCTCTTCATGGCAACAGAAAAATAGTAACTAAGACCCAAGTCCAACATGGCATAGCGTGTGCTGTCACAGTCAGTTGATTCATTTACAATTACAGTGCCCAGGACTGCAGGCTATAGACTGGAGCAGCCAGTGCTACCACGTTAACTGAATTCAGTTGGCGACCGTCCACTGTAAGCCTCCAGATCCCATTAGCTTTTGTCACTGACCACACAGCATGATTATTTCAAGATGTTGCATTTTTCATTAGTCTTGTTGGGTTAGCATCCTTTCATCAAGGCTGTGGTTTCCTATTCTCTTCCTAGAATTCTGAATTGTTTCCCTTTGAAACATAGAAGGGAACTGAAAGATGAGCTATGATCTCCTTGCACATCTCCCACAATCATCTCTCTACAAATGGTTCTTACAGAAGAGGAAAATCTCCCTGCTTGAACATCACAAGTACTCACAAGACAAGCATGTCAATTATCAGTAGAAAAAGAGACAGTGGTGCCTAGCCAAAGGTCCAATCAGCCTCACTCATGTTCACAATGACTCCATGTCCTATCAAATGATTTAAAGTCTGTCTGATTAAGTGCATGACCCTAGCCATACAAGACAACCCAGTGCTTAGTGACCAGGTATATTTCAAAAAGAGATAGAGTTCATATTCACCCTAAACCCTCTTGCCCATATCTATTGTACATTTCATGGGATGAGCCCTCTGGTCTCCCAAGATCAGGCAAGAAAGGCTATAAAGAAGCAATTGCTCTAAGACAGCCACTCACGTTCCCCTAGCTCTTCTGGTAATCCCCACAAGAGAACTGTGTTCCATAGAAGCAAGATTTTAACCTGTGACAACATCTTCCTTTTCTCAGAGATCAAGTGTCATGGCTTGATGTTTGGACCAAGCTTCTCTGGTGATTGTCCAAATTGACTCTTCTTTGGGTATCCTAGTCTTCATGGGCATACCCATCTTGCCTTGGATGTTTTTATAATGGGTTGGTTTTTCCCATTCTGGCTCTGTTTTGGGATTTCAGGCGTGTCCCATGACTTAGAGAGTGGTGCCTCTTCTCCTAGACAGCTTATGGCGTAAGTAAGCACACTGTCAGTGTAAGATCTCCTAGCAAGAATGGTTTTGTGAAGGATTTGACTTTTCAGACAGAAGGGCAATTTTGTAAACTCAGTAGTTATACTCCTAAGGAGGGAAGGTCTTTCCATTCAGCACGAAGTGAGTTGTAAGAATTACCAGTCTTCACATTTTGAATAGCTTCTTCATGGAATCATGCAGAGAAGTCTTCTCATGTTGATCATAGGTAGTGACTAAAACAGAAATTCAGAATAGTCATCAACAGTCATCTTCATTGTGAGAAATGAATCTGTCCTGGTGATAATAGTCATTCTCCTTAAACATAGGGTCTTGGGGGAGGTAGTCTGTGTGTTTCTGGTGGCCATGTAAAAGCATAACCTTTGCCCAACCATCCTCACAATGATGGAAAGCCAACAGCCCACAGGGCATATCCTATTAAAGCATTCCTATTCTCTCTTCCTTTCTCTATCAATACTGGCTTGTACCATGACACTTTCTCTGGGGACATGCTGCCCTTCAGATCTTCCTACTTGTAACTTAGGTCTAGGTTTTCCTGATAAAAATTCATAGTATGTTCCCCCAGGTGGCAAATACAAACACTTGTTAAATTTTACCCCTCTCTTGTCAGCCTCCATACATTATCCCAACTCATTTTTTTTTTGGGGGGGGGTTTCGAGACAGGGTTTCTCTGTGTAGCTTTGCGCCTTTCCTGGGATTCACTTGGTAGCCCAGGCTGGCCTCGAACTCACAGAGATCCACCTGGCTCTGCCTCCCGAGTGCTGGGATTAAAGGCATGCGCCACCACCGCCCGGCCCCAACTCATTTTTATCTAGAGGTAGGACAGAGGTGGACCATCCATTGCCTTCTCCTACACCACATTTCTACCAGCCACAGAAAATTTCCAAATGTGCCTGAACACAGACCATGAACCTTTGCCTTTCCTCTATTTTAAAAATTCTTCACCTACCTTGACATCCTGAATTTTTGTACCACTTTGGCGCTGAATCCCAACTTCTTCAAAGATGGCAAAAAGGAACAAGACTCAAAAGGAGATGACTGAGCGAGAAGGTGGCCTCACTGCAGTCACTCTACAGATTGGAGCAAGAAGATAGTAAGACTCAGCTATCCCAGTACAGCAAACAACAGAGCGTGAGCATGTCGGTGCCACTGCCTCTATCCACAAATCCCACAGGGTAATGCAAAGAGCCCAGATGGCAGCTATACACACAGTGGGTTCTGTCACAGTTGGCAGACCCAAAGCTAAAGTCTCAGCACCTGAGGGAGCAATAACCAAGCCTCCTCAAGATCAAGCACCAACACAGTGGTCAGGACTGTATTTTCCTGTGCCGTCTCAGCAGCCTGTGTGACAAGTCACAGAAAAGGTCAGTTCAGGGAAGGCTGTATTCTGGTATAAGCATCAGCAGTGTTCAGTGACTTGTGGTCCATGATGGGCAGCCACACCTGATGATGACATCAATCTGATCTGGTCTTTGTTCTTAGGAAATACATACTGGCATGACATTAAACGGGTTAAAAATATAGTGTGTGTGAATGTGTGTGTGTGTGTGTACACAAAAACATGCATATGGATGAGAAGAGACAAAAGGAGAGAAAGCCTGTGGGATGACTGTTAACAGATGAATCTGTGTAACCAGTGAACAAACATCTTTTGTGCCATTCAACTCTTGCACCTTTCCTGAAGTTTGAAACTTACTCAAACACATTAATTTTTGTAAAAACCCTTGCAACCCTTTGTACTTACCATGCAAACACCTTCATACCTCACCAGCTACAACAGCAGGAAAAACAATAACTTGCTTCATTGCAAGACATTCCGTTCTCATAATCCTCTTAGCTTATTGGATAAGGCCACACGACATTCTCACATACCCGGGCAGAATTTGTGTTACTGCTCAATGGACATGCTTCGCAGTGGGAGCTGAATGCCAATGTACTCCACACCCAACACTTCAGACAGAAAAAAGAAAGAAATTGTAATAATTGGTTGAAAAATTAAAAAAAAAATGTTTTCATCTAGAAATAAATTGTAAAAGAAAGTTACTCAATTTCTTTTTGAGATTTTGGTCCAGTCATTAATGACGTAACAGGAAAAGAAAAGGTAAATAGAGCAAGAGAAAGAATTTTATTTAAAATTTATTTTCTAAGGCCTACCATAGTGGCACATTTCAGCAATCCTAGCACTCAAGAAGCTGAGGAAGGAGGATCTCAAATTTAAGCTCAGCATGGGTTACTGAATAAAATTCTAGCTAAGAAACATAAATAAAAATTTTTAAGAAAACCATCAGTTACAGCTTTATAATAAGTAGTATATACAAAAACATATTTATAGGCCGGGCGGTGGTGGCGCACGCCTTTAATCCCAGCACTCGGGAGGCAGAGCCAGGCGGATCTCTGTGAGTTCGAGGCCAGCCTGGACTACCAAGTGAGTTCCAGGAAAGGCGCAAAGCTACACAGAGAAACCCTGTCTCGAAAAACCAAAAAAAAAAAAAAAAACATATTTATAATGACCTAAGAGACATTTATAATAACTAAAATATTAATGCCTGAGTACTTAACAAAAATGGGTTGCAGATGAAGATACGCACGACAGTGTTTGGTACAGTCTTACATACTGAAGATATCATAAAAACTTATGATTCACTGACCAGTCCCCAATTCTCACTGTCTTTGCTCTTTCTCTTCTTTCAGCTAGAAAATCTGGAAGCAGAAACTGCTCCATTGCCCTAAATGGGTCCCATGCCATCCAGAACCTCTCTGAGCTTAGAGGCCGCCGTCTACTTGGAATCAGGTTGCTGTCGGGGTGTGTAGGAGGCTCTGGTTTCCTAGGAAACCACCTGATCCTGCATCATTCAAAGTCTGTCCTCTCTGGCTACTTAACTCTGCACATGAGAGACATTCATACTGCATCAAGCACTCGGAAGAAAGAGATGATGTTACACCACTGAATACGGCTTGTGTACGGAAACACACCCAGTGGACCACAATACTCTGTGGTATGTGAATCAGGGTCATCATAGAAGATGACCCTTCTGTATGTAGAATTTCTATTTTCAAGCAAATACTTATGACCTGATCAAAGAAAAACCATCAGTTGTTAAATTCATTGTAGTAACCCATAAAGTAAATGCTACCTCTGACCTCTGACCCAGTCACCTTCTATGGAAAGTTACAGCCTTTCTAGTCTTTTGTGAGGGAATACATTATGTTTGACCTATAATGTTCACCTTGAAATTATTGTCTAGTTAAGACATCAGTGGCACCTCCATTTCTTGGTTTTGTATTGTTTGAAAGAACACAACTTCTTTCTCCCCTGGCTCCACTATGAAAATGAAAAGGGTTTAAAACACAGTGTCAACTGCAGAATGGTTGATTCTCACACTGAAAGGACTTCCTGGGAGTTATGGGGATGGTCCTTCCCGATTCCCTTGCTGTCCTCCAAGTGTTCACAAAGTCAAGTTCATGAAGTTACCCAGTGAGCTCATCATGCCATCCAAGCAGGAAGCCAAGACTTTTGCATCTTCCTTTCTCAGTAATTTCTCCACACTGCATGCTCTCTTTTATATTATTTCCTCTGATGCCTTCTGAATCAGCACGATAAAACAACAGATGTTTTTGTTGGGTGCCAGAAAAGTTTAAGCAGTTTTTTAAATATGGACCCAATAAACATAATTAAAAGACAGACTCAAACAACCACATTAAAAAATGTGATCTATTTTTCAATCCTATATAGTTACTTGAACATGAAATATGAACAATACCCCAGGCCTCTTTCCCTAAAGATTTGAATGTATGTAATGTCATAATCATTATCCTGGTCTTTTTGTTCTTGGCTAAATATCAAAATTTCCTTGATAAGATGCCAATCTTTGATGTAGCGTCTCTAAGAAAAGTCCTGTCTGACCAGTTTTCATGGACATGACCTGCAGCTGAGATTTGGCAATCTCCTATTTTCAGATCTGGAAGAATGGCCGAGTCAGATGGCCCATGCAAGGGAGTTCTCCACTTTGAACTTTCGTCAGCAGTGGTTAAATGAATTGAGTCTTTGGTTGTCTTCTATGGAGATGGGAGTAGAAAACAAGGCCCCTGGTCACACACACACACACACACACACACACACACACACACACACACACACACACACACACACACACACACACACACACACACACACACACACACACACGGATTCCAGAGACTGCATGCAGCCAGGAGATGCTACTGTAAATGTGCATCCCTTCATCTGTCCAAGAAGACACAAATGCACTCCATAGTTTCTGGAAGACAGTTGCCATAGATCAGAATAACTGAATTTACTGTCTCAGATCTGATTGGCTATAATTACATGGACCCGGCCATGTATCCATTAGAGGAGAAAAGAAAAATCCAAGATAAGTGTTTTTGAATGTTTCCTTTCAATGATGCCTCTAATAACCTCCATTTCTTGGACGTTACATCCTAGGATAGATGGGCATTGTGTTGTAGCTTTTACATTTTCTGATAGAAGTAATTAAAAACAAAATCTTAGAAAGATTCAGAATTTTAAAATGGATAATGTAAATGAGACTCATTTGGGAGAATGAAATATCTGTATCTAAGCACTGAGGAAGAACGTTCTTGCTTCCAGTATGCTATTTGACACAAGTTCTCTCAAGGGATAGCACAGTGTTGTTTCTACTCACAGGGCTTCTCTTCAATTGACCCCATTCTTGGTGTTACTTATCTGGCATGTGGCTGAGAGCAATTTGGATTTGATATAGGACTTGATCCATGGTTTTTTTCATATATATGTGCATGAGGCTCTTCCATATCATCTCTTAGACTCTACAAAAAAAATACACAATGAAAGGGTTCATTTTAAAAATGCATTCTAAAGCCAGAAAGTGGTTGCCAGTAGTTTTCATGGAAAGCCACTTTCAATGCCCGTGTGCTAGAACTAACTTGCAACTCAGTGGCAGAGAGAAGTGAGAGCCCTCAGTCTGGCAGAGTTAACTTTCTATTGTGATCTAAAGGTAAAAGAAAACGAACAAAAAGAAATGATCAGGATTAAACTATAGAATGTTTTTAAAAAATAACTTTGACCTGTCATGTATTAAATGTTTTCTATTATAAATGAAAACCATCAATGTTGAAACAAATAAAACAATGACCATAGGAAGCTTAGAGACCTCACTGTCCATATCCACCTTTGGGATAACACTAACGCATCTTTGTTCCCAGCTTAGAGCACATAAAACGGTCCAAGTTACTGGAGATGATCGAATTTCACCAGAAATGGTTTCACCCTACAGTCTTCACTCCCCACTGTCATAAAAAGTTCCAGGAATTATGGGATGGCCCACTGTTCAGGGAGTGAGCAAGGGCAGGTGCCAACAACTTCCCGTGTACAGTATGTGAAGATGTTCATCATGGACAGCCATAACATTTCTTAGTGTGAGCAGATGGGTGGTGCTGATTAACATAACTAGCATGACTGTGTTTTAGGCACTATACATTGCAAACAGCAGATGACTGAAGCTTAGAATTGGGACTATAAAAAGTGGGTGGGGCCATTGGTGGGACACAGCAGGAGAAAGCAGTACCCCTCCTGCCTTCCTCTGTGTGACATTTCAGTGCAGCCACAAGTACAGACTTATTGAAGTTCTCAGTTCAAACTCATGGGAGGTGCAAAGTGATTTGGAAAAGTCTGTTATTGAACCTATATTAAATGTGTGATGAGAAGAATCCTGAAAAGTGGCTCTTTCTCAGAATATGTGCCCAGCGTCTAGAAGCATCTTACACATAACTGCTTCCATAGATAGGTATATTTCCCTTCAGTGTTTTCCAACTTATACAGTATTCATTGGATAGTATCTGACAGTCTAAAGCTTCATCCCAATGCCCTACCCTCTTTCTTTCCTTTCTTATTTCTCACTTCTTCCCAAGACAGGTTCCTGCTTCACAGCCTAGGTTAACCTCCAGCTCACAATGTAACCCCAGCTGGCCTTGAACTTATGATCCTCCTGCTTCAGCCTAAGGGCTGCATTTGTGGGTGTTATCATCACACACACATACACACACCTGGAAGAAGAAAAAAAAACTTTGTTGGTACAATACAAACACAATGCCACTCCTTCATTTGTCTAAACCACCCAGTGTTAACCAGGGCGATCCTGTATGTTTCAACATCAACACAGACATATTTACAATGATCAAAGGACACTTTATCATTTCTGATTTTAAAAGAATATTAGCATTAATTCTGTCTCATAGAGAAGTTGTCTGCTCCTCTCCATGAGCGGCTGCTGCCATCCAGAGCTGCAAGGAATAGAGTTTGTTTCTCACGGCACAATCATGCTCATGAAATCTAAGATTTGCTTAAAATCGCTCTAATCACATTAGGCTTTCAGAAATATATGCAATTCCTCTGTAGACAATGCATGTCTCTTTTGTGATTTCAGAGAAGTAGAACAGAAGCCCTTTTGGAGAGATGGGGCACATTTTTTTTCTCCACATTGTCACATGCACCATAACAGAAGTATTTAGTAGCCAAAAATATCTTTCAGGAAAAGAGTGTTTAAAGGCTGTCTATGAGTTCCTTCTTCCCACCTCGTGATCTGATTTTTAAAAGGAACTGAGTCTCAAAAGCAGGCTGTGATATTCCATTTCCTTTCAAACCTCTTGAAAGAAACTTCTGCTGTTTTGCTTCAAACATGGAAATGTTTTATTTAATTGGCATTTTCGACTAATGTTGGGAAATTTTCCATGAACACAAAGTTACTAAATGCCAAATGGAAACACAAAGAGATGTGGTAGTATAGGCTGAGGAAGAGGCAGGAAGAGAAAGGGGAGAAATAAAGGCAGCAGTAATTTCCCAAGAATTTGTTTTGAACTGAACAGTCACATACATGGAATAGCAGCCGTGAGCTGGGTAACCTAAGCACATTAAAACTGTTTTAACTAACGCATATCAGAGAGAAGGCAGAGATGCTACATTCGCTCGACTTTGGAAATACGATTTCTCAAACAGGTCAGAGCAGAAGACTCTGGGATTTTCTCTGTTTCAAAGAGAGCAGAAGCAGCACAACACCTCACAATGCTTGACTCCAGTGTCTGATGCTCTCCATGTCCTGGCTCCCTCGGGAGATGGTCACCTAGTCTGCAGAGATACTTTGTGGATCTGGTACAGTGGCAATATCACCGTTTGGTGTGGCAGTCAAATAACCAGGTCTCAAATTCAGTGCCTATCTCTTCCAGGCTGCAGGTGCCTAGATAGCTTCAGTCAGGCTGCTAAGGTCCTTGGGAAAGCTCAGTGCAGGTGGCCAGTTCTCAGTATACCTTCCAAAGATCTGCAGGTGAGCCCCTGGATCGGGCTGGATCTTGAGTGACACTATAATTCTCATGGTCCTCACACAAGAATATACCATTTGCACTAGGTTTCCTTTCTAGAGCCCAGGGCTCAGATGTAGTGTTGGATTGTGTTCTTTCTGTAAGAACAGCACATGGTTTTTCCTTTGCTGTGGGTAAAACTTCATTCATACTTAAATAAATGAGTGGACTTTATCCTCGTAGGATTCTACCCGACACTTTCAAAAGAGAGAAGGTCCTGTTGGAAGCAAATGTGGCCCAAACGGCTCACAAGTGTTGGTGAAGCCTGGGTCCTCCTCTGCCTATTTTCTAAGACGTGTGGGTTGTTATTTACTTGCTTACTTTCTAACTGAGGAATATGTTGCTTGTCATTATGGCTCGTCTTTTGTTGTGTGCAGGGTCTTTCATTTCTGCCTGAAACATGTGTCATTACACAGATGCATTCACCTTAGAAATAACGCCCACCATCTCCCCGTCTCCCTTCTGCCCTAGATGGGTTTCCTTGTGTGATGCCCTGTCAGCACTTCCTACTGAGACAGGCCTCACTTCTTGGTTGGCCATTACACTGTGCCATGTCTATTAAAGACTTGCTGTGCTCTATCATTTTAAATATAGAACCCGTTAGCACTTAATGTCCAGTGTCCATCCTACCAACCTAAGAAACCCAACCAGCCGGGCTCTTGTTCTCCGGAACCTCTGAAGGTAGCAAACCTGATTTGCATTCCTGCCCCTGCCGAGGCAGGGGTCCATACTGGAAAAACCAGAAAACAACAAGGCCTCTTGGTACTCTCTTTAGTTATGATACAGTTTGTTCCCTCCTGCCCCCAGGCTCACCCCTCCTCACTCAGTGGGGAGCTGCTACTGATCGGGCTGTATTAACTCACAACTCATTTGCTCTATGGAAATTCTGGGCTTTTATTTCTCAAGGGAATAGAGAAATTCAACAGGCCTCCCACCCAGCTGGTTCTTTCCATGCAAGCTACTGAATCTATACAAATTAGATTCAAGCAACGTGTTATTTTAGGGATTTATAATCGCAGAGCTGCAGACAGTAACCTGACAAGTGTTCTCAGAGTCCCCTTTGCCTGTGACTCAGTCACTCAACTTAGACATGAATTGGGGCAAAATAAGAAAATCCTGAGGTAACCTGAAGAACTGCTGTTGGTGGCTTTAGATTTTGGGTTTTGTTCATTGTTGGGAGAGGTTTTGTTTGGTTTTTGTTCTTTATGTTTTTTTGAGATAGGGTCTCACTCTGCATTCCAGGTTATCCTGACACTCAGTCAGTATTCTAGGTTAACCTTGAACTCTTGGCGATCCTTCTGCCTCAGCTTCCTGAATGCCAGGGTTATGGGCAAGAGCTACCCTACCAGGTTGTTTTTGACTGTTTTTATAAACTTTATCCATTTATTGAAGGAAGCAAAGGGAAATGACACTAATCCCAATGATGTATACCTACACACCTTTATAATGGATGCCTTCTTTCCAAACAAATATTTTAAATAATCTATAAACCAAATTATACAAAACAATTCCCAGTAGTGGATGCTTTCTCTCCTATAATGCACAACACAACAATTCCTGTAAAATCTAGGCACTGGGACCACCCATTGTGGTGATCTGTAGGAAAAGACAGCAGGGGTGTGCTTATAAAAACTAGGGTATCTTTTAGAGTGCTGATTTCCTAATGGTAAGACTGAAGCTTTCAGTACACAATTGAGAGATCAATTAGGTTACTGTTTTCTTATTGATTCTGAAGCTAGAGGAAACAGCCTGCTGGCTATTCTCTGACTAGCCTGGCTTCTCAGAGACAGCTGGAAGCCAGCAACCGCAGACACCATGAAGAAAAGAGCTACCTACAGAACTGAAGGAGAGCAAAGAGGAATCCAGTGAGTGGGAACTGCCAGAGAATGGCAAGGCTATTTCTGACATAAATTTTAAACCAGAAGCATTCTTTCTGGTTTGCATTTGCTTGGTATTCAGACATCTCTATAGAGAAAATTAGGAAAGCAGTATGAGATTGGCTCTATATACAAAAGTCAGTTTGACTCTGTCATGGTAGAAGAGCCTAGGAGCTTACAGCTGGTTCTGTCTTTTATAATACTTTATAAATACTTTAAAGTGTAACAACTTCATGTCAACATCATATGATGTTGGAGATTCCTGGACACAGAAATACCATTTGAATTTTAGTACACAGTTTGAGAAAATCATTCACAAAAACTGATCAGAACTGAATTAGAGATGTTAATATGTATATATGTATACACACATATCCCTATTATGTGGCAATTATATAGGGATCATAATGTTATCAATGCCATTATATGGAACTCTATATGCCTTTAGGAACATATCTACCAATACAAAAGAAATATATAAACAGGTAGATAATGATATTTTAATTTAATTAGAATCAAAAATGAAATGGCAATTTCCACTTGGTGATACATTCCCTGAGCTTTTCACCTAATTAATAGTTACAATTTGAAATGTGAAGTGGTCTTGTTTTCATCTCATTATGTTACATGGAATATAAGTAAATAAGTTTGCAAATGGAGCTTTCTAAAAATATACTGAACAATAGCTATCCAATGTAACAAATAAATAAGTTTCCTTTTTTTAAGGAAAAGCGTAAGTCTAAACATCAGGTGTGTTGCTTGTCATTGAATTTTTTATAATACCAATGATGCATTCTTGATATTCAAAGACAATTTCTGCTAGAAAAAAAAAAAGACGTACTTCATAGTTTTAATTACATTTGACATTCTGGTAACCAATGACAGTGTTTAAAAATAACTCATAATGCTTCAGCGGAGAAAAAAATCAAAATATAGTAATGAATATGGTTAGATGCTCACGTCATTAAGTTTAAATATTTTAAGTAGAGCATTGCCTGGGAGCTGCATTTCTCTCCAGCTGCAGAAGTGGAGGCAGAAAAGTGTCCTTTGGACCATAGACCTGAGTCTACTCTAAGCAGAGCATCCATTGAGCCTCCCACTCATGCATCTCTTCCTTGCATTCTGAGGTACAAGAGACTGGAACTGACCCCTTTCCTCAAAGTTCAAGGGTGAAGTGAATCTGGAATCCTGCTGCTCAGCATATAAGGTCAGCTTCTATGACAATGGAACATTTTAAGTTATGGAGAAATGCCAGCAAGTAGCACACAAAATAATTTAAAAAAAAAAGGAAGAAGTGTGACATAGTTCATGCTTTGCAGATTTTTGTATCCGTGTAAATGAAACCATAATCATATCTTCCAAAACTGTGTGTGAAATTCATGGGTATAGCAATGAACACAGAATGCTGTCTAGCTGAATTGTTTTTAACAGCCTCCCTAACACACACACACACACACACACACACACACACACACACACACACACTCCACACATACTTGCCTTTCAAAAGTATTTCCTGGGAATCTGTGCCCTCTTTGCCCCTGCCAGAGATGTACACACATGGTTGGTTGTAATGATTCACAGAGGAATGGTCAAAAGCATACAGCATTCTTTTCTGAGTGTCCTTCCTTTAATGTTTGGGGTTTTTTGTTTACACTAGTGTGTTGGCCCTACAATAATGTTATTATTACAAAAATAAACACCCTCACTTGCAGAAAAGACTAAGCTATCATTCTTTACTTGGTACACATTTCCAGGTAGGTAAAGATAGCCAAATGTAGCTTTTGCAAAACTGATCCTACACAGATGACTCCTACACAGATCAAAGGATTGACTAGTATATCAAGCATTAAGAACACTGCTGAATTTTTTTTTGCAGCATTCCTATTAGTCAATAGGAATGGAAGTTGTATGTAAAAAAACAATTTGTAAACTCTTGCACTGTGTTACTATTGATGTTCCAGAATCTATAAACATTTGGGGCTGTATTGTGATTTTTCTTGCATGTAATGTATGATTATCTATGACTAATAAAGAAATCCTACTAGTAAAGCAAATATAATTTTGTTCTTTTTATTCTCACACAATAACCAATCTGTTTGAAGTTATTAGTCTCATGAGGACTTGAGTTCAATCTCTAGCACCCATGTTAAAAATAAATAAATAAAAGCCGAGTATGATGGCATGCACTTGCAATCCCAGAGGCAGGAAGGTGAAGACATGCAGATCCCACAGATCACTAGCCAGCCATCCTACCCTAATCCATGAGCTCTAGGTCCTAGTAAGAGACCATGTCTCAAAAAATAAGGCAGATAGCACCTGAGGAATTATAACCAAGTTGACTTCTGGTCTCCACATGTATGCATATCTACATATAAACATGTACCCACATACAAGCAAACATTCATACACACACACACACACACACACTAATATATTATATATTTTCCAGATAAATATTGTAAAGTAGGCTTAAGCTAAAGGATTATACTAGTAGTATATTAATTAATTAAATAAATAAAATTTTTTTAAAACAATATTAACTTTGGTACTCAATAAGTAATTCAATGGGAATGAAAGAAGTAGGCCTTTTGTATTCACAATTTCTAATTTTAGAACCAAAGTAGCCCCAAACCTCAACAAGTATAGCTTTATTAGCTGAAATTGTCAATCAAGCCAAACAGCAAAATGGCAACAAAGTTTCTCTGCTGTAAACTATACAGTTGAAAATATGAATTGCTGAAGTCATTTCTAACATACTTTTCAAAAATAAGCTACTATCAATCCACATTAAGCAATGAAATTCTTTGTAGGAAATAAGGGTTTCAATAGGTAAGGTAAGGAACACATTTAGTGGCTAGGTATTATTTGGAGTGGGAAGATATCTCACCACGCTTGGACATTTAGTGAGAAAAAGCTACTTCAATATCTGGATAGCTTCATATTTTTTACTTACAGAGACTGTTCGATGTTACTGTGTGAATTCTATAGACCACAACCAGATGTAACTTCCTGACATAGGCTTTCATTACTTTTCTACTGCCCAAACCTTTAATGATGTTCCATTCCCTCACAGCTAATGCCCAGTTCTGTCCCATGACCTCCAACAGCCTTCATACTTACAGAAAATATACCACAATAGACATCTAGGCTGTTCCCAGTCTTAGTACCATAAGCAATCCCCAGATGGACACATCTGGTTCACATGAGACAACCGTTTCCCTGAGTATTGTCATGTCTGTAGTGTGATAAGGCAGTGAGACAGGCTGTAGGAGACCGAAAACAATACTCTAAGACAAGGTGTGAAGTAAGGAAAACTTACTAACAAGGAAAATCCATGAGGCACATGCATGGGCTGACAGTACTGCTATACAGAAGGTCCATGAAGACGGTATGTGGCCAATGGCACACGTCGGAAAGTTCACCAGTGGTGACTGGCTGGACAAAAAAGCACCTGTCCTCCCCACAGTGCTCAGTCCTGGACTGTTTACTATAGAGGAAGGAGTTTTATAAGCCAGACCGCCTAAAGAGAGCATCATCACCAGCTTCCAAAGAGCCAATGACCAAGCATAGGTGCAGGAAAGCTTATTGCCTTTGCAGACCATGACAATGCCTTGATTTCTGGTATTTATGGTGAGTGGGTTGGCTTCATCTGGATATTCCAGTCTTGGCATGCTCTCATAGTCTTTTACTTGGCAAGAACCTTGGGAATGGAGGAGAGCATTTCAGAGACATAGCATTGGATGCCCTACTTACCCCAGAGATCACAGGTGTATATCTCAATACAGAACAATTTGGTGTATAATTCCCAATGGTTCTCCAAAGTGATTTCTCTAATTTCCCTTTCTTCCTGCAATCTGGTAGAGTCCTGGTGCTCTCTATTCAAGTCAGCGTTTGATATAGCCAGACTTTTTTTTTTTTTAGCAGTTTTAGCCTTTGATGATATGTAATGATATTTTACACAATAAAGAAATTATGATAAGCATCTTATCATTTCCTTAAAAACATTTGGATACTTCCTTTTCACACTATGCCTATATAAATATTTTATCTATTCTTTATTAGGTTGTGTATTATGCTCAGTTGGCTTATAGTTCTTTATATTTTCTGAATACAAATCCTTCACTGGAGATACATACAAATACACATGTGTATATATAACTGTGTGCATGTGTGGATGTAGAATAGGGATACATCACTCAATTCTTCTCAGAAACATACTGCAAATGTAGAGTTATGTTGTTACCCAGAAGCTAGGAATGAGCTACTCTTTCCAAAAGCCTAAAGCAGAGTTGTTTCATCCAAAGGACTGGAAAAGATCCTCATGGGGTAGACTCTCATTGTGAACATGGTGTCCCTTTCTAATGCACAAACATTCAATCCAAGTGTGTGAGTGTTATCCAGACAGAAAGAGTTCAGCTCTACAGGGTATGAATGATGCTGGCAGCAGATGCAATGTCCCTGAAAACTCACCCCCCCAGTCACTGGAAGCCTCCTACTCCCTCAAGGAGTAGCTGAGAGAGATAGCATCCTAGTACTTCAGCATTGAAAGTACTAAAGATATAACACACCCAGAGCCATACCAGGAACAATAAATTATATTCAGAACGGCAACATGTTAGAAGATATTAGCCATGACTCAGAAGCTCCCTCCCCAAACTGCTGACCCAGATAGCCAGAGTAATCAGGTCACCCTGCAGAAGCATCCTTCCAGAAACTGACCAGCTGAGGAGCTTATTTAAAAATTCATATGTGTTTTCAGAGTAGAGTCAAAGAGAAACACTATTCAAGAAGTGAAAATGAGAGGAGTAGCTAAGCCAGTTATCAAAAATAGGTGATAGGAGAGGCTTATTGAAATGAGAGTTCATGTAGGGAAGAGAAAGCTTCAGCCTTTATTTATCCAGCATTTTGAATGGGGTCATCGGACTCCCAGGGGCAGGCTGTTGGTCAACCAAATCCTAGATCATTTCTCATGTCTTTATAAAACTTTTTTTACTGTTTCCTTTTTCATTACATACAAGTAATTGGAGATATATTCTGCAAATACAAAATAAGTTAGAATAATAGGATATATATGAGAGAAATAGTTTCCCTTCTACTAGTAAGGCTGTGTACCCATGCCTGAAAATACTGATAGGTTTAATCTCTGTCTACAAACAGAGCAATGTTAGCTGTTATTACTTCCATCTTCTCCCCAGTGACAGAATCCATGGCCAGAGCTGAACAATCTCAGTTCTGACATCTCTGGTCTACTTGAGACTGAGGTCCTAAAGTATAGACCTTTCCCAACCCTTGCAGAGACCTGGAGTCCCCAAAGAATGAAGTCAGTAGCTGGGGACACCATCCAAAATTTCTCTAATGGAGTGTGGCATTTATAGCTGTTTCTTATTGAAAAGAAGTGAATATTTTCTAAGAGAAAACTCAAAGCAAGTGTACCAACACTTCAAGACAGAGAAAGAAAATTAAAGGAAGGTGATATTTAATATTCTCTAAAGCAGTGTTTGGTGACTCATACCTGTAATCTCATTACTCAAGAGGCTGAGGCAAAAGCATCGCCATGAGTTTAAGGTCGTATGTAGGTCTCTATAGGTAGTTCCAGGTCAGCCTGAAAGACTGAGACCCTGACTTGGAACAATAATAAAAATGCCTCGCTGAAGCACCATTGTAGACCACAAACACTTGCTTAGAGCTGACTATCCTCATTATTTTGGCATGCATAATGAAGGACAGGGGAAACATTCTCTTTTGAGTGTTTGAGACCAATGAGAACAGATTTCAGCTGCCACAAAAAGCCTGAGTCACTATCCTCAGAGTAGGTGGACTGGTTGGTACCATGGGAACATCTGGGTGGGTTTGGTGGGTTCCAGTTGATAAAAGCATGAGAAGCCACATCCCAGAGAAAACATGCATCCTCTGACCTGTGTCACACCTGCCACAAGTCCTATCCTCCTCAGCTATCGATCTTCTATCCCTCCCATTACTACCCAATCACAGCTCCTTTGTAGAGTTCAATTTTAAATATTTAATATAGAGAATCCTTCTGCTAATGTAGAAGGAGAGAAGAGAAACCCCTATGGGTTAGGACACTGGGATGTCCTAACTCTTAATAAAACAAAGCCAACAGATTTCTGCTAAGTAATCAGGAAAGAGATGCCAGCTATAACCAAGCAATGCAGCAGGCTGAGCTTGCCCACTTCTCACACATTCCTTCTGCAGAATGCTTAGGTGTCCTCACTGTCCAGTGAAACCTTCAGCCCTATGTCTGCCCTCCCTTCCCACTGGCCCAGCGTCCCCATGGACATAGTCTGAAATTTGCTTGCAAAAAAAATATGTACAGAGGACACCATCCAAAACTTCCCTAATGGAGCCTGGCATTTATAGCTGTTTCTTATTGAAAAGAAGTGAATGTTTTCTAAGAGAAAACTCAAAGCAAGTGTACCAACACTTCAAGACAGAGAAAGAGAATTAAAAGAATGTGATATTTAATATTCTCTAAAGCAATGAATATAAACATGCTGGGACAGAGGTAGCATCTGAGGCTGCCTTCTATACTGCATCATAAACTGCAGATGAGGCTATTGATTAGAAGTAACGCCAACATGTTGCTTGTGATAGAAGGAGAGAAGAGGGAGCCAAGCCAAAAAGTAGCTAGCTATCCACCTCTGCTGGTCAAAAGAAAACTCCCCTATTACCACTTGAGAATACAAAGTACCTTTGCAGCACACTTAATAGCCCACTTCATAATAGTACTAATCTTGTAAGCGTGTGTCAATTGTGAGCCATTTGTAGTCTATCCCTAAATTCTTTATGGTTATTATTTCACCCAATTGCCATAAAACTTTGTTGGATGACACTACTAGAATCCTATTCTACAGACAAAGAAATCAAGGCTCAGATGGATAGCACTTCCAATAAAATCATTTCCCAAGCATATGCATGCTATATGACAGTATTTCAAGAGAGATGTGAAAAAAAAATGTCTACTCATTCCCAGAACCAACAACAGACCAAAGTAAGGGTGCTACCAAGGTCCAACTTAGTGAATGGATAAGTTTTATTGGGGTTTCTTACAAGGATATGCATGAGGGATTTCAGGAGCAGGAATGACTCAAAGACAGCTTGCATCACCAAGGCCCACCCCAGCATGAGTGACAACTCACAACAGCTGTGAACATGGAGCCTGCTGCACAGCTGCAGGCAGCTCATCAGGTTGGAGATTGTATTTTCAGGCAGCTGAGTTGTACGTTGTCTGAGTCTCTTCCAAGCAGCTAGCTTGGCTGATCCTGCCTGAGAGTGTCTCTCAGCAGTCCTTGCAGTTTACATAAACTTGGAGGAGAGTCTCCGTAAATCTGGTCAGTTTCAAGGACTCTCTGGAACTTCGGGCTGTTCACTTCCAGAGATCAATGAGCTTCCATGCAAAGTTGGGATGTTTCACCTCCGTTTAGAGCAACCTAAGTCTTAATGACTTTCCTTTTGTGATAGAATGTTTTGTCTGTGTGGAAATGGCTACCCAACAATGGGTGGCATGTCACCACAATATAAACAGCAGTACATAATTGGAGAAATAAACCTCGATGCCAGTTGATGGTATGGTATACAATCATAAGGGTAAGTTTTATTTCTTGTTTCTCTGATTATGCTTGTTGTCTACTTATACCTAATACAAGATCAACAAAGGATTTTTCTTAATGATTGATGGTTGCCTTTATTTTCTTCTGCTTCAGAGAAATAAATAAGGCACCAGAATTGTCCCTGACATCCCCAAAGTGTGAAAAATATCACACCTCTATAAACACCTTTTTGTTTTTTGAATTGAGTTTTGTAATAGTAATACACTAAGCTCTTCTGATGATAATTTCATTCACAAACTAAAAATATTTATTATTTGGACACAATACATTAAACACCAATGTATTAGCAGATATTCTATACTGGCAGCCACACTGGCAGTTACTGAAAATTCAAAATCAAGATCTGAACATTTTCCAATTTTTCTCCAAGTTAATATTACAGATTGGCATGAAAATGGTCTTTAATGTAAGACAGGAACATGACATAGATCTATTCAAGTTCAATATACACATGTATACATAGTATATATATATATATACATATATATGTGTGTGTGTGTGTGTTACATATATGTGTATGTACAATAAATATAATCCTTTATGAACATGAGATGTCAAAGAATAATAATGGGCCAAAGTTAATATGGAAAAACTCACAAGTAAAGTAAGTGAGTGAAAGTGGAGATCATCGGAGAGGAATGAGGACAAAGAGGAAGAGAGTCTTACCTGAGTTGGAAACAAGAGAAGTCAAAGATACAAAACTCAAACTGAGACCCAACACTCTAATGGGGGAGGCTCCGTACATTCACAATCAATGTTCAGTATTCATTCACTTCCACTAGATATATAATGATAAGCATGAAAAACAGAATTTTAAAATTGCCGTGATCTTCTCCCTCAGAACCCAACATAAAACCACAAACATGAAGCAACCATCAACAAGAGTTAAAATTCTGCGCCTTATACTCACACTGACCTGGTGTGGTGGTTTGAATGATAGTGGCCCCCATAGGTTCATATGTTTGAATGCTTGGTCTCCAGTTGGTAGAACTATTTGGAAAGGATTAGAAGGTGTGGCCTTGCTGGAGGAAGTATGTCGCTGGAAGTGGACATTGAGGTTTAAAAATACTCATTTTTAAGTTTTTTTTAGTCAGTTTTGAGCTGTTTAGAGTCAGTCCTTTCTGCCTTCTATTTGTGGGTCAAGATGTGAGCTCTCAGCTGTGCGTGCTTGCTCAACCATCATGGACTCTGACCCTCTGGAAATGTAAGTCCAATTAAATGCTTTCTTTTATAAGTTGCTTTGGTCATGTTATTTTGTCTCAGCAATAGAAAAGTAACCAAGACAGAAGTCAGTAACGGGAGTGGGGTATTGTTGTGACAGGTCTGACCGGGTGGTGTTGTGGGAAAACGTAGAAGACCTCAGGACTATGGACTAGGAAAGCAGTTGAATACTGTAAGTAGAACTTAATGGGCCATTCTAAGTAGTGCTAGGAACTATACAGACTGTGAAAGCCCAGCTCAAGAGATTGCAGAAGGAAGCAATATTAGCAACTGAGATAGAGACTATTCTTGTGATATTCTGGCAAAAAAAAAAAAATGTGGTTGCTTTCTGCCCTTGTCTTAAGAATTTTCCTGAAGCTAAATGTAAAAGTAATGGAAGAATTTATTTAGTGGAGGAGACTTCAAGACAACCTAAAATTGACTCTATCTATCGCATGGTTATTAGTAACTATTCTTATCATGTCTACAGTGAAACAGAACAAGTGGAGAAAAAAAAAGAAATACAAAATGTACATTTTTAAGAGATAAAAAGCACCAGGAAACTTAATGTTGGAGGCAAGGTTTGCGCTGAAAGAGTATAAGGGGGCCAAGGGGCAACCTAATCTATATTGGGATAAAGGGAAGGGTGCCTTCAGGGCAAGAACCTACCCAGTTAAGCTTCCAATTTGTGAAAATCAAAGACCTGCTGAACTTTCTACTCTCAAAAAGCAACAACAAATCAAAGCTGCTACAAATGTGATTCAAGGGTGCCAGGGTTCACTCAAGTTGCTAGTCAAACTTGGCAGCATCATCCAAGTGGTTCAGGCTTTAGTCATAAAGGATATCCATGCAAAGAGGCTGTACAATCTTCCTCTGTGGTTAAGGAAAGCCGCAAGACAAGGAGTGTGGCAGGGGAATCTCTGCATGAAGACCCTGAGAAGCCATTGAATGAAGCTATAAAAATGAAACCTGGATTGTGTTGGAGGACCCAAGGTGTTAGATGTCCCAGAACTATGGGATATATACCAAAGAGAACTGCACACAGGGAGTGGAACTAGCCCAAGAGATAGAAGTACATTGCAGTTAGCAAAACTGGAAAGACAGGGCCATCTAATCCCTCTGACACTAGTGCTGGTGGCCATGTCAGAGGAGCAGGAGGTAGCAATTGAAGTTCAGGTATCAGTCCACCAGGAGGAAAATCACTGATGGGTGAATCTCAGATAGGCAAGGCCCCAAGACCACAGACTTCAGAGTATCTTTTGCTTCAGCTGTGCCTTTACATATTTACCAATGCCATCTTTCTCTAGTATCTGGCATGGGGTGATTGAGAATGGGGAGATCCCCACTGTCTGCAATGTAGTCTGTTTATCTCATGGATAAATGTCTTCCTGGGCATTTTTTACCTGTGGATTATTATGAAGATGATTTCTTCCTAAGATGCACTGTCTAATTGATAATAATAATGTTAGTTTAAATAGAGTTTTGATGATTAAGAACACATGAGATTCTATTGAGGAGCCATATAGACTATGACTTAGGTTAATGATTAAGAAAAACAATTGAGTCCCAGTAGCCCAGCTAGTTTAAATTCTAATCTTAATGTTAGGAGATGTGTTCCCAGGTTTCAGAGTGCATGATAACTGAAACAAAGCTTTGAAAATAACTTAAAGTTAGACTAAGATGTTTTTGTTAAATAGCTTTGAAGTAAAAAAAAAATCCAAGACTAAAATCTAAAGTTTTAGAAAAGCACATAGTTGAGTGAGGAACTCATCAAGGTCAGGGAACAAATACAAAGCAGCCCAATTAACGTTAGCTGACATACCTTTCTTGTTAGGATTGGTTGATGACCAAAGGTGATGATTAATTTCTTATAAAAATTTCTGTCCTTAATCTCCTGATATAAAAAAATTATTGAGTTGGGTATGCACCCTAAAGATTTGAAGTAGAGCTGACTGATTGTTTTTCATATATAAAAGTTTAAGTTCTTGATTCCTTTAAAATTCTTCATAAGATTATCTTTCAAGATAAGTAATAAAGTGATTGGTCCTTTCTTTGTAACCACAAAATGCAGCCTGCCAGTGAAAGAATACCTTCCTTGCCTATGCTGTTAATCTATAACAAGTTGCTTGGATATGAATGTGCATGGGTTCTTGGGATAATTTGTTTTTCACCTGTAATACATAAAATGTTTAGTCATGTTAAGAGATATGGAAAACATGCTATTTTTTACTTGTATTCATTGTAAATCATTCACTTGAAAAATAGTATGTAACCACATTGTAATTTTTATATTTCCTGAAAGATTTCATTGGGGTATATAAGCTGTAAGAGAAAGAATAAAGATAGAGTTAGAAGGAAGGAGAAGGAAAACATCAAGAATGAGAGAATGAAATCACCAGGAAAATAAAGAGAATGCATAAGAAGAATAAAGAAAAGATCTGAAGGAAACCATCAAGGGAGTGTGTAAGTATCTTTCCCCTTAACCCCTCAGATTAAAAAACCATCTAGTATACTGATTCCATGGATTCCCTTTGAGCCCTGTGCTATTGGAGGCTGGCCCCCAGGCAGCAAAACACTAGACATGGAACTACAGGATTTAGAGTTTTCCCTGCTGAGTTTCAGTCTTGCTTTGGTCCAATATTTCCTCACTATGCCCCAATTTCTCCATTTAAGAATGATAATGGGTATTCTGTGCCAGTGTATGTTGGAACTACGCAATTGCTTTTTGATTTTACAGGCAATAACAATTAAAAGATTGTTTTGAGTCTCAGAAGAGACTTTGAACTTTGACCTTAGCTTGGTGTTGAGACTGTATAAAAGAATATGGGGATGTTTGCAGTTGGACTAAATGAATTTTGCATTCTAATATAATCACAGGTCTATGGAGGCCAGGGAGTAGAATGTAGAGGTTTAGATGAAAATGGGTCCCACAGGTCATATGTTTGAACACTTGGTCCCTAGTTGGTGAAACTGGGAAGAATTAGGATGTGTGGCCTTGCAGGAAGAAGCATGTCTCTCTGGGCAGGTTTTAAGGTTTCAAAAGACTCATGCCATTTTTGTTAGTCCTTTCTGCCTCCTGTTTGTGGAACAAGTCATGAGCTCTCAGCTGTTCCTGCTGCCATACCTTTGCTCAGCCATCATGGATTCTAACCCTCTAAAACTGTAAGTGCGATTAAATGTTTTCTTTTATAAGTTGTCTTGGTCATGGTGTATTATCACAGAAATAGAAAAGTAACTAAGACACTTGGAGCAGCCACTTAGCTTTTTTACCTGCCAGCATACTTTTAACCTTTGAGGGCAGATCTCTACTATTGTAAAAACACTAACAATCAACATGTGGATTGAATCAAGCACTACTGTTAAATCTTTCAGCCAAAAAGAACTTACAGGGATTTTGATGGTGATATTGAAGAAGGTCTTTGTACTGAACTGATTCTCATCCCAGCTGCCCATTAAACCCACCTAATTACTTGAAAATACAAAGTGCTATTGCCTATGTCCCGCTCTAGATTAATACTATAATTTAAGCATCTGGAGCTAGGACTTTACCATCAATGCTGTTAGATGATCCCCTTGTACCCTCTAGTTTGAGTGTGGAAGACTAAGTAACTTCAAGGGGAGGGGAGCAATCACAGTGGGCCTCCCAGAACTGGTGATTCCAGCCTCTTATTGCTAGCATGTGACTCCAACAAAAAACAATGGGAAGAATGTCAGATATTTAGCAGACATTGACGAGGTCCCAAGGAGAACTGCATTTTTCCTTTCTGGAAATGTGAAAATGGTTCCCCTCTGTGCTGCATCTCCAACTCTGAATTCTTTCCTTAAAAATCTCTTGCCTTTTAAACTTTCTTTCAACCTGAAACACACTGATACCCAGAAAATTCACAGCCATGTCACAGGGACTGAATAATCAATATCAGTGGCCTGGTGTCTTGGCCACACTCTTGTTCTCACTCAAGTGATCAGCATGCCAGAAAACCCTCTGATGTATGGGCCCTGAGGGTACCATATCAAGTCCACAATTATCCTTAAGGTAAAAAAAAGGCATTGCTATGGCTGCTACTTATGCAGCCATAAGTCCATCATAGCTAATATATTTTCAGAGAAGCTATCACAGAGTGAAGGACACTTAAGGACTCTGGCAAGTGTGAGTAGCCACTCCAATCAACCCCTAGCATTCATCCAACTTCCTAGAAATTTTATCAAATGCTTTTCACCTCTTTATTGTAATATGTAAGGAAAGATATAATGCACAGGACTCCCCAAAGTTCCCAGTGAGGTGTCATTGACAGAAATCCCACTTGAATTAATCTAACCCCACAACAGTTGAGGAGGCAAGTGAGTGTGCAGACTCCAGCAAGACATCCCCTGATTTAGACATAAAACCAGCTCGGAGAGCCTGCAACATCAAGATGCAAGACACTTTGGGGCTGTGAGTCAGTTTTCTTCTCCAGGCAATTAGCAATTACCAGCATTTATTCAGTGAATGGGAGTCAGGCAAACAGACAGACGCTGACAGTCTGTCATTATCGCACAAAAGAACTGCAGCTTTTATCCTCTCAGAGGAAGGAAGATTTTAAGAACTCCTCAACTTTCAGGCTCACACACTTTCCAGACCTATGATTTATTTCATCATCAACCTTAAAAATAATAGAAAGTTCAGCCATCTCTATTTGAGAAACTGCTCGCAGGTGCACCTCCCAAGACTCCCGTGGAGCTCAGAGAAAGTGTTGACAGAGAACACAGAGGCACTGAGTCAACAGCCCACAGAGGGCGCCAGGCTGCATCACTCACATGGGCTCACTCCTAAGAAGGGCGCCTGTTCTAATTTCATTCCTGTTGCTGTGGTATATAATAAATGAATAAATCTTTTTTTGAAAAAAATACTCTGAGAAAAAGCAATTTAGAAGAGGAAGGGGTTGCAGTCCATCACTGGGGAAAAAAATCAAAGCAGGAACTTTGAACAGCTTGTCACACTATATCCACAAGCAAGAGAAAACAACTGATACATGCAGGTATACTTGCTTGCAAGCTGCCTTGCTTGCTGTGTTCTGCTTGATTGCTCCACCAATACAGTTCAGGACCCCTGACGAAGGAATGGTGCTGCCCACAGTGGATTGAATTGCCACACATTAATTAAATAATGCCCCACAGATATGCTCACAGGCCAACCCAATGTAGACAGTACTTCAGTGAGATACTCTTCACAAACGCTTCTAGCTAACCACCCCAGCACCCTTCCTACAAGCTTCCTTCCTTTACAATGCAGATTGCATTTCCCTGTGGCCAAATCAAAGGTGATAATTACTTGTCACATGCCAGTTATGAGCCAGTACAGGATACTCATAGAAGTCAAAATGAAAGGATCATCTACCTATGGACCCGGCTCTCTTCAGCCATAGGCTTTCAGTTTGACCAGAAACTGAGGAAGACAGCCAAAGGCAACTGGGAGTCTACTGGTTAGGTTACAATCCAGCACAGTCTAACTAACCTCAGTCAGATCTCTCTCCAATCCAGAACAGTCAGGTCTGTCCCCAACGTTGGTGGAAGCATAATTTAGAGAAAAACACTTCATCTGGGACTTAGTTCAGCTTCCTTGTTTGACAGAATCATAAAATCTACCTCACATGAAATAGAGACTGTGTACAGAAAGCACGCTCCCTTGCACATCACGATGCATGGTCAACACAGACAGGTATTAGAAGTTAAGAGCTGGGCCTACTCTTTGTCAGCCAGTAGTAAACTATCCTTACCATTAAGTCTTTGTGCTCTGTCCTTTAGTGTACTACAGGCCAGTCCTTTCTATTCATTCCCACCTGAATGACTGCCTTTTCGTGGGCCTCAGGGAGAGTGGAATTCCAGGCAACCCTGTGATCAGGCGTCTGTCCAGAGCACCACAGTTTTCCAAGTCTACTGATCCATTTTGCCTTCCCTCGCCCCTCCAGGACCAATTTTTCCATAAAGGATCCCATGCAAACTGTGGCATCTAAAATACTAAACTCCCCCTTCTTTGCGGCATGTTCGGGCACTTAAAACACAGGGGGAAAGCTGGTGTCCTCCCTCCTTGCTGTCGCGCTGGCCCTGTAATCTGACTCTTCTCAACTTGGAGCCCTCTCTAGAGACTTCCAGTCTTAGATCCTCGCACTCTGTTACTCTTCTCACTCCGAACCCCCACCGTGTGCCAGGTCTTTCCTCCCGTTCTCCTGGGTTCTATGGCAATCCGGTATTGGCTTGAATTCCCTAAGCATTCTTTACCCAGAGTAAGTGAACGGTAGCCAGATTAAAAGCATCTCCTTGTAAGTCGGAAATAAAGTCACACGTGGAAAAATACACGTACGCACACGATTGCACAGGTACAAAACATGTTCAGGAAGACATGCTTAACATCATTTTAATCAATTCTTATGCAAAGCCGACCCGCTTATGTTTCTCTTCACAATGTTTTCCTTTTTCTTAGTCCAGTCTTCTGTACTGCCATACTTTGAATATGTCCCACCAAAGTTCATGTGTTAGAAATCTCATCCCCTAAATCATGTGTCATGTCAGTGATGCTTTAAGGTGGGAGCACACTGGGAGTCATGTAGGATCAGATGAAGTCAGGAGGAGGAGCCACTCCTCTCCTCCTGAGCTGTCCCCTCTGTTTCCGTTATGTCATCCTTCTCCTCTTCCTGCATCTACATCAACACCTCAAAGTCCAACTTAGATCTCATCTATTCTGCAAAGCCTTCCTTAACTACCCCCTCCAACACATGGTTTTCTTCATCTGTATATATCACAAATCACTACTGGCGATAGAGTTTGACAAATGAATTTAACTTTTCCACAATAGGAGACATGGTCAGGAGAGTAACGGGAGTGTAGATAGCAATGGAAGAGTATGGAACATGCTTCAACATAAGTTTGGGGAAAGAAGAATTTGAAGAGTGTTGGCCATCATGGTTTGACTGCTTTCCCTCCAAAACTCATGTGAAGGTCTAGTTGTATTGTCACGGTGTTGGGGAGGGGGGCTCCTAAAAGATGGCTGAGCTATGAGGATTCCTGCCCTGTGGGTGGGACCAATGCACCACTGCAGAAGAGCAAGTTCAGGCCCTGTTTTGTTTTTTTTCTGTTTTTGTTTGTTTGTTTGTTTTTGTTTTTTCAAGACACCATTTCTCTGTGTAGTTTTGGTGTCTGTCCTGGATCTCACTCCATAGACCAGGCTGACCTCGAACTCACAGAGATCCACCTGCCTCTGCCTCCCAAGTGCTGGGATTAAATGTGTCCACCACCACCGCTCAGCCCAGGCCCTATATTATCTCTAGGACTTCTTCTGATGCTGGGCTTGGACTTTCAATGCTCCAGAATAGTGAGGCAGTAAATTTCCATTTATTATAAATGATCCACCCTGTGTTCTGTTATAGCAGCACAAAATGAACTAAGATAATAAGAATTTCTTTTTAAACAGATAGGTAACTGACAGTTAAGTCTGAGAGAGCCTAGCGTAATGAGTTTTAGCGTGTATGTCTATCAGTGGTTCCTATCTAGAGGAATATCAATAGATTCTGAGTGTCTCAGAGAGGCAAGCTTTTCATTAATAAGCATGTCCTATCAGATGTTTTTATCAACTATTTCCACAATAATGCTGTCCAACAAATACAAAGGATCTCAGTTGCCTACAGTTCTACTCATGCATTCACAGAGGTGTAGGTAGACTGGGATTCTGTGCACCTGGTTGATTCTGCTTCTTACTGCAGGTCTACACATCACCTGCAGCACCTGTGCTACATGGCAATCCTGCTTGCATCTGCAAACTAACCCTCCAGAGGAAGAAAGAAGGCATGGTTTCACTGTCATACATCAAAGCAAGCCATATGGCCAACACCCATACCAAGGAGCTGAACACATTCCTCTTAAAGTGAAGCAATTGCATTTGGGTAGAAAAAAAAGAATTAGGGCCTCAGATTCAGTCTACCATACAGCCACAGTGTATGCAGTCTGAGTGTAAAATCAATACAATGAGATGATAATGAGAAGTTAGGCCTTTATGGTTTTACTCTACTCTCCCAGAAGGTGGCTTTAAGGGAAACATTTCTGATACAACCTCTAAACTAAAAGGGTTAGACCAAATAGATCTTACATTGGCTTTAAAATCTCACAAATAGTATTTAATCCCCATCTTATTTATCTGATAATGCAACTTAGGTCACCTAGAGAATAGTCAGAATAGCACTCACGGCAATCGTCTACCTCCCCTTCTCTCTGAATAAGATGCCAACTTATTTTCCCCAACAACTCAATAGCCGTTTTGATGAGGAACCTTACACACAGCAAAGTTAAATGATTTTTTTTTTAGATCACCTAGCATTAAAATGGAAGAGTAGAATTTGACTCAGGAAGGCTGACTCACACCCTGTGGTCTAAATAATCACACAAACACTGCCTCTCCAATGCATGTTTTTCTAAACTAAACTCTACTTAGAACTTCCTCTCCTGTTCATTTTCATAATTGACAACTCCATTCATTCAATTGTATAGAATACCTACAAAGCTCTTGACTTCTCCTCTATGTATAGAATAGTCTCCAGGTTCTATGGCTTCTTTGACTTTGAGGTGCTTTAAATTTACCCAGTACTGTTCATCCCACTGTCTCCACCACATGCCCATTACTATGTCTATAAGACAAGGGCTTTAAACTGCATTCCCTGCTTCAAGGCTTGTGATCATCAAATCTGCTGTTCTACAGCTCAAAGGCTCAGTGACTCCCAGTTTGGCTCTCGAATTCAGACTCTTTTGTGGGATCTGTGGTATTTCTCATAGTCTAATGGTCCTTGATTAAGGCCACAGCCTCACTCCTTTTCATCTCACCTAAAACACAGACTGTTTGTTTCAGTCATAAAATTACTTGTTATTTTTCTTACATGTCATGTTTTTCCTACCCTCGAGTGTCCCCTTTTTCTTTCCATTCACTTAACAAGTTGCATTTGTTCACATATTTAAATATGATGTTACCACCTCTAGATAGCAGTCTACAATACCAGGTCCTGCTTTGTGTTCCCCAAATTATCCTATACTTTTTCTTAACATGACACTTGGCATAATAAATTGGAAGTTTCCTTTCTAGAAAGTTACACCCCACAATTTATACTTCTTGAAATCAGGAAGAGTCTTGTGCACAATAAAGTTATTTCAGCAAAACTAAGTCTCAGAGAACTCTATTTCTGGGAATATGACATAGATATACTACTTTTCCCTACTGCTCCCACAAAATTTAACTAAAAGCTGAGCACAAACACAAGACATAAAATCAATTAAAATAAAAGCATTATAGTGTGAACAGTAATTTGCAAGTCTCTAGCAAGACTGAAAAGAAGAGCCAAGACACACATTACTGAAATCTGTGATTAAAACAAGGGTTATCAGTACAGACCCCACAGACATAGAAACATAGTAAATAAATATATAAAACAACAAAATTAAATGTGGCAACTTCAGTGAATTTGGATAACTCCTCAAAAATCATAAAGTAACACAAATTAGAAAATATGAACTAGATAATACAAATATCCTAAATAATTACTATTTCTTATTTAAATTTTCTCAAAAACAGGTATTATCACACTAAATTTTTTGCTATGGAATTCTACCACATAGTTAAGGAATTAAATCAACTCTACACAATCTTTCCAAGAAAAGAGAGGAAAGGCCTTTATAACTCATTTTCTAAAGTGACCGTTATACCAATGAAAAAAAACAGACAAGCATAGTACAAAATCAAATTACAGATCAACATCTCTCATGAATGTAGAAGTGAAAATTCTTCTCAACATATCAGCCAACTAAATAAGCAATACAGAAAACAATCATTACACCCAGACCAAAGGTAGTTTGATTTGATATTCAAAACCTATTATATCAGTAGCCAAAGAAGAAAAATCATGATTATATCTCTTGATACTGAAATTTTATTTTGCCAAATTCAATATCTATTCATGATAGAACGTTCAAAAGAATAAAAAAAAATAGAAAGAAGAAAATTATTCAGCGTGATAAGAAATATCCACCAAATGCCTACCCCTGCCATTTCATTTACTGGTGAAAAGTTGAGTGTTTTATTCCTAAGACTGGAAGCAGGAGAAATCCACTCTATACACTGACTAAGCATGATGTTGGAAATGATACCCAGTGCAGTAAGACAAAATAAGGGAATAGGTCTAAACGGCATACAGTTTAGATAAGACAAAAATAAACTCCCCTGTTTGTAAATTACATAGTTAGGTTGAAAATTCTTAGAACATTTTAAAAATATTTGTGTCCCATCATTGATAAGAGACTTTTAAAAAAAATCAGATGACTCAAGATAAAATATTCCCCAGATGGTTGTATTTCTAGATATTTGTAATGGACATGTAGATACCAAAATTAAGTATACAATTCTATTTTTAGCAGGTCAAAACATTTGTTTAGGCATTAATCTACCAAAAATACATAGGTTATATATGCTTAAAATATAAATTATTGATGACAAAAATCAAAGAGCTCTAAACAACTTGAAAAACATATTTGTTTATAGATTGAGAGGCCCAATATATTAAAGATGTCAGATCTCCTTAAAATGGTTGTTACGTAGTTCCCATCAAACTCTCAGCAAGGTCTGCTTTATAAATAGATATAGAAGAGATTTTTCTAAACTTTACATTTTAAACTCAAGGGAGTAAAATAACAAAGACATTTTGAAAAGAAGGGAGGAAGTGAGAGGAAGTAATTGGCCTATTTTGATAACTATTTATATAGATAGCTTCAGCCACCAAAAGTTCTGGTAGTGACAGAGTTGTAGATCAAATCAATAAAATAGAAAATCAGAAACAGACTCACAAGCATGCCAGACTTGTTTTTGACAAAGACTCGAAAGTGACTCAGTGAGAAAGGTGAGCATTATCAACAAATGGCGTTGGAGTAATTGGACATTCATATCTATAAGAACAGGAACCATGATTCATAAGGCCAAAAAGCATCACACCTTACATAAAGCATTGTACTTTCATTGATAAAAAGAAATCACCTATTTCAAGGCACTACTGGGACAGGTAGTTTAGTTTGTTTCTCTGCTGCTGTTACAAAACACTGACCAGAAGCAACTTAGCAGGGATGGGGATAGTTTTTTGTTTTGTTTTATTTTTGTTTTTGGTTTTGTTTTGTTTTGTTGTTGTTGTTGTTGCTTCCATCTAACTGTTATAGTCAATCATGGAGGGAAGCCAAGACAGGAACTGAAGCAGAGAACATGGAGAAATGCTGTTTACTGGAACACTTCTTCCTTTGGCTTGCTCAGCTTTTTTCCTCAAATGAAATCCCCTCTTCTCAGGTGTCCTAGTCTGCTTTCTCTGTTGCTACAATAAGTTCTGACCAAAACCAACTTAGTGGAAGGAAGAGTTCATTTGACTTACGTATCCTAGTCCATCACTGAGGGAAGCTGGGACAGGAACTCAGGGCAGGAACCTTGAGGCAGGAACTGAAGCAGAGACTGCTGAGAAATATTGCTTACCGGCTTGCTCTGCGTGGCCTGCTCAGCCTGCTTTCTCATACCACCCAGGACCACCTTCCCAGGAGTGGCACCACCCATCGTGAGCTGGGACCTCCCACATCAATCATTAATGAAGAAAATGCCTCCACAGACTTACCTACAGGTCAAACAGATGGATGCAATCCCTTAATTAAGGTTCCTTCTTCCTAGATAACCCTCACTTGTGTCTAGTTAACTAGTTAACAGCATTTCTGCAAGACAGTGACTCTTTGGAGAGGTGTTTGCATAACTTGAATGTCTTCAATTCCAACAAAAGCCTCTGAGTGCATAATAAAGCATTTTGTGCATAATATCTAAAATAAATGTTATAGTGTTTGTGTAATTGCTGGCCAGAGATTCTGAAATTCACTCATAGACTCAATCACAGGATAGGCTGTAAACAAGGAGAGTCTGCACTGTGATTTCGTACTCAGGGCTGAGAAACTACAGACCGATAAAGAATACAATGTCATCTGCATTATGCTATGATTCCTGAGGAATCTTTATGAAACATGGGACAGAAAGGATCCACTGCATGGAAGAGCCATGCAGAGGCACATAACTGTCCTAGGTCAGATGTCATTGAAATAGAGTCAATCACAGACTTCCATTGATGTGGTGATTTGAGGAAGGGGCAGAGGATAAAAAGTACAGTGCAGAAAAAGAAAGTAACTGTCCAAGTGAGCTAGATAGACACCAGCTTCAAAGTCATCTTCGGGGAGCTCTGAAGTTCATGTTGGACACTTAGCCTCAGAGCTGGTCCAATCCTAAGGCAAAGGAAACACCCTACAGAAATCAATTTCTGGCCACTTACTGCTGGAGGTGGGATGGGCAAGGAGAGATGATGGGAACCCTCTCCAGAGAGGCACCTGTTCCCCAGCCATTGGCTAAGGTCTAGACAAAGGGAAAAGGTGTGCGCCATTTGTAGGCACTATTTGCTGGGCATTTGGCCCATCTGCCTGAATAAAGAGACCCAAACAGGACACTCATACCCAATGGAGCTACCTCCCGTGCTGTTGACTCCTTCTTACATTTTCATATCATTTACTATACAAGTGCAAGCTGTTTGCCTACAGTGCCCTCTGAACAACCACAAGAGGCAAGTGAGGGGTGGTGAACCACATCCTCGCTGTTTAACTGATCTTAAGGCATTTAAGACACATCATCTCCCTCCACTTCCACACATAATGGATTCCCTTTGGGTCTCAGACCTTCACCCCAGGACAACTAAGCCCCTGGCTATTGTTAATTTACCAACCGGGTGGCTGTGCTTCTCTTTAACTAGATACCTAGTTATAATGGGGCCTGGGAGAACCAAGAGAGACCCCCAGGGGATCAAGCCGCATTCACCACTCTCCTGCAAGGAAGTAGCCCTCCTTTCTCCTTGCTACCATTATCATCAATGTCCTTTTGGTGTCTCCTGTTCTCCTAGTTTGAGGAACCCAAACGCCTAGATGGTAGACTTCACTTTAATCAAGCTTCTTGCTGTGTCCTGTGGCAGAAGGTGAATCTATGAGTTCACAGAGCCTAAATTTTCAGGGAAAGAAACCACAAATCCTTACGTGGATTGTGTGATGGGATGGCAAACTAAGCCAGCCCTATGTTCATCTCGGTTGCCTAAACTTCAATTCAACCTTTTGGGACCAGGATAACCTCTAGTGGCCACTTTTTTAATGTACTACGTTTGGGGCTAAGGAGGCAGCTCAGTTGGTCAAGAGCTGTCTGTGCGAGCGTGAGGACCTGAGTTCAATCCCCAGCACCCATGCGTAAAGAGCCAGGTGGGGTGGCACACGCTTGTGATCCCATAGCTGGAGAGGCAGAAACAGGTGGATCCTCGAGGTCCTGGTGGCCGGGCAGCCTACCCAAATCAGTGAGTTCTGAGCGATGGAAGACAATCTCAAAGACACAAAGCAGATAGCACCTGAAGACGGATATCCAGGGCTGACCTCTGACCTCAACACACACATTTCTGCACATGCACCCACCTTCACCTGCACACTCACACCACTTGAACAAATATGCACATACACATAAGAAAAAAGAAGTAAACGAAAATAACACTTTTAAACATAAAAATAAAACCTGTTTTGAAGGATGGAGCTCCATCAGCATTAAAGACCATCCAGTGAAAGGTTCTTCAGCTGCACCTTAAAGAGACTTTTGCCAGGCTCTTCCAGGCCATCAACTTCAGATTAGTACAGACTGTGCCTGGTTCTCACAGACAGACATGTGCTCTATGCCTCACTTTCTTGCCATACTCCAGGTTGCTTGTCTAAACTGATACTGTCTGGAATCCCAAGTGTAAACCAGAAGTTCGGTAAGCCTTTGGACAGCAGTATTGACTGAGGCACTATGCGAGGGAAGGGCTTATACATAGGTGGGATTCTACTTGTTGGGTAAAATCCTGCCTTTTCTTAGATAAAAGGTGCCATTCTGATCAACTTGCTGGCAAATAGCAGATTGATTTTCCCTAAATAAAATACATTATTGGCACTCCGATGTTTCGTGATTGTTACATGCAGACAAGGTTCAGCAGCTTCAGTAGTTTTCAGCCCCAGCTAGCATGGGCATGCTTGGGGACATGCATGGTAGCCTCTATCTCTGCTGCTGAGGCTCTTCTGTTCATGAGCACAATGCCTGAGTCCTGAAGTAGTCATCTACAAAAGAAAATCAAAACACAAGGATCCGGTCTTTAAACATGGTACCATTTCCACATATTTATGTTTAAATCTCTCCCTTTAGAACACCAACGTCCCTTCAGCCACTTCTTTCTCCACACAGCATAGATAGTCAGATGTGGTACACAAGGCTCTATTCCCCTGGGGGTTTTTTTTCTACCTGGCTTAGAAAGTTACCCATAGATAGGTCTATAAGGCAAGCCAACCATTAATAAATTAAGCTTTAGCATTTTCTTCCTCTGTCAAACAATGAGAAATGTTGCGGAATATTTGTTTACACTGTGTGAAGATGTGTTGCTGTGATGGGTTTATTAAAGAGCTGAACAGTCAATAGCTAGGCAGGAGAGAATAGGTGGGATTTCCGGGGGGGAGAGAGAACTCTGGGAAGAGAGGCGGGGATTCGCCAGTAGACTCAGAGCAAGTCAGACGTGCCATCCTGAGGAGAGGTAACTGAGCCGTGTGGCAGAATGTAGATTTAAAAATACGGGTTAATTAAGTTATAAGAGCTAGTTGGAAACAAGACTAAGTTAAAGGTCAAGCTTTCACAATTAATAAGAAGTCTCTGTGTCTATGTGTGTGCTGGCGGTCAGTCCTGATGAGAAAATACTCCTACAAAGAAATGCCCTATGAGGTCAAACATGTAAGCTGAATTACAGGTCAGTGTGCAAGAACAGTAAGCAACAGAGGTGCCTGGGCCACCTGTTCACCCAGTTTCCTGTGCCCCCTTAAGTACTTAAGCCGGTATTGAATGTACCACTTCCACTTTATAACAAATTACTTCTGGGCTACCTCAAATTGCTGTCAAGTAGTACCTAGATCTTGATGGTTCTGGCTGCAAAGTTACCTTCACCCCTGACTGGGCACTCTACCAGGGCTGAGTAACATGCCAGAGACATGTCTTAGCGGTTGCCTGCTGTGGGAGGTCCTGTATGCTGTGAACATATGTGGCTATGATTGATTGATAAATAAAATGCTGATTGACCAGTAGCCAGGCAGGAAGTATATAGGCGGGACAAAGAGAGAGGAGAATTCTGGGAAGTGGAAGGCTGAGGCAGAGAGACGCTGACAGCCGCCATGATGAGAAGCAGATGTTAAGATACCGGTAAGCCACGAGCCACGTGGCAACTTATAGATTACTAGAAATGGGTTAATTTAAGATATAAGAACAGATACCAAGAAGCCTGCCACGACCATACAGTTTATAAGTAATTAAGTCTCTGTGTGTTTAATTGGGCCTGAGTGGCTACAGGAGCTGGGTGGACACAGGAATACTCCAGTTACAGTTGCCCTTAATTTCTTGTTGATGCAGTCTCACCTCAGAACCTTTGTTATCTGTGCAGCGGCTCTCCTTTCTGAGACTGATCTCCAGAGAATCCACACGGTGGCTTTCTGTACTATGTCCATCTTTCCTACTGTACAATCTGAGATATACATGGCTTGCTCCTGCCACACGATTCATTCTTGTTCAGAAGTCGAATCTCTCCATAATGCTTGACAAAGTCAGAAAGCTCTCCAGTATAGAATATGTTCCCTTGGAAGCTTGGACAGGCTTCACCAATCATAGTGCTTCAGTCTTAGCGGCAGAAATGCAAGGTGCAGAAATTTGCCCTTGGCTTTGCGTGATAGATCCTGACCTGCCTCGTCCCACTGGACCCAAAGGTTTCACATAACTAATGGGCCCCTGAATCTTCACAGCACTTAATTCTCATTCTCTAAAGTTAGGTATCTAACCTTAGTCTTTACATTATCGACCTGATGGCTAGAGTCCCTTGCATCTGGCCATACCTTATTGTCCTGGCAATTTCCCAAGACCACAATTGGTGTGACAACCTTGACCCTGGCCATCATTTCCAACCTGGTTGCCATTACAGTAATTCTGACTCATTGCTTAGGTTGTTAAGTGCGGCCATCTGGCCTCCTCTACTATTCTGGGATCCTATCATCCATATTGCTACTAAACAGTGCATATGCTTTGTGGCAACCTGTGGTGACAGTTCCAACCTCCAACAACAGCCAAGAAGCTTTTCAAAGGGCCTAGTAGTTCCCTTGCTGTCTTGTTCCTGGAGAGGACTGCATTGCCTTATGTGGCATCTGCCACACGTAAGATTATAATCTGAAAGGTCTTCAGGTGTGAGGGGAGCAGGCACTTCATACAAAGTCTGATGCTTCTGAGACCTTCCCACATCCCTATCTCAAGTTGTCGGCTCTTGTTCCTTCTCTCGGAAGATTCTGTCTGCTTTGGAGTTCTGTCGTGTTTCCAATGTAGTCCTGAGTCTGGCTTTCAACTCTTCCTGCCCTCTGACTGTTTCTCTGAAGACTGCCAAACAGCCTCACTCTCAGGCTGTGCAGTCGATTGCAGATAGACTCGAGCCCGCTTCTCTCTGCAGTGCATCAGTGGCACTCGAGTGCACTCAGTCACTACTTACCACTCACGTCTGCCAAACACCTGCAACGCTGGCCTTCCTGTCCTTGCGGGCAGACACTGTGAGCACCTGACATGGTTACTGAACAGGGTTGCCTTTCCATCTGTATACCTGTGATGGTAAAAAGCCAGGGGTATTCCCAGCCGGGAACACACCTTGATGAAATCAAATTCAGGTTGCAGCAAAGGACTTTCAAGCTTGTTACAGCTTTGAAACCCCAGACTTTCTGGCAGATATTGATGACCTATGGGGGACTCCACAGGATATTTGAAATGGACATTTATGGTAAATGCCATAATCTGGATCCTTTGAGCAGGCTATACAGGGAAACTGAAAACAAATGAGTATTAAAAGTGTAGAGCAACTGACCTTGAGACAGGTTGTCCTATGTTATTCCAAAAGATCCACTGGGACCACAAGGCTACTGAGAAAAATCAGCCTGAAGAAAATGTAATTAAAAGGCCCAGTGATATAGAACATATTGACTTTGAAGACAGGGGAAGCAGACAAAGAAGAGACATGGGTGACTTCTGAAAGCCGTAGGGAACAACTCCCCCAAGCCTCCACAAAACATGCCATCCCTCCAGTGCCTGATCTTAGATGGAGAACCCTGTGGTAGCTTCCCAACCTCAGAACTTTGAGGCAACAAACATGTGTAAGTTGTTAATGCTGATAATCTGCTACAGCAGCACTTGGAAACTCAGAGATTGTTCTAGAAACAGTGTACCTATGCCATTTACTAATCCTTTTCCTATGCCTTTTGTTAATACGTGTGTGTGTGTGTGTGTGTGTGTGTGTGTGTGTGTGTGTGTGTGTGTGTGTTAACAGGGTTTTTGCATAGTCCAGGCTGTAATCCAACACAGAAAACAACATTGATCTTTTGCTCCTCCCATCATCATGGGCACCTCCATGCCCACTGTCTGCAGCACAAGGAATCAAACCCAGGCCCTCACGCATGCCGGGCAAGCATTCTACCTTTGAGCTACATTCTCAGCCTAGATCCTTTGACTTAAAATAACTTTACTGCTTCTGGTTGCATGGGAGGAGGGGGTTCTTAGAAATATATGAAGACAAGATGGAGCTGAAGAAGAGGCACTGGACTGAAAAGGAGAGAAGAGCGGGAGAGGAAGGGAACCAGGAAACTACACCATCTGTGGACACTGAAACCCAGGATGTGTGTAACAGGACTGAATGCAGGCAAGCTTCCTGTGGCTGATGGGGACAAGCAGAAAGTAATCTATTCTTCTATTTTGATATATTCTTTGTTCGTATTTTAATAGGCTTGTAACGCTTCTAAATCTGCATTTTACAAAATTATCTAAACAATGTAGATGGCCAATAATGTTATGTGACCCAATAGACAAGTCAAATTTCATGAACCAATGACAACTTTTTAAATAATTGTATTAATAGGCCTACAAAATGAAAGACATTGGCAAAAGTTAGTGTAGACATAAGTCCCCAACATAAAATTAACTTTCATTTTAAAAATCACACCAACTCTGAACACTGTTATCTTTATTATAGCCACCAGAGGGCGCAATAACCTTTGTTGAAGATCAAAACCCAGCTACAGGGTGGCATTCTGCATGGGTCTGGGGTTGCTTTGTCCGGTTGGTTTGGGTTTGTTTATTTTATTTTAGTCTTCAAGGAGGAAGAAATAATACAAGGCAGAAAATAAAGACCAGTAGTGCATTTTGATTGTTTTTTCCATACCATTTTACTAGACAGTTTGCGTGTATCGTTATCTTACAGGTTACCCTGGGGATCAGGGGACAGGAGAAATGAGGCATGCCTGTGTTTTCAGTTTAGTCAAAACAGATAGATGACAAAGACCAAAAGCACAATGACCAATAAAATAGCAACCGCACATGAACATCTTGCCCCAATACCATGCACTGTTGAACCCCAACCCCACCATGCAAATATCAGAACATGTGGCGACTTAAACCATGTTTTTTATTACAAGATGTTAAATGTCTCCACGGGGCATGCTTCCCTTTGGACTAAAGCTAAGACACCAGCACAGAGCAATTAAGTTTCTGTACAACAGGAGATACGGAAAACTTTCCTTTTAAACGCAGAAGCCATTTGAATGTGCTCCACGTGGCATGGTGTGGCAGAGACACTTGGCTTTCTGTGAATGGAACATCCCCTCCCCATCCATTTCCCAGAGACTGAGGGGGGAAAATCTAGTATAAGGGACTTCTACCATTATGTGTGGCAAAACCTTAAGCAGACAGTCAACCCTACATCTAGGACTGAATTTCTCTTGTGGGTGAGTATACAAAAGTGTTTGAAGGGAAATAAATTGAAAATCTCCTTCATATAGGCCATTCTGTTAGCTGGAAACAGAAATACATTCTAAAACTGCATTTGGACACAGCAGCTCTTCAACATAATGTGACATTTGGACAGTCACCCTCTGTACCTAAATTATTTGTATTGCTATATCAAAATATTGTCTTTTTTTTTTTTACAAACAAGTGTCTGTGTCCATAAAATTAAATATGGCTTTCATTGATAGCATGCCTCTCCTCAAAAGACTTAAAAATATTTTCCTTTTAATTTGTTTCATCTCTATGACAATATGATCTGACGTCTCCCTGAGGAAATAAGCATCATTATAATTACATGAGAAGAAATTGAGAACTAAGAATAAAGGGACTCACTCCTAATCACCAACTCTCTGATATCTGACAGGGCAGGGCCCAAAAGGAAAAAAAACAAGAAAATAAACACTTTCCATCTCTTTAAAGATTCCTATTTCCTCCAGCCCTAAAATGCTCACAGTGCTATCATCTAGTGTCTTTTCTCGAATAAATGAAGTACAACAATCAGGTCAAGCCCCAGTCCTTGGAGAACCCAGAGAGGCAAGGCAACAGGACCTTTATTTAGGGAGGGAGTGCTCTCAGCAGAGCCCCTGGGGATTCAGCCAAAGCCATCTCAGCCAGGTGTGTCCAGCCAGGTGTGTGGAGTCAGGTGTGCCCAGCCAGGTGTGTGGAGTCAGGTGTGCCCAGCCAGGTGTGCCGCAGTCAGATATGATGGGCACAGGAGCCAGTCAGACCCCCTGTTCCCCAGCAGGCTGTGCTCTGACAATGACTTTCTCAGAAGAAAGGGCTGACAGAGCTGAAATTCAAACTCCGATTCTGTCTCTAGCATTTGAGGCTTTGAGTCAGGCATTTCCACTCTACCCATAGTTCTCAATCATCCTGATCAGCCTACGGGGTGGGAGGATGTGGGGAAGGGGGTCTGGAACATACAATTTGCAAACTACAAAGTGCTGTGCAAAATATAAGGCATAGATTCACACTGAAATCTGACTCGAAACCTGACCTCTTTCTTGGCCTGTTGGAATCCTAGCAATTATTTGCCCCAGGGTCTTTCTGGGACTCTGATTCTAGTCTCAGATTAAAGCTACTGGCAAAACTAAGAAGTATTCTCAACAACAGACATCCTCCAAAGGCTGGAAGAATGTGGGATCCATGTATGCTAACAACCTCTCAACTCGTGTGGGTCTCCCACCAGGCTCTTGCCTGGGTCTTCAGACAAGGACAGAGAAAAGTGCTTCTCCCAGCGCCGAGGAAAAAAAAAAAAAAAGTCCCTAGAGAAACCTAACCCTTAACCAGTGCCACAGGTTTGGAAAGACTTGTGCTCAAAGATCCAGCAATGGTGTCCTGAGCAGCCATGGTTTTGGAACATGCCGCAGACACAGGTCAACAGTCTCCCCTGGGGTCCCACTAACTACCTATAATCCATTTCCCAGCAATGAACTGGAGGAATTCTACGTTTCCCAAATCTGTTGAACCGGAGAAGAGACTCGAGGCCAGGGAAGAGCTCGTCATGATTTCTCCTGCACTCTGTGTGTGTGTGTGTGTGTGTGTGTGTGTGTGTGTGTGTGTGTGTGTGTCTAGAAGTATCACGACTCTTCTGCTCACTCCCTCACCACCCTCCTCTTACGACTCCAGCTGAGGCTAAGAACCCGCAGAAGCACTCACCCCCTACTTCCTAACTAAACCTAGCACAGAGAGAAAATTTTAATTACAAAATTGGAAACAGGACGTTTCATGTCCAGGAGGCCAGGACACTACTGAGACTGACTTGGGAACGTTCTGCAGGTTGGTTTTAACTATCAAAACAGAAATTTCTACTCCCCCGGCTTTCTTGAAGTTACTTTGAAAAATAACCCTATGGATTGGTCAAGGAATTTCATGGACTAATTTTGCCTTGAGATCTGAATGTTACTAAAGAATTTACATTCAAAGGTCAGTTAAACATATATTGATGAGAAGCCAAAGTAAAAAATTTAAATAGAGCAAACAGACCTGATAAAAAGTATTTGGAGCTTCAGCTTGGGATAGGGGGTTGATGGACATGTGTAGACAGATGTTGCAAATAAAAGATATAGATGAATATTTTTTCCAAGCTAAGATTTGCTCCATTATTAATTCACCTTCCTTCAATGTTTTCTTGCACTGTATGTCCCAGAGCATCACCCTCCCAACAGCTGCTAGCCACAGGAAGAATCAATAGTGATGTTCTGAGGTTGAGGGATTAGCCTCCCAAACTGCATGGTATCCAGATAGAGGACCCAGTGTGTCCTTTCCCAGCTCATCTCTCAACTTAGTGAATCTTCTCATTCCTCTTTGTTTCTTGGTTAATTTTTCCTTTCTTGAGGCAAGGATTTTTTTTTTCATTTCAGTGTACAAAAAGTCTTGGTAAAGTACAGGGAAATATGAAACAATTCTTTACATTTAGTTTGTAGATATAGACCCGGTGGCTACTTCTATTTGAATTTGTCAAGCTGTATTTGATGTTATGATATGAATATGTATGTCAACAATTTGCAAAGGGCAGGTGAGATGCACATGGATTCTTAGTGAATTTTTTGTAATTTATTTATTTACTTTATATCCTGGAAAAGGGACTGGACTCAAGTTATTTTTATTTTTATGATGAGAAGATGTCATTGGGATGGATACATTGTTTCTCTATGAAGTCTCTCTCTCTCTCTCTTTTTTTTTTTGAGCTGGGGATTGAACCCAGGGCCTTGTGCTTTCTAGGCAAGCACTCTACCACTGAGCTAAATCCCCAACCCCTCCATGAGATCTCTTTAGCAACAAATCTTAATTTCTATTAATATTATTTGGGAATTATATTGCTTATATTTCATTTGGCCCAAGATTTCATGAGATGTGTTCCTTTGAGTCTATAATTTATGCCATAAATGTAATAAACCTTAAACTTTCTGAGTAGAAGAGCTAGCCTAAGGTGCAAGTTAAGAAAATGGCATTGAAATTTAAGAGCTCTGGAGCTGGGGGTAGAGGTGCAATCATAGAAAGAAGGCATTCAGAAAATGGATAATTATTGATACATGCTCCCTTAGTTTTCTCATGAGATTTCCTGAGCATTCCTCACACATCATAGTGCAACACACCTTCAGTCAGTCACTAGTATGCCTATTTTTCTCAAGCAAAAATGATAGACCTCTAGAATATATATATATATATTGAACAACACATAATAGTACACTCTTTTAAAACACTATAATTTGCACTTCTATAAATATATTTAAATAAGAAACATAGACAGCTATTCACATCTCACACTATATGACACATAAACATACAAAAATAAAACAATCCTGTTTAACTGTTTTGTTGTTTTGTTGGTCTAGGTTCTTCTCCAAGTTCAGAACAATTCAGAAATAATAACCTTGAGAATTTGGATCCCAGGAAAACTGGATATGAATTCATACTGGGTTTAGGCACCACAGCCAGGGATGAACACAGTCTGACATTCCTTGCAATGGGTATTACTATCTCCTACTACTGTTCAGAGAAGCTGGGGGTGGAGGACAAAGATCCCCAACTGTCACATGACCATCTGTCTCCTTGACATTGTGAGGAAGGGCCACCTTCATCAGATCCTCCACCGTAGGCAGAGCATAAACATATGAAGTTGTCCTCTGAGTGGAACGGAACACATGCCTCCTCCCTGGGCTCCCCCACTCTCCATCTCACCAAACCATACTCTTCAAATAAGCACTCAACACATCAAAAAGGCACTGCTCTCTGTACCAAAGGTAAGAAGAGCCTTGTATTCCACAAATACTAACACATGTCTAGTTCCAGTAGCTACTGCAGAAGAAATCCCTCCACTTGAAATGTTTTACAAAACTCTACTGCCCACCAAAGGGGATTCTACATGTTTCTTTTGCAAAATGGAACATTCCAATGAATAATTATCCCCAGTAAAATTGGATATGGTAGGTTGTAATTCTCTTGAAAGCAAAGGAGGAGGTTACCCCTTTCACATCCCACCCAGAGCCTAGCATGCTTACCAGCTCCCAACAGGAGCACAGAAAATATGCCTGCTCAGATGAACTCCATAACTCCAATACTGATGAATGCAACACATGGAAGCCAGGACTCCCACTGCATCTGAACTGGCTTCACCTTGGTTGTGTCCTTAGGAGGGATGGATGATGCCTTAGGAACTGTTTGGGGTTTCCTTGTAAGCAAAATGTATGCCCTGGCAGTGTCTTGTAGAATGTCACAGTAACAAGGAAGGGGGCAGTCCTGGCTTCTGCTCAAAGAGAATTTTCAACACAGTCAGAAGAGCCGAGGTTCTTGAGTTCCTGGGGGGTGACTTCAGGGTCCTGAGGTACCTGCTGATGATGATAGATGTCCTGGATCAGCAGGGTATTCATGACCTTCCACTCTCTGTACTTCCTGGCAGTCAGCTTTGGATCATCCAGCAGTTGGTTGATCATGGCCAGATCGTGTTCTTTGCACTGGCCAAGAAGAAAACAGGAAGGAAAGAGTCATCAGTGAGTACATGAGTGTCTGAACTTTGGTGAGTCAACTTCTTCCGACACACAGACCCATCCACCGCAACACTACCAAAGTGGCTTTGCACATTAATATTCTAATTTCTCAACATGCCTGGGGTCTAGCACAATATCTCTTTACATGTGGGAGCCATCAAGAAGCGATATATATTCACCCCCAAGTTAGTGAAAGAACCAGAGAGTCTGTCTTCTATGCTAGTCCCCCTTGACTCATCTATTACCCCACACAGCAGAGGTGACTCCATTTTAGTGTGTCACTGGGTTCCGGCTATGCCCTGAAGCTATGTTGTACGCACAGGCACTTCACTGACCATCCAAACTTCACTAAGTAAAACTGGAACATAGCACTTTACCTGAGGCACAAAGTAACAAAATATATCTTTTTAGATTTTTTAATTATTTTAGTAAATTATATTCTATTAACAGACATATTTATATATGAAGAGTATGGTTTCTCTTTTTATTCAATGATGAGGCATCTAACTTCCACCCAAATAGTGTGTGTGCCAGTATAAAATAACCTATCTGGGCTGTTTCCTCCACTTCACTGACAATCAGTCATTCCCATTTTAAGTAAAAGAGAGTAAAAACATGATCAGGATCAACAAAAGTGGATCACTCAGCCCTGACCATTGTTAGGTTTCGTCTGGGACTGTTTCAAGATGACACTGAGACAGATTAATAGGGACTAAGGAGTTTATTAGGAGACTTATAGAACCATGGACAGACAGACAGACAGACATAGGGGTAACTCCATGGCAGGGATTCTGGCAGCACCAGAGAGACAGTTTGGAGGGTTCTCTGAAAAGAACCAGAGCCCATGTGGGAGAATTGGAACTCTCTTTTTTTATAGCCGTCTGAGGACAGGGGAGGTCTCAGCAGGAGGCTGTAGCTCTAATTCCCAGGCAGAAGGCAGTGAAGGGGTGGGGAACAGAATGTGTATGGCACCAATAGCCCCCATCTTGCCAATACCCGCTTTGGTGTTATTCACTTCCCAGGTGAGAAACCCTGTCTCCCTGCCAAGGCCTCACAGTGTCCTGGTAGAGTGTCTGTCGGTATCTCTAAGAAGAAGCCTTAGCAGAGGCTTTGTTCTAACACTGTATTCTTGAATCATTTTATCACAGTCTCTCTCCATCTCTGGAACCATGGTGCTAACTGGGCATGTGCAGTCCGATAAGTCACAGTGGCCCAGTGTTGCTCCAGCCTGCTAGGAGGTCCTCGCCTCTACCGTAAATCCATACTTTTTACAGAAATGATGGACTCCTCCTGCATTGTGAGTCTTCTTTATGACTTCCCTCATCATGCAAGGCTCTCAAGAACCTCAGCTCTGATTGCTCTTCCTCTACCACCATGCTGCTTCCCAGTATAATACTATTGGCCCAAATTTTCTTACCTACACAATGCTGGTTTACACCTCCAAACTGCTGAGCTACCAGGAGCACCTCCCTTAGCTTATACTTAGTGCTAGCTATCATGTTCAGTGGAAAACTGTGAGCCCCCAACTTGAGCCACACAGTCTTATTTTCATGCTCTCCTGCCCTCCAGTACAGAGCCTAGAATTCAAAATAGTCTATTCAGACATCTGTTCCCAAAACCTAAAAGGGGCTGGAGAGATGGCTCTATGGTAATGGTACCTTGCTGTGCAATCTTGAGGGTTTGTGCACTGGCTAATTCTATGTCAATTTGACACAAACTAGAGTTATCAGAAAAGGAGGGAGCCTCAATTGATAACGTGCTTCCAGATCAGGCTTAGAGAAATCCTTAGGGCATTTTCTTAATTAGTGACTAATGTGGGAGGACCCAGTCCATTGTGAGTGGAGCCAAACCTGAGCTGGTGGTTCTAGGTTTTATAACTATGACTCAAGTCTCCCATCTCCACTGGGGCATCCTCACTGACACTCATGTGCCGTGTTATTCCTTCTACCTTGAAAGTTCTCTCCGACCCCACCTCTATCCAGCTCAGGCTCCGTTGTCTTCCTTGTCCCCAGTGACCATTCCTTCATAGTCTTACTTCTGGTCTGCCAGGCTTTCATCCCCACCACTCTACCAAACCAGGGATGCTCATCAGTAACCTCTATGTTGGCTCATCAAATGGTTAATTCCCCATCTTCATATTTATCAACATACCTAAAGCTGCTGGCCACTGCTCCACCTTGAACATGTCTACCTGGTTGCTTCTATAAGACACACTCTTGACTTTCCTTGTCCCTTGATAGTCACTTTACTGGTTCCTCATTACCCAAACTCTTGACACTGGAATGTTCAAGAATGCCAGTCTTTGTCGGTGCCTATGTTCTCTGTGTGTTCACACTCTTGGGGGCCTCCTGAAAGCTCTGCTTCCATACCCCTGCAAGCTTATGATCCCAGATTTCTATCTCCCCTAAACTGCATCCTTGTTCATCTAAATTTACCATTAGCTCTACTTAAACAGCTAGTTGTCATGTCAAAGACAACAGGTGTAAACCTGAGGTCATTTTATTACCTGATGCCTTTACATGTCCACACTCTGGATTTCAATTATTTCCAAATAAACGTTGCATCAGAGTGCAGCATATGTAAAAAAATTGCACAAATGGGAAGGTTTGTGCTTGAGAAATTATATCAAAATGAACACACCTCCATAACCAACTCCAGTGTCAAGAAAAGACCCTTGCCCAGGGCTCACCTCATAAGCTCCACTTGGGTCCCTTCCCAATAGCTAAGAAATAATTATGATAGCTTTGCTCATGATTAAATGTACACACACTGATCTGTTCAGTAAGTTACGGCTTATTTTGGTTTATTGTTATAGGGAGTCGTGGTATTTTGTTGTTGTTGTTGTCAATTTTGTTTGTTTAGCAGCACTAGGGGGTGGAACTCAAAGCTTTGTGCATGCTATGCAAACACTCTACCATAGAGCTATATACCTAGCCCTTCTTGTTATTTTTCAACATGTCCAGTTTACACATGACAGGGGATTGCTGCCTCTTGAGGCTCACTGGACAACAGAACATGAGCTACAGTTCACAGGCCTCCAACACTGTGCTTCTCTGAGGCCTAAGTGATCCCTGGAAAGGAAAGGAATGTTTTCTACACAGCAGAGAGCAGTTTAATTGGGTGTGAGATGACCCCTGCCATTCCCTGCTTCCTGAGATTCATCTGTCTGTGGAATCTTGTTCCAGATTATTGGCTGACCTGATAGCCTGCTTCTGTCCAACAGAACATCACAGAAGTAGGGTGGTTTAGCTACGGCAACTGGGTTATCACTTGCTTTGCTCACTTGCTATCACTGTCTTCTTCCTTGCTGTGATAAGTCAGCTTCTCAGCTGTAGTGGGTAGCCATTCCAGCTTTGATCGGGAAGTTCCAACCCCCATTGAGGCTTTGGTAACTGTCATGCCTACAAGGCAGGGCCAAGGGAGAACCCTGAAGACCTGAGATCCAGATGCGCCAGCTCTCTTGGTTCCTGGACCCTGGATGCTGGAGGTAGACCGAGCAGAGTTCTCCAGAGAACATCGGCAGACTGTGCCACACCTTTTCCAGACCCTGTAAACTATCCCTTCATTTGTAAGTTACCCCACAAAATCAACCTCCCTTTTAACTACGTGGAGTGGCCTTAATAATTTCACCAATACTCAGCTGCAAGCTGCCCTGCATAGTCTACTTGACAAGAACCTGAGGTCAGTCTCCACTCAGCAGACAGACAGCAGCAAACATGCTCAGAGCCATAAGCTGCAAGGAACTGAATGATGCCAATTCCAACATGGGAACCAAGAAAGCAGACATCCCCCAGTGGAGAAATGAAGAGCCTGGAGGACACCTTGATCACACACTCACACAGGAGCTAATGGAAGAATCCCATGTCTAAGCCATGCCCAGACTGTAGAGCCACAGAAATTCTGGCTGAATAAATACTTCTTACTTGAAGCTCCCAAGCTTCAAGCTAACCATAAGACCTACCCTACTGGAAGAAAAGAGGTCACTGAAGTCATCCATTACATGGCCTAACTATGCCGAGGAAGAATTCAAAGGAAACCAGAGAGACTGGTAAATATCTTTGACCCTTTTTGTCAGAGCACACAGGGTACTGTCAAGGTCTAGAATCTGCAATCTGTTGCTCTATGGATTCCAGAGTCACAGTCTTCCTCTGTCACGTCCTGAGCTACCCATAACCCCATTGGCTTCTACTTCCTGCTGCTCCCAACCTAAACCCAAACAGATCATCCCTAATAGATGGTCTACCTCCATGAGGGTCTTTCCTTCAACTCCCCCATATTCTAACCTCTTACTCGAGAGCCAGCCATCAGCTAAACATAGCGACCCTAGATTGGGTCACTTCCATCCTCTGGGCTGTTAAAGCCCTCAAAGCTTGCATCCACTACGGTACTTATTGTGCTGCATTTTAGCCATCTGTTTTCCTGTCTCCATTGTCCTGAGCATCCCACTCCACGGTTACAGTGACCTAGGATGGTGCCTGGTACACAGTAATATTCAGGAAACAGTTCTCCAATAATGAAGTCATCCATCCTACAAGATGTTTATCAAAATCTTAACATTCTCTGGCATATTACACTGACTAACCCAACACATTAATCAGCTCTGCACACACCACGAAATGAGTGCTAGTGGTATCTTTTCATCATTAACTATTAGAGAATTTCTCTGAACTTGGAGTTTCTTTGTAAAACTGTACTGTTCTTTTCCTTGCCCTTTCCAGCCTCATTTTTGCAGATTTTTGGGATGCCTGGTTTTTCTCTTGACTAGCTTGGATGTCTGACTACCCATACACACTCAGCTATCTCATTATTGTCCTCATGATTGGTGACATTTCTTCCTGGAAAGGGACTCAAAATTTTTAACATGAAAGGACATGTGTACTTCAGAATTGAACTGCGGGCTCCAGAGAGGCTTTTCAGAAGCATGAATCTTCTGCTAATTTAAGTTGACTACAGAGCACCCTGCCCTCCGCCTGCTGGTATTATAGTCTCAATGTAAAAACAAGATGCTCCTGTTGTGAGGAATCCTTCATTAGGGGAAGCTGTGCAAACAGCTTCAGTATGTCCTGCACACTGTCCCCTATTCCCATGTGACAACATCTGTTGGTTTATTACCACAGAATATATGCCTTCTGCTGCCTGGCTCTCACCACACTTCTCAGCTGAAATGCCTAAAGCTGATAATTAGAAAGTAATCTCCTGGCCAGGTAGTGGTGGTCCATGCCTTTAATCCCAACACTCAGGAGGCAGAGGCAGGCGAATCTCTGAGTTCAAGGCCAGCCTGGTCTACAGAACGAGTTCCAGGATGGCCAGGGCTACACAGAGAAACCCTGTCCGAGACAGAGAGAGAGAGAGAGAGAGAGAGAGAGAGAGAGAGAGAGAGAGAGAGAGAGAGAGAGAGAGAGAGAATATTCTCCTGATCTAGTAAAACACATAGATGGTGCCCTGAATGAGTCAGGTGAAACCCTTATTTCTATTACTGTTTATTTTTGCTGAAGAGCCAGTGATGGCAGATGTCTGCAGAGGAATAGTACTTTCTGGACATGAACACGTAAACTAACAGCGATCAGACTCTATGCATAAGACCCAAACAAGATCAACCTCATCCCAAATCCCATCATGGACCCAGAAAGGGCTCATACGTTTTACCCCTAGCTGAAAAGATTTAGGCAATTGAAGGCTGAGGGGGGAGGGAGAGTAAATTGACTTCGGGGATATAGCCCCTGAGTGGCTACCCATGCTCTGGTTGAAGGTCCTACCCTATGCACATACAAGCAGCGCTAAGTACACTTGGTGGGCTTTAAAACAGATAGAAAGCATACACAGCTGAGTGGGAAAGTGGTAGTGGGGGTGGATTTTGATGGAAATATATGAGTGTATGAAATTCTCAAACAATAAAAAGTTTTAGAGCTGAGTATTGTGCTGGACACAAAATTACAAAAACCAAATTACACACAGTCCTTCTTTGCTCTCTGGGATCTGGGAATTCAAACTTTGAATCAGACTGAATGTAAGATTGAAGCCTGCCATGTACGGATGCTGCGGTGTGAGGGATCCGGCGCTTTTAAAAGGTCACAGTCGTCCCACTGTGAGGAGGTTACTTTCTCTGCTCTTTCCTCCTCCCACACAAGTGTTCTGAGATGGCCATGAATCTCTCTGCAGTCAGCTCTTCTTTGCCTGCCCTAGCTCCCACCTCCAGGTATCCCAGACTGAGACAGCCTCCCCTCCCACCTCCCAGGTAGCCCTGTCTGAGACTGCCTTACCTTTAACGTGCTGTTCAGCGTTCTGATCTTGTGAAGCTTCTCATTTATGGATGGGTTCTTGCACCGCTTCACAAAAGACTTTCTCAGCTCCTTCTTGGTTGAAGGTCGCCGGTCCCCGAGAGGAGACAGACTAGCTTGCTCCAATGATTTGTAGAGTTTCTCCATCTCATCATCCTCAGATACTTTTATTTCTTCTGTTTAAAAAGAACAGTATCCACAAACCCAGTTAAAACCAAAGAGCAAACATCAGACAGTGTGGTCCTCGAGCATTCCTGTTCACACCTTCATCTCAAACTTCTGGTCTCCAGAAGCGTAAAGCCATGATGTTCTGCTGTCTGGACATTCATACCATGCTACTTTGCTACTCAGGAGACCACGAGCCATTTAAAGACATGTAATTGTAACCTATTCTAATAAGACTACGCACTGACTTATTGCTTGGAGACTTTGGGGGTACAGTAAAGGACTTCAATGTTACAAATGTTTGTAACATTGACACAATGTAATCCACTTCTAGCCCTTTAAAATCCATATCCTTCTCAAGCAGAAATCCCATGCATTTCATTCTAACACCTCCTAAAGTCTTAAATCAGTTCCACATCAACTCTGGTCAGTATCACATCCAAATAGCCTCAAAGTTACGTACTGAGAGGCTCAGAGAGAATTTGTCTGGGTGCAAAATTCCTTTCTGTTTCTGAAGAAGCAGATACATCACCTTACAGGCAAGCCCTGCAAGCTAATGTTTACCCAAGTCTGAACACCTACTGCCCTGGTGCTTCCCAGTGTTTTCTGAGGAAGAAGCCTGCCCATTGGCTGGTTGTAGAAAACAGTTGTCGTTTCTCACCCTGTTCCACACTATCTGCCCCTTTTAACTCCACCTATCTGGCCTCAGCTCACCTCTAGAGAGCAGTGAGCCTTGGCAGACTACTAAGATATAGGCACAGGTAGGCCAATGGGGACCAGGAAGACTCAGTTCTAGAATATTTGTTTGGGGGTGTCAGAGATGCTTTCTACATTAAAAAAAAAGAGAGTAAATATAGTAGCAAATGGGCCAGAAGTTTCCAGGAATCCTCCCAAGAATTAGAATGGAGCCAGTGCCCTCTTGGAGCCCTCTCAACCTGAGGAACCAGTGTGTTCCCCTTGTGAGGCTACACTGGGTGTGGCTTTCAATCATTGGTCGCCATAGGGACCTTAAATGACAGCATCAGCTCCTGAAGGAAATATTGACTCTTTGCGTGGCTTTTATTTCTCATAGACAATTTCAATTCATTGTTCTTTGTTTCCTGAAACCAATCTTGGGAAATAGGCACGAAGAGATTCCTTGCCCGACAAACCCCTCAGTGTTTCTGTCTCCCCTCCTGTGCTGAGGAAAAGATTCAGAGAGAGCCCTACTGAACAGCACGATCATGGAGTGGGGCTGAGCAAAACGGGCTCTGAGGCAGACACACAGGATAACAGAGGAATACCAGAACGCAGGAACTTTGATCACATCACAGTTTATTCTTCGGTGACTAGAAGCCCTTCAATAGGAGCTTTGGTCCCTTTACCTCAGGCAATTTGCTACGAGTTGTCCTCAGGACTTGCCTGACACGGAGAACAACATCTTCCTAACACCTGGCTTAAAGTGTTAGCCAGAATATTTTTTTCTTTTGTTTGAGATGATATCTCACTATGTAGCCTCATAGTGATGAGCTGGAACTGGTGATGTAGATCAGACTGTCCCAGAACTCACAGAGATCAGCCTATCTCTACTCCCTGAGTACTGAGATTAAAGGCACTCGCCATCACTCCTGACCCAGACCAACTTCTTGTCTCCTAATCCAATGGTCTCCTATCAAAATGGGGAGGAAAACGTGTAAAAAAAAAAAAAATGTGGCTAAAGACTTTTGGCCTTGGGTACTGTGCAACCATAAAAAGTCAACTTTTGTCAATAAACTCAATCTTTTGTCAATAAACTCAATAAAATAAATCCCCATGGATAATCACTAGGGACATGAAAATTAAAACCACAGAGGGATGCCATGTCATACTTATTAGGATGGCTAATATAAAGAAGACAGACAGTAGTTAAGAGTGTCCAAGGATGTGGAGAGATGGAAGCCCTCATTTACCACTAGTGGGAATGAAAAGGTTAATGGTCTTCAAGATAGTACAATGCCAACAGGACCCTGCAATTCCACCTCTATATTTATATTAAAGGGAAATAATAACACATTCCCACATCAGTTGCACATAGCTACTCATAACAGCATTATTCAGAAGAAAAAAGGAGATAGACATAAGTAAATTTTTATCAATGGTTGAGTGGAAAAAGGGAACGTGGTGCGCACACACGAGAGGACTAGTCAACAACTTAAAGAAATGGAGTGCTAAATCACCCACCACGTCACACCAGGGCTTAAACTTGGAATCATCATTTTTTTAAAAAGTCACAAAAGACCACAGATTCTATCGTGTGAAATATCCAGATCAAGCAAACTAAAGGAGACAGAAAGCCACCTGGGAGCCCAGGACACAGACAGGAATGAGGAGTGCCTGTAACGCGCAGGGCTTTCTTTTTGTGGAGTTGAATGTTCTCTAGCCAGGCTGTGGCGATAGCTGCACAGCTCTGTGAGGAAACTACAAACCACTGAACTATAAATCTGAGGCTATGTGAAGCATGTAACTATAGTGGTAAAAACTAAAGGAGGCTCTTATAAGGTATCATGATAGGAGGTAATGTGTTCACAGAAAAACCCTTAAGCCCTAGAGATAATCTAGAGATTGGAAAAGTCTTAAAAATAATGGAGCCAGACACTATGATCCTAGCGGTTGGGAGGTAGAGACAGGAGAATATCAAATTCAAGGTCAGCCTGAGCTATATGAAAGATCTTACTTCACAGAAACAAAGGCAAAGACATATAACTCCTAAAGAAGCATTAGGATTGAGAACTTGTCACAAACATAAGGACACATAACCTGGTATGCCCTCTTTTTCATAGCCAAGCAGGTAGTACTCTATCTAAAAACTCCTAACTGTATTTATTTCATAAATAGCATTTGCAAAACACACTTTAATAAACAAGCAAATGTGTGAAAAAGCTAAATAAAAATTGTTTCATTGAATTTCTTTGTACTCAACAAGCAGTAGCTACTAAAGACAGAGATAAAAGCACAATTTGCTTTTCATGAATACATTACGTGGATAATTATGCCAGGGCAAAACTGTAGTAAGATAATTCATCTGGCTCAACAGATATTAAAGCAGTTAAGATAAAAATAACCTTAGGGATACCGAGGCACAGAGTGTGCTCTCCAAATTAAAAAAAAAATGAATAGGATTTTTTGGGTAATTTTTATTATCTTTTAACATACATAAAATATATAATGTTTATGGAGTCCAGTCAAAGGGAGGGAAGAGGGATTATATTAGCAAGGGGGGAGGGGTCAAGATCATGATAGGGGAAACCACAGAGACAGCTGACCTGAACTAATGGGAGCTCACAGACTCTGGACTGACAGCGGGGGAGCCTGCATGGGATTGAACTAGGCTTTCTGAATGTGGGTGACAGTTGTGTGGCTTGGTCTGTCTGTGGGGACCCTGGCAGTAGGACTAGGATTTACCCTTGGTGCATGAACTGGCCTTTTGGAGCCCATTGCCTATGGTGGGATACCTTGCTCAGCCTTGATGCAGCAGCCAGGGACTTGGTCTTGCCTCAACTTCGTATGCCAAACTTTGCTGACACCCAATAGGAGGCCTTCCCCGAATGAGGAGTGGATGGTGGGGGGAGCAGGAGGAGGAGAGGGAGGGGGAACTGTGGTTGGTATGTAAAATGCAAAAAAAAAATTTAATATCAGAAGCTATATCTGCCCCTCCCCACCCCACACACACACACGTATCTTTCCCTAGTTTAAACTTTGGGTTGTTATGGTAAGGAGTGGGTGTATCCAGTTAAAGACCACCTGGAAAAATGAAAACAAATCAGCAATCTGGTTCTTCTTCCTCAGCAGAAACCAGAACCTGAGAGACTAATGTCAGACTTCTAATAATACAATTCTGAAATGATTCACAAACTTACAGGAAATGAAAGGGCAGACAGTACCATCAGGAGTAAAGAAAATACATCACTGGCTTTCCAGCGTGTCCTAATCTAGGAGATGTACGGTGTATTACCAGACACCCCGGGGACACATCTGTGACTCAATCTAGTCCACAGCCCAGACAGGGGATTTATACTGTTTTTACCGCTGTTAGAGGCCAGTGCTTTCCTTGGTCATTGTTGTAGGACCATGAAATGAACACCCAGTAATAAAAGAAGCAGGTGGTAAATGGAAACACGGGATAAAGGGAGACCCAAAGCTACACATGCATGGCAATACAACTTGCCCCTGACCGCAGTAGAGGAGAGATGAGTCCTTCTGAATCAGTATATCTGCTCTATGCTGCTGGGTCACCCTCCATTGACTGACCTGATTGATTGCTGTATGAACTCAGGCTTTGCCAATTAAGCCTCTCTGGATTAGTATTTGAATATTTTATGGGTATGAGTGTTTTGCCTGCATAAATATATATGCACCATGTGCATGCATGCCTGGTGCCAGCAGAGGTCAAAAGAGGGCATCAGATCCTCTGGATCTAGAGTTGCAGACAGTTGTCAGCCCCGATGTGGATGCTGGAAACCTAGCCCAGGTCCTCTGCAAGAGCAACAAGTGGTACTCTGAAGCTCTGCACCGTCTCTCCAGCCCCTCTAGGTTAGTCTTGTAGTAAAATAATTTTAACATCCCTCTCTGTAAACACGCAGTTCTTTTCTGAATTATAATTTCATTCTAGAAAGCACTAGTTTATCTTTCTTGTCTTACCAGATTGCAAAGATAAAGAGGAAAGGGTTGGCAGGAAAGATCCCTCGTCTCTCTCCCATTGGAAATGGAAGCCAAGCGCGTTATTTCCACCTCCCTTATCTCCCGAGACAAAACAAATAAATTTTGTCTGACAGTGAAGTGTCTCCTCTCAAGTGTGTACCATAGTCTTCCCACGTGGGGCAGCAGGACTTCAATTCCCATTGACACATGGACACCTTATGGTCTACTGCCTCTCAACTTGCTAGTACTTTGCCAAGGTTGAAAGCATTATCTCAGAGATGAGGGAAGTAGAGAGTCCTGAAAAACAGTCAGTGATTTTCCCCCTAAATGCCAATTAGTGGTGGGTATTAAAAATAAAAGCCCCATTCTGTGTAGGCTCATATGTTTCTAGATCATTCTTCACAAATCTGAACAGGGAAACAGTCTCCTGGGGAACTTAGGAAAACGCAAGCTCTGCTTCAGCCCATCTGGGATGGTACTGATATTTGAAATTGTGTGTGTGTGTGTGTGTGTGTGTGTGTGTGTGTGTGTGTGTATCTATGTGTGCATGCATGAGTGTGTGTGTACATGCATATGTAGATGAGTGCTTGTGTCTAAGTGTATGCTTAAGTGTGTGTGTGTGTGTGAACACGAGTGTCTGTGTATGTGTGCACATGCACAGGTGTGTGTTCCTGTATATACTGGTGCACATGTACATTTGCATGCCTGACATTTGCATGTCAATCTGGGTTGTCATTCCTCAGGCAACATCCATCTTGGTTTGGGATTCAAAGTTTCTCAGAGGGATCTGAGACTCATGGAGTAGCCTAGGGTGGCTGGGGAATCCCAGGACACCTCTTCAGCATTGAGACTACAAACAATTCACCACAAATGCATTTTCACATGGGCCCTAGGGATCAAATCCAGGTCTTTGGACTTGCAGTTATTTCTCCAGCCCTTCTAGACCTTATAGACTTTTGGCAAGCTCTTAGGTGCATGGACTATACTTTCAGTAGCAAAGCTGGACCACCTATTGGTAAAATTTCACCAGCCTGGATTCATTGGCAGGCAAAGGGACTTGAATGGCGAGAAAATTGAGACTTGTCCACCAAACAGCATTGACTGTCTCTGGGCCATATTCTAATCTAAGAGAAAAGGAAGACAATCCAGCTTTGCTCAAATGAAGGGCACCTGAAATCAGTACTGGAAAGCACCAGTATGCCACAGGGTGAATAGAAAAGAATTTGAAGTAACTGTTGGTGACCTTCTATGTCAGATACACTAACTCAGAATGTGTCAAAGACTAGTAAACTTTCTCCAGATTTGAGTCAGTTAGATTCAGAAAGGGATGTTATGCATAAATCCCAGGTCCTTGGGGCTGGAGATCTGGCTCAGAGGACCTAGGTTCAATTCCCTGCACCCACATGATGACTCACAGCCATCTGTAACTTCAGTTACAGGAGATCCGGAACCAGGAAATCTTTTGACCTCTAAGCACCAGGCACACATGGTACACACCCATACATGCATGCCAAACACTCATACGCATAAAATGAAATAAACAGATCTGAAAAACATAAAGTAACTACAACCCAGGTCCTTTATAGCAAGATTGGAGACATACCAATGTTTTAACTAATGCTTAGAAGTTCTCTCCTTCTCAAGACTGTGCAAAATGAATGTGTGGCTCCCTCCTCCTCCTCCTCCTCCTACATGCCACCCTATTGTCTGCTTCTGGCAGGACAGGACAGCTCCAGGAGGCCCAGAATTTGCCTGTCAAGAACACTGTATGCAGATTATCTCTTGAAATGTTGTATTTTCAACTCTGCCTCCCCCACTGTCTTATTTTTGGTCTTGCTTGTGCTTTCTAGAATGTGGCTGTTTATTTTCTATTTAGAACATAAAAGCTGGCTTCAGAAGACAGGAGAGAAATTCATACACCAGATTTCATACCAGGGTCTGAAAAAGAAACCGTTTAGAGAGTTGAAAAGTCCAAATAATGTCCCAAGGGAGATCATTTTAATCCTCAGATGTAACGCATTTGGAAAGTACTAGGGAGAAAAAAGTATTGCAAGTGGCACATTTCACATGCAACGTTCTAGTGTTCAAGAGCAACAACAACAAAGCCATGGAAGACACCTGTCACCAACAAGGCAAACAAGAAAATGCTGATCTGTACACACTGAATATCCTGAAAAGAATATTTAATATATAGCACCTGATGCCTAAGAGATGAAAAGGCTTTTCTAGTCATTCTTTATGTGGTCATTAGACAAGCCTACATCACAGCAAGACTTGAATTATGGCAGACTTTCAGCACTCAAATAAGAACAAATCTAGACAATTCATTTGAACTTCAAGGTGCTTCTGACCAAGCACAGAAGCAAAGAATAATGCTGAGGGACAAGTCTCCAGTGTCTACGGCTGTAAGGGGAGCAGCTACCACCCCGTTTTCCTTCCATGACAGGCACTGCATTAACGGTTCTACCAACATTCCCTCAGCATCTTCCCACAGCCCTGTGAGGGAGCCTCATCAGCACTGACATCAGGAGAGAAGTCAACATAATGAAAGATCACAGAACTTGGCCAAAGGCACAAGGAGACAAATGTGGGTTCCAAACCGAAGGCTATCATTCCCCATACTACAGTAGCCTATAAACACGGTGTGATACAAACATGGGTTTTATACCCAAGGTTATTATTCCCTATATTGTTATATCCTGTGACTAAGGTCTGGATGGTGCAGTTCAATCTGAATAAAGCTCAATGGAGACTCTTGAGCCAGACAATCTGCAGATATTGGAGCAGTAGCTAGCTGAATACTCAGACCCCTCTTTTTACTACTCTTCCTGCAAAGGAAAAAGACCTACTCAGAGCTTTGAGTGGGTTTCCTGCTTAAATGATTAGAAATTCATAAGCTGACCAGAAATCCAGGACCACTCAGTCTAAACTGGACAGAGAGCAGAAGCACTTCCATTCTGCATCAGGAGAGTTGTGACTGCAGCCTGTGTATGTTAGCAGCAGATACAAATACAATAAAGGTATGAGTGATTAGAAAGGAGAACCAGGTGTGGAGCCTTGCACAGCCTTGGTACAGTGGGAAGGGGTTGGACCTGCCTAGACTCAGTGTGCCATGCTCTGCTGACTCCCCATGGGAGACCTTGAAAAAAGTTAAAATTTTTACAAATATGATTCATTTTAAGTGCACTTCCATAATCATGGCTGACTGTGTGGTTCAGTGGCAGGCCACCTGGTTAGCACATGAAAGGTTCTGGGTTCAGTCATTAGCAGGGTAACACATGAGCAAGGAAAACCAAAAGCTTGAATCCATTTATACAGACCAGAGATGAACAGTTACAAATAAAATAAAAATAGAACTTGAAGTGGCATTTAAAATATAACCTGTGGAAATTAACAAAATAGATTCATGGCTTCTATAGAGAAGAGTGGAGATCATAAAATTTTATTAATAAGATGTTAAAAAATAAAAAAGAAATGGTAAAAGGTTAAAGGAATGATTTTTATGAACTGAAAAAATTAAATAGTAACAATTTATGCTTCTGTCAGGTTGATTCTAAGGATACAATGTAATCCAAACCCAAGAGTATGTGTGTTTGTGTGTGTGTGTGTGTGTGTGTGTGTGTGTGTGTGCGCGCGCGTGCGTGCACGCGCGTGTGCGCTGGCAGACAAGTATAAAAAAAAATACCTGGACATTAAAATGATCAATAACCTAACATACCAAACACCCTTTAAAAGGAACAAGGTAAAAATATTTTCCTAGATACTAAGATTTCAATAAAAACTAAAAGAATAGTCTGAGGCAGGGCAGAAAAACAACAGACCATTGAACAGATGGATGTCCATAGATGGAAGAAACAGACTGACAATAAAAGGCGTCACTGAGGACTTAGGAGAACATCTGGGAGAAAGATCGTGTTTCAAGTAGAAGATATTGGGGGGAGCGGGCTACACACGTGAATAAAGCCAGGCAGGACTGCATCTTGTTGACAGAGCACAGAGAAGTGACTTCAAGCCATTCCTGCAACAGGAAACAAGAGCCTCGTAACATCAGTGCAGGCAGCTAAGGAGACGGTGCAGCTGGTAAGGTGCCCGGTGAGCCGGTATGAGGACCTGAGTTTAGAGTGACAGAACCCACACAAAGAGCTGGCTTAGTAGCACAAGACAAGCATAGGGTGAAGAGAGGGGGCGTCTCTGAAGATCATTAGTCAGGGGGCAGCCTAGCCAAGCAGAAATCCAAGCTCAAGAAAAGGCTCTGTTTCAAAAGAAAGACTCAACATCAACACAGCATGCACCTACACACGGGCAGACACATATACAGACAGACAAACAGAGAGAACAACAAGAACATATACAAATACCATCAATACACATAAAATCAGTGCAGGAAGGAGTTCCTTATTTAAGATGTAAAAATGGTATTAACCAAAAGCCCCTTTAAGGTGTTTTATGCCTCTAGTAAGCGATTTCCTCCCACAAGCCACCCTCTTCTCAAAGGTCCCACACCTCACAATATGGTCACAAGCTGAAGACGAGCTCTAGCACATAAGCTTCTGGGAAAATTTATCCAAACCATTACACCTGACACCAGCAATTACTACTGAGCCTGGGAAGGAACAGGAACTCTAATCCACTGCTGGTGGGAATATAAAACATCAGTGATGCGGGGAAACAGCCTATCATTTCCTACAAAGTTAAACGCATTCTTATTCTACAACTCAGCAATGGCACACCTTGGTGTTTACCCAAAAGAGTTGGCAACTTGTAACTACCCACAGCTGCACACAGGTGTTACCTGAAGCCTTAACTCTCATTTTAAAGATTTAGAAACAGCTCTGATGTCAATTGTAGTTGAACAGATAAAATGAGATCAATCCACACAATGGAATATTGTTCGGTAACTGTTTTAAAAAAATGACCCATCGAGCCATAGAAAGGCATGGGAAAATCCTAAGTTCCTATACCAGATGGGGAAAATGTCCATCTGAAAAGGCTACATCTCTATGGCTGTAACCATGTAACATCAGAAAAGATAACACCAAAGAGATAATAAAAAGACTGACCAGGAACCATGGCACAAGCCCATAATCCTAGCATTCTGGGAAGCTGAGGCAGGAGGATTTACACAAGTTTGAGGCCAGGCTGGACCACCTAGTGAGTTTCACAAAAGCCTGGACTGTGATGTGAGATACTATCTCAGTAACATTAAAACAACTCCCAAAAGATTAGCAGATGTCTGATGCTTGGAGAGGAGTAGGAAGAGAAGCATAGGGGACGCCTAACATGGTGGACCTCCATGAGACTGCTGTGAGGATACATGACATTACGTATCATCAGATGCAGAAAACTGTACAGCAAAGAGTGAACCCTAATATCGACTCCAGACTTAAGTTCATAAGAATATATCTGCATTTCTGTGGGGTGATACATCTACAACACACCCCCATGCGTGAGGCTCAGAGAACACTCCAGAAAGATTGTAAGCATGAGAGAACCAAGATGTCTGCTGTGAGACAGTATCTTTTACATAGGAGGGAGCTGCATCCATGAAATCGTAACAACATGGCTGCCTGAACAAGACTTGCAGAAATGACACCACTTGACATGCCAACATGGATGTCATAAGGCCCGCCCCCTAGATGAAGACAGTCAATAGCTGTTAAGATAAAAAGAATCTATTTTCTCCAGGGACTCAGTAAGCTAAATATAAACATATATATGTATGTGTATGTGTATACACATGTTGTATATACACATGTGTATGTATAGAAAAAATGCAACAATATGAAAGGAGAAGAGGCCATGAATTTAAGATGGAGTGAAGGGCACTCACAAGGAATATCTCAATATTTGTTTTTGGTTGTAAGAAGTGAACCACATGCATGCAGAAAGTTAACCAGTAGAGGACTGTAGGGGCAGAGAGAAAGGTACAGATAGCGTGCCTTCTGTTCTCTCAGGTTCTCGACAAGTCTAGCATTGTTTCAAAAGCTACGCCTATGAATTTCAAGTGTATGCTTCCACCAGCATTTTAGGCAGTCGCCCAAAGCTGGGCAAGATGTGCTCCCCAATAGATAAGACTTCTCATGGTGCTTTAAAACAAGAGCGTGCTAGAAAGCAATGGAGAAGAACAAAGGCAGTGGTGGAGAGGAAACCTAAGATGGTGGCTGCCGTGTGTGTGTGTGTGTGTGTGTGTGTGTGTGTGTGTGTGTGTGTGTGTGTGTGTGTGATGCTATTCCATGTATATGATGTTTTTCACCATAACAAATCATCCTCAATAAAGAAACACTAAAGGTCTAAATGAGCAGAGAGGCATGAAAAGCACTAGAAAACGAAACACTTATCCACAAAGAGAAAGAAGTTATAAGAAAAAAAAATGGAAATGGCTGAAGACCATTGTGATGATTCTCAAACCCACTCATGTCCACTAGACCTTAGGATGAGCCACTAGGAACCTCTGCAGAACTGATAGCCCAGAGGTGGCGGGAACGGAGCAGATGACTTGGGCTCAAAGGTACGTGAATTCAGAGATGACTCTGACACCAAATAGCAAAATGTCCCCTAGCTTTCCTTCCAGCGTGCTCTTGTAAACTCTATGCATATAAAAGAAGAAGAAAATGCTCAAGAGTAGTTGATAAACCACAATCCCAGTAGCAGAACCTTAAGAGGAATTCCCAACATGAGGAACATCAGAGAGGCTTCTCTTCCCCCTGGGAATAAACAGGGTGTTCTAATCTGAGAAGGAGTCACAGCCACGAGCAGGGATGTGTCTGGTGTCATTGGCCCCCAGAGCGGACTTCTTTTAATGCCCTTTTTCAATTCATGGATGTGTCTACATAAAAGGCTTCCCCTTAAAACTCAACTTCTCAACACAGGCATTCTCCTGCACCATCACCGCATGTGCTTCCCCCTGAACATACCCATCTTCCACCTTTAGCTGTGACCTCTAACCCCAATCGATTTTTCTTCTTTCCAGCTGCCCCCCATTTTCCTGTTTCTGGAATCTAGACTTCACTCATCACCAGCGTCAGAATCCCTGTTCCAGTGAGATGCCACAGCCTCCCACTCCTACTTCCTTAGCCTCCGCAAAATGCATAGAACTAAGAAAGATTTTTTTAAAAGGCAATGAAAATCTAAGTACCACAAATGACCTAGTTATATGGCAATAACGGATTTGCAGGCAACCTAATCTGTTTATTTTATGGTAATTAAGAGAGATCTTTGGCACCTAACTGGGAGCGATGAAAGACCTAGTGAGCCAGTCATCCGTGCCTGAGATCCAAGCCATGACAGCCAGCTGTCATGTATACAAGATACTCCTATTAGTAAATATTTATCACCACTTTAAGATCATTTCTCATTCTACTACAAAATAGTATCCCTGGGAAATACTCGATGGACTAAATTAAATTCCAAGTGCACAATCACAGAGATGAGGCAGGACACAGAATCCTCCATCTCTCCTTTGTTTCCAGTTTCTACCTTTACCCTGGGTACCACAAAGGCTTCCTAACCTCTCTTAGTTCCGGCCTCCCTTTATCCTATGATAGTCTGTGATCTAAGACTAAAGGAGCTCTTTGAAATCACAGGTCCAACTATGTCATCATCTCAGTTACAAATGGGCATGCCTTATCTGTTGAATAACAATGCCTAGTCCATCATTCAATAATGTCCCAATTTCCCTCCCACCTCCCTTTCCCAGGCCCCACCTCCATGCACAGGATTCCTTAGGTGCGACTGTATTCTGTGTACCTGCTTTTGTAAATCCCTGTGTGTCTCCTTTGTGACACTTTTCTGCCTTGCTTTCTTTTGTTAAACATGTCTTAGCCTTGCACTCACCCCACTAGATATGAAGATGCTTTAGCACAGTCATCTTTAGATGTTAGAGTTGTGTTAGCACAAAGTACGTGAGTGCATGTCAGAACCATCTTCATAATACTAACAGAAATGCTAAATTGAGTTGAGTTCAATATTGGACTTAGTTTCTTTTTAATTCACTTGTTAATCTTATATTTCATAGCAATGGTCAGAAAATCACTCCCCAAAGAAAGGGAGAGCCCATAGTAAAACAGATGAGAGGAGCATGCCATTAACCCCACCACCTCTTTTCCAGCTGTGCTTTGTTGAAATGCTTAGTGGAGAATCCCTAGAGTTGTAGCAATCTGAAAGTTGCAGTAGAGAAAGACAAGCCAGTGTCATTAGGTGTCATTAGCATCCCCTCCCCCTTTTCTAATGGCTTGCACTGGAGGGAGAAATGTCTAAAAGGATATTTGAATTCAGAATAAAATTCTAGCAACCACAATTTTAATTGCATACCAACTGCAAAATATTTCTTCCATTGTCTAAATAAAAGAAAGGCTATAATACACGCTGTCTGCTCTTTTCAGAACTCAGTTATTAACCTTTAAGATTCTTTTCTAGGATAAAAGCCTCTTTCCCCAGAAAATGCATCTTGAGACTCGATCTTAACCTTCTAAAATTTAATTCCTCTCATGGATGACACTGAAACTTCAAGCCCAATCTAAAACCCTCAGCATAGTATTTTAGATACTAAAATTTCAGAGATTCTTCCCCACCTTAAAAAGTTAAAACAATAATTTTTAGAAGTCACACAAAAAAGCTACCTTCTTCTCCGACAGGCAAACATATACATGCACAAACACCCAACCTGATTACTTAACAGCGAAACACAGCAAACGCAAGAAAAGATTGGGCTGCCGTTTCTATGGAGACCACATGATGTGGTTCAGCTCTTCTGGGAATGAAACCAAATCCCCAACAGCAGTAGAAAATCAGCAGCAAGAATTCTGTAACATATGGCAACTGCCAACAAACCAGTGAAGGAAAATACCTTCATTCTCTCTTCCTCTCTACCAGGAGAAACACCTGTCCATCGAGCTATTTGAAAAATCACCTAGATTGTGTTGGTCTTTCTGTGTGTAATTCAAAACTGATTGCCACCAGGTCTCTTTATTCTTAGATTAAAAGAGCTGTTGGCTCCCAGCTGGATTCCTCAGCACATGAATTCCCAGGATGGCATTAGACAGGGATGAGCAACACATGCATCTTCCCATGACTCTGTTTAGTAATCCTAACGGGAAACTCAATCTGCAGGGCTATCTCCTGGGAAAGAATGTAAATGGGATTTTAGTATCTCTGATGCTTTGGAAGTCTTGACTGTCACAGAGAGGAGAGGGTTATTTCTACATCTTTTTAAATTTATTTATTTATTATTATTATTATTATTATTATTATTATTATTATTGCATGTGTATGAGGTGTGGGTGTGCACATATGTGGGACAATATATGTGCAGATTAAAATATATGTGCAGGACAATGTTTTAGAGTCAGTTCCTTTCTTCTACCTTTATGTTTGTCCAGGGGCTCAGACTTGGGCTCTCAGGTTCATAGACAAGCACTTTATCTGCTGAGCCATCTTGTCAACCCCTTCTTTACTTCTCCTTCTAATTGAATGGTTAGTGTAAGTTCTTAAAGGAGAACAATAGTTTGTTTGGTTCTCCTATTCTTAACATCTATGTCTTCTTTTTTTACATTTATTTCATTTATTTATTTATTTCTATGATAGTTTTGTACAGTGTTTCAATCATCTTTACTTCCTCTTCCACAGCTCTTCCAAGCTCCATGTCCTCATCCCTACCCTCCCAACTTTGTGTCCTTTTAAAACAAACAAAAAACCTTCAAGACTAATTTGTGCTACCCATATATTCTTGAATGTATGCAAGACCATATCTGCATCTTGTAAGCACCAAGCTGAAGGTCACTTAAGATTAACACTTGAAAATTCTTTGTGTTGTCACAAGAACAAAAATACTATCAATATGCAACACACACTCTACACTCAATGAAAATGGCCATCTTCAAATGGGTAAACACCTCCAATGATGAGGGCATACAGGTACAAGCTACCTACTTCGCTTTCAACAGCTTATCGCTTCAAAAAAATAAGTTTCTTAACTCACTTTTATACTTCCCATTTGATTATACCGCTGACCTCAGCTGTATAAGCCCATGGAGATATAATTAAACCCAACACTTTGTTTGCACAACATCACAAATATTTGTGGCCAGATGGAGTACACTCCTTCCATCCCTCATAGAACAAGTCTCATCTGTGCCCTCTTCCTCAGTGGTGATGCTTCCTGTCTCTTACCCACCCTACCTACTCAACCACCTCTAGAAGTTGCTCGACTTGAAAAAAAATTCTTAATAAAAAAAACAAAATTAAATATCATCAGCATACAAAAAAAAAGAAAAGTAAGTAGTTGGCCCAGATTGGAAGTATCAATATAAAATACTATTTAATGTAAAGCATCCACTGAGAAAGCCCTAGAGAGCAATGACAATTGGGGTGACTTTAAATATAAGTTACTAGCTTGATTATTCAAATTTACATCTATAAAAATAACACACATACACACTAGCACCCTGGCCTACAGCTGTGATCCCTGGCCTAAATTATTCTCTTTGAAAAAATAAATTAATAGCGTATATCTAAAAATAGATGCTTTTAAAAAGGATTGACATTATTATCTATTCATGTGTATATGTGTATGCCTCTCTCTCTCTCTTTGTGTGTGTGTGTGTGTGTGTGTGTGTGTGTGTGTGTGTGTGTGTGTGTGTATAGTGCATAGTGCAGATGGTGCACACAGAAGCCAGAGAAGGATATAAGATCCCCTTGGGCTGGAGGTACAGGTGTTTGTGAGCTACCCAATGTGGGTACTAGGAACTGAACTTGGTCCTACAAAAGAACAGCTAGTGAACTAAACTACTGAGCCATCTCTCTAGCCCCCAAACTTGAGAACTTAAGGACAGCCTCCTTGCTTAGGGTAGGGGAGAAAGAGTCATCATTCATGTCATTGGGCAACTCCTGCAAGTTAGTGCAGGAATTTAGCAAGTCAACTTTCAGCAGTACACCAAAAACTTACGATGCAACTCCATCATTCTCCAGTAGCTCACTGATATATCAGATAACCTTGTTTTACACCAGGATGAATGAGACACAATTAGAAAAGACTTGTCATGAATGGATAATAATAGAAACAAGTTTGTCCTGAATCAAATATGAGAGTTATGATAGAATATTTAAAGACACATTAATGATTTCTACACACCACTATTTCCTTTGTTAAAAGAAAACTGTTTTCCAGGAAGAAAAGCTGTTGCCTCCTCTGTATTAAAGGTGCTGCCCTCCAAAATGCGTGTGAAGGTTTTGCCTTCCATTAACTGCACAGATGCCCTTAGGAGATCACTGATTGGCCCTCTACAACAAGAAGATGACTGCTCTAAACCCATGTGACAAGATCCAAGTGATATAAATCTATCTCACAGATCCCTGGGTCTCAATTACCACAAACCCCCAGAGCATAGACTATGGAACCAAAAAGGGGTGGGGCTGGGGGGGTTCATTCTCAAAATGATGGAGAGGTATTACATTATGATCACATACCTACCTGCCTCATAGTCTAAAACAGTGGTTTTCTTTTCTTTTTTTTAAGATAAGGTTTCTCTGTGTAGTTTTGGTGCCTGTTCTGGAACTCACTCTGTAGCCCAGGCTGGCCTCAAACTCACAGAGATCCACCTGCCTCTGCCTCCCGAGTGCTGGGATTAAAGGCGTGTGCCACCACCACTGGCAAAACAGTGGTTTTCAACCTGTAGGTCATGACCCCTTCATGGGTCAAAGGTCCCTTTCACAGGGGTTGCCGAAGACCATTGAAAAACACAGATATTTTCATTATGATGCCCAACAGTAGCAAAATTACAGTTGTGAAGCAGCAACAACAACAAAAAAATTGATGCTTGGTGTCATGACAACATGAGGAACTGTATTCAATGATGGTAGCATTAGAAAGGTTGAGAACCACTGGTCTAAAGCACTTGGTTACTGACGCCTACAACAGATAATTAGCGGCCTGGCCATAGGAGCTGCCACAGGCAAAATCTACAAAAGGAGCTGGAGGCTAAGCCCCATGTAACTAATCATCAAACCGCCATTCACCAGTTTAAACATTTTAGTTACAAATTTATAGCGGAGTTCTATAATACTCCCACAAATATTCACCATGTAAAGAAGAGGAAGCAGTTTCCTGGTTTACCTCTGTCCATCATCCTTGTTCCAGGAGCTCTGTCGGATGGAACCGTCAGATGGTCTTGATTGCTGCTCAACGAAGAGGTGTCATCGCTAGATAAAGAGTTCAAAAACCCGCTTTCCGAAATGACGGAGCTGTTTTCTGGGGCCCGGCAACTGCTTGCCTCTGAGGATGCGGTTGTGTGGACCTGTACGGTAAATGTCAGGGGCTGCCCCACCTCTTCAGCCGCAGGCGTGCTGTTCACCATGTTGAGCCAGGACTGTCTTTCTTTAGATCCCGAGGAAGAAGCCCGGCTGGGTGCCTTTACGGTATTTTCCAGAGAGGAGAAAGAGCATGATGAATCTCTCAGTCGAGGTGAAGAGGAAGACGCCCGCCGTGCAGCCTATTTCCCACCAACAAAATCAGGAGGAAAAGGAGGAAGAGAGACATTATGATTAAATTATCATTCTCTTCACTGTGTTTTTATTAAAATTCTCCCAGAACTCTTTGAAATGGTGACTAGGAATAAAAAAAAAGTCAAAGGACAAATGTATGATACTTATTATTGTATGGCAGTCGCCAGGAACCAGTCTCTAAAACTGATTGGTGTAATTTTGAGTTCACCATATAAGATCTGAAAAAAATCTCCATATTGAAAATTTTGACTCAAAAACTTAAGCCTCTCGAACCATTTAAAGACTCTCTTACGACAGTTTTTTTCGAATGCTTGTGGGTACAATGACAACTTGTCATCTCTTCTTGAACTCACAATGACATCAGCAAAAACAACTGAGGAAGGTAATCAATAGAAAGAAAGCAGAGGTTTGGGGTGTGGCCCAGGAGAATACTTCCTAGCAGGTGTGAGACTTTTTAGTAACATGGACCTATTCCTTAGCACATAACCAACTATCCACCCATAACTATCCAGGTTAAAAAAAATGCTAAACAAGCCGGGCGGTGGTGGCGCACGCCTTTAATCCCAGCACTCGGGAGGATCTCTGTGAGTTCGAGGCCAGCCTGGGCTACCAAGTGAGTTCCAGGAAAGGCGCAAAGCTACACAGAGAAACCCTGTCTCGAAAAACCAAAAAAAAAAAAAAAAAAAAATGCTAAACATAAATGACATAAAAAGTTTAATTACAAAGTTAACATGTTATTATTTTGTGACTGGGAGGGGGGAGTCCAGATGCCACAGCATGTGTTAGAGGTCAGAGGAGTCCATTCTCTCCTTCCACCACGTGGGTTCCTTGTATTGAGCTCAGATCATCAGGCTTGGCAACAAGCATCCTTACTGATAGAGCCATCTTTCCAGGCCCAATCACTTACAATTTTTAATGCAGCTTCACCAGGTGAGACAATAATATAATTATAGCCTCTGAGTCCATGAGAGAGAAGCAAAGGCTACCCCATTGATGGTGACAGGCAGGTTGCCAAATGATCAATAAATCTACTGTGCCCATTTTCATATGCATGTATTGTGTATATGTGTGTGTGTATGTGTACATGTGTGTATGTGTGTATATGTGGTGTGTGTGTGTGTGTGTGTGTGTGTGTGTGTGTGTGTGTGTGTGTGTGTTGTGTATCCTGGAAGCCTGAGGACGATGCTGAGAATTATCTTCAATCACTCTTCCACCTTAATCATTGAGACAGGGTCTCTCAATCAACCCCAGAGCTCATCAGATGGCTAGTCTCCACCTTCTAAAGCTGAAATTACAAGCAAGCTGCCACATCTACCTAGCATCTACTCGGAATCTGGGATCTAAACTCATGTCTTCATGCTTTCATAGCAAACATATTAGCCACCGACCCATCTCTTCAGCCCAGAAATAAACATACTTTGAATATTAACATGACACTAAAATGTCTAGTAAGATATGAAATGACCACAGGCATGAAAATGTTTCATTCAGCAAAGTGTCAAATAGCTTGACAGCTGGCTACCTTAAGTCACCAAGACCAATTAATGACTAAGTGATCCAAGATCTGTAAGTCCTACTTCTCTAGGAGAGGAACATACAGGCTCCATACTATCCAAATAAATGCAAGGATATTTTACTCATTAGATGGATCTACAAAGTAAGTGTTCACATAACACACACATGCTGCTCCAGTCCTGGCACATTCTCCTATTGTGAACTATTTTGGTCAGACTTGCCTTCCATTTGGTCAGCTTTCCTTTGTTACAGAGACAGAGCCTGAGCTCTCCTACCATGGTGCTTTAATTGGATTAGAGAAAAATGGGGTATTTGAGAAAAAGACTGTATACTCAGTTGGAGCTATATATATATATATATATATATATATATATATATATATATATATATATATATATATATATATATATATATATCAAACTTTCCTTAAAAAAAACTTCTTAACTAAGTGCTGGCCATGTCTGTGAAGTGTATTCTTGTCCGTTGTTATTCGGTGAAAATGCTTTTAATCGTTGTTCTCAAGACACCACACAACATTTGTAGAATTGTTTTCTTGCTTCCCTTTTTCTTTTTGGTGCCTATGCATGTGTGCGTGCATGTCGATGGGCGCTGCCTGATGACCTCAAGTATCTTTCTCACAAACACAGACCGCCTGTTCTTTGAGACAAGGTCCGCCATTGTCCTGGAACTAACCAATGAGTCCCTGGGTTAATCCCATCTCTGCCTTCCCAGTGCTGGGATTATAAGCACATCGCCACACCAGAATGTTTAAATGGAGTCTGAGGATCAGACTCAGGCCGTCCTGCTTACAAACCAAGCACCTTGCCAACCAACGGAGCCATCTCCTCTGCCCTAGATTTTATTTTAAAATAAAAAGAAAATAGGAGTGAATAAAGAAACAGAAAAGAAAAATGGAAAGAATTAGGGAAGGTGGAAAGCAAAATGAAAAGGAACAAAGTATGTGTGTTAGATGTTGGAGGTCAACGAACTAGCAAGTGAGTGATAGGGAACAAATTGGACATGGAGTTCATTTCAGAAGATTCCATCTGGGACTATTTTTTTGTAAATAATGCTGTGCCACAACATGAGTTATTATTTCTAAGACTCTGTAGCTACCAGTAGCCAATACCAGGCATAGAATTCTAGCCTTCTGGGAACTATCTTTATCATATGCTCACAAAATAGCAAAGGAAATAAAGGCAGCGAGACGTAGGTCCCCTTCTCTTCTCCCCTTCTCTGTTTGACTAAAGTGTCTCTCCTTCAAGGTCAGTTCACATACCTGGTTCTGTAAGCAGTCTCCCCAGCTGCATCAGGCCGTGAGGTTACAATACCTGGTGCCTTCTTCTAACACACCAGATCAATGTCATCTTATTTGACAACTTATATTGCTATTGCTGATTGACGGCTAAGTCTATTTTGGTGAGCTACTTGAGAACAGGCTGTTTTTAGTCATTTTTACACTTCCATTTTTTCCGCTTGCATTTGTGCCCAACACATAGCTGATGATAAATTACTGCCAGGAAATAATGGATCAGAGAACCAGCTCTGTGAAGAAAATCTCACCACAGTAGTTTAGTCTCTTATTGAGGAGCTCCTCAGATTGCCATCAACTTGCTGAATAGAACGGCTAACTTCAGGATAGAGAAGAATTACTGAAGTCGGACACAGAGAGCATGTACAACCTCAAGTCAGCTAACTTCAGGATAGAGAAGAACTACTGAAGTCGGACACACAGAGCATGTACAACCTCAAGTCAGCTAACTTCAGGATAGAGAAGAATTACTGAAGTCGGACACACAGAGCATGTACAACCTCAAGTCAGCTAACTTCAGGATAGAGAAGAATTACTGAAGTCGGACACACAGAGCATGTACAACCTCAGTGACATGGCTTACTTTATTGAGGGAACTGTTGACAATGTGATTTAATTCATTTCTTGATGTTTGAGCTTGAAATGTTTTTCAATAATAATTCATAATAATCATATTAATGATTGCAGCTTTCACTTATTACACTTATCTATCTATGCCTCTGTGGAGTAAGTACACACACACACACACACACACACAAATAAAGGTCACAGAACAGCTATCAGGGGGAAATGGTTCCATCTTTCTACCATGTGAGTCTCTGGGACCAAGCTCAGGTTAACAAGCTTGGTGACAAGCACCTTTACCTACTGATATATCTCACTGGCCACACGATTAGAGTTTTAGTTGACCGACTCAAGAACTAAAATAGATTTTCTCATTTTCTCTGGAGGACATTTTTATTACTAGAAAACTTGAATTAAAATGCTACTTAGGCCGGGCGGTGGTGGCTCACACCTTTCATCCCAGCACTCGGGAGGCAGAGGCAGGCGGATCTCTGTGAGCACGAGGCCAGCCTGGTCTACAGAGTGAGATCTAGGACAGGCACCAAAACTACACAGAGAAACCCTGTCTCGGAAAAAACCAAAAAACAAAAAAAAAAGTTACTTAGCTCTATAGTCCTTAAAAAAAAAAAAAAATGTGTCCAAAACACAAGTTCAACATGCCCCATCTCATCTCTGTCCACTCTCCTGGGCACTTCACAGTTTTATCTTCTTCACAATACTTATCAGTACTCAAGACAATTGTTTGAATTTTTGATTTGCTGTCCCTGCTAAGTCACTTCATAATAATGATGCTATGGGGAGCAAGAGTGTCCTCAACAGGACCTAGCAGGTGGCAGGTGCACAAAATCATGTTATCAGCTGTTTGATTGGCAGGTACATCAATAGGAGCAAATAATTCAGTGTGATGGAATATGTTTTTGATGATCTGTTTTCTTTCCCGAGATATGCTGTCACTGTGTAGCCCAGGTTGGCCTCAGACTTGGAGTCCTCTGGCCTCTGTGCCTGAGAGCTGGGATTACAGGTATGGGACACCATGCTCAGACTAAAACAGTAGTCTTGGTAAAATATAAACATCTTAAGATTTCTGCCTGCAATATAGTCAGGTTTACTTCTTTGGAACTTGGTTTCCTCATTTGTAAAACTCAAACAGGAGTTTTCTGAGAGTCAGATGAAGTGATCCCTCTTAAGGGATGTGTAGAATCTCTGCACGAGGGAGCACCATTCTACATGCTGAAGAAACAGCTCAGCAGCTAAGAGAGGGCACTGCTCTTGTGGAGGAATGGACTTTGGCTCCCAGTGCTCATATCAAGTGGCTCACAACTTCTTGTAACTCCAGTTTCAGGAGATCGGATACCTTCTTCAGGCCTCCAAGAGCAATGCACTTATGTGTACATACCCACCTACACATAATTAAAAATACCAATAAATACCTTTTTAATTGTTTTTTCTTTGAGATAGGGTCTCTCTATTATACAGCTCTGGCTGTCCTGAAACTCACTCTGTAGACCAGACTGGCCTTGAACTCATAGAGATCCACCTGCCTCTGCCTCATCAAGTGCTGGGATTAAAGGTGTGTGCCACCATGCCTGGCCCATAATTTTTTTCTAAAGGAGTGCCTGAGGAAATATTCTTGTTGTGTATGGATGAAGAAGACATACTATCCACCCACTTTACTATCCATGCATTCAAGTTCAACCATTGGCTAGACACTTATAAACATCACTAATAAACATATATTAAATGTGGCCCAGCTTTAATAATTTGGTAATTAGGGGTCTAGAGGGATGGCTCAGAGGGGAAGAGTGTATATTACTCTTACAGAGGTTCCAGGTTTGAGTCTCAGCACCCACATGACCTCCAAAGGCTACTTCATGCATGTGTTGTGCATATATTCACTCGGGCACACATACACACACTTAAAAAAATTAAACATTTTTAAACGAATGTGGTAATTATATAAATAGCACAGACACATAAAGCCCCAAGTAGGAGGTCAATTACAGTAACAGCATGAAAAGGCATTTTAAATAAAGGGTTCCAGAAATGCAGAGAGAATTCACAATAAAAACAAAGTAGAATAACATACATGTATGAAAATAGCACAATGAAACCCATGACTGTGAATGCCAACTAAAGGGATTAATAGAAGGAGAAAAAGCCTGAAAGAGCCAAGGAAGCAGACTACAAGATACCATGGATGTGGAACTGGGGTGGCATCCAAACAGCACTTCCTACAAGCTAAGGAACTTGCTCCCCACAGGTGCAGAAGGGGAGTTTGGAAGACTCTGGGCAAAGCAGGCATTTTTCAGGGCTGATGGCAAAAAAGGGGCTAGTGACAAGAATGTGTCAACAAATGTAAAATCTCAAGGACCTAAGAGTAGGACCAGGGGTGGTGCTGCCTGTCTTTAATCTCAGCACTTGGGAGGCAGAAGTGAGCAGAGCTCTGTGACTTCAAGGCCAACCTGGTATGCATGATGAGTTCTAGGCAAATCCGTGTTATTAAAAGCACCTTTTGGGGGTCCTTTTAAAGGAAAGATAGACTAGAAGACAGGAAAGAAAGAGCCTGTTGTTCCAATGACTCAGGCAAGAGCTAATGAGTGGGTTGGAGTTGGCCAGTGGAAGCAGAAGGCAGGAAGGGGTGGTGGGACAGCCGCCATACTAGCCGGCTGTGGAGAGGAACTGTTAAAGCAAGAGACAAAAATACATAACACCAAGTTACAGCAGAGTTTGAAAATCAGTTCAATTTCCAAACATAAAGCTTATAATTTCTTATATTCTGAGTAGAAAGGTGGTTTCCTTATCCCTACTTCTTGCACATACACATGTGTGTGTGTAGATATATATATATAATATATATATATATTATATATATATTATATATATATATATATATATATATATATCTCCTAGGTTTGACATTGTATGCTAAGTCTTCCTATAATTACCCACTTGCAAGCATCTGTACCATTTTGTATAGTGGATATTGAATGACCGATTGACATTTGGTAGACAGCTATTCAAGACACAGCCTGTTAAAATGAAATCTGTATTTCTAAAATTATCCTACCCTTGTTTGTTCAGTTTTCGACTTCTTCCTCTATCCCCAGCCAGTGAGCCTCTTTTCAGAGTTTATTTTTACTTCCTGCTGCTTCAATTTGCTTTAGATGGCTTGCTGCAACGTTCTCGAGGACAAAAAGGAATTGTTCTTCTGAAAAGCATCGAAGTGTAAGGACTGAACCATTCTGTTAAAATAATCTGAATTATTAGCTGAGCTGCCTGAAGCTAGGATTATAAATATTTATCCCCCTTTTCCATATCTGATCCAGCTCTCAGTGGTCTACATTCCAAGCACGCTCAAGTCCCAGTCACCTCACTTCCTCAAAGGCCAGAGAGCTGTACCAGAAGCCCATCACCGCCCCACACCATAGAATAATGCACACTTTCTGCCTTTTATGAAAATATGCTTCTCCCTGATGCACTAGGTTTCTTCCATATACCAGCCTGGGTCTCCATTTAAGTTCAAAACTGACTTCACAACCCTTTTGCTCATATCTTCCAAGTGCTTCCCAAATCACTCACAATAGAGCATCAAAAGCCTTAGCTGGCCCACAAGCCCTGTATAGGATGGCTACAATTACCCTGACTTTACATCCTATCAGCCTCATTCAGATTCATGTGCTCACACTCCAGTGACATCGCGGTATCACTTCTCACCAATGAGATCTTGGCTTTATTTTCTCTGGTGAGAAACTCCTTCTCAATGGGTCACCCAGTTGACTCAATGTACCTCTGCAGACCTGTGCCCAGATGTAAGCTGTGTGGGGTCATTCTGACCATCCATGCCCATCAGTTGCCATAGCCCACTCTCTAGCTCCATCTCCCCTGGTCCTCTTATCCATCTTTCTCTACTTCTCCTACAGTAGACCTTCCCCCTAGGATGGTCATCTGCAGCTATCTCTTTGAACAGGAAGCTTCCCCCAACAAAGAGCATGAACCATTCATCCACGGCACCCAAGGTCTGAGAAGAGAGTTCACAATTTAAGTAAATCCGCACAACAGACAAGGTTATCAAACAGTGCCTTTAAAATCAAACTTGGAAGAGGAAAATATGTAGTGAAAGTTTTAGTGCTATTAATAGTTCTTAAAACAGTAACTTGGGACATTGGGAGACTTGAGAAGTTGGTTCCTTTTATTCTCTTTGAGAAACTGAAGAAATCTGAACAATGAGATCTACAAATTATCTTTCAAAATGAAATGTACAGAACCCCCATCTATTTTTAAACCTTTTTAATAAGCCTGGGGGGGGGAAACTACCATTTCTTTAAGAATTAGGTCATGTTGGGGCTGCTGAGATGGTTCAATGAACAAAATGCTTGTCATTCAAGCTCGAAGATCTGAATTCAGAGATCTAGCACCCACACAAAATGCTGAGTACAGTGGCAGGCAAGTGCATATAACACCGGCACTGAGAGACCCTCTGGAGCTTCCTGGCTAGCCACCCTAGGGTATCAGGGAGTCCTAGGTTCCCATGAGTAATTCTGAGCTTGGCTCCTAAAGAATGACATTTGGAGTGCCCCACACATAGACACACAAAGGGAAAAGTGGACGTCGTCCCCCCACCCCCTGTCACTCACATGAGGCCTTTTCAGTTTGAAAGAACAGACTCAGAAACCTGTCTTCACTCGTTCAAGATCCTACAGTGCACTGCATTCCCTTGTGGAATTCAGTCCATTGTGATTCAGCCCACTAGAACCAGAAGTCCAAACTCTCGGGCACTGAAAATTAAGATTACCTCTACTCTCTAGCAATAAGAAAGGCTAGACATTGAATTAGTTATTCCAAAACTTGAAAGCTTCTGAGACAACCTTCCAGAACAATATTATTTTATTCTGTTGAGTTCAGCTTTGAAGTCATTTCCCAACTGTCAAAAAAAAAAAAACTTGGAAAAAATTTATTTTCAGCCTAGGCTTGTGTATCTGATTCATGGCTAGTCTATATCATATTGAGTGAAACAATAACTTCTGAGAGAAACAATAACTTGACTCATGCCCTGGATAAAAGTCACCCAGATTTTTTTTCTTTCGCTTCATCTACTTAAATAGTAAGCCTCATGTTATTTTAACCAAGTGTCTTACATGTCTTTTTTTTTTTCCAGAAACAAGAGAAAACAAAAACAAAATCTGCCTGGGAAATATGTGAGCATAAGGGACATACTCTATTACCAGGAGAAAGAAAAAAAATCTAACTATTCAATATTTGTCCTCATGAGCTTTTTGTTACTGTAATAAACACCATGACCAAAACCAACTCAGGGGTGATTTGCTTGGTTTCCAGGTCACAATCCATCATGAGGGGCAAGCCAAGGGAGAAACTCAAGGCAGGAACCTAGAAGCACAAACTGAAGCAGAGGCCACAAAGGAACATCACTGGCTTGCTCTCCATGGCTTGCTCAGCCTGCTTTCTTATACCACCTAGACTACCTGCCTAGGGACAGTGCCACCCACAGTGGGCTGGGCCCTCTCACATAATCACTGATCAACAAAATGCCCCCACAGAATTGCCTCCAGGCAAACTGATGTATATATTTTCCTAAATTGAGGATTCTCTTCACAGATAACAGTAGCTTTATTAAATTGCCAAAACATGGCCAAGACAACATTTACCTGACAATCTTATCTTGTATTACTTTAGAAAATTTGTTAATAGTGACTGACTTACAACTGTTTTGTTTGTCCGTTTGTTAGTTTGTTTTTGTTTTTTCAAGACAGGGTTTCTCTATGTAGCCCTGGTTGTCCTAGAACTAGCTTTGTAGGCCAGCCTGGCCTTGAACTCAGAGATCCTCCCGCCTCTGCCTCCCAAGTGCTGGAATTAAAGGCGTGCATAACCACCATTTACAACTTTTTAAGAAACAACATTTAAGGGCTTGGTAGGGTCTCAGTTGGTAGCGTGCTTGTCCTGGGCTCAATCCCCAGCACTACATAAAAATCAAGTGTGGTGGTGTACACCTATAGTAATTGCAATTTGGGGTGGATGAAGACAAGAAGTGCAGAATCACCCTTGGCTATATGGCAAGAAGCTAAAGGCCAGCTTGGACCACTTGAGACCTTGCCTTAAAAAGACAAACAAACAACCAGCATTTGATTAAGGACTCAGAAAAATGTAGAGAATCTTCCAAGTTTGTTAGTCTAACTTTTAGGTCTCAGAAGAGTCCCTTCATTTCTTTATGCTCAAACATGGAATGCTGGACTTCAGGTCTGTGGATGGGTAACTATCATGGTACAGTTCCAAACAGGTTTTCTCTGTCATGAAATGAAGACAGTAAGATCAACTTCCTCACAGCCTTGGGAAAGGAAGGAATTTTCAAAACCAGGAGGCAAAAAAAAGACACTAAGTTCAATAAAAGTGATAGATAAATCTGAGCCATTAAACTCACAAACATCCATTTATAAAAAGAAGCCATGAAAGCATTTAAAAAAAATAATAAGTGAGCCTGGCTGACTGATAGCTGACAAGCATGCATGACAAACAATATGTTATTTCAATATAGAGAAGAACAAATTGGGAAATCCCATCAATCAACAAGAGTGAGAGAGAGGACTAGGAAGAGGAGGCAGAGGACATCTAACAGACAGACACAAAGGGAAAACACAAATGGCTCTAACCATAGAAAGGAGCTTGGCCTTACATGATCAGTAAAGCTCAAATAGAATACTACTGTTTCTCAAGATTGTTTGAAGATTAAATGAATATGTATTTAAAGCCCTGGGACATGATAAACATAAAAGTTGTATATCTGGCTAGTGGTATGGGTCAGATATAAAGCATGTGTTAGCTGCAGGAGGTCTTGAGTTTCAACCACATACCCAAAACAATCATCATCATCATCATCATCATCATCATCATCTATGAATTTTTTTAAAAAAAAATCATATCCTCAATGACACCAGTGTGACTCTTGCTAGGGAGCATACATCCAAACATAAAGCACTTCTCCAAAGTCTTGGCATCCATGAAGACCTGAACTTCCAAAGCTTGGGATGCAACTTGGACCCTTCTTTGGGAACACACCACACTGGCCCATATACAGTCTTAATGAGATGACCCCCAGCTGCTATCTCTAACTGTTTCTGTTTCCATGCTCTACTTTTAATATCACTTTTAAATTCATGTTGCATTTGTGTATCACAGGCACCTAGGCAAGGTACTTGACATTCCTTCAGAAAACAAGTAGGGCATGATATGCACTGCAAAATGAGCCTCTGCAGGCATTGGCCTGCCACTCAAAAGATCTTTGCATCTCCATGCATCCTCTGACTGTGATCCAGTCCATCTGTGGGTTATGAAGAAATACATCGAGACTGTCATCCCTGTGGGTTGCTATGGCAAAGGCTCTAAGTCAGCACCCTGAGTCAGCACCCTGAGAATTTCACTTGCTCTTTGGAAGGCACCTTAACTTGGTCAGTTCTAAAAATGTACTGGCCAAGGTGGTCTATGTATAATTGGAAAGAGTGACATCCACACACAAGATTAGTGTGACCAACAGACTACTCACATCTACACGTCCCACAGGAGAGGAAGTGGCAGAAGCATACGGAGGGGGTGGCGTCTCCACAGCTATTTCGGGATCTTCCTGCTCACTCTCACTGTAACATTCTATAACCGGAAGGAAAAAAATGCTTCAGGTTTCAAGGCTCTCATTATTTATTCCATAATGTATGAGCAAAGGTTTTTCTCCATCTGCCTATTGCAATTTCAATCTAATTAAAAAAGGAAGCATCCACAAAGAAAAAAAAAAGAATATAGAAAGCAAGACATCTATGGCACTACCTGAGGGAAAGAAACTCAAGAATGGGAGAAAGAAGAGCCCCCCCCCCCCATGGTGGTTTCTGCTGCCAGAGAGCATCCAGTATGCAAGATGGGGGCTATTGTGGCTCAGAAAAAAATAAAAGAAAAGAATTCCTTTAAAGTGTGTAAGTCATTATAACACCATCAGGGGTGAAGATGGGAATCAGAATGAACCATGGGAGTTGAGTCTGACTGATAATTCAGCCTTGGCTGGTACCTAAAAACACAGCAAGAGGAGAACCATGCTGAGCAAGTGTGCTGAGCTACAAAAATGGAGATCTCCAAGGGAGACCCTGCAAGATGAGGCTCCAGAGGTCTAGAGGCAATATCACAATAGGTCTTAAACACCAGAATAAGTCCTTCTACACAGGTATCTCTTCCCCAGTTGATAACGAATGAATGCTTACCTAACAGAAACGAAGATCAACATGGGAGCTAGATGCTAACTTCACAGCATTATAATGAATTCCCTTATTGGTTCACATTCGCCACTTTTTCATTTTTAAACTTAAGATTTTATAATCAAACATATAACTTTTTCCTTACAGTCCCCAAGTGTCCTGTAATCTAAGCATTTCAGCACCAGTATGTGTCAGCGACCCTGACATCTGCAGCCTCTCTGTTCCCCACACTAATAATATTATGAAGATGTAGATGCCTGTGGCTTGGGAGGCCTGAACATGGTGTGTCTCCAGCCTGATCATCAGGTTCCAAGAACAGTTTCAAGGTAATTAATGTCAACCCGCACCTGGCAGAAAGGTTAAACTGTCAGAGGAAATGGTGGGATGCAAGTTATCTGCCTAGATCATGACACATTCAGGTCCGTGAGTAAGAACTCTGTAAGGAGGGCAGTAAAACATTTGCATTGGCAATTGTCTGAGTATCAGAGAAGCCTGCAGCTGCTCAAATGTGGGTGAAGTGTGAAATCACTTCTAGTTGGCAGGGGAGGCATGGCTCCATGGTGAGTCTGTGTGAACATGGCTGTCTGTACCTCTTAGATCATTGCAAATGTCAAACCATGTTTCCCCAGGACCAGCCTATACATAGAATCTGAGTTGTCTCTCTCTTCATCCTGATTCAGCCTATCCTAATTTTCTTGCTAAAATTTCAGAAATGCAAAACAGAACATACCTTCATCCTTTGTAGTGGATTCCTGATGGATGACTGCAAACCCAAGTTTGTTTAACCACCTACAATTCAAATGGAAAGGAAATGTTTGACCAAGCAGCCGGGCCCCTGATCCACTCTCTTTTCTCCATAGGCCCTGAACCTGTTTCCTGTATCAGACTATACAAAGAAATTCAGTCCTAACTCCACACTTAGTCTGAGTATTTCCTAAAGCATCATAAGTGTGAAACATGGAGACCTAAGATTTTTGGTTTCACAACACTTGGCTTTTCAGGGATCTACATTGTAAGAGGAGTGGGGTGAGACTTTATCCAGTGGTTAAGGTTGGAAGCTAAATGAGTTATTCTAGCTATACAAACAAATATGTCTTCTTTAGTAATTATATATTTTAAACCTTCAGTCACCATCAAACCACTGGTCATCAAATTCAGTCACTTGACCATCAAAGCCATATCTCTATCAATTTTTAAAATTTATTGTCATTATACACGTGTGTTATATATTTGGAGGCCAGGAGACAACTTTGGGGAGTCCATTCTCTCTTTGTGCCTGTAAGTGGGTTCCAGGTGTTGAACTCAGGTCGTCAGACTTGCCTGGGAAGCTCTTTACCCACCGAGCCATTCCAGTTTTCTATCATTTAATAACGTCAATTGATTTCAGAAAAATATATCCATATCATTCACTTTTAAGTTAGACAAATTTTGCATCACTCAGGAGATCTGACTAGAACATAAAATGGTATTCTTAAAGAGTGGAAATTTTTAATTTCTAAAGTCTTCATGGAAGTTAAAAATTGACAAGTTTCTTCTATTGATTTATCTTCTATTGATTAAATATCAGTTGCACAGTAAGTCTAGGCAAACCTTAATGAACTCAAACTGCTTTTAATTCGAGGCCACTGTCATACTTCCTCAAGATTTCAGTTAGGAACATATCATAAAAATGAAAATACTTTTAAAATAAAAAATATACCTATTTCATATATTCCTATTTACATAATCTAATACTTGATGGGAAATGTCCTTTGGGTACAGCGGCTACCTAGGGGACTCATTCTCTAGGTGTTTCTGGTTTTCTGTTTGTTTTTTCAAATAAACTGTATTTCATATTCTTTTTTTTGTTGTTTTAGAAACCAGCACATTCAATAATGAGTCAAGTTAATATAAACAAAGTAACAGTAATGATGCTACCTATGTTGATTCATTTATACCTTTCTTCTAGTCCTTTCCTGCATCATGAACTACTCAGTATGCTGCACTGGCACCATGGCACAAACACCATACATTCCCAGATCTACAGTCAACAGCTCCTCAGAAATCCTCACCCAGTCTTCAACTGGACTTGATCTTGTTGTACTTATTATTTTTAAATATATATAAATATATATATATTACATATATATAACAAATTTGTATATTAGACAAAATGGGAATCTCTACAGGAAGGAGAATAAGCCTAGTCTCCTTAAAGATGTTGCCTTTAGTCCCACAACAGACTCAAGATCCCTAATGGCTGCTTAAGACTGGACCAATGCTATAGCACAGGTGATGCTATAGGAAGGCAGGAGTGTTCATCTCATCCCTGAACCATGACAAATCAGACAAAAGAATGGGGTCAGAACACACAAGAGCCAATGCACATGTGGGGGAAATTCTCTCCTTTGGAACATGCACACTGGCCATTTGGAAACTATATAATCTAGACACAGGGGACTATTTTTCACTTATGGACTAGTGGGCATTGGAAATACTACTGATATCTAAAGAAAGAATGGAAAAATAATATTTGAATAAAGTGTTGAGCTAAACATGAAAATTGATATAGTCAGTTTTGAACAGGCAATTTGATGAGACTGTTCAAAATTTAAATATCTATCTTCTTTGCCCAATAACTATAATTGTTAATATATATTTTGGGGGGGAAAAACAAATCTTTATGTAGAAAAATATTGTCAACAAGCCTTGTAATAGTAGAAAAAAAAGACCCTGAGTTGATAATTGTCCGTTAACAAGAAATCACATAAATAATGATCTGGATGATATTAATACAATGTTGTAATGAAACTAATAAAAATTCACAAGTGGATTTGTAATAACTCAGAAAAAAAATCCTATGACATACTGTTCGTAGAAAAGAAGTACAGGACCGTAAGTTTATCTACTCTAAAGTACTGTAAAACTGACACACTCACACCTGTGCATGAACTAGTGCACACAGTGTGAGGAAGGAGAAACATCATACTGTCAAATGTGCACGTACCCCCAGGAAGAAGTTGAATGGAAGATGGGGAGAGTCAAGAAATCTCATGGGTTTTCTATTTTTGTGTCATTTAATCTTTACATGATGTTTAATATATTACCCAAGTAACATTTAAAAGTATGTAGTAGGAAACTGGGGAGATGATTCAGTGGGTAAAGAGCTTTCTACACAATCATGAGAACCTGATTTTGGGTTCCCGGTATCCACATAAAGAGTGACACCTGTCTGTAACCCCAGCATTGAGTAGTGGGCAGAGACAGGCAGATCCATGAGTCTTGCTGGCTATCTAGTTCAGCCAAAGTGATGAGCTGTATCATGAATTGTTGAGCAGCCTTATCAATAAAGAACTCAGAGCCAGATATTGGGGTGAAAGCTGAAAGATCAGAGAAAGAGAAAATGCCACAGACAACCTCACCTCGCCAACACCTCAGCTGATCCTGTTTCCATGAGGATCTTCAGACGGAAAGCCTCTGTCTGAGTCCTCACCCCTGAGGATCTCAGTTGAACTGCTGCTTACTTAGTTCCTGTCTCCTTACGCCTTATACACCGTTCTCCTAACAGCCATGTCACTTCCTGAGATTAAAGGCGTGTGTGCTTCCCAAGCAAAGACATTAGATCTCAAGTGCTGGGTGTGCCATCATGCCTAGCTCTGTTCCCAGTGTGGCCTTGAACCCGAGTGATAGGATTAAGGGTGTGTGCCACCACTGTCTGTCCTCTATGTCTAATCTAGTGGCTAGCTCTGTCCTCCGATCCCCAGATAAGTTTATTAGGGTACACAATATAGTGGGGTACACAATTTATCACCACAATGAGCTCCATGTTCAATGAGGAATATTGTCTCAAAAACTAAGGTAGAGCCAATAGAGGAAGTTACCCATGGTTGATCTCTGGTCTCCACACTTATACACACAAACATACATGAACGTGCATGCTACACAAACATACAAAAATTTAAGCACATTTCTAAATCAGATAAAATACAACATATTTCATGGTTCACTTTAAATAAAGTTTTCAGTTTATACATGATTTCATGCTTATATAAAGCTGGCCCTGCCCTCCCCACAAACTAAAAGAATCTAAAAGTAAAATATCCAAGAAAGAAAAAGACAATGAAGAGTTTTGAGTTGAGAATGACTGAAACAGCAAAGGTTTTTCTAAACTCTATTCCAGAGTGTGAATGTAAATCAAAATGGAAACTTCACCCCTCCCCCAAACCCAAGTCCTTTCCTTTCATTGTGATTTACTAACTGTGAGAGCCTAACAATTATTCAGACTTCTACTTATAGGTCCTCCCTTACTAAGAACCTCTGTAAACCTCGTGGAGTACCTGAGAACCTCCATTTCTGGCTAAATACATGTGTATACAAAAGGCTTTACACAGACATGAAAGATGGTCGGTGTTTCCCGGGAGTCTACTATGTACTAACTTGTTAGGAATGTGTGTGTTGGATGAGTACAGTTTTAGGACATGGATACCCACATAAGAGCATTCTTCCTGCAAACACCACCTGAGAAAGGCAGCAAGCCCACATCTCTGTTTAGAACTGACTCTTCCATTCCTCTTAATGACTTACTCCTACATCTGGAAATTGAGGGTCACGGCAAAGTACGAGAGATTTCTATTACACTGACTTCTCTGTTTGTCACCCTTGAGAGAAACATCACCTCCCCCGCACAAAAAAAAATGTAGCTAGCCAAAGAGTTGAATGACTGAAAACTGAAAAGACTACCCTTCCCTCCAACCCTACCCCTAAGTCATTCCTAGATCCATTACTAACTAGTTTAAACAGGCTCTATCAAGAGAAAAGGAAAAGTTTCAGGTGGCATTGGTAAATAAACCTCTAGGGATCATCTGCATGGTCTTGTAGGAGAAAGGACAAACTTGGTAGTCCAGAGAGGTTCTTCCTTGTTGGCTATTGGAGAATTATCTTAAGAATAAGAAAACTCAGTGATGGTTGTGATGCTTAGTTCTGTGCAGCTGGCACAGCCTAGAATCACCAGAGCAGAGCATCTCAGCGAAGGCACTGCCTACATCAGGTTGGCCCGCGGGCATGTCTCTGGGGCATTGTCTTGATTATTACTGATGTAGGAAGACCCAGCCCATGGTGGGAAGCACCACTCCTTTGGCTGGGGTCCTGGACTGTGTAAGAATGAGGAAGCAAGCTAAGCATAAGAGAGCAAGCAAGTAAGGATCCAGGCACTTGTTCCCTCTGCTCTTGCCTACAGATACGATGCTTCAAGCTCCTGCTTTGTCGTCCCAATGACAATAGACTGGAACCTAGAACTGTAAGTGTAATAAACCATTTCTTCCTTAAGTTGCTTTTTGTTGGGACTTTTTATGACAGAAGAAGAAATGAAGCTAAGGCAATGGCATTACAGATAAAGGAAATCATCATGTATTCAGGCACAGGCAAAATGGGCCTTGTAGCCATGAGTAGTGAGAAGGGCAATTTAAGGACTATGATGAAAATCATCATGTGAATTATAAAGGTCACTGGAGAGATTCAAAATTAGAGCCCAGGACATCTGAAATTCAAATTTCAATTTATAGCTTGTTTATAAGTTGGAAAAGGATATTCTAACAGAATTTCAAGAATGTCAATGCTCTTCACAGCACAGACTGGCAACGAGATTTCACCTTGATTGTGGTGACAGGTGTTGCATTACTAGCCACCAATGTAAAAGATATCTATAGCTAGAACTCATACAAGCCCTGCCATCAAATAGGAATCTGCAGATGGAAAGAAAGCTTGACTATAAAGAGTGAAGATGAGAACAAAGACTGAGCTGGTGGCAGCCAGGGACGGGGAGCTAAATAACCTTGATGTGTGGCTTAGAGTGCCTGAAGTACAACGGATCTCATAAGAGTCTAACCTCCTCTAGACTGAAAATGTATTTTTCTGTGTAGGAGACATTCACTAGGTAACAAGGCACTCAGAAGGACTATTTCTCTGGGATGCTTTCTTTCACTCAGCCTTCTCTGAGAAGATGAAAACTACTTTGAAAGAATCAGCCCCAAGAAGGGTGGGAAAGATAACAGGGATAAAGCTGAAGACACAGGATGCTGTTAGAGAAGCTATCAAGGTGGGATGGTGGGCAGCTCTGTCTTCCTGCCATGACAAACCAGAGGCAGCCCTGTGAACCTCAGTGGTGACCCAGCTGCAGACCGGCTACCATCTCTGGGTTCTAACTACCTCTAGGCAAGAGCACTCCCTCTTCTGGACACTCAAAGCATGTGGCTGCAAAGCAGCTGGATTGAGTCACCAATGCCATACAGAGATGAGTGATGACCTTTGAAGGGTATGAGCCATTTCTTCTGATATGGCTGTTCTTTTTGTTCCCCTCAGATGCTTGAGAAAGGCAAGGGAGGGGTGAAAACTACAATCAAAAAAAGAGTGCAGAAGTAACACTCTATTTGTCCATCAGAGACATGTTTGAAAGACACTGTTGTCAGTTCTGTCTCTGACAGCTAATCCATGGTCTCCCAGCTTGCTGTGAGCAATTTGTCCTCACCTGAAGAGATGAGGTGAGGGTAGGCTAAGTGGGTATAACAAATGAGAAGGCTCCTAGCTAGACAGTACTGCAGAAGAGGTGACCTGAAAGGAGTTGGCATATATAACAGGAGATAGGAACTATTTTATTTAGTTTTCTGAAACAAGAAGGCAAAGATGGATTATGTATGGAAGATAAGTAATAAAATTGTCATGCACAATAGATAGCAGCATTCAAGTATAAACTCTTTGAATAGAGGAATTATGGGGGTGGGAGAGTTGTTTGACTGTTACTGCCCAACGTCTTTGGCAACAGGGCATACTATAAATGTTCCATAAACATCAAATTATTATATGATGGTCTTAAAGACATCAATAACAGTCTTTTTAAGTTAATGGGATGTCCTCTGATGCCTCAAGGCAGCATCTCACAGACCACTTGACTCAAATTACAGCTGGTGCAATGCATCTTCATCTAAACCAGGAGTGAAGTGGGAATGGAGTACATTGACTTAACAGAACAAGCTGAAAGCAGAGCTAGGATATCTCTTAAAGTCAGAATTAAATGTTCGGGGTGATACATGGAGAAACAGGAGGTAAGTCCATGAACCTTTGTGACAACCACACACAAACAGGCTGCAGACACTGAGTGGGGATGAGTCCTTCTCCTTATGATGTGAATTCTCATCACATCACATGTCCTTCTGTCTACTCTCTCCTCTCAGTGGCTCCTTCAGAACAATCTTACAACTACTTCCTAAAACAGCCATTTAGACAAGTGTATCTCCCCAAATAACGACACATGCTAGAGAAGAAAGCAAGATGGTTTTATAATTGCTAAAGGAATTAACAGAACAAACTTAAATACCAAAAACAAGTAGGACAATAACTGACATGATCATTGGCTTTAAACTCTGATGCCTGACCAAAGTAACTTCATTCTCTTAGGGACTGGATGTACCAGTTTCCTCTACTTACACATTCATTTCCTGCAAATTCTCTGCTGCAAAGTAGAAGGCTTTGATCTGTGGGTGGTTGATCTTAAATGCACTAGAAAGGAGAAAAGTACACGTGTTAGTGTTTTTAAAGTAATTATATTAAATACCTATTATCTGGTCCCTATTTCACTTAGTGAAGTGAGAGTCAATTTATCATGTCAGAACTGCATCTTAGCGACTCAGTTGTTTCCATTTAAGTGTGTGTGTGTGTGTGTGTGTGTGTGTGTGTGTGTGTGTGTGTGTATCTTTTTCACCTGATAACTATTTAAAAGTGTAGAGACAATGCATTCAAGTTGAGAGTCCCTGAATTGTCTCTTAGCAGGATTTAGATCAACTCATTCAAGCAAGGTATTATCTAAATTCAATCAACCATACAGTAGAGTTTTAGTTATATGAAAATAATCAGGTATGCGACTTCCACACCACATGACTCTTCAGAAGCCACAGATAAGGGGCTCTGTATTGGTAAAGGAAGAATACAAATTAGATATTAGTTAAAGGAGATTTGTGACCCATCAGTGATAGAAAGCAAAATGTTTCCACTTACCAATCACACCAGAAATTCTGAAGAAGAGGACAGAGTTGTTTTGCTTGTTTTGTTTTCAGTAACCCATCAAAAACCACAAGTATCAACACAATCAACACAGAACAAGACACAGCTATTACACCAGTACAGCAAAGAATAAAATCTAACACTGCTTCCCAAGAAAACAATCCATGGCTCATCAATGAAGAAATCTTCCTTTCCGATAATAAAGGAGAAGATATTGAAGAAAGAAGAAAGAACAAGAGAAAGATGAAAGAAGATGTAAAAGTAAGTCACAGTAGGGTGCGCTCTTGAAATGATCATGTGATCATAGTGTATACCCAACACTCTAGGGAGCCCTTGGCTGTTCCCAGATCCTTTGGGCTCTGTCCTTCTTAGCAGAACAATAACCATTAGCTGGAGCCTACTTTATCCCATCACTGTTCACACTTACTCTATAGCAAGATACAATCCCAACCTAAACGCATCAGAGCATTGAATGTCAAGGCTGGTACTAATAATACCATGAACTAAGATGACCTGGTCTTACTGTAGGGTCTACATCTCTGTCTGGTGACCCCTGTTTAGACATTTGTTCTTTACAAGGTCAAAACCTTGACATTGATTCCCTTGCCTTTGTGTGTGTTTGGTTCAGGGGATAGGGTGGTTAAAACCCATACACCCCATGGGTTGACATGCCAGAAAATGAAAGGTTACCATTTCTATGTACATTTTCTATGAATATATATTTGTACAGTGCCAACACACAATGGTCAAAATTCCCAGACATTTAAATTGTACCTTTATCCACTTCCAAATCACCCCATCACTAGATGTACATTGAAAATGGCTATGATCCTAGCCCAGGGCTTTTTGGGGGGGAGAAAAGACTCACTGTTTTTTCTTGCATTCAGAGGCTCTTTCCACTGTGAAATCTGGCAGGTTGACAAATCCATCAGCTTTCTCTGCCTGAAACAAACACACAGCACACACAGCAATGAATGCTCTGATGCTGGGCTCCAACATACTGACATGAACTACAGAGTGTATATGTGAAAAGAAATAGAACCTACAGGAATGTCTGTGAAGTAGCGTTAATGAGCCATGGACTTAGATACACTATTTATGGAAGAAATTAATATTCTAAAAAACATAAAGAGAAACTCTTCATAAGAAGTGACATGAGAGCCGAGTGGTGGTAGGGCATGCCTTTAATCCCAGCATTTGGGAGGCAGAGGCAGGAGGAGCTCTGTGAGTTCGAGGCCAGTCTGGTCTACAGAGTGAGTTCTAAGACATCTGGGGCTACACAGAGAAACCTTATCTCGAAAAATTAAAAATAATAATAAATAATAAAAAAAGGAGTGACATGATACAGCTTAGGGATGATGAATACACAGCAGATCTGTGCCTGCCCCACTCTCCTTCTGTCCTCACGAAACCCACAGAGTTAACCCATCAACGTCCTGCTTCTGCTGAACCCCGAGGCAGGCTCAGCATCATATCCCCGCCCCCAGCTGTGGTGAGCCACAAGCACAGGAGACAAAACCTCATTAGCGGCTTGAGATGGTGGACAGAGCTCAGGCCTTGAAGCTGGCAAACCCACAGATACACATCTCACTGGTTGTTAGGACCTGAGGGGACTCAGATAAACACAGCACTTAACAGACACCCCACAGGAACTGCTTCTTCCCCCAAGTCTGTAGGCAGTGTTTGGAGGGTTCAGTCAGAGCCACATTGCGTAAAATCCTAGTGTCATGGTTGACTCTTGTGCAAGAAAGTCCCCAAGAAAAGAATGACACTCTGGATAGCATAGGGTACATGTTGCTTTAAATCAACAAAAACTTTACAGGCAATGCAATCAAGGCTCCATCTCTCTGTGAACCAGTTGATCTATGACATATGAATAAAAGTTGAGATGAGCCACAAAGAAGTTGGGTCATACATCATAAGTGGAGCTCAAATCTCCTTTCAGTCACACTAATGTCCCTGAACAGAGAAACACAATTAAAAAAACAAACTGTAAATGAATTGGCAGATATTAGGAGGTGGATAAAATTTGATTTTGAAAAATACAATCTTAATTTTCAAATCAGTTAGCTGTTCAATTTGTTCCAGGGTGATCTTACTTGACTTTATTACTCTGTCTCTTTTTTATATCATTTCTTCAGAAAAATTAAACTAGTCAACTCCATTCCTAGCCTCTATCTCCTAGATGTCTCAGTTTATCCAAGTATATACCCGCATGCTCTCCCTTATAAGAATTAAAACTCAATTCTAGTGAGAATTTCTCTTTTTAAAATATATACATATACATGTATACACTGAGTGCATATATAGGTATCTTGTTTATTAATAGGCTATTTAGTTACCACATAGTGGCTTCATCAATCTCATATTTAAAAACAAAAAAAATACCAAGTATTCAATGAATGTACAATATATGAGTTGATATTTTATATAATATACAATGTTTCCTGTGATTTTTCAATTACAATTACATGGATAAATGTAATTTTGGAAAACCTAGGGCCCATCAATTCCATTGCTAGAAACATATCCAAAACAACCAAATACAGATGCTCAGGTATATATGCATAGTCACAGAAACACTGTTCACAACAGTCAACAGACTGAAACACAAAATGACCATCAATAAATAAACTGTGATAAATCCATACAGAGAAATATTATGTATTGTCACAAACCCCATGAAAGACTGGCATATGCTGTATAGATAAACCTTAAAAACATTATGTTAAGTGAAAGATTTTAGTCACAAAAGGTCCCATATTATTGTGTCCATATAGATGAAGTATTAAGAATAAGAAATACATAAAGAAAAAAGCACAGATATATATATCCCAGGCCCTGGGGAATGAAGAATTGGGCACAACTGTTTGAAGGCAGTGAAGTTTTGTCTTAGAAATGTTTTAAAACTAGATAGAGATGGTTGCACAGTTTGTGAATGTACGAAATTTCCATTCAAGTACTTCAAAATGGATGATCTTATGTAAAATGGTCATATTGATCATCCTACATAACATCAATGTTATGTTAATACACTTTCATATAAATTCCCATAACTGGTCTTGAGGAAAACAATCATTTATATTAAACATTTGTTGCCATGTCCCCCTAACATACATTTCTATGCCAGCTGTTCCAGATTCTATGAAGCCTACATACTTCCATTGCTAAATCCCATCCAATTCTTCCATAAGCCCTGAGTCAGACTCTAGTGAATGTTAGCACAGTCCAGTCCTTGCCTGTGCCTCCTAGCTTGGCTTCCCTGGTACACAATACTGCTGCTCACCTTCCCTGACCACTCCCTCTTCTGTAGCCTTCACAAGGTCTTCTGCTATTTCTCCAATATCAGGGTTCCTTGGAGTTCAGTCCATAAACCTTTACTCTCTCCATTCCAGCACTCTGGATGGCTGACTTGTGACACTCACATAAATTCAGGTATCATCACTATACACACACACACACACACACACACACAAACACCCAAAATCTATAACTTGAATTGAGATTGAATCCTGGAGCTCCTTGCCTAGTTGTATAATGCCCCAGTGTGTTTATTCCAATGGATAAACAATGAGCTCCCGAAGAATGACCCAAACCAGGCTCATCATCTTACTCCACAGTGTGCCTTCTCCTCTTCTGTGTTCTCTGCTTCAGTGAATAAGATGACACTATCTATCAAGACATCATAAGAGAAAAAGAGGGTGGAGAAGGAGAGAGAGAAGAAGAAAGAAAGAGAAATGTAGAGAAAAGAGACATTTCTAGCTCTCCCATCCCAGCTATTGCCGTTTGGATACTGTCTGTCACCATAAAATTCATATTGAGGCTTAGTCTCTGATAAGAAAGACTAAAAAGTCTTTAAAACTTGGGTGAATTTTTCTACTAAATGGACAATATCAAACCAACCTCTAAACTAATACTTCTGTGGTGGCCTGGATGAAAATGGCCCACACAGACTCATAGATTTGAATGTTTGATTCCCAATTGGTGGAACTATTTCAGAAGCATTAGGAGGTGTGGCCTTGTTGAAAGAGGTATATCACTGGGGGTGGGCTTTGAAGTTTTAAAAGATTCCATTCCCTGTATGCATGCTTTCTCTCTCCCTCCTGCTTGTGACTCAAGATGTGAGCTCTTGGCTATTCTTGCCACCATGCTCCACCATCATGGACTCTGACCCTCTGAAATTGTAAGCCCAATCAAATGCTTTCTTTTATATAAGTTGTTTTTGGTCATGGTGTTTTATCACAGTAATAGAAACCCTAACTAAGACAATCTCTATACCCATAGATTAATGCAGCTCTCAGACCTTGTCAGAGAAGCATTTTTATGTAGTAGATGGTGTTTGTTAACACAGAAACTTACAACTGAGTAAGTCAGAGTAAAGAGAATAAGTGCCACAAATGAGACATCTATATCACACACACACACACACACACACACACACACACACACACACACACACACACACACACACTCGGCTCAGGGGCCATCACAGAAAGACTAAGAGTCAGAGGTCAAGGAGGACTATAGCTAGAGTGTCTTCTAGACATGACAGAGCCATGTTCACTCATGAACTCAGAGCTGTGGTTGCCTACACAAGACCTGCACAGGATCAAGCTGGTCAGCATTTTTGCATGGAGATGAGATGGCTTTATGAGCTCCCACCCCTAACTGGGAAGTTTTTATAATTAATGGCTTCTCAGGGAGGGAGAGTCTGTCTTCTTTAAGAGCTTGGCTCCTAGTAGTTAACCACCCTCCAGTGAAGGGTCTCACACCCTGAATATATGCACTGCAAAACTGAGTTATTAGAAATAAGTAAAAAAGAACAGGAATTGTGTTGGGGGTGGAGAGATAGGGGATGTATCTTAGAGGAGATAAGGAAGGACTAGGGGTGAATAAGATCAAAATACATTGTATGACATTCTCAAAGAATTAATATGATCTTTCTTTTAAAAAATTTAATTAAAAGCTAAGTAAGTCATGGCTAGAGAGATGGCTTAACAGACAAGAACATTTGCTGTGTAAACATGACAATGTAACTTAAAATCTCAAACACCCACATAAAATGCTAGGCATAGAGTCATGTATACCTATAATGCCAGTGCTCTGGGAGACAAAGACAGGAGGTTCTCTGGGACTATCTAGCCATCAGCCTAGCTCTAGGTTCTGTGAGAGACTATGGCTCAAGAGAATAAGGTGGAGAGTGATAGAGTAGACAATTGAGATGATCCTTTTGTTCTCCATACACACACATATGGGACCACAGACACCACAAATGCATGATGAACAAATAAATTAATATGCTAAATAAGCCATTGGGAACAAAGGTTTTTCTCATGAGAGTGAATTCTCATTTTCCTGGAGACTGGTTTGCCTGCTGATAGAATAGTTGTTGTAAAAAGGCTCCTCACATGCTGGGATTCCTTTGCACACAACCATTATGCCTCCTGCTTCTCCATCACACAAGCTGTATGTGGTCCTTGCTGGAAGCTAAGCAGATCCCATCACCAGCCTTCAGAATTATAAACTAAATAAGCATCCCTCTTCCTTAGGAGCCACCCAGCCTTCAGTGTTTTCTTATATAAGATGAACTAAGATGACCCTTTCCAGAATTCATGCAGGCCAGGTAAACACAAAGTTGTGTTATGGTTGCATCTTCCAAGATGGTCCATTCATACATTCCTACCATGTCATGTCCTGTCCATCACCATTAGCTTCTTGTTAAATTACTGCAAAAGCCTCCAAAGCCAGTCCTCCTCTTTCAAATTCTCTCCTTCAACCCAATATAGCACCCAAATAACAGCCACAGCAAATCTCTACATCATGAACATGCTTCATGTCACTCCTCTATTTAAAACCCTGCATGGTTTCCAGTTTCTCTGTACTTCAGCAGAAAACCATTTATGGTTGAGCCCTAATTAATTCCAAAATTTCACCTTCTCCAATATCCTGTCCTCTACTCAACCAAAAACAGACCAAACAATTAAAACAAAGAAAACTATATTCTTATGGAGCTAAATTAGACACCCAATTCATGTCATGACATATGTCTCGAGGCAATACCATAAGCTCATTTCATGTGTCAATAACATAAAAATCAATAAAAAATGAAATATACAAGGGGTGGGATGATGACTCAATTGGTAAGTGCTTGCTACATAAGCATGTGTTCGTAAGCATAAGACTATGTTCAATCCCAAGAACCCATGAAAAGAGGTGACCACAGTGACTCACACCTATAATCCAAGCACTAGAGAAGTGGAGACAGGAGGATCCATGGACTTTGCAGGCCAGCCTGTCTAACATAGTCAGATTTAGGACTCCAGGTTTAGGGAGAGACCACCCATAAACAAACACACAAGTATTGCTTTTACAAAAGTTTGTATTCATTTAGAAATAAATGGTAGAGCTGCTTGCCACCAAGGCTAACAATCTGAACTCTATCCCTAGGACCAAAACTGTGGTGCAAGGGAAGAATGAACTCCTGAAAGTTATCCTCTGACCTCCACAAGCACACTGTGACATGCCCCCAATAAACAATGCAGTTTTTTTTAAATGAATGAAAGATAAATTATGTATCTTTGTTTCACTGGGTTCATTTCTGCATAACTGAAAAGGTAGAGGTTCTTTCAAATAGAGATCCAAAGAAACTTGAGCGGAGCCACTGCACAAAGTTTTCCTAGGAACCCTCCCTCTCATACATAGCAACCTCTTGTCATTATTCTGAAGACATCTGAGCTGTATTCAAAGTCACAGCAGCTGTGTCAAAAAATGCCCCTTGCTTATTTAACTTGCATAAAAAAAAGCCTCAAAAGTGGTAATCATAATGGGCAGCTTCTTGTGGAATGACAGTTTTCTCCTCCTCATCCTCCTCCTTCTCCTCCTCCTCCTTCTCTTCCTCTTCTTTTTCTTCTCTTCCTCCTCCTTCTTTTCCTTCTCCTCCTTCCCCTCCTCCTCCTTCTTCTCCTCCTACCATTTCAGATCTGTTCCTGCCTGATCCATTAACTAAAATAACTGTCTTGAATGGTATCTTTCCCTTTAATGATTCCTAACATTCTAAAATGTCACTTGACAGTTATGCAGTGGGACCTTCTAATTTCCCCAGAACCTTAACATGATTTGTAAAAGCACTGTCCTCTAGCCACTGTGCAAACGTACTAACCTTAAGTGCGGCAGCACACAGCACTGTGCCCTCTTTCATAGTGTGTTCTGTGACTACACACCAAACTTCCTTTTAAGTCAGCCCACCCACTTTCCCTGGTGCCTCTGACTCCCTGCCTGTCTCCCCGGCAGAACCAAAGTCTTACTTTTGTCCAAACTGTTGGAGTTCAAACATCCAAGGATGGGAGCGAAGCTGTTGGTCCCGCCTCCAGTGTCAATCATCTGTGTTCATCCCTTAACCTCTTTTCTCTCTCACTAAAAGCTCCCATGCATTCATTTAGTCAGCAGATACCTTCAGGGACTCCTCACTGTGTCACACGTGTGTGGACATATTAGTGAGCAAAGCAGAGACCTCATCTCTTGAGAGGAAAGAGACAATAAGCTCAACATGAATCATGGAAGTTACGTAGCATCTTGTGGATGTGCGATCCTGTGAGGTTGACTAGGTGAGCACCATAATGGAGTTGGGGAATTTGAGCAGGGTAGAATGCCTGCTGCTCCCTGATGATACTAAACCCCACTACCTGACCCTCACATGTGAGTTTCCAAGGGTCATTATGGGTGGGACCTGTTCCCACAAGTCTGGGACAGGCTACCTCCTGTTTGTCTTCAGAGCTAGGAGTGGGTTTCCTTCACAGTCCTCTCATGGTGTTGTGACCTGGTTGTTCATCTGATTCTCCTACAGACAGGAGTATCTTGAAGGAAGCAACTGTTATTTATAAGGCAGTTGTCTATTACATGTGGAAAAGCTCTACAAGTGTTATGAATGACTGAGTGATGGAACATGACTTTTTTTCCTTTGACAATTAAAAAAAAATGTTAAAATGAGATGTGGAAACTGCTTTGGAAAATATTTCAGCATTTTCTAAAAATCACAAGCTTATCATTACTGCACAACTCAGTAATTCCCCTCCTAGGTACCTACCCACCTCCCAGAGAATGAAAACCCATGTCCATGAAAAGAGTTACATGCAAATATTTATAGTCACATTAGTCATAATATCCCAAAGCAGGGAACAACCTAAATGTCCAACAATGGGTAACTAAAGGGCATGATGTGCTCATGCTTGAGAGACAGAACAACATTAAAAAGGAAGAACCACCTCATGCTAAGCTGTACAGAAGCCTTGAGAACATCACACTGATTGACAACACAAGAGATAATAGTTACTCTGTGTCTCCACTTTTATGAAGTTCATGAAGGTAGAAAGTGAAGCAAAGGCTTGGGGATGGAAGTAGGATTAATGGTAAATGCACAAAAGGAGTCACTCTGGTCCTAAGCAACTGACCTAAAATCAATTTGCTACAATGGTTACATTAATGAGTGGATGTGGATGAAGTAGGTATTACGATATAATAAACATGCCTCAAATAAGCTGAAAACATGAAAACAAGCTTGGGGTCTAAATACAGTGAATAAAATCCCTCTTACTCGGTTATCAGAAGGTGCAACCCAAGGTCCCAGAGGATCCACCGGAACTGAATATGACTAGCTCAAACTTTCACGCAACATCGAGTCCATGCTCTTTGGGTTAAAGGTTAACTATGCAGTCAAGTTTAGATTGCAGAGACACAACACATAGATATTTTACATAAAGTTTGGCATACTTTAAAATTTAACTAAAACAGGTCATCAAATTCTGGTATTTAAATTGAAGACCACAGAAGTGTTCAGGAGTTGTAAGTGAAAATACTTTATATTTGTATAATGAAGGACATTTCTAATGTACAATATGTTCATCAAGAATGAACACTAATATAAACTATGGCTTCTGTGGCCATCTATCTAATGACATGTCATGGTAGGCTTGTCAACTGTAACAAATGTAATGATATGTCATGGTAGGCTTGTCAACTGTAACAAATGTAATGATATGTCATGGTAGGCTTGTCAACTGTAACATATGTGCCTCTCCACTGAGGATACTGATGCAGAGGGCTGGGCAGGAGTATCTGTGCCTGTGTAGACTCCAGAAGTGGAAAACTCTCTGAACCTTCAAATCATTTTTCACTAGAAAACTCTAAGTTCTCTTAAAATAAAGCCTTGGAAGCAACTAAAACAATGGGATGCTAAGGCAGAAAGATTGTAAGTTCAAAGGTACTTGGGTAAGAGTGAGCTCAAGGCCATGCTAGGCAACATAGTAAGACCCTATATCAAAGCAAAAGATAAGGATGGGGGTGCAGCTTAGTGGTACTATGCTTGCCTATGTTCAGTTCCCAATACCAAACATTAGAGACATCTAATTTTAGTTTCTAAATGGAAACATGAATGTCAAGTACCTTACAAAATAGACAAAATTACAGAAATATGAAATACTAAAAAAGAACACCTAGCTACCAAACCAGCTTCCACAGCTATGTAAGTTAAGAGAGAGTAAAGAAGAAGATGATGACTTGGGATAAAGGACACTATTGTGGAATTTCATAGTGGAACATAAAAATTATGGCTCTCTTAAATAGAACCATATTAAGGGAAATAGCTCAAGAAAGCAAAGATTTGTCTATAATCTGCTTTTATATTTATGCTGGGGGGTGTCTTTCTACATGCTGTGAATATATGTCGTTCCCATTGGTTAATAAATAAGCTGCTTTGGCTTATGGCAAGGCAGCTTAGAGGCAGGTGGGAAATCCAAGGAGAGAAACAGGAAAGAAGAAAGGCAGAGGTGGGGAAGACACCAACCTGCTGCCCAAGGAGCAACATGCCAACAGACCAGCAAAGCCATGGAACATGTGGCAAAACATATATTAATAGAAATGGGTTAATTTAAGATATAAGAGCTAGCTAGCAAGAGGCCTGCTATAGGCCATACAGTTTGTAAATATTATTAAGCCTCTGTGTGATTATTTTATAAGAGGCTGTGGGACCACGGGGCCGGGTGGAACCAGAGAAAATTTTCAACTACATGTTTACGAGTAGATATGGATTTCTAAGTCTCTGAATCACTTTAAGTGGTGCAACTGAGGCTGCCAAATGATCATCACAATCTAAAGAGACTGCAAAACTCTCCACTTCTCCAAACACACCTTCTGTTTTCTCAGTTGTGCCCTGACATCCCCATGTACACACTGAAAATGAAGCTTAATATATGAAATCAGCTGTCCCTTCCCAGGCCACTGCAGAACAACAGAGGCTAAATTCTCTAGAGTACACATGGAGTCTGGATTCTCCTAGAGCACACACAGAGTCTGGATTCTCCTAGAGCACACATGGAGTCTGGATTCTCCTAGAGCACACATGGAGGCTGGATTCTCCTAGAGTACACACAGAGGCCGGATTCTCCAACAGTACACACGGAGGCCAGATTCTCCTAGAACACACAATGAAGGCTAGATTCTCCTAGTGCACACAATGGAGGCTGGATTCTCCTAGAGCACATGTACTTGTGACCAGTAGTAAAATCTGAACCCCATTTTCTAAAATATGAGCTAGAGGTATACAGAGATTGAAGGAGAGATGAGACAAGATGAACTGGTGTCATCAAGCTGTGCAGAGCCTCTCACGCAAAGGTGGAAATTAAATGCAGACCAAATGACAGAACTACAAAAGCATGTCCTTTGATCAGAAACCCAAGTTCCAAGGCTTGTCCTACATACATCTCTGAGGTTTCATGGGATAACATGTGGCATGATTTATATTCACACGTGATTATGAAGAACATACATGAAACAGGCACCCAGAAGCTTCCTTACTAAAGAGGCATTGACTCCTCACTTGGGCCCACAACCAAAACACACTGAAAGCCTTACATCACTGCCTCCATTTTGCCTCTATCCCCTTGATCTTGGGCCACCTGCTTACCTCTTCAGGTTGGAATATTCTTCATTGAAGGAGTGTCCACTAGCGTACCTCACCCCCCACTTCAAGGCTGAAGGTGCAGAGATAAAGTTGTCCTAAAATTTCAGGCAATTTAGATTCTAGAAACAAGTGGAACTTTATAGGAAAGATCTATCCCCTCCCCTACTTCTCCCAGGAAGAGGATTCTGCTGCCTATTAGAGCTGAAGTGACCATGTCCTGAGAACTACATTGATCCCCTCCAGCTATGACAGTCATAAGGACTTCTTGGGCACACAGGCAGAAGCAGAAAGAGGAGACAATGATGAAAAGACCATATTTTATTCAGGACTGCTTCATTATGCATACCTCTTGGCTTCCACTCCACTCCACCACCAGTTATGCCTAAACCTAAGGTTGGGACCCCGACCTGGAACATAGAAGTTTATTTATTGATAGTGAAATCTAGTCTAAGAAGGGACATCATTAGCATTTTTCCTCAATGATGTTGCTGTCAAGTTTCAGTTATTTACCTAGTCTCCACCCCTGCAAATGGCAGACTCCACAGCCCCCCTTCCTCTCTCCCTGCAGTGAAGTTGACTACAGGGTTTTGTTCTGATGAGTAACTCATCCTCTTCTCTCTTTCAGGAAAGGACACAGAAATGGGCGCCATCAAGCACCCTCCATTCTGCAAGCCTCACCTGGGTCGGTGAGCAGAGAGCTGTACCCACCAGCCCTGGAGAACAACCATGACAGGATGCAAGAAAAACGTGTGTTTGGCTTGGTCTTCCTTCTTCCTACCTCCTTCTCTTTCATCTCTCCTTTCCTCCCTTTCTCCCTTGCCCTTCTAGATATATGAAGCAGGTCTCACAGTAAGTGTGGCTGAAATATCTCAGGAATGTGCTTGACAGAAACAGATAAGAGCTAACACTGGCTGAGCACTAAGCCTAAGAAGGTACCATTCTCCACCTTTTGGATAAAATCAATCCTGTTCTCAGTGCCAGAACTCATGAGGCAGGTGACTTTTTAACTCACAACACCCAACTGATGCTGTTGTTAACATGAAGAAATTGTATAGGATCAACAAACTTCCAGAACACAGAACAGGGCCCAGAATGAGTAATTCTAACATGAGATGACGGGCTATCTTCCTCTGCCCTACAAAGAGGGATTAAAGAAAGAATAGGCAGCTCCAGTTAACACATGGCACAAGAGAACACTCTGACTTGAACAGGACATCTGTCTGCAAGCCATTTACAGGCTGATCTTAGGCAGAGCCTATGAGTTCCCTGAAACAAGTTTTTCCCAGTGACAAGGCAGGTATAACCAGTGTCTTCAAGCTAAATAAAATCACCGGGCATGTATATAATACCATAAGATGGTTCAGACCACAGAAAGTTAAGAGATTGTTGTCATTCATCTGTAAGAAAAGGAAAAGGGATAACTCAGAAGGAGAAAGCTGACATCAAATGAGCTCCTTGACTCCATCTCCTTCACTGATACCTGGAACAGCTGTGTCTGCCTATTTTCCCTTGTCATTTTTGCATCAGATTAATGGCTGTGAGGAAAAAATTCAATTACTGAGAGCATAATTATGGTTGCAAGCTTGCTAATCTGCTTGTACATTATTTGGGGTATATTTTATTAAAAATATTATTGCATTTGGCTTTATACAATGTTATCCTATAAATATAATTAGATTTTGATCCCTAGAGGACTTCTTTCCACAGGTGCCTAGAAATATGTATTCTGTGCAGGAAACAATTGGTAGATGTCTTTGGGTAATAAACAAAAGCCACACTTCTTACAGAATCCAGAGATTCTCAATGTATCATAATTCTAAATGTGGACCAACATGGTACCAGAAAACGACAATGGTCCTGGGATGCTGAGGCCCCAGCAACAGAGAGAATCAAGGGCTCTGGGGTAGGCAGATAATGTGCAGTGGATGCTGCTGGTGACTCAGGGAACCCTAGCCGGAATTCCTACTGGCAACAGTTGCATCTCTTTGCTGAAAAGGTCTTCTGGGTCCTAGTTCCACTCTTCTGACTTGCAGAGAGATTCACAAATCAAGTCCTGGAATGGGCTCCTGGCTCATAACTGAGAGGGCGTGGTACATAAATAATCCAGCCATTGACCCTTGGCAAGCAAACTCTGGATTGTGTATTTTTCAAAAGTACTGAATTCCTCAGGCTGACTAAGCTTGAGTTGCCTAGAGCTATCCTTGCCTATTCTCCACCTTCTCTCATTTCCAAGCTAGTTGTAGCTCTAGGTCTATAAGTGCAACTTGCACAGATTGAACAAATCAACCTTGATAAATATGCATAAAACATGTCTAGACCAAGCAAACACAAAATATTCATGCCATTGTTCTCAAAACAATACAGTAGCAATAATTTGCTTAATTTTAACATTGTATTAGGTATTATAAGTAATGTAGAAATGATTTAAAGAATAAAGGAGGATGTGTATAGATTACATTCAAATGCTACAGTGTTTTGAACCTGAACATTCAAGGTTCTTGGTATCCACGGGGAGTCCTGGACCTAGTCCACCAGAAAACAACCACATTTCCTGCATTCCTTCCCAAATAAACCACACACACAGCCAAATCCTCTTCTTGGGATCTGCTTCTGAGAAATGTAAGCCAACCTGTCTTTCCCCCAGGGGGAAAAATTTCCTACTCATAGTGATCAATTGTGACAACACAAGTATCCTTAGAATCCCTCCTCATTATCACCTCCTAAGAAACACCCAAGATATAGCCACCTCACTACCACAGTAGGTCCTTCTGGAGAGGGGACCATGAGGTAGCTGGTGTCCTACCCTATGTCCGTAAGTCAGCTTTCCTGGCCATTCTTACTTAGACTCATGCTTTCTCTCCCCATGGAATCATAAAATAAGTGAAAGTATGTTTCTCTTACAAAAGGACTCTTTTCAGAAACGTTATTTCCAAAAACAGTTAAAATAGAACCTTCCTCATTTAAAAGATTGATGACTGTTCTCCACACTGAAAAATCTCAGCACATGTGCCCTGGCATGAGTTACCCCTGGCCAGGCTCACCTGCTCTGTTGGAAGCCTCTAACCCCAGGGGGCTTTCCTTTTCCTCAGTGCAGATCGGCTTCTTCACCATCAGAGCCCAATAAAAGTAAAGAAATCAAGACGAAAGGGGAGTTTTTGAAAAATTTGGTTGACTTTCATTATTATAGAATGAATAATATATCTTGATAGCTAATAAGTTGGATGTGCCATCCATAGTTAAAGCAAGAATAGTGAAATAGTTGCCCACAGAAGAGCAATCCAGTCAATATTGCAGCTTGGGCAAGAGAGACATTTAGAAGACCTCGCTACTAGCTGAGGAGTTACTGACAGTTGATGGCTACTAAGGACAGGAGAGTCTGCTTTCTTTAAGGGTGTGGCCTCTGATGAGTCTGTGGCTAACACAAATTGGACTATATATATATATTTAAGACAAAGTTAGGAAAGGGAGTGTGAAGGATGAAAGGATTTAGGAGGAGGAGTAAGAACAAATATGATCAACATATATTGTTTACATATATGCAATTCTCAACTAAATCAAAGTATTACATAAAAATACAATTTAAATGAATTCATGCTCACATTTAAAAGAATAGCAGAAGAAAAAAGGAACATCATATAAGATTCAAATGATGTGTGTGTCAATACTAGAGATTTAGGAGCAATAAAAAATAATAATAAATGGTAATCCTTGAGATATCACAGCTATGAGATAGCATACAATCTGCCATCATACAATGTATATTAAATCTTCAAGGAGCTTTCCAATCTCCCTAGGCTGTTTTCCTGAATTCCATGAATATCATTAAGATACTCCTGAAGGCCAAGAAACAACAGCTCTGCTTTTAAAAAAAAAAGAATTAACATTCTTTTAAAGACAATACACGAACAACCAATGAGTGCAAGAGAAAGATGCTGATAGTAACTGGGCATTAAGGAAATGGAGTCCTAACCACATGAGATGTTTATCACTTTACACTCATTAAGATGGTGAGTACCAAAAATAAACCAGCAAGCAAATCCTGAGAGAGTTCTAGAGAAGCTGTAAGCCCTATGCACCATCAGGAGGAAGGGAAGAGGGCAGTTACTACAGAAAACCATTCCTGCAAAAACTAAAAATACGATGATCCTGTAATTTCACGTCTGCATATAGACCCAGAAGAATTCAAAGCAGGCCCTCAAAGACATATTTGCAGGCCCTTGTACTAGGGACATTGGGCAACAGATAAAAGGTGTGAGTAACATGAGTGTTCATAAATGGACACAAATGAACAACCAAATGCAACATGTGGACACACTAGGATGATCTTAAGAAGAAAGGAAATGGAAACTTGAAGATGTTATGCTTTGTGAAACAAGCCAGCCACAAAAAAAAAATTAAGTAAATACTATACTTACTTAAACACATGCAGCAGTCAAATTCACACACACAGAAAATCTTTGGTAGTTGCAAGGGACCAGCAGAGAAGGGACACACAGAGTGGGTTAGCGGGGGAGAGATTCAATTTGGCAATATGAAAAGAGTTCAAGGGACAGCTGTACAATGATGTGAATATATTTAATGCCACTAAAATACACGCTTTAAAATGGTCAAAAACTTGTGTGTGTGTGTGTGTGTGTGTGTGTGTGTGTGTGTGTGTGTGTGTGTGTGTGTATAATCAATATTTTAAACAATAACCTTCAAAATTTACACCCACTATTTGGAAGTCATTACTTCAGGAGAGAATGAATGCAAGTTGGCTAAGATTCCAAGTGGGGGAACCCAAGAGAGGATCATGGGCTGACAATGGACACTACCTCACTACCTCTTTAACAGGGGTCAGCCTCCTGTCTGTGCTGAGGAAGAAGCTGAGCCCCCAGAGAGGGTGTGTGCAGCATCATGGTGTGACCTGTCCCCTGACTTTGAGCCCAGGGCCATCTTCTACCTCAGCATATCATTTCCTTGCATCCTTCCTGAAGACACTGTTTCAAATATTGTCCCTTCAATTCTGACCCCTTAAATATATTCAATCTTAGGTTCTTTATTTCCTTGCACAGCTTCCTTCTGAAATAGACAGTGTAGAAGATCAAACACAGAGCCCATTGACAAATGAGCTTATCAGCCAGGCTGCCTATAGAATCAGCTGGCTCTGTCCCTTAAAGGGGTTCCTGACAGAGGGGGGGGATAAATATTCAAGTAAAAACTTCTAAAGAATCCTCACATCAGAGCACAAGTTCAGCTCTCAGAGGCCACTTCTCTTGACATCTAAGAAACATACTTACACCCACATCAATTTCCCTTCTTACCCCATGTCACCTGCCCTCCTCCTCCAGAGAAGGTACCACCCTGCAGGAGCACACCTGAGGCCTTCCATTCCATCCACCTGTCGTGTGACTTAGAATTAACCTTCATGGATGTCAGTAGGTATCTTCAGGATAGGATGCAGTCACCATGAGGAACCACTTCTGGTACCCCAAACACCTTACCAAAGCTCTGCATCCTAAAGCCACAATCCCCGAGCAGGTGTATTTCTGCTGGTGTATTTCTACTAAAGCATGCACAAAATTGCTTTTTATCTGCATTCAAAGCTCTCAATTACTTCAAAACACAGATAGTGTTCTTGGTCAGTTTATTAATAGAAAAATGGATGCAGATAGAGTGGTTTCAATAATCTCCCTGTTGATAAATCTGATACATATATTAATGTATATTAATATTTATAAATATGCATACTGCATGTGTATATAAGTAAATTACATATATATTATATATATATATCAATCTTTTAACTAGGTGAGCCTGTGTTTGTATTTTCCATCTGTTAGCTTGATTTTAGTAAAAAGTGTTCTTTTAAATCCCATGGATTGACATTAAATAAATGAATCATCATTGTGAGATCACCTGGTCACTAGCATGTCTTACATCACCTTTACAGACTGTCAACACCTCTGCTCTGCTCTAACACAAATTCTAGGCTGGTATAAAATTCACCAGTTTCATGTCACTAACTTTTACTTTTCTTCACTGTAGAAACGCTTCAAAACACTGGAGTTTTCTTTGAGATGCACTCAGAAATGGGATTTCAGTTAAGAAAGTAATACAGAGTTCTGGTATATTAGACATCTATAATTCTCATTGTAATGAAATCTTGTCAGTGAAGATATGAGAAAATTTTATATGACTCATTGATAAGTAGCATAAAATTAAAATTAAATGATTTCCCCAAAAATATTGATGTATACTCTGTATTTTAAAGAGACAGTTTAAATTACACAAATGGTCCGAGAAGATGGCTCAGCCAGTATAGGTGTTTGCCACAAAATCCTGGTAACTTGAGTTCAAACCCTGGAGCTTATATAAAAGGAGAAGGAGAGAACCAGTGGCACACAGCTGTCCTCTAGCTTCCACATGCCTCCTGTGGTATGCATCCCAGCCTAAACGCACACATGCACACCATGCATTCACATGCACGCAATAATAAATAATAAAAAAAATTAAATAAGCCACGTAAGTAAAGCGTGTGTCAGTGAAAAGAAAAAAAATTCCCAGCCTATGGCAAATTCCCTCAGATATTTTCTCAAAATTTATGCTTACAGCAGATTACTCATGAAAGGTACAGTACTGAAGGCCAGGAAGATGCCTTCTTTACAGGGAGAAACTAACCATCCTTTGTCTTTCTTTCACTGAAAGAAAGGCTCTCATATTTGGCAAAACATTTAAGACAGTTCTCTTATAAATAGAGAAATTCTGGCTTTCAAGTAAGATTTTCTGGAAGGGTCAGTTCTGCTCTACCAACTGATTAAAGCTTGAATAGAAAAGATTCTCGTCAAACTGCTTCCAAGAAAAGCACCTTCCACATCTAAGCTCCTCTGAAAGCCACGTTTGGTTCACACGTGACACAGTTCCCACGATGCATCGTTGTGCAACTATGTTGACAATGAGGGGAAACACAGCCACATTTGCACAGACAAGTGGGAGCCTCAAGGGACTGAGAACGCTGCAAGGTGCGTGTTAAGCCAGACACTGCCCTGCAGAAGGCATGGGCTGACCTGAAATTTCCATGAAACAGGGTCAGATGGTTTACCCAGCAGCCCCACAGCTCTCCTGAACTCTTGCTGCAGCAGCAACACAAATAACATCAATACCAGTTCATTTACGCAACAAACCCCCTCAAGTCTCCAGTAATTTTAGACAAATCATGGATAAGACAAAAATAAACCAAGTATGTCGCCAACAATGAACGGACATCAAATTCTATATTTTACCCACAAATTCTTTCTCAATTTTCATGTTATTTTCCCAGGCACTATGACTTAGAGATCAGTTTCATTTTAGCCTCAGCAACTATGTCCCGGATATGTCCCATATTCTCTATGCGATGCTCCTTTTCATGGGCATGGCACGTTCCAGTTCTCACGGCTAGGATGCCAGTCCTAGGAGCTGCATCTGAAAGCTTGCATTTTCTGACCATCTCCTAACCGGATTTCTGGCCATGCACTCCTTCACAGTTGACTGATGCTATGTTCCTATTATCACTCACCTGTTTCCCTGCCAGTATGGAATCTTCTTTAGCCCCTGCCTCTCTGGTAGTCCTACCTATTTGTGAACAGTGTGTCTGAGTTCCCTATTGACTAGGCCCAGGTCACCTGTCAATGGAAGAGTCACATGGTCTACAGAAAAGATCCTGGCTCTGGGGTTGGAATATCTGTGTTAATCCCAACTCTGCCATTGACTTTTTCAGAGGCTCTGAGCCTGTTCCTTCAGCTCTTGGCTTTCAGTAAACTAACTTGAAGAATAGGAGTAATAAAATCAATGTTGGGTGGTTATATGAAAATTAGACGTCATGTCTACAGTACTGTGGTGGTTCCACTCACACTATCCCGCCTTTGTTTGCATTAGACCTCTGACTCAGATGTTCACCCTACCCCCATCTTCTACTCCTGAAAGCTTCAAAGAAGGTGTTAAGCAAGAATTGGAATAGTTTTGTGGGATATATTACTGTATGGGGATCCTTTCTAGTAAACCCCAAATTTAATTGTATTTTTTAAACATAGAAGTGGAAATCCCATTCCTGGGAAATTATTTCCTGTCAAGAAAAATACTTGAATGAGATCTCATTTCTCAGAACCCCCTAGGCAAAGCAAGCATCAGTGATTCCTCAGTCCCACTTACTTGAGAAATCAACAAATATTAATCAAGTACTTATTAAACACCAGACACTTAAGTACTAAAGATATAAGCCCAGGATCTTGCTATGTAGACATAATGATCAATTATGAAAGATGGGAGTCTGACACACATTCACAAAGAAGGATATGTGTGACAATCAAATGATTATAAAATAATACAAAAGGAAGAAGATGGAGTAGCTAAGTTCAGGTCAGAAGATATGGTAAGTACACATAGAAGGTGTGTATCAAATTAAAATGGGACTCTTAAGAAGAGGGATAGGCTAGATGATCCTGGGCAGGAGAAAGGCTTCTGGGAACAGAGACAAGCGTTTCTGAGCAGGGACTCTCTATAGATAAAGGTGTACATAGACCCGGAACACATCAATAGGAATCAAAAGTTCCATCGCTAAGGCTTAGGCTGGGTTAAGACTGGAAGTACTAAGAAGGAAGAAAGGGTACCAGTTAAGGTGATACCTTGAGCCAGGGAGTGGGTTTGAACTTTACCCTAAGGGCACAGGAAAGTGAGGGTAGAGTGTAATTCCAGTTTTTTTTTTCACTAGCTGAGATTTTTGTGGCTTATATGTGGTGTTGTAAGAAGTGGTGTAAAGCTACACATGCTCTGACACACTCCAAACCAATGAAATGCTATGTGAAAATCTTTCCTAAGGAGGTCTGGGTAGTGGTGTTGGGAGAAGCAATGTGAGCAGAAAGGAGGTGAGCCATTCGCTGATGGCTGGGTACCAACAGACAAGCACAGAGGAGAGGATGGCAAAGTTCTTGGGCAATACTGACAGCAACAGGGATGGGCAAAGGGGTCTAATAGGATAGCTCATATGTTCACAGCAGAATTGCCACTTCTAGAGATGTTCTCTCAGCCTCTTTCTGGAAACAAGGCAACATAATGATATCATTTATCTGGTTCCCCAGGAAGATTCAGGGTAACATGTCATCATCAGTATGCACTTAGAAATCAAAGAGGCCTGGACAGGAAGCACTTTTTGTCCACTTCCTTCACACATGACTTGGGCAGTTTACACTGGGTCTTAATCTTACCAACTTTTAAAGCATGCCTTAGAGGTCTGAGACTCTGTATCTCTGTCTGTCTCTGCCTATGTCTCTGTCTCTATCTCCCTGCAGAGATTGAACCCTGGACCTCACTTATGTTAGGCAAGCACTCTACCACCGAGCTATATCCCCAACCTTTTTCTGTTTCTTTTTCATTTTGAGACAGTGACTTACCAAGTTGACAAGACTATCCTTTAACTCACTCTATAGCCCAGGCAGGCTTTGAACTTGCAATCCTCCTGCCTCATCCTCCTGAGTAGCTAAGATGATAAGCCTCTGCCAATATAGCCAGCTAGAGGTTGTTCTGAAGAATAGGTAAGAGCCTGTGTGCGGAGTACCTAGAACATTCCTTGGCATATGGCAGATGTTCCATGGGATAGGCTATCCTGCTATATGCAAAGTCACAAAGAACAGGGATGGCCCTCCAAGAAGTATAAGGAACTGAGAAAGGAGAAGAAATCAGTCAACTTTTAAGTGCCTTAGCTATTAAATCTAAATTCTTAAAGTAGAGACAGTAAGCGCATATTTTCTGTGAGGGCGTGTTTGACTGTTACTTCGCAGTTGGTATTAACACAGACAGCAGGAATATGACTGGTAATTAAATCTTCATTGAGGTCTACCCACAACAAATATACAATTAAGATGTCAGGAACAAGGATGGGAAAGAGAAAACAAAAGAACTTGAGAAGTCCTCCATGGAAGACTCTTCCTTTTGTATACCATGAATAACCCCCTCCACTTCCCTGGACAACCAAGCTTATTCTCAAACTGATGCTGCTAATTGAATGTTCTAAAACACAGGGCCAGCATCCTGAAGCTTGCTTTCTGCGTCCGATGAAAGCACACAGGGATGGGGAGCCCATAGGCATCTAAGATTCCATCTTTTCCTCTCTCTAGTCCAAGCCAACACGGTTGCTCCATGCAGAAGGGTGAGATTCCTGATGCCTAAAATTAGGAAGGTCTGATGCCTAAAAGTACTGGAGCCACTCTCCTAAGAGAAACAGAAGCTGGGGAAGCCAAATGAGCCAAGTTGCAATTGGATGGCTCCGGGGAGGACTTCTTTCACATTCTACTAAGAAAGGGACAGTGCCTTCTCGCCAAATGATGAGATGAATTAACCGCTTAATCCTGAGCCCTGTTCTAGCCCATAGATGCATCATGTTCCAACAACACTCAATCTGTCCTACAGGCTCAAGAAATCCCTCGGGGCTGTTTATAGGGTAACTCAGATCAGCTCATCTTAAGAAAGATGCAAGTGACAATTACTTGTGATAACGACCAAAATGCCATAGCCTAAAAAATTAGGAAATGAATGCTGGAGACATGGCTCAGCTGGTTGCCACGGCTGACCACTTGAGTTAGAACCAAGGGACCCACATGGTGGAAAGAAACAACTGCCTCTTGTAAATTGTCCTCTGACATCCACACATGAGTGGTGACACGTCTATACCCAACACACACACACACACACACACACACACACACACACACACACACACACACTAATAAATAAATACAATTTAAAAATTAAAAATAAAATAACAGAAAACATGAAATACTTATATCAACCTTAATTCCCCTTAAGAAGGAAGCTGTGTTTAAGTCCCAGGTTGGCTTAAGTTAGTACTGTTCCTTTAAATGAGTAAACAAGCCTTCTCTATTGGTCTTCTTGAATCACAAAGAGACCCCAGTTCTTCCCAAACCTGCAGTGGATTCCCATTTCCCCGGGGTCAGCAACAAAATATCTACCTGCAAAGCTCTGCAGATTATTTTCAACAACACTGATGTCCCTCTCGAGATATCTCCAGTCACAAAAGACAAACACAATAACTTCCTTTCCAGCTCTTTTTCAACAGTCAAACCATGAAGCTGACCACAGTAGTGTGTGGCCATCAAAGGACAAATTCTGCGACTACCTCTGTGAGCATTGTTTTCACAGCACTTATTTAATATCATCATGGACCAACGTCACCAGTCCCTACACAAGGCTGGCATAGGGATGAGCAATCCTAAACCAACCCACCTCGCAAAGACCAGGAGGAGACAGTGGGAGAAGGGTTGGATACTGTGTCTCTGAACCCATGGATTTGTGCTCTTAGCAGAGGCCAATGCTGAGTCCCTTTTTAACAGCACCTTCGCAATGCAAAGTTCCCACGGCAAACAATATCCAGACAGATGCTGGAACCATTAGGACCCCACAGAATAATAACATCAGTAGAACCAAACGGCTCCCTCCTTAAGCAAGGATATAATTGGGATCCCTTTCCCTTCCTCTCCAATCAGAATAGTAAAGCCAGATGGCTTCTCCTCCCAGCGGCACAGCTCACTAACCTACATAGTTCCTGGAGCAGAAATGAGTCCTCTATCAAATCTGCTGCTTTGCTATGCTCCAACTCCCGGAGATCAGAATCAACTTTCCCCACTGGGATTACCTGCTCTGTACTCTAGAAACCACTTTTTGGTAAACAGGCTGGGGCAGGAGGAGGGAGGGACCACTCACCATTTGATTGCTATACCAGTAGAGCGATGACCCCTTCAGCACCACCCAGAACTTTTTCCATTTGGTGCTTAGGAAAGTCCCCTTTTCCTTTTTCTTGTACAGCCAACCCTGGCAGTCAGCGTGGCCCAGATCTTTGCAGGATATCCTCCTCCGACTCATGGTGAAAAATCCTGCAACAGTTATACGAACAGGTGAGTGTGACCCGGACTCAGGTGACAAGATAAAAGGCAACTTTCAGTTGTTTGTACGGCAAGGGTTAGTTAGATGTTTTCATTCATACAAAGTGAATGTAAAAAAAGAAAGAAAGAAAGAAAGAAAGAAAGAAAGAAAGAAAGAAAGAAAGAAAGAAAGAAAGAAAGAGAAGGATGGATGGGTGGAGAGAGAGAGAGAGAGAGAGAGAGAGAGAGAGAGAGAGAGAGAGAGAGATCCATGCATCTGTTCTATTTTTAAACATTCATTCGGTGCCTAGAAAACCCGGGCAAAGAGGCAGTGAGACTTCTATGCAAGCATGGGTCTGAAAACCTTAGTCAAAAAGATTAAGTTGAAAACGTAGACTCTCGGAGCTGGCAGGCACATTGTGGCAGACACATGGGTCCTTCCCACAGTAACAGTGGCAGTTACGCAACACACACAGAAGGGTTAAAGCCCACCTAGGACCCCAGGGACTTCCTGACTCAGTGCCAGCTCTCTAAGCTCTGTGGACAAAGCATGAGGGACAGCAGGTCCGAATGAACAGCGTGTCATCCTTTCTTAAAATCAGTCCAAAAGCAAGCCCAAAATTTAATCTGCCATCCATCTCCTGATATTAAACTCAGACACACAAGAATCTGATCCCCTGCCCAAGAAGGCATCCAGGAGAAAGAGGGAAAAAAAAAATCCACACACACACAAGAAAGGGATAAAGGAACAAAAGGGATCTAATTACCTTGAGTTTTCTTCCTCGGCTTCTGACGCAGGGGAACCTGCTGGAAATGCAGGAAGGAAAGAAAAGAGGCAATTTCTGATTGTGTTGTAACATTTGTAAAGAGAGAAGGAGGGAGGGGGCGGCAGTGTTTATGAGCGGGGTGGATTCTAAAAAAAAAGAAAGAAAGAAAGAAACTCTCCAAGCAGAGCTCAAGGGGAGCTACGAGCTGAGGCACAAAATGTGCTAATTAGAATCGATGTACATTGAGCTGAACCTGGAAAAAGGTAACAGGGCATTTATCTGTAATGCTTCCTGTTTCCTCCCACAAGCAACTCTCTCTACTACTTGGGTTAGTGGGGGAGCCGGGCTTGAAGAACTTTTAGAAAATCATGAAATACTTTACCTACACATTTCTTGTGAGAGAAGAGACATCTCTTTCCTCTCTTGATTTCTAAATAATATTGATTATTTAAAGAAAACCGGAGAATAATTGTTTCCATCTCAAGCTGTTAAATGCTCACCTCAGACTAATTTCCTGCTAATACACAGGGTTCTACCTACAGCACAGGAATCAAATAGCCTTGGGAAAGAAATTCCTTTTCTCTTCTTGTGTGACCTCAGGGACTCTAAAGCCTCCTGATCTGGAATTTCTTATTCACAGCCAAATTTACATATCTTACTCTATCTTTATCTCTGAATATTTCTCACATGTTTTATAGAAGATAAATATTCAAATATTCAAATCAGACATGACAATTTATATAAAATACACACATTTTCCACAACACATTTTCACCAAGTAGTGTGAAATTGGATTCCAAACAAAACTGGGAAACCCAAGGAAAAAATATGTTTGCAAATGTGTCTGTCTGTCTCTCTCTCTGTCTCTCTGTCTCTGTGTGTGTGTGTATGTGTGTGTGTGTATGTGTGTGTGTATAAATATTACAGAAAACTTTAACTTTAAAATTTTTTCATTTTTTTTCTACAGCATCTAAGCTGAAATTCTTCAGGTTTAGATAATTTTCACTTTTATTAACAAGCAGAGTTATTATTCGACATTTAAACTTAAAAGTAGCTGTAGAAGTTGGTAGGTAATCTCATGAATTTGGTGGTACTCCAGATGCATCTAGCTAGTAGTGCACATCTCCAGCTACTGATGAATGGTGCATGTGATGCTGTTGTATGTTTGGCAAGGGAAGATAAAGCCACAAGCCCAGAATTAACAAGGAGCTATATTACCCAAGGAAGCTCACTCTAAGCCTATTTCCTCATTTGTAAAATCAAGATAGTTCCCAGAAATACTCAAGAGTTTGAGACAGGAGGAGTCTCACATGACTCAGGGCAGAATGGACTATGGAACAACACAGATATAAGTGTGTGTGTGTGTGTGTGTGTGTGTGTGTGTGTGTGTGTGTGTATGTGTGTGTGTGTGTGTGTGTGTGATATGAGTTCTAATCCCATAAATCTCAAGATCTGCCAAGATTTATCTGTGAAAATATTCTGATAACTAAAAATCGTGTTTTTGTGAATAATCCCATATGAGTGTATCATGGAGATATGCAAAGATAAGCAAACACAATAAATAAGACTCATCATTTTAGCATAAGCGTGACTTGTGTTTCCCTCAGCAGGGAGGATGGAGTTAAGGTTAAATCGTGTTTCTTCAGGGATACAAAACGAGTGCAATCCTGAACTGGCTTTTTATTTTATGAACATCCTTTCTTCCCTTAGATCATTGATTGATCTCTTTGAGGACAATATTTAAGCAAACTCAACGTGTGTTAACCTTGGCATGCTAATTAAGTCTAAGTATATTATCATGTTAAGGGGCTCATCTCCCCTCCCTTTCCCTAATATTTCCCACACTGCCAACTTCTTGGCCTAAGATCCCTACTATTCCTTGGTCTCTGGGCTTTCTTTGTTTCTTTTTTATTTATGGCAGTATCCTGAGATCAGTAAACCCCATTAGCATCTACTGATTATGTAATATTGTCCAAAATGAGAGCTGGGGCTAAGGACAGTGAGAGTAAAAGTTTGATAGTCAGTAAGGTTTGGGAAATCTGGGACCCCCAGGAGCAAATGAAGTGACTGAGAGCAGCAGAGAAAGCAGGGGTATGTATCCAAGCTTATTCCTAGAAGGCTGGAGCCCCAGGTAAACAAGATGAAACTACATCAAACAACAACAGAAGCTTAAAAAAAAAGAAAAAGAAGAGTAAGAAAATAGGAGGCAATGCCCAGGGGGCAGCTGTGGAGTCAGGGAAGGGAAGTACAGAGGTGACTTTCATTCCTTGACTTCTCACCCATGGAACAGGGAACTGGGTGTCTCCAGTCATAGCTTGTTGGCTCCCAGTGACCCTGCTAGCTCTTCAGCTCCGTCATCAAGCCTACAGTGGTTTCCAGGGAAATCCCCAAATCAAAATGTGTCTTCATTTCTCCCAAGACCAGCCTTAGATCTACAGCTGGATTCTTGCCCCTAGCCTGGGTTGAGAGTTAAGAGTCCACATCAGGTCAACACAGCCCCATCCCACCCCGGCAAAGTGTTCCATCGCTCCAAGCAAGCTCCTTGGGATTCAAGCCTATTCTGATAGTCCCCCCAATCAAGCAAACTTACTAACTGCTCAGTGTTTTCCCCTGGCCAGAAACGGGCTTCACATTAGAGAAAAAAACAAATTACCGAGTGTTTCGGTTTCGCTTGATATACGCGCCTTTGAAACCCCAAGTGTTCTACGGAAAGGAGTGAAAACAACCTTTGAGAACTCTACTGAGTCTAAGACACATTTTTCCCCCTCATAACAGGAAGTGGAACCCATGAACTAGTCAGTTTCAAGACCTTCATGTGGCTTTCTCACCGGGGAGGTGAAAACATTAACAGCCGCTTGAGCGTTCTGTGAGACGATTCCAACTGTCACAGACATTTAGAGTTAAATAAGACATTCCTCCCAACTTACTTTCTTCCTGTTTGGATGTTACAGAGAAAAACTGATGACTTTTTCTAAAAATCTAAATTTTCCCTAAAATAGATCTAAAATTTGAAGGAAATTCTCATTGAAAATATATGCATAGTTTTTAATTGAAGAAAAGTGTACTTTTCCTCTGGCCTTGGAAAGATGGCTCAAATGTTTCATTTGAGGGCCGAGTAGATGGCTCAGTCGGTAAAGTGTTTGCTGCACAGCATGAGGACATCAGTTAGGTGCCTAGAAATTGTGTTAAAGAGCCAGGTATGGTGGCGTGTTTATAATGTCAGCATTAGGGAGGCAGAGACAGGCAGATCCCTGGAACTTGCCAGACAGACAGACAGACTAGCCTACTCAGCGAGTTTCAGGCCAATGAAAGACTCAAATAACAAGATGCATTGTTCTGGAGGAATAATACCTAAGGTAGACCTCTGACCTCCACATATACATCTCCGCACATATACACGCATACACACAAGCATGTTCAGTGATGCTGGTCTTTAGCAAACATTATATAGTGATATGTAGACACTCTGGGTTCATTACTGTTGCTGTGGTAAAACACCATGGCAAAAGGCAACTTCAGAGAGAAGGGTTTATGTTAACTTGTCATTCGACTTTAAGTCATCACTGTGGAGGAAGTCACGATTGCGGGAACTTGAAGCAGCTGGTCACGTCACATCCACAGTCAAGAGTAGAAATAAATAAATGCAGACATGCTCACTTACTTCCTTGTGCTCAGCTCACTCTTACACAGCTCAGGAACCCCTGCCAACAGAATAGTGTTGCCCACAGTGGGCTGGGTTTTTTAACATCAATTGACTTAAGGCAATCTCCCACATACATGCTCCAGGCCAGCCCAAAGAAAACAATCCCTGATTGAGATTCTCTTCCCAGATAATTCTAGATTGTATTAAGTTGACAATTAAAGCTAACCATCAAAGTAGACAAATGGTTTTTCATTTGCATGAACACTGGCTTGCAGCATCTATCACTTTCTGTGGTACATTCCTCACATGCCTAGCAGTATAAACTACCATTGATAAGTAATAAAAATCTCTGAGTTTCGGATTCCCCACAAATAACTGACGTTTCCACTAGTGTCCTTCTATATTGTTGGAAAACTAAACTCAATTTTTTAAAAGGAATTGTAAGGCATTTGGTTAGTAAAAATTTACCTGTGGAAATGCACTTAAACTTTGCTTAACTTTTTCAGAATACTAACCACTTAAACATTATGCAGTAATGAAATACGGAATAAAAATCTCTCTCTGGTAGTGAATAATAGAGATAGGTAGTGGGACTTTGAGCTTGTGTATGATCTCCTGGAAAAGCTATAGAACAGCAAAGGCTAGGGATAAGAATCTGAAGGAAGACCAACACATAAACAGTAAAGCAGTAAAGAAGTCCCCTGAGCTATCTGAACAGGGATAGCCAGAATCAAAATCAGGAGGAGAGTATCATGAAAGTGAGGGAGAGACTCCAAAGGAAAGTTTGCCCGAGCCACCTAATTCTCATTCTTTAAAGGGAATAGTTTATTAGAGCTTTTCTGTAGTATTGTTTTTCTCATCACTGTGACAAAATACCCGCTGAGAATACCTTAAGGGGAGGAGTTGGGGACTCCCACCATTTCAGGAAATACACCATGACACAGAACAGACAATGCAGCAGCTAGGTCCTGGGCAGCTGGAGCTCGAGACTGTCGCTTCAGGCCAGGAAACCAAGATCCAGGTCGGGAAGCTGGCTATCACCCTCAGGGTTCACCCCTGGTGACCTACTTTACAGTGGGTAGATCTTGTGTCTCAAGGGGACTGTGACCACCTGGGGACCATGTGTTCGAGCACACAAGTCTGTGTGGGACATTTTAGATTTAGACCATCACAGAAATCTTGACTACATAGTCCTAATACTGTTGGGGGCCACAAGACAAGTTCCAGCAGGTTCTGGGATGAGTGGGAACTAAGGAAGTATACATAGCATTGAAGAGGAGACATGGCAGTACCAGGTGGGCTCAAGGTCGGGGTGGATAAAGCTACATGCTCTCTCTCTCTCTCTCAAACCACACTTTCTGCTTAAACTCCTTGTACTCAGTGAATGATGCACACTTGACAGCAAATTGACAGGTCGGTATGAGATGCTTCAGCGACACCATACTCTGAATTATTGAACATCATGTTCTTCTTCCTCCTTTTCTTATTTTTGAAATTCTTAAGAAAATCAAGTATAAATACTGCCACCTCTCCAGGTTCCTCCCCTCATCTACTTTCCCCTCAGTCCTCCAACCTGAGCATGTTTTCATTCCCACATCCATCTTAGTAACTGTGACAGCTAAACCATAGCCCTAATGTGGACATTCTCCACTACTTGACTTTTGATCTTTTTTCCATGTTATTGCATGTAGCAATAGCTCATTTTCAGTGTGATGATGAATAAGTGTTCTGTGATTTCTTTATCCATTTTTTTAATAATGAGCTTTTATGTTTTAACAGTTTGTGCTAATTTATACAGCTATAAATTGGCAATTAACAACTGTGTAAATGTATGCATATATATTGTATGCATGTTACTCTGGGTTTGCTATTAATCTGAACTAGAATTGCATAGTAATAGGATATGTGTATTGTCAAGTGTTTAGTTATTTTCAAATTGCTTTCAGAGTGTCCATTTACAATCCCCTCATGAAACATGCAATTTTTTTAACTTTTTATTATGTTTGTTTATGTATTTATTTATTTATTTATTTATTTATTTATTTATTTATTTATTTATTTAGTGTGTGTGTGTGTGTGTGTGTGTGTGTGTGTGTGTAAATGAGGACAATTTGCAGGAGTCAGGTTTCTCCTCCACTGTGTGGATTCCAGGGATGAAACTCTGATTGTCGGGTTTGGTAGCAAGTGTCCAATGTTTGGTTGAGGAGAGAACTCTGGCTATGAAGTGCTTACTTCATAAGCCTGGGGCCCTCAGCTTGATGGCCACCACCCATGTAAAACTCTGGCATGGCAGCATGTGCCTATAATCTCAGCCACGCGGAGAGGGAGACAGAAAGATATCTGAGGCTTGTTAATAATGAGGCAAGTCCACTTGGTGAGCTTCAGGTCAGTGGGAGACCCTAGACAGCTCCTGAGAACTAACAGTCAAGGTTGACACACACATGCACACATGCACGTGTGTGCGCACATACACACACACACACACACACACACACACACACACACACACACACACACACACGGTGGGGGGGATGGAATTCAATATTGATTTTTATCTCACATATTGAGCTTTCTATTTCAAGAATGATATCTTCTTTTTTAAATATTACTAAAAATTTCAAGAGCCATTTATACTTTTCCATTTGGATCAAGGTTTTTGAAAGACTCCAAAATATTTTTTAAAAAGGTTCTGGGCTGGAGAGATGGCTCAATGGTTAAGAGCACTGGTTGTTCTTCCAGAGGTCCTGAGTTCAATTCCCAGCAACCACAAGAGAAATCTGGTGCCCTCTTCTGGCTTACAGGCATACATGCAGGCAGAGAACTTTATACATAATAAATAAATAAATATTTTTTAAAAAGAAAAGAAGAAAAGAAAATTCTAAAACAGAATTCATTTATTAAAGAGAAATAAATCCAGTGTGGTTGCACACACCTTTGATCCCAGCACTCGGGAGGCAGAGGCAAAAAAAAGCTGGGTGGTGGTGGTGCATACTTTAATCCCAGCACTCAGGAGGCAGAGCCAGGTGGATCCCTGTGAATTCAAAGCCAGCCTGGTCTACAGAGCGAGATCCAGGACAGGCACCAAAACTACACAGAGAAACCCTGTCTCGGAAAAAAAAAAAAAAAGAAAAAATTTAAAAAAAAAGATTCTTAGAACCCCATCCTTCATTTGTCCATTAGAGTTTAAAAGTCTTAACTCACTGGGTGGTGGTGGCACACGCCTTCAATCTCAACACTCGGGAGGCAGAGGCAGGCAGATCTCTGTGAGTTTGAGGCTAATCTAGTCTACAGAGAAACTGTCTCAAAAATTAAAAAAAAAAAGAAGGAAGGAAGGAAGGAAGGAAGGAAAGAAGGAAAGAGGGAAGGGAGGGAGGAATTCTTAACTCAAAATGATATCTCCTGTTTTTTTATTGTATAGCCTATCTTTTTTGCATTATTTTTAATGTGTTTTGAAATTTTTCTTAGTCGGATTGGATGGTATAACAGAAAACCACAGACTGCATAACTTAAAAAAATAAAACAAAATATCATTTTGGTTCTAGAAGCTGGGATGGGTAAGGTCAAGTTGCTAACAATGGTGATGACCTCTTCCTGACTTGCAGACAGCTATGATCTTAATATATCCTCACATGGCCAATAAGAAATTCATCTTTCTCAGATAAGGGCTGATAAGGGCACAACCCTCATGACCTATGACCTTTCAATACATCTCTTAACAGCATCCCATCTTGAATTGGATTGGGACTTCAGCATGTGAATGTGGCAGAGAGGATACACACATAGTATCCACTAAAATATATATATATATATATATATATATATATATATATATATATATATATTATAAAATTCCTCTCTCCCCTTCTCCTCCTTTCTGTCTCCATCTCTCTCCTTCCTCTCTGGTGATTTCAGATTACCTCTCCTTAATGAAAGCTAGCCGTACAATCACTTGAAATCCTGGTTAGGAATCTTGCATATCTAACACTCATCCCGTTGACAGTCCTCTTTACTTCCTGGTTTCGAGCCTGCCTGCATTTCCTTCCTCCCTACGATGGCCACTTGTGATCTCTTTTCTTCTATCCAGAGCCCTCTCATACACAGGGAGCCCCTGTTTGCCACTGCCACCAGCGAATGAACCTCACTTCTCCCATATTTACTATTTTCCTCCCCCTCTGACCCTGCCATAGAACCCAAACACTTTTCAGATCACCAACCGGGTACCCATCGAACCTTTGGCTTCAGTCATACCTACTGCCTTTCAGGTTTGATTTTTTTTTAAAGCTGTTTAGCAAGCCTTCGACTCTAACCATAACTTCTTGTCTTTCTCTTTCTCTTTGTCAATCATTGATATTTGCTCGAAGAAAACTAGAGCGTTGCTAAGTGTGAACTCACAGCCACATGCTTGAATGGAGGTCACATACTTCATTTACAGTAATCTATCTTAAAATTACAATTGAAAGGTCAACCTAGTGCCTTTTCTGGTCATAATACCACCAAATACCTGCTTTCTCTCCTAAACCTTGATTTTCCCTCTATCCTGCAGAAGTCTCAGGCACTTTAGCAACTCAACTCTGTAAATGCCTTCCCTTCCCCAATGCTTCCCCTGGGTAAGCTAATCCTTTGAGACCCTGTCAAGTGCCACTTCTACATGAAGACTTCTCTGGCTTCGGAAGGTGGTTAATTAGCTCTTGTATGGATCTTAACTTCGCTCAGTCCTCTTTATTTGTAGTCATTAGAATGACTGCTATATGTGACCTCCCAAGGTCCTTCAAAGCATGTCCTGTTCTGCCCTGTTTCACAGATGAGGAACCTCACCACTGTGGTGAACAGAGATCACTTATAGCTAGGGGGTCAGACCAAGCCTTTTGTTTGTCTGTGTGTTGCTTTGCTTCAGTCTCCAATCTTGTTGGCATGTGCTACTACTGATGCCTCTGAAAGGGGTATCATGATTTAAATGTTTTTTTACTCTGTGTGGTTCACAGGGATGCACGTTATAGTAACACTGCCTACCCAAGGTTCAACCCAGAACTGTGAGTCATTTCTATGGCCTTTTCCCCATCCCACACATGTGCTCCATCACTGCCCTGGCCGGGTTGCCTCCCAGTGTCTGTTTAATCTCCCATCTGTATGCTGTTCTGCTACTGCTGCCTTCGTCCAACTCTTACTTTGCTCGATCTGAAACTAACAGTACATCATACCCAATCTCACCACCTACAGTGCAGACCTTGGACAGCCTCAGTAACATACCACGATGGCCCTACTAAAAATACTTCAGCTCGTAAATGGCTCCTGGCAGTCAGGCTGTGCCTCTGGCCAAGACTTCAAGACAGAACCAACACTCTTGTAGATGTATTATGCTCAGACATATTGTGTCTGACACAAACTAATCAAAACACCATATCTTGTATCTATTTTTTGCTTCCTTTGATGGCTGTAGTAAGAAGGATGCATTCCTATGTTCCTGCCACGGGGTGAGTTGACAAACATCTGGAAAGGGTCCTGCTGCTGGATTACTCTGGACTGCAAAATGCTTCCACTGGAAAGGGGGATTAGTGATGTTAGGCAATCTAAAAGTTACCCCAGTGCATTTATTGCTCCGAAACTGGTACATTTATAGGGTAAAAACTCCCCTGAGATTAACTGGCACTAAACTTCAGCCCACCTGGAGGGTGGTCTCAATTTTTCCTTGAAAGTAAAATTAGACATGTGCTAAGCACACCTCTAGCTTTACCTAACACACTACCTTCTCAAAAATCACAGTGCCCTTTTCAACATATCTCAACTGTCCAATCTAAGTGCTGAGACTCTGGAAGCCAAGACAGTCTCCTGTGACAGATGCCATAGGAACAGATGTTTTCCAGGGGTAAGTAGCAAGCACCTCCCACCCTACCCAGGAACCTACCCCTAGTGGCCCAGGGAGCCTTCCTAATTGAAGCTCTGTGGGAGTAGATGTGTGACCCAGTCTCCAGGGCCTGATATGGGGGATAGAATCATGTAGAGCAGCACTGGCTACATCACTTCAGTGTGGGTTCATGCTGATGTCCCCAACAACACAAAACTGCCAATTTGGTTTCACATCCTTTCACATGATCCGACCTGTGAAACTAAACTCCTTACTTTGCCAAAACTACTACCACATCCCTGGGCCTCATACCACAGCCCAGAGAAAGGAAGGGTCGCATCGGTGTCCTAAAGACAGGAGTCTAAGATACTGACTGCCATCATCACATACACACTAGGCAATAAGTGCCTTATGAGTAGTGGGCCAAAACAGAGCCTCCTGTGAAGCCAGCACAGGAAGGATCAGAGGAGATGAGCACCCCACTCACCCCACAGCTGAGTCCAGACAGCGTCGAGGAACACAACCACAGTGCCAGACATAAAGACCACGGGAACAAAGGAACACAACCACAGTGTCACACGTAAATGACCACGGGAACAAGGGAGGCATGACTTTAGACTTGGTTTCTGGGGAAACCGTTTACCTGACCTGTTGTCCTCTGGCACTATTCAGTGAAGGAATGACATTTAAAATAATTCTTTAGAAAGCACAGTCAGACAGCTTTGAACTGAGTTAATCTTAGTGTTTCTTCTCCAAGAGCCATCTCCAAAAGCAAGACTGTTTTGGAGTCTTAGGTAAAACAGCCATGAACAGGAGTAAAGGCATTGGGCCTGCCCTGTTCCCTATGAACCTGATATATCTAAGTGTGATTGCTTTCCATTCTCACATAAAAAAAAAATGCCACTAAAATTATGCAAAACCAGAGAATTTCTAGTTAAGTCTTAAAGAATAATATATGCTAGATCGATTTGTTGGTTGGTTGGTTGGTTGGTTGGTTGGTTGGTTGGTTGGTTGGCTGGCTGGTTGGTTGGTTGGTTGGCTGGTTGGTTGGTTGGTTGGTTGGTTGGTTGATGCTGTATGGATGCCAAGGAATACATATATGGATTCTTAGACATCTCCCAAGAAGCAATGACCCAGATCCTTAATCATTTTTCTCAGACAACTATCTATAAACTGTGGCTCTCAGTTATTCACTAATCACTTACCAGAAAAGTATTCATTGCCAAGGACCAGATACTCATTGCCAACCATGCTCTCAGACAGCTTCCAGCCAAGCATGGAAGAGATGACTAGAGGCTGGGAAGATGGTTCAGTTGGCAAAGTGTTCACCACACAAGCATGGGGATCTGAGCTTGATCCCCAGCACCCATGTAAAAAAGTCAGACATGGTGACACACATCTGTGATCATAAGCCAGGGGCGTGGAGATAGAAGGGTCTTCTGGGCTTACAAGCCACTCTAGCCAAATCAGGAGTTTCCAATGAGAGGCCCTGTCTCAAAAAGTAAGGAGTAGTGCAATTGAGTAAGACACCTGATCTTGGCCTCTGATCTCCACAGGCACACACACACACACACACACACACACACACACACACACACACACACGCACACGCACACTCACACATACATACACACACACACACACACACACACACACACACACACACACACACACACACAGAAAGAAAGGGGAGCAGAGAGTTGAAAGATGGAAAGGAATAGAGATGGGGTACACAATGAATCAAGGATAATGAGGTCTTTAGGTGAATGCTCAAATAGGGTGTAACAGAAGCACAGAAGGAGAGTTCACCAGAAGTGTGCCGTCAAGGAAGGCAGCCTGTGAGCTGATCACATCAACTGCTTGAAAAATAGGCCTAAGAGGATGTGATACAACAGTATAGGCATGACTGACCCAGTGAGCGTCAGCACAGAGTGACAGACAACCACCTTGAGTGGCCAAGCCATGTTACACAGGGCCTTGAATATCGTGTTTTAAACTATCAGGTTTACAGGAAGTCCAATGGGTAGCCACCAAGCCGACGTAAGCAATTAAGCGACACCATGAGAACTGCCTATAAGAAAACCCACTCTGTCTCTCATTCTCAACTGTGAGTCTATAGTCATCAATACCACTGCCAAAGAAGCTCCCTTGCCCTTTCAGGTCAGCGGCAGCACAAATCATGGACTGGACTTCCACATAGTTTCTGGTGACAGCATAGACCACGGACATCCACATGACCTCCACTATCAGCACGGACTGTGGACCTCAGCATGGTCTGTGGCAGCAGTACAGACCAAAGACATCAATATGGATGTCGGCCACAGCAAGATCCATGGACACCATCACAGCCCTTAGCACTAGTACAGGCCACAGACATCAACATGGACTTGGGTGACAATACAGGCCACCACCACCACCTCCCAAAAAGGAAACAGTCTAGACAAGAAGCCATTAAAGAAAACTCTTAAAAATTGTGACAGGGGTCCTCAAGTGTAGCTCTTTACAGTTGATGGCTTTGGGGGTGGGGATGGGGAAGAATTCAGTTCTCTTTAAGGGGCTGGCCTCTGAGAGTCTGACCATGCTCCAGTGAGCACATGGACAACACAAATTGGACTTGGTATTTTTTTTATTTGTTTTTCTTTTCTTCAAGGGAAATCACAAGGGTTGGGGGTTATAAACCTGGGAAGTAAAAATGCTCGGGGTGCATTATGTGAAACTCCCAAATAATCAATAAAAAGATTATGTTAGAAAAAAGAATAAAGAAAAGCCACTCTAGTACGTCGTAGGTGGCTGGTGGACTGGGAGAAGAGGTGTCCAGGGGAAAGCCCGATGAGAAGAGGGAAGAGCAAGTATCCCTCTGCAGAAGGGGTGGTACCAAGAGGGACGAGTCTCAGCATTTGGTGAGTTGATTATTTCAAGGTCTAACCCCAGCTTTAACAATTCCACTCTTTTCTTGAAGAGGAAACAGAACACTGCCAGGTTACAAACAACCCAGCTGAGCCAAAATGAGTAATGCTACACATAACCAAATTTCCAATACTTAAATCTTGTTTGAAGTTGTGGGCACTGTTTATCATGCACGTCCCGATGATGAACCGTCTGGCTGGGGAGCATCTATCTTCTTTTACTGTGTGAGACAGTGAGCCACAGGCAGAGTGCTCGGCTCGTGAAGCTCAGCAAACATTAGTTTAGGGGAAATGAAGTGTAATCCGGGATGTGATTAGGTCAAATGTGTCAAATAAACCTTGTGAAATGAGTGGGACAAAAATAGGTCTCCTCTGCCCCATCTGACTTAGGGAAGAAAAGACGGCAGAAAATTGAGCTAATTTTCTGAATGGAAAAATAAAGGAGGGTCAAAGCCAAAGAGCTGCTGGGAGAAATGCTTTAGAGCCGTGTTAATAGAGCCTCCCAGTGCCGATAGCCGTGAGAGAATGAGAGGAAAATAGAGCCAGAGAGGTTGCTGGGCTGAGGGAAGCTGGAGCGCAGCGGGGCTCAGGGAATGAGAAATTCCATAAATAGCCAGTCTCCACTCAAGAACAGAATTCACTGGTGCCCAGGACCAAGCGAAGTGGGTCACATGCTACCATGATGATGGCTCCAGGACAGGGGTCACACCTCTGGTAATCCCATCAGCGATTTTCTTCTAATCCCTGAGAATTATTTTCCAAAGATGTGACCATCTTAATTTATCTGTCTTAGTTAGGGTTTCTATTGCTGTGGAGAGACACCATGACCATGGCAACTTTTTATAAAGGAAAATACTTCATTGGAGCTGGCTTACAGCGTCAGAGGTTCTGTCCATTATCATCACGGCAGGAAGCATGAAAGCATGCAGACAGACACGGTGCTGGGGAGGTAGCTGAGAAGTCTACATCTGGGCTGGCAGGCAACAGGAAAAGTGAGAGCTCCAGCCACTGAGTCTGGGCTTGAAATTCTGAAACCTCCAAGCCCACCCCCCACCCCACCCCACCCCTAGTGACACATTTCCTCCAAGGAGGCCACACCAATACAACAAGGCCACATGATTTAATCTTTTCAAATAACACCACTCCCTATGAGCCTGTGGGGGCCATTTTCATTCAAACGACCACATTATCTGAAGTCAATTAAATCTCCAGTTCTTACCTAACACAGACCCCAACAGATAATAGATCCTGAGTGCATATGAAATAGATATTTTTTTTTATTTTTTAATTAGCATACACAATGAAGTTTCATTATGGCGCTTTCAAACAAAATATATTTCTGGTTGCATTCCTCTGTGCTCGCTGCTCCCCACCCCCTTCCCACTTTGAACTCTTCCACTTCCTACCTCCCTTTCTGTCCTGTATGTCTTACCAACCTCCCCTTCTTCAATACCTTTTCCTTTTTCATTTCTAACCTCGAGGCCTAGAGCCACACTTACACCCACAAATACATATAAACCTCATGAGCAAGGGTTCATGCATGAGAGAGAACATGCGATGTTTTTTTTTTCTTCTTTCTCAAATTCTGTGAATATTTCAGTGTTAGACGCACTGATGTTACCTTAACTTTCCACTCCTCTACACACAGAAAAGTTAATTTCTCTCAGTTAGAAAACTACATCCTTTCAGTGGAAAAATTGAAGTAATGCCAGGATCATGTTATCATCATTCAAGGCCCTGGCAACACTGTTTTTTTTTTTTTTTTGGGGGGGGGGTTGTTTTGTTTTTCCATTTCTCTGTCCATATGACACATATACCTATGCCTATAAGCACACACATTTCTACATTTTCATGAACTTTGAGGTCTGGAAGGACGGCTCAGCAGCTAAGCACAGTTGTCTCCAACCGTAATCACCAGTCTCCAGGACCCACATGGTTGAAGGAGAGGACCAACTCGAGCAAGCTGTCTACTGGCTGCCACACACACACACACCTTGGATTGTGGGCCTATTCACACGTATGAATAAATAAATTCAAGAGTGGAAGAGCATTGAAGTGCCGAAGGACGGCACAGCCAGTCGACGCGCTTGCAGCAAAGTCTGCTGATCTGAATTCTGTCCCCAGAACCCACAAAATGGATGGAGAGAACCAATGTCATCAAGCTGTCCTCTGACCCACCAGCACGTGTGTACCTACACAAACATGCACATATGTATACACACACACACCACACACACACACACACACACACTAAAAATGTAACTACAATTTTAAATTTTCATGAAATTTGGCTGCTCTGACCTCCTGACTCTTCCTCTACACACCTATGATACTTGTTTCCTTTTATCCTTGACTGTAGAAGCTTTTTGGTAATATCCTGTGTATCTCATGCTCTTTCAACTTCTGGCAAAAATCTTCCATTAGCACTCTACTTATTCTCCTCCCTCTTATCTCATTACCTTCACTGCGACAATTCACATTTCTGACGTCAAAACCACCCATCCATGGTGTGCACGTGACTGCCTCTCGCATGCCTTCATCTTAAATGGCGACTCTGCACATCTGACTGTACTCTGTGCTTTCGTTTTTTTTTAGTTTCCTACCCTGTCTGTCCAAGTTTCCACTGTCTCTTATGACTGACAAGCTTTTCCTACAATTTAGAATTAGAACAGAATTAAAGTATGCTCAACTGTTGTAGGCCTGGGATGCAAAGTGATCAGGAAGCCATAAAGAGAATTTACCAGACGCCCTGCCTTTTAGGGAGATGCACTTTCCAGGAGCTGTCCAGGAAACTCCTTCCCCCATGGCTACTGCTCCAACTTGCCTTGACACCTGCTGTCCAATTTGCATCAGGAAACCACACTCATGTGCCCAATTTGGTACCAAGTAAGTCAATGCTTCCTTCTTCTGAAAAGTCTTCTTTTTTTTTTTTTTTTTCAAGCAGAGTTACATACAACCCAGGCTCACCTGGAACTCACCATGTACCTTGAATTTCTTACCCTCCTGCCTCCACCTCCTGAGTGCTGAGGTTACAGATGTGCACCACAATGCCCAGTTTATGTGATGCTTGGATTTGAACCTAGGCAAGGGCTCCACCAACTGAGCTGTGGATCCAGCACCTGTACATCACTTCTGCATCTATCGTGAGGTCATTAGATGCGCCAAAAGATACATAACCTACAGCCCCATGCCACGCCACATCCTCTCCTATTCCAAACGCTGCAGCCCTGTGACCAACTTTCTCATTTTTTCCCTGTTAAGTTTACCCATACAAATAATACACTTGCTCAGTGTACTCATCTATTTCAGGCTAACCAACAGCTATATTTTTTTAAGGAATCCACAATTGCAATGCAATTATTAATATAAATTGTCCTGTAAGAGGTTTCACAATATCATAGTTATTGTCTTCTTAGAACACAGGGAGGATTTTTGTTCCGTACATGGTTATACTCTTTGATCTCTGAATAGCCAGAGGTTTTAAACACTTCGAAGCCATAAGACTTGCAACTTGATAACAGGGTCATTTGATTCCACTGAAGTTAATGAAATGGAGGACAAAGGGGGACTTAAAATCAACTTGTCTGTTATTTTACTTATTCATCAGACTGGAAATATCTAAAGCCTGGGGTGTGCTAAGGGGAACTCACACTGGTACTTACATTGCCTTCAGTGGCCATAATTCAAGTCAGGCTGCCAGAAACACAAGCTGGAAAAGAAAAAGAGTGTCAGTTAAGTGGAGGTTTATACTACTCATAAAAACATGTCCCTCTTTATGTAGAGGGAGGAGGGATTGACGTTATGATGGGAAAACTTCACAACAAAAACAATTCATTAATTGGTGTTTTTATCTCAACATCAGTAAATCAATGTCTTAACACTGAATTCATAAAACACACCAGTTTTATCTAAACATTGTTAGTATTTTCAAGGTAATGAACATGACACATATGACGTATACGCTTTGTTACATGTGGGGTTTGGGGGTTTTTGGAGACAGGAAAATGTTTTGCTCTTAGTGAAGAACAATGTGGACATGTGGGCAAGGTGGAATTATTTGACCACTGCTATAATCAGATCTCATAAAGGCAACCAACCCCCTCAGAAAGTCCCAGCTACAATACCAAGAGGAGCCCTTTTTTGTGCCTGCTTTGTAGTGGGTTACCTGAAAAAAAAAGATACCCTGTGGCTTGGAGAAAAGCAAATGAAAGCAAAAGGAAGTCACTGGAACGCCTGAAAGTAGATCACTTCTTAACCTGCCCAGTGACACCGGCTCAGATCCATTCCTATTGACTTGATCTCTTACCACACAGGTCCCCCAAATTTAAAGACAGACACCACTTTTTTTTTTGCAATCTCTATCTTTAATTCTTTAATTTGTTGTTAACAAGGTAATAGGTTTCATTTGGGTACGCTTATGCAAATATGCCATTATATCTTGTTTTTAAAATGCTTTACCTGGGCCCAGTCTCTGCCTCTCTAGCACTGGGGTTACAAGCACATGCCCCCACACCTGGGGCATTCATATGGGTTCTGAGGATTGAACTGGGGTTGTCATACTTTTGTGGCAAGCATTTTCTCTCTCCAGGTCTAGCTGCACTTATTTTTGTCTACAGACATCATAGTATCATTTTTCTTTATTTTTGAATAAAATTTCATTGTGTATATTCACCATGCTTTGTTTATGCATTTGTCTGTTGATAGTTACCTAACCTGGTTCCATGTCTTAGTTATTGTGAATAAAGCCACCATGAAGCACAGATACACACATACTACATGCCTGATGCAGGATGATATTACTTTTCAATGTCAAACAATGTCATACTTACATAGATGCAAATGAAACATTTATTTATAAAAATACAAAAGAAACACAATAAAAAGGCCGACATTTTAAATGCATAGTTTTCAATGTATTCACATCAAAAGTCACAAACTAGAGAAATTTTCTATGCATTTACTACACACCAATAAGAAAGTAAAATAAAAAGTAACAAGAGTGAAGGAAAATTCAAACGACCTATCCTTAAACATTAGTGCTAAAATAAGCACAAAATAAAACAATACAATTCCACTTAAGGTTAAGCAGGGAAAGCCGACTTTGGAGGAAGGGGAGGGCTGGAAGAAGATTGCCATTACAGCTGTGCTGGAGGGCTGTTTGAGAAAACGGCCCTGATAATGGTAATTGTGTAACAACTGAGACTCGCTGAACCTTTGCTGTGTGACATTAAGTATCCTCAGCACTACAATACCTAGTAGGAAGAGTTTTGCAATATATTGCTAATTAAAACATAGGTTGAAATAAATTTGGATTTTTGTTTGTTTGGTTGGTTGGTTTGGTTTTGGTTTTTCAAGAAAGGGTTTCTCTGTGTAGCCTTGGCTATCCTGGAACTCGCTTTGTAGACCAGGCTGGCCTCAAACTCACAGAGATACAATTGCCTCCACCTCAGGCTCTTGCGTGCTGGGATTAAAGGAGTATGCCACCACCTGATGGCTTGAAATATATAGAGAGTTATTACCAGTCGTACTTCAATGCCTGTAGTCCCAGCACTCTGGAGGCCGAGGGAGAAAGATCGCAGGCTATTTATGAAAATTTATTTATGAAAATACAAAGGAAACACAATAAAAAGGCCGACATTTTAAGTGCATAACTTTCAATGTATTCACATCAAAAGTCACAAACTAGAGAAATTTTCTATGCATTTACTACACACTGATAAGAAAATAATAAAGTAACAAGAGTTAAGGAAAATTCAAACAGCTTACCCTTAATAGAAGCAAGTTAGAAATTAAAGGCTTTGTAGTCAGATTGTGTCTTTACAATAAGTTTTTTTTGTGTGTGTGTGTGTGCGTGTGTGTGATAATTCCATTATTTAATGCAAGAAAAATATGACTTTAGAGGAAGGAGAGATGGACCAGTGGTTAAGAATGCTTGCAGCTCTTTCAGAGGACCCAAGTTCGTTTCCCAACACCCATGGAGGGCAGATTCACAACCATCTGATCCTCCAGCTCTAGGCAATCTGAAGCCCTCCATGGACCCTGCAAGCAAGCACACACATACGCCACCCACCACTCCACATGCAAATAAATAAAAATAAATCTTTAAAGATATTTACTCAGCTTTATACAGAGCCACCCAAACATCAATATACTGAGAGAAAATAAGTCTGAATATAGTCCCAGAAAAAAAAAAAAATGTGCCTACAGTGATTATCCATGGGAACTGGAATAGCCAATCGTTTATTTTTATCACCTTGGTTTATTTTCTATAATAAGATTTTATGTGTAAAATAATAATGTTGGGAGAGACTCCTATGAATATTTTATTGACTAAGGCGACATGTTTTTAGCATCCATTGATTGAGAAAATGCATCATAAGACAAAGATAGTTTGAAGTCAGCAGCACTTTTAGGTGAAGAGGAAAAAATAACGTAGAAGTTAAGAGTGGATATTTTGGACTAGGCTAAAATAGAAGTGAATGCAGTTTGGCAACTTGCTGACTGTATGAAATCTCGGGTAAGTCGCTGATTTGAGGCCTCAGAACACCCATCTGTGAGACGCAGTTACATAATTCATATTTCGTTCTTGGGGCTGGATAAAAATTAAATGATGACAGGTCTTCATAAGGCTGAAGGCATGACCTAACACATAATAAAATCTCATAAATCCTTGTATTGTAAAATATATTCATCACTTAAGAAAGAATGTATTAATGGTCAACTGTGTAAACTGTTTTATAATATATAATACAATCCTTTGAAAGCTGTCCTTACTTATCCTGAAAGCTAACTGACCTCTTCTTTATCATAATACAGCCACCTACTTTCTTATGTTTCTTAAATATGTGCTATGCATCAAACTCACTGGTAATTTTTCTGTGCTGGGCCATATAATTATCAGAGCTTCTTATTTTAAAAATACTATTATTACTCCCTTTTCAGATAAGGAAATTCAGGCAACTGATGGGAAAAGATGTATCTGAAGTTGAATCTAGACTTCCTATTCATTCAAAGTCAGCTCTCTCTCTCTCTCTCTCTCTCTCTCTCTCTCTCTCTCTCTCTCTCTCTCTCTCTCTCTCTCTCTCCTTCCTTCCCTCCCTTTCTCCCCTAACATACAGGATTTCACTAAATTACTGGTTTGTCCTAAAACTCACTCTATATTCCATGCTAACCTTGATCCTCCTGACTCAGCCTCCTGAGTAGCTGAGATTACAAAATTGCATCACTATACCCTACCACAAGTTCTATCCTGGCCACTCCATGTTCCCCACAGAGCATTGTTCATGATGGCCACAGTGTTATGCCATTATTCTGTGGGTATTCCTGTACCCTAAGTTGATAAAGAGCCTATTAAATGCAATGGCCAAGACCCAGTCTTTTTTGTACCCTGCTGCCTAACCTGATAGACACAGTCTAGAAGACAGTCTTCAAAGGCTTTCTTGAACTTATAGGCCACACCCTCAAAAGACTTCATTCCATTGGATTCTGAGACTGTTCTTCAATCAGATTTCTAGAAACAAAACAAGTCTAGAAATGGTGGGAGGGCATGGAAGACAAGGATGGAATCTCCATCCTCCTGCACCTCCTGCTTCCTCTCAATGATGGCTTTTATGGGAGACACAGCATTAGAACTGCCTTAGACAACGAAGAATATATTGATCCTGCATATTTCTACTCCTTTCAACGCTCCTCACTGAAAGGATGCCTTTACCTGGGCATCATTCCCCACCCTCCCTACTCAACACACTGACTCTTTCTCTTTGATACAACAAGGCCATTCTAGTAGAAGACCAGGCCTGGGGACTTAAGGAAGGAGACCATTGTAGACAGAAATTTCTCTGGGTCCTGCTTGGCCCTGCAGTCAGGATGAATCTCTTATAACTTAACTCAACTCATTCCTATTAATCTATATATTGCCACGTGGCCATGGCAATACTGGTCTGCTGGCATCTCATTGCTCCTTGGGTGGTGGCTGGCATCTCTCGCGACCCTGCCTTCCTTTTCTGTATCTCTGCTTCAATTTCCCATCTGACTGTAAGCTTTCTTGCCATAGGCCAAAACAGCTTTATTTATTATCCAATGGGAGCCACACTATTCACAACATACAGAAAGACATCCCACAGCACTTCCCCTTTTCTGTCTAATCAAAAAGGATGATTTTAACTTTAACATAGTAAAATTATATATAACAAAACAGTTATCAAGCAAGAATTACAGTTACAATATCTAGTCTATTTGTTTTTTGCAAAATTAAAGAAAATACTATCCTATTTTTGTGAGTCTAAAGTTTTATATCTAATTTATCTTTTATCATGACTAAGGAAGATTATAATTATAATGATTTAGTCTTCAACTCCATCAAAGACCCCAGAAGGATATAATATTATCTGAGTAAACAGGAAGTGTATTGCAAGCAACTTTCATAATTCTAGAAATGACAGAGACATCTAGCTGCCTGAGCAGTCGTCCAAAGTTTCTCTGTAACATTGAGGCATTATCTTCAGCCCACAGATCTAGAGTCTCTGTTATAGCTTTCAGTGAAGCAGGAAATTTTAAGGACTGTTCTGCCTATTCTGGCAAAATTTGTCATGGCAAAGTTTCTCCCCATGCCCTGTAGAATGTTTGGCAAGTTTTTTTGTTTTTGTTTTGTTTTGTTTTGTTTTGTTTTTGTGAAGCAGGAACCTGAGGACCATCTTGCTTTGCAAATTTCAGTGGGTGTCTTTCTACGGGTCCTGCATGTCCAGTTTATATAACATACTGTTAATCAGCCCAGGCAAGAGCAGTTTCTTGCCCAAATGGCTAACTTTTGCCATAAAAAGTATCTCATTGTCCAGAAAAGTCTAAGTTCTTAAAACATTTTAAATGCCATATTCTGTCAGTCTTTAAAGTGTTTGAAGATTACCTACCTATCTATGTATACATAGAAAACTTAACTAACATGACTATAAGTTTGATTATTGTAGATGACTAATTATTAATCTGTATTCCTTAATTATACATTATAATTTTAAATGAGTTGAATAAACATAATACCTTAAACAAGAGTGGAAATATATAGTATAAAAAATTAACATTAAATTTATATCAATAAAATCCATAGCAATGTAAAATATTTGAAACAAGTTGCTGCTCTTCAAAAGTAGATTCAACAATCTACCCTTTCATCCTATCATATCTAGATCATATGACCAATCATCACTCTTCTTAAGTCTCCACAGTGATCTTGAGATAAACACCAAAATTCTGAAATCTTTTACAAGGGAGCTGAATACTCTTTGCTCAGGATTCTTCTCTGCCATTTTCTTGGGTGGTTTCCATGTCTCTCTTTCTCCATCTACCTGAACCACTTGTCTTTTTAAAAGTAAACTTCCTTAAACATATTTGTCCTAACCACAGGACTTCCGTACACACTTGGTCTTTTACCAAGACGGTTGATACCATCTTTTTCCTTCCTCTCACCAAATGTCACTCAGTCAAGTTCTTGAGAAAAGTCAGTCTCTTTAGAATCTAACGTTTAGATGCTATCTAAGAATCTGTGCTTTGATTCATGAGATTTTCTTCATTGTAGTTAGCAATTAATTCTGCAGTTGTTTATTATATGTCACCCCATCACAATAACTACCTGTGTCAAGTCTCATTCACATATTTATTGATACATCCTCAATCTTTGTACTCTGTGTATTTCAGTGAATATTGGTTAAATAAATGAGTCAAATATAAATAATAGTATCACTTAATTATGAGTTTCCATAAAGAAACCTAAAGATTCTCACTTTTTTTGTTTCATGAAACACTACCATTATGAATAATCCATTAGAAATTCCTTTCACAATCTGTAGGACATGGACATGAAACAGTACTACTGCCATACTGTCTCTAGTTGAAGAGTAAATGGTAGAAATAACAGTCACTGGGATAGGTAGAGTGGGCAACAGGGTCAGCTGGGGATGAATATTCCCTTTGTTAAGATAGCCATCTATGAGCATTTGTTTAATGACCCCAGAGCTCCAAAACTCTATTTCTTTAAGTACCTAATCAAAACCTAAACTGTAAGGGGCTAAAGAGATGGCTCAGCAATTAAGAGCACTTGCTGCTCTTGCAGAGAACCCAAGTTCAGTTCCCAACATCAACATGATGTCCAACAACTGTCTGTAACTCCACTTCTGGGAAAGCCAATGCCCTCTTCTGGCCTATATGGGCACCAGGCACACATATGGTATACATACTTATATGTAAGTAAACACTCATACATGTAAAATTAAAATAAATACAGTCTTCAAAACCTAAAATTTCACAAAAGTGACTCAAAGGTAATTTGAAGAATAGTGAAAATAAGCTGAACTCAATTCATGTTTCTCCTCCATGAAAAACATTCAGCCTTAATAAGGAAGAAATGTGAAGACTGGGGTCGATGTGTTTCCTAATTGGCAGTGAGAACGAGCTTCCCTGGCTAGCTCACGTGGTAGAGGTTGAGACTCTTAATCTCAGGGTCGTGGGCTTGTGACCCATATTGGGCACCAAATAATGCAGGAAATCCATGGAGTCTATTTATGAGCAAGGGAATTTATGAGAAGATAACTCATTATAGCACGGGTATTTATTGTAGGATCTGGGAAAGCTGAGCTATGTCCCATGCTGATCTTCTTCCAAGACCTACCTGGTCAGTCCCAGCATCTAGAACCACCAGGGAGCAAGGAGAGAGCTGTGTATGTGCATCCCATGTCTTAGGGTCCCAAGTGGCCATGCCCCAGGGGCAGGTACTTCAAGGCCTTAGGCAGGTGTAACAGTTACCTGCTACCTCACTAGGGGTGATGCTTCAAGGTCATAGCTAGAATAGCTACCCACTACAGAGAGGGAACATTGGCAGATATATGCTGTTAATAAGAGAGTGTAGTTCCAAGGTTTCAGTGAGAATATTATTGTTCACACAATGGTTTATGAAAAATAAGGATAGCAGAATTATGTGGAAAATAATTATTTGCTTATTATTCCCCCTATCCATCTAAAAATAGCAATTTAAGCAAGGTACCTACCAACGAAAGAGTTAAAGAAAGAAATGCTGCCGGGCGGTGGTGGCGCACGCCTTTAATCCCAGCACTCGGGAGGCAGAGCCAGGCGGATCTCTGTGAGTTCGAGGCCAGCCTGGGCTACCAAGTGAGTTCCAGGAGAGGCGCAAAGCTACACAGAGAAACCCTGTCTCGAAAAACCAAAAAAAAAAAAAAAAAAAAAAAAGAAAGAAATGCTATTTATTTGGTATGTCTTGATAAACAATTTTTGCATGATCAGATATTTTAAAAATGATTAAGATCCTAATGAAAATGTCATAAGACACTTCTTTGGGATTATTTTATTATTATTATTATTTTATTTTAAAAGTAGAGGATGTCTCTCGAGGAGTAAAAGCACATACTACTCTTTCAGAGGAGTTTAGTTCCCAGCACCCACATCCATCAGTTCATGACCCTCTGTAACTCCAGTTCCAAGGGATCCAACACTCTTTTCCAGACCCTGCAGAACCCTGAACTCCTGTGCACAAACACACAAACACATAATTTACCCTCACACAAACACATAATTTAAAAAGAATAAATCTTTAAAAAATATTTTTAATTCTTTTCTTCCAACAAAAGTCAAAGAAAAACCTACTTGAGCAGTCTACTGATCATTAAAAGTAATCATGACGGATCACCATAGGATATTTGGCACATGGCTGGCAACACTGCAAAAGTAATAAATAGGACATATGCAAGAGAAGGCTTGAAGAATGTAAGCACTCAAGGAAGTGGGGGAGTGCTGTAGAGAGTTTCCTTCTAGACATGACCAGGCTGCACTCTGTAGCAATGATTCCCAGCATAAGACTGGGCCCCTCAACATTCCAGTACCGAGAAAGGAGGATCTCACAAGGCCAAGCTCCTCTTTGAGGTTTTATAGCTGCTTACCAATTGCAAGAGAGAGGCTCCACCCCTCCATGAGGAGCTATAGGCCATGAATGCTTACTGGGAGATTTTCTTTGGTGGTGTAGACACTGGCAAGTTGCCTATCCTCCCATAAGTAACTCTCATCTGTGGGCCTGTAAATAGCCCTAGTTAAACTCATTGGCTCACCAATTTCAACCAAAAACCACAAAAGTTGAAGTGGAGCCAGCTGAGAAGAAGGGGTTCAATCAGAGTGGGAAGGAGACAGAGAGGGTAATGGGGTGAAGGTGATCAATCACATATGTGTAGGAAAGTGTCATAATGGAATTGACTATTATGAATATTAATATATGCTAATATGATATTTCTAAAGTGCCCAGTGAATTTTATTTATTTGAAAAACTTTTTTTAATTTTTCACATATATAAAGACCAACAATAAGATTATGATTAGTTTTGAATTCTTTCAACCTAGCAATAAACAACATTCATTCATCATTGTGTTCTGCAGTAAGAGAAAAAGCCACATCTATGTCATTCAGTAGCACGCACTCAGCAAAGGTATTTATCCATTGTACTTATGCTCTATTGAGCAAGTATGTTAATATGTTCATGTTGCTTGTTAAAATATTTATGAATTATTAATATTAATGAAATATTAATATGATATATTATAATAACTAGAACAATATCTTACTCCAAATCAATTTCTATAAATATGCTACTAAAAATTAATCAAATTTGATTAATTTTTATTTAAACTTTTATGCTAAAACACAGATATGAAAATTACCAACAGATGACCAAGACTAAACATATTATGTACTAAGATAAAAGTCCGGGAGGAGCCGGGCGGTGGTGGCGCACGCCTTTAATCCCAGCACTCGGGAGGCAGAGCCAGGCGGATCTCTGTGAGTTCGAGGCCAGCCTGGGCTACCAAGTGAGTTCCAGGAAAGGCGCAAAGCTACACAGAGAAACCCTGTCTCGAAAAACAAAAAAAAAAAAAAAACAAAAAAAAAAAAGTCCGGGAGGAAAAAGAATAACGATTTGAGTTTCAGGAGAAAAGAAAAAATATGTAAATTTTGTAAGACCTAAAGACAAATTTTTTTTAAATGCTGGAACTCATCAAATGTTGTGTGATATTTTGATTATGTTCTGATAAATAAAGCTTGCTTGGAGTCAAAGGGCAGAGCTAGCCACTAGCCGACCAAAATTAACCACAGAGGTTTTGGAGGACTGTGGACAGATAGGACAGGAAGAGGCAAGGTGGGGCAGAGAGGGATCTCGGCCTCTTTTTGGAAGAAGGAACAGAGCAGGTAAGAGAGGACTGTTGACATCTCTGCTTCTCTAATCCTTCAGGTTTTTACCCCAATATGTGACTCCAGAGTTTTTATTGCTAAAGAACGATTAGATTAAGGCTTCAATCACATCTTTGTGGTATTTATTATATATAAACAATGATAGAGATTACAGTGCTCTAAAAACCACATTTTTATATGTATAATATAAATCTTATGTGACAATTCTAGGGTGCCAGGGTAGCCATGAGGCTTCCTGGTTATTTTATCAGTGCAAAAACAAAACTATATCTAAATCTTAACCTAGAGCACTAAAGTATATGGATTAGAGGCAAACAGATCCGTGCTTGAATCTCAACTCCATCACTTGCTAAATATACAAACTTGTGAGAATCACTTAATTCGTCTGATTAGAGGGTACCTCACCAGTTAAACAGAAATAATAACAACCAGCTCATGGGGGTTTTGTGAAAATGAAATGAAACAGCTTATGTAAGCACTCAGGCACAGTGACTACTCAGTAGGTGGGAGCAATTGCCTAGAATGGGAGCAATTATCTAGAAATAGGTTTGCCATACAAAACTACTCTTCCAAATGGAATGAGTACACACTTAGGAGACTTGGGCAGGTGTGGTAATGGGCTTCATCAAGGAGAACTGCTCTCACACTCCGAGGCTGATTAAAATCCCGAGCTGGATCTCCCCAAAACATTTTTGGAGCCTTGTTTCTGATCTCAAGAGGACACTTTTCTCAGTTCTACTGATGACAGTCATTAGAGAACTCCTCAAGACCCAAAAGCATGTGACATAGCCAAATCAATGATGTTGTATACATTTTTTTTTTTTAGGTTTGTGACATGAAACACGTTGCATTCCTGTGAATGCAAGTGGAAAGTAGAAAGCATAGTTCATTGTCAATGAACCCTAGAGTTGCACTCGAAGAGGCTTTGCTTACATGCACAGATGAAGAATCATCCCATTCTGTATTGAACACAAGCATCCTCCTTATACCAAGTGCATTCTAGCTGCTTTAGATACTATTTGTAGGTTAAGTTGGAAATGTCCACTCTGGTCCCATGTCATTTTGAAACCAGAAAATAGAACAAGATATGAGTGTGCACCAAACAAATAATAAAGAAGGCTGCTATATTCAATGGGTTTTAGGAACTAAGAGTAAAAGTTTCTCTACATGGATTTGTAGGCTCATGAGACCTAGCAGCATCTTATTGATTAGTACCCTCTGGACATGACTCTTTAGGATGATAATGTTTAACATGTAAAGGCCTAGCATGTTACAGGGTGGTGACATGGCTCAACAGGTAAAAAATAACTGTTGCATGGACCTGATAACACAGTTCAATCATTAGATCCCACAGTGGGAAGAGAGAATAGACATCTAATAGCTGTTCTCTGGTCTCTACACAACTGCTGTTACACTCATGCTCACACTCACACACCATGCACACACACATACAATATGTACACACATGCGTACACGCATACACACATGCACACATGTGCATATACACATGCACACACATACACACAATAATAACAATAAACAAATAGCAAAAAGAACACAATTATGACTTAGAAATCATGTTCCAATCTAAATACCACATGGGCTAGGTTCATTCTCCTTTCCCAGAGCCTTAAGTGAGAACACCAGAATGCTAAACTAATACTTCTGAAAGCATGGAGTCACCTGTAACTCATTTACCCTCTGAAATCACAGTGATAGCATTTGATGAGACATCAGAAGAGCAACAAGCAGACTTATAGAAAGTCCAGGAACGTGGGTATACTGGGCACCCTTGTTAACCTGGTAACCAGAGGAAACAGGGCAGCGATCCATCCCTCTCAGGGCATAAGACCCAGTCATGAAAACCAAGCAATACATAGAGCAGAGAACATTCCCCCTTGACTGACACCGGGAACATTTGTTCAGCAGGCGTGTGGTGCTGATGGGCCCATCACGGTGACACCATAGAAAGCAAAGAGAACACTCATCTTGTCTCCTGTGTAAAAAAGCATGGGACATGAAATAATCCATTTGTTTTAGCAATTAATGTGAATTTTCTCCTGTCACATCAGAGCAGGTGTGAAGAAAGCCAACGCTGAGGGACCTGTCATGAGGCTATGAATAGTGACAGAGGGTGCAGGTTGTATGGAGATTGTTTCTCTGGTAAACTGATGGAAATTGAAGTGGTTTTATATGAACTATTTCCTTTTTTTGGCTTTTAATTTCAATTCTATCACTCTGATTTGAACCCACTTTTCTTTCTTCAGGAAATTCTCCTTTTTGGCTTCTTTTCTCCACTCACTTTGCAGACTATCTTTTCTGTTCTCTCCACTGTGGTGAGGAATTGACAGATGGCTCTAAGAATCACAAGCTTTTTTATAAAACAGGAAAACTGTGATGCTTAAAATTACTTTATTTTCAACACCATTAAAATCCTGGAATACATCGTCTGAGGAGACTGACAGGCTCCTTCCTGCCTTCTCCCTGCTCTGACAATTAAGGCCCAAGCACCCAGATCTCATATGACATGAGGGAGAGAAAACCCTTCTTGCACTCAGTACCAAACTTTGCTCCCTACAGACCATATCAGCAGAGTAACAACAAAGTAGCTGCAAGAGATCCCAAACAAGCCTCCTCCTTTGTACCCTGGAAGGACCCACCAAGCACCAATGACTGTTGGCCATGCTCTTCTGGGAGATATAAGGCTCCTCTGAGTTCCTCATGTACAGGAGTTCCTTACTCTTCTGCAAGCTTTCAGAACTCTAAACTCAAAGATTAAAGTCTGTCCCCACAACTCACCCTTAGGCTGGAACAACAGGGTGCCTGCCACAGGTTGCATCCTAGAAGAAGCTTCTCCTAGTCTCAGAGTTTGAACCTGACCACTCCCTTCACTTGTGTGTGGGGCAGACCAGTACCTTGACGAGCATAAAGACTTGATTCTACAGTTACTTACATGAACAGAATCACTCAAAAGTATATGTATATTCCAGTCCTAGTGCACATGCACATAAACACTCTAGTGCAGACAAACATACCCTACTGAGAGCCTTTGTTCACCAACCTATAGGTAACTCTGTATTCTCTCTCTTATTCTGGCTCCAAATCCAAGGGACTCAGAACTTGTCACTCTAAGATCCAAACTTACTATGTGCCTAAGCCCAATATAAAGGAGTGGGAACCCAAAGAGTGTCTTCAAAAGTTGATACTGGGTCTATACTCAGCATTACATAAGAAATAGAGTTCAAAAGCATGGCAAGCCCACAGGAGGCACTGGCAGTCCACAGACAAGCAACCAGTTCTTAGGCCCACAACAGACTCCCATTCACTAAGGCCTTGGGGACAAGAACAGATGACAGACTGTACAGATTGTAAGGGGGGGGCCAAGCATGGCATATAATGCCCCTTCTCTTTATATCTCTTTATACCCACTCCCCAATTTCTCCACAGGAGTAATCATCATATTTTCTCTCCTTAGAAGAGAGGGTTTTTTTTTCCTTCTTGGTGAAATCTGGGCAGTGTGTGCATGCTCTGAGGCAGCCTAGCTCTTCAGCTCAGCCTTGTTTAATATTGTTTGACTCCACAGTCTTTCACCACAATGAATAGATATTCCCTGTGTAGCTGGTGTGTCTGCAACTGAAGGAAAGCCAACACAAAATCTACCAGTATCTTGCACACATTGCTCTGGAGTTGGAACCAAAATTCCTCTTTTGTCTGGTTCTTTTCTCACCTAATGAACTCTGTGCCTTTGCAGAGTGTCCAAGGCCTATTAGTGGGAAAAGTGGAGCCCATGAAGAGCTAAACCTATGCGTGGTCAGGGAAAAGGCTGCTTTTGTCAAGAATGGGACCACTCATCTAGGGGACACTTAGGATGACATACAACAGGTCTCTCACAGTCTTTTCCCAGACTTTGCAGCAAATCTGTACAGCATCATCACTTGTGGATGTAAAGACATGGCCTTACTGATGTGCACTAACCAGTTTTCAGAGTTAACAGGTTAGAAAGCCAGAATTCACACTCAGGTCTTCCGACTCCAGACCCCAGGGCCCTTCAGTCATCAGCTGTGATATCTCCTTCGGTGTTCTCTGCTTTTTCTCCTCCTTTGCAGCAAGCTTGCATTCTCCGAGAAAAGTAAATCTTGACACACTCTTCCAGATGGGTGACTCCAGCAAGGGGTCAGTCCAGACATACATCAGGAGGCTAATAAATATGTGTTGATTGATGTAGGCCTTACCTCAGATTTGGAATATGTAAAAGTGGGCAGGCAATTTATTGATAAGGTACCCAATATGACCCACAGTTATCATGTAGACATCCAGAGGGCTATCTGTGGGATCACAGATGAGCTGTCTCGGGGTGGAATGAGGGATTTTATCAGGAGGACATAAACTCCTAGGAGATACTAGAGAGTCAAGCATGGATTATCTGGTATCACATATTCTTTTGGGGGCTTCCTTTAAGAACAGTGGGGCTGAATTCCTGGATGAAATCTTAACCAGGGCTATGAAGTCTGACCTTTCCATCTCCTTGCTCTGTCAACATCGCCAGCACAGGAACCTGAATTTGGTGTTTGCTGCCAAGCATGTGTTAGTGCCTCCTAGGCTCGAAAACAAGAGCTAAGAGACTTTTTTGTTCTTCAGGATAAACTATTCCAACAAAGGAAAGACATTCTTCACATCTTCCAAAATTCAGATTTAACAACAACAAAAAAAAAAATCCACATAAGCTAATGCCTTTAGGAACAGCATAGATCTCTCTGCAGTCATAACATGTATGAAAAGAGACACCTAGTGGGAACACTTGTAAGTACAAAGTTTATTATTGAGACTAAGAGAAGCTCCCTTTGACTTCTGCGGGTTCACATGCATATCTGAGTTCAAGACAGCCCCTTCCAAACTACAAGAACCATAAACTAAAAAAAATATAAATTTTGCAAAAGTGTTTGTTCTTTTGCCTTTTGAGTTCAACTACCTTACTGAATCAAGTCTCATGGAGTAAGACAGACATTGTAACGCAGGCGGCCTGGAGCCGATTAGAACTGGACAGACACTACATCCCCCTCCCTTTCCTGTGTGCGTGTGTGCTGGTTTTTGTTTGCACCTCTTCACAGAATCTGTGTGTGAGATTTTCCATTTGCTGACAGGTTGATATATTCTGGTTTAAAATTAGGTAAAGCCAAAGCTGGTTTTATTTTCCACCTGGCTTCCTGTGGTCCCTGCGATTTCCTGTGGTCCACCCACCCACTACCTCTGCTCCATCACTCACTTGCCCCTGCCATTACTTTCTCAATGTGCCCACTCCCAGTCTAACTTACAACTCACTCTTTCTCCTTTCCCTCCTTAATTTCATCTAACCTCAAAAGTAAAAAAAAAAAATCTATCATCCCAAAGTATTTTTAAAAATCTATTTTTCCTCTATGACCATAGCGCTAAAGTATGGTTGTGTCAAAAGTTTACATTACTAATTGGTTGTAGTGAAATAGTTATGTTTAATTGCAATTGTGTGATCTTGTGGGTTCAAACTCAGAGGATTTTTATTTTTTATTTTACTTACTTTATGTATTTGAGAGCCTCTGTATGTTGTTCAGGCTGGTCTGGAACTCATAGCCTCAAGGAATTCTCCTGAGTTAGCTTTCCCAGTATTGGGGACTTTAGGAAAAGGCCATTGCACCCAGGTTAGCTCATGGAACTTCCTTTAGGCTCATAAGAGTTATTTTTCTTCCTTGCATTTTTCTTTCTTTCTTTCTTTCTTTCCTCCCTTCCTTGTTTCCTTCTTTCCTTTTCATGTGCGCACAATTCTCAGGTTCAAACCTACCACTAAGCAACACCCTACGTTACCACTCCTAAGATTTCACATCTGAAAGAGACCATACCCTCTAATGAAAGCTGAACTTCATTGCAAGGTCCACATATTCTAAGAGTGCCCTGTAGACAGACCCAAGCTTGGGTATGGATCTGGGGGGTGGAAACACTCTACAGGGAAGAAGCCCAAGGACCCTGGGCTCCAGATACACAACTACAAACATAGTCTCGGTAGTCAACCTCCCAGCTCTAGCCAAACTTAACCACAGAGAGATCTGAGGTCCACTGTCAAGCAGGCCTTCCCCGGATTCCTGACATGGACCACTTTCAGGAAGGCCGTTCCTCTTTCCTCTACGTCACAGATGATGGACGAGCATTGAGACCTTTTCCTTTGATGTTAGGACTAAGCCAAAGATGTTTATTACTGCCATCCAACGGCATAGTTTCAGAGACACTGGTAAAAAGAATTAGTAAAAGCTGTGATGGTTAAAAAAGAAGAAATTAAGACTTCAAATTTTTTCAGAGTGTAGAATTTAGCATGTAGAATCTATACATGAAGTATTAAAATTAACATGTGAAACCCCCCTAAACAATGAAAATTATCCCAGACCCAAAACCCATTAAAAGACCAAAAAACCACCCGCCCCACACCACCTCTTTGGGAATGTGGGCGTCGTATTCTTAAAATTGCTTCCTGCTGGGTATAGGCAAAGGTATCTTTATCCTGAAAAGAAAAATTTTAGGTTAATTGTCAAATTCTAGGAAAGGTACCAAATATGTGGCCATTATATTAAATTGAGTAACAGCTCCTCACGTAAGCAATAATATGAAAATAAATACCTAAGAAAACACATATCTGAGAAAATATATGTTAGATTTCTATAAAGAAATCTATTGTTTTATTTAACATCATTGGGAACAGCTAAAGAAAACATAACTAAATGAAGAGGACACTGCACCGGTCAACTTAAAAATACTAGCTATTGTAAACATGAGCTATTATTCTAATGTCACCAGGATATCTATCTTGTCTTCTAGAACCTTTTTTGTTTACCCTTCTATATCACATCTAAGATCAATAAGCACTTGATTTTTTTTAAATGGGTTTCAAATAAGAGTCTAATTTCATGTTTTAAGTTAGTAACAATCATCCCAATATCATTTATAGATTGATACGTTGCAACCTACCAAACTTAAGCCAGGGCTACACAGTGAGATCCTGACCTCCACCTCCTCGCTCCCTCCAAAAAAATAAAGTCTGGTAAGCCGTCATGACTCAGGATTGGAGAAAGATATAAAGAACTCAATAATGATGGCGTAACTCTGCAAAATGAATAGCTTAAGGGGACAACAAGGACCAGAGATGCATATGGCAGTTAGTTAATTCAGACCCTTAAGACAGACAGGATTCCACAGTCAAAAACCAGAATGCATGCTCCTGTCCAGCACAGACGTGCATTTATAAACACAATGACCTCATATTTTCTCTGACTAAAATCCATTAATTATATAAATTAATAATGAAAGCTTAGTTTTATATGTTTTAATTTTTATGGCATGTGGAGTAGATACATATGTGTACATGTATGCATGCCAGTATATACACCTGTGCATCTGCTTGTGGGGTCAGAGGTCAACTTCAGGAGTCATCCTCTGTACTCTCCACCTCACTTTTTGAGACAGGGTATCTCATTGAACCTGGGGCTCTGGTTCTGGCTAAACTGGCTGAAGAGACCCCAGGATTGTCCTGTCTCTATTGCCACCTCCATCCCCAGGGCTGCATTTGCAGGTGCATGTCAGCATGCCCGGCTTGTATGTGAGTTCTGGGGATAAAGCTTGGGTCCTCACGTCTGCATGGCAGGCACTTCACAAACTGAACCAACTCCTTGAGCCCCCATAGCTTAAGTGTCTATGTCCCCGGAAGCAATCTCACATATCTGGAAACATTTGGATTAAAAAGCAACTGAAGCTGGGCGGCGGTGGTGGCACATGCCTTTAATCCCAGCACTCGGGATGCAAAGCCAGGCGGATCTCTGTGAGTTCAAAGCCAGCCTGGGCTACAGAATGAGTTCCAGGACAGCCAGAGCTACACAGAGAAACCCTGTCTCGAAATAAGAAAAAAAATAAAAAGCAACTGAAATGGGAAATATTTAGCATTTATCTTCACTGACATAAATGCAAAAATTTAGGGACATGATGAATACACTTTAATAGAAAATTTATGCTTCAAAGGTGTCTTTTAAAAACCTAGAAAGAATAAGACAAATATGATTCAGTATATGAAATTAAATAACAGAACAGCAAACCCAAGGCAAAAAAAGGACTATACTAAAGGCAGAAATCAATGAAGAAAGCTATGGAGAACATTAATAACAATCAAAGCTGTTGTTCTGAGAAAATGTAATGAAATAGAACTCTAGCAAAACTAATGAGGGGAAAAAATCAAATATAAACAAAAACTTTCCAGTTGCAACTCATAACCTCCCAATTATTCAACTTAGAATCATTAACTTCAAGAATTGCATTTGGACATGGGTTAAAAGTAAAGCTAAACCAAATAATAGATGTTTAACCTACTGTAGACACATTGCCTACTAGTCTACCATCTGAGACTGTATCCTGAAACATATGTGTGTGTGCGCACAGATGTCTGTGTGTATGCATGTGTGTATGTGTGTGTGTGTGTGTGTGTGTGTGTGTGTGTGTGTGTGTGTTTCAACTCTTATTTTTTTCATGTATTGGTCAGTAAAAGTCAACATTCTAATTGAAAATTTAAAATATACATATATTCAGGAAATCAAGGGAAATAATTGACCCTATATTCTTTCCAGGTATAATTGTATAGCATTTAAAAACTATTATAGCACATAAAGACAATTCTATGAGCTTAAAACTCAGAATCAAGCAAATAGGAAAATCAATCAGGTTTCAGAGCCTGCAGGCTTCTTCCGCTTCCAGCCCAAGCCTCCATCTCTTAATGCTCATCAGAAGCACCTTGGTTTTGGGCACTCAGTTTTCATTCAGACCGGCTCCTTTTACTCTTTCCCTCTCTGTGAGCTGTCAATCACAAGCCCACCTCCCAGCTGCAAGAGCAAGCATAGGGCTTAAGGTGGAACTCATTCCTCATCCATTCATTCATCAAATACGATGAAGCATGTAACCAGGCACACGGTGTGAGGCTTAAGGATGCAATACTAGGCACAGCAGGCAAAGCCTCTTACTTTCACATTTCGTGGAAGTAAACAAAAAATTTCCTTCTCCATGATCTTTGTTTTGAATCTGCTCCTATCAAAGTTGGTAAGTTTAAAGTGTGAAATTAGGGACGGGTACTAGTTGCTCTTGCAGAGAGCGTGGGTTCACAATGCCTGCAACTCTACATCCAGATAATCTGCCACCTTTTTCTAACTCCCCACCCCCAGCCCAGCTCCCGCAGGCATGTGGTACACATAGACTCATGCAAGCTCACATCCATACATGTAAGTAATAAAAATAAATGACCATTTAATGCGAAATGATTATTAAAATATTCAAATAGCTCGACCGCTTAGAAGAGCATGAGAACGGATACGTATAGAGGATTTGGGAAAGAAAGTTACTGCATGGAGATGCAAAAATTTTACAGTAAATGTCACCAAAGGATAAATGATCTACCTGGTTCTCCCCTCCCTAAGTTTCCCGTGTGTTAGGAAAGGCAGTGTGAGTAACCAACAGCCAACAGTCTGGGCAGAGGTGATGCGTGTCACTAAACAGCTTGAAGAAGGCTGGCATGCTCCATAAGGTCTTCCCCCACGGCGGCAAGCAAACCCTTGAGGTCACTTACTAACAAGACAGTGCCACAAGATGGCAGAGTCTACATCAGCCCCTATCCTCGATGGACTCCAAAGCTGGGATCCCTCCCCTCCTCAGCAACACTGCATGGATTTCTTATGCATTCGGTGTGGATAAGATACAAAGGTTTGCTGTGTTGAGCTTCTGCGACCTAGGTTTCAATAACACCTCAAGAGTTCCTTGTGGCTTATTAATTATTAGCCAAAGCCCTTAGATTTCCTTAAGATCTGTTTATACCCAAGATAGTTAGTTCCCTTTTTGTGATTTTCTTGAAAACGATGCTCACATTTCCACAGAGGGTAACGAGCTTAATCTCAATGGGAATGTAAGACAAGAAGAAACTTTTTGGACTTGGAGACCTTTGCCCTCCCTCACCCGGTTTCTCATCGTCTACAAGTAGTACAGAACTTTTTCACAGAAAAAAAAATGCTCTATTCATTTGTAGAAATAACTTTAAAAGACTTGAGATTTCCAACTAACACCTCATCATTCTTGGAATTGGATTCTGCCCCTTAGAAAGTTTTTTCATATTTTTTAACTGAAATATAGGAAGGAAAAAAAATTTGTTCACTAGAAAAAAAATAACCACTCCAATGTTAATCTGCCCTCTAGATAACCAAACAGCTTGTGGATTCTGTTTTTGAGAAATAGTCTCTATGTCTACAGCTTGCCAATTCTTGCCTTATAATTCAGCTGTCTTCATTCCTGTTCATAATGTCAAATTTTGTGCAAAAAAAAAAAAAAAAAGGTACCTTCAAGAAAAAAACATATGTGGTCATCTATCCCTTTACCACCAGCACACAAGATTTTAACAAAAAAGTTTATTTTAAAATAGATCAGAAGCCTTGGAATGAGACTTGGCCCCACACGTTCTGTCCTGGAAAAAGTCCACTGGCGCCCTGAATCACTTGGTAACATAAATCAAATTAAGTAGGTCTTAGAACATAGCACTGATAGACACAACAAGAAAGACAGAATAAGGAAAACATAACCCTGCATTCATAATTGCATTCTCACAAAACTCACAATACTCACTGCCCAGCAGGAATATGTCAAAATAATTAGACAGGCATTTCATGCTTAAGAATCCTGGGAAGGACTCAAAATAATCATGGGCTGAGAAACTTAGACACATGTGAGTGAGAACTGAGTATGAATTGCTGGCTACTACACATGCATAGACTGGGAACCAACCCTCCTTCACCGCTGCTCAGTGACTGTCCTAAGGATGAGAACTGTCAAAATACTTTTGCAATGGCTGAAGGACATTCCATAAGCTTAGTAGCTGCCTCAAGTCCTTCTCTGGGAAACAGTTGGTTTAAAAAAAAAAAAAAAATCATTTGCTGGGCGGCAGTGGCACACGCCTTTAATCCCAGCACTCAGGAAGCAGAGATAGGTGGGGATATCTGTGCTGAGTTTGAGGCCAGCCTGGTCTACAGAGCGAGATCCAGGACAGGCACCAAAACGACACAGAGAAACCCTGCCTCACAAAACAACAAAAAGTCATTCACAGCTCTTTTTCATAGACTGAGATCCAGAGGTATTTCATTGTATACAGAACATCCTGGGGCAGGGGGAAGCAGGGAGAGGGGAAGGGCAGAGGAGGGCGATGAAAGGAAGATGAGAGAGGGAAGTTACAACAACAAGAGCTGGAGACACACGATAGGCTCATGTGGGCTTAAGTGGGAAGCAGGGAAGAGGCTGCATGCTGCCTTCATGTTGACTTCGGAACATAATACGTGAAGAAAGGACCATTAGGAATGTGGAAAAAATCATCATAAGGTTTGCTCTACTCTTTTTTTTTTTTTTTTTTTTTTGGTTTTTCGAGACAGGGTTTCTCTGTGTAGCTTTGCGCCTTTCCTGGAACTCGCTTTGGAGACCAGGCTGGCCTCGAACTCACAGAGATCCGCCTGGCTCTGCCTCCCGAGTGATGGGATTAAAGGCGTGCGCCACCACCGCCCGGCAAGGTTTGCTCTACTCTTAAAGTCCAGAGACCTGAAGGATTGGTCTCAAATGCACAACAGCCTGTAAGAGATACTCATCCCCCTGCTGATCCAGAAGTCGACGCCACTAGCAATCTAAGCACTGTGTTATGTACCAGGCATTGTTCTAAATACTGTGTTCATACAGATTCATCAATACCCGCTCCAGCCTTACAAGTCATTACCCCCTCCCATTAGAAAAGGAAAGAAGTTGTCTGGCCTCCAAGCACTTGCCTCTGCATGTTCCCCTCCCCCACAACAATAAATAATAATAACTAAAAAGAAGAAAATCGGTCCTGTAAAGGTTAAGTGCCAAGGCCAAGATTGCACACCTAAGAATATGTCTGAGACGAGTTTCAATCCCAGCCATCAGGGTCTGGGGCCTGCTCGCTTCACCCTTGTAACAGGTCTGATTGTTCTTCAAGACAAGCATTTTGACAACACTTTTAAAAATTAAATTATCCAGTTTGGTCATTGACGGGAGAACCACTTGTTACTTCACACCAGCACAAGGTTTTCTATACCAAGAAATTTTAGAACCCATCCAATCCAGTTTTCCCGATCAATGAAGACTTCCCTTGTAACATGCCTTTCTCCGGTAACAAGTCACGCTCTTACTAGATGTTTTTTGTGATGGGGAGGTCTCTTGCCTAAAGATTTTACTAGAAAAAGTACTTGACTTTTTTTGTTTTGGTGGGGTTTTTTTTTGTTTTTGTTTTTGTTTTTTTTGCTTTTTAAGACAGAGTTTCTCTGTGTAGTTTTGGTACCTGTCCTGGATCTCGCTCTGTAGACCAGGCTCGCCTCGAACTCACAGAGATCCACCTGGCTCTGCCTCCCAAGTGCTGGGATTAAAGGCGTGTGCCACCACCACCCAACAATACTTGACTTTTGAAAATGATTAAATTGCTCATTTTCATCAATACCTTAGGAAACTAATTTTGTAAGCCATCAGGGAAAGTATAAATATGAAAGGTATCATTTAAATTACTTCATATCGCATCCAATTTTATAATAAAGCATTCTTTACCAAAGAAAGCAAAATCTCAATCATATTAACTATCTCATCAAAAATAATGCCTGTGGAACTAAATGGGTGGTTCAATAGTTAAGAATACTTGATATGCTTGCAGAAGACCTAGGTTTGGTTCCTGGTACCCACATTAGGCAACATACAACTACTTGTAACTTCATTTCCTAGGAATCTGACACCCTCTTCTGGTCTCCAGAGTCACCTGCATGTGCATGACTCCCATACAAACATTCATACACTCAGATACATATAAAATAAATGGTTTTAAAATGTCTCTCATACCCGTCAAAAAAAACAAGAATATATATTTGAAGACATCTGAACACCTGAGCTACACACCAAAATTAATTTCCACATCATTGAGTTAAACACCTACCACCATGGGCTTTAGCTCCTACAGAATAAAAAGGGAATGACGCTTTCCACTAAAAAAAAGAGCATGTGCAGCAATGCTTCACTGATAGTAGCCAAGTAACTGGAAATGGTAGAAACTGCATACTAGAGAGACTCGTGAATATTACCATTTCCTGGCTTAGAGAAAAGAGCATTACATTAATAGACTAATACATTCTCAACAATTACCACAACTTCAGCTTTATCCACAGAGTCACAAAAGTACTACATCCCTGGCATTCCCCTGCAAGTTAGAATTATGGTTCATCTTTTAAAAAAAAAATAACTAAACCAATAAGGAGTTGTATGACACAGTTGGGAGCTAATATATACATAACCTTTCTTAAGTCATTTTATAAATCAAAAATCAAAGGAAGAGCAAAAGCATTTATACCTATAATTACAGAATCTTGGATAGGTCATTAGAGTTGAATTTCAAATATAGGAGTATCTTAAGACTGTTATGCTTTTGTATTATAACTCATTTCATCTTAATTATTAATAAACTTATAATAATAAATATTTGGGCATCTAAACCCACAGTTGTTTACAAAATAGAATCTTCCCATGATATGATCCTGCGGTGCTTAGCTTGTTTACAGTAAGCTTTGCTCAGACTGAGGGAAAAGGAAAAAGAAATCAACCCATAAATAAATAAACAATTCTTTCCTTGTAAAATAATCATCACCCAGAATCCATTTTCAGGGGAAATTAAAGGTAAATGAAGTTGGTAATTTGCCAACACTGCTATATTTCCTTTTCATAATATTAGCCTGGGGACAACCATACTTAGTTTTTTCTGATTTGGCTCATAAATTAGAATAACAGAATGGAGAGTGGGATTTTCAGGTTATAAATGTCACTCAAAAAACTAGATTCAGAGAGCTGTCAATTACATACCAAAATGTTGCCAAGTGTCTCAGTCCAGGTCTGATGATGATGATCTGTACAAGAAAAAAACAATAAAGGATGTCATTAGAGTCTCAACCACGTATGAGGAAATCAGAATCCCGCATGTTAACCTGAGAACAGGCAACAGAAGAGTTAAGTTGGTTAATATGGAATGGCCAGGGGCCTCTCCCAGAAAACTAGCTGCATAGTTTTATCTCCTTTGAAGGAAGACACGAGTGTTGTGGGTCGCTGAATCTGAATGCTCCGTGCTATACTGAAAAGCATGTTCTAACTCTTTGCACACATACCCAGGCCTGTTTTCACTTGCTTTGATAATGTGCACATGGGTTTGGAGAGATGACTCAGCAGTTAAGAGCACTAGCTATTCTTAAAGAGGACCCAGGTTCAGTTCCCAGCACACACACAGTAGTTCACAACTGTCTGTAGCTCTAATTCCAGAGAATCCAGTGCCTTTTCCTGGTCTCCAAGGTTAGCAGGTACTCCAAGGTACACCAGGCACACACACGGTGTACTTACACACCTGAAGACAAAACACTTATACACATTTAAAAGAGAAAAGAAAAAAAATGTGCTCATGAATTTAGAATTTCCATCCCTTTCCTGGAATTTTGACAGTAGGAAAGTATTTCAAATTAGTAATAATAATTCACTCACTGTCTAATCTATATATTTGTTCAAAATATATATTCTTCTTTTTAAAAACCTATACAATTCAAGTTTCCCTAACTGTCTTAACAATGTCCTTTCTGGTCTAAAGAATTCATTGCTTTTCATTTTAAATCTGGGTTTCAATCAAGGATCACTACCTAATGTATGGCATATCTTTAATATCACTTGGGGGGGTCAGGAGGGCTATCTCTAGAAGCCTGTGGATACCACAGTCAAGGATGCTCCAGTGTCTTACATAGAATGAAGGATATAACACCCTCCGGTGTGCTTTAGACCTCTGGGTCTAAATATGCAATATGAATGCTTCATGGTAAGATATTACACTGTGTAGCTTAAGAAATAAGAGCAGAAAAAGAAAGTTCCTCATCCTGTGCAGTTGCAATTCTTTTTCTCCTAAACAGTCGGCAATTGGTTGAATCCTTGGGTGTAGAAAGCATGGCTACTGTAGAATCAGCTGTATTAGCAAGTGTCTACGGTGTCTCTGGCCTTGGTTGTTGCATTCCTCCTGCTGGGTTCGTCTAATCATGTCTTCACAATCAGACTCAGGCTGAACATTTTTGACTCATTGGTCATGGTGTTTACATTCTTTATAAACATCTTAAAACTACACAAAAGATTGTACAAATATTTTATTTCAGTCACAGTTACACTAAATGGGTTGCCTCCTATAAAATAAACTTAGTGTCAGTTTTTAATTAATAAAATTCGTTTGACATGGATGAATGTGCTTAATTTGTACTGCCATTCCACCGAGGTGGGTATTTTTAAATTAACTTTTCCTTTTGAATGAACATTTATGCACATTCATATAAGCAGTAAAACTGCTTCTGGGGCCAAAATTTAAGTATAGATATGACACACCTATCACCCTAAAGCAAGAAACCTTCTGTTTTCATGTGAATAAGTAAGTCTACATCATTTTTCTTCTTCTTTCCGTGGTGCAAATGTTGTGCTTCTCAGCTCTTGCTCCACTCTGTTAAATTACAAAGCAGCAGGACACTGTGGTTTAGCTAAACATTCTCAAACTGCTTTTTGAAATTATTACGGTTTAACTAGAAACAACATCAAAGTTACTGAGTGCTGATCTGAGATGCATATTAATTATGTCAAATGATCAGCAATCAGCTTTTCATCACATTCTTGTCTATGCACTTGACACACATAAGAGCTCACATCTCCACTTGTTCCCAGGAAAAGATTGTACGTCACTTCTTCCTTCTTCCCCAAACAGCCTTTCAGGATAAATACCAGCATTTTTAAAAGAACATCTTTCCATGTTAAACTGGATCATTTTCCTTCTTCTCTTTTTACTTTGGACCTAAGGATCCCTCTGTTTAGTTTAAGATCAAGGCAGGAAAGCTTTGGAAATCTGTGCCTGTAACTTGAGTCACAGTCAATAATATGAGTTTCTAGGCAGACAGTCCAGGCAAACAGGTAGAACACCAACAAGGCTCTCATCCTGAATGTCTAGGATCCTGGCCACCTAAGAGCTAAATAGAGCTTTCAGTGACACTAAAATTGAAGGCAATCCCACCCAGTTTGGGAAGAAGGGACCACGGTTGCTCTCTGGGTGGGACTATCTACACCATTCTGAGATTGGAAAGACCTTGAAGAAAATGAGGTGCTCTTTCTCACTGATGAAAACTACTTTACCATCTCCAGAAAGCCTCTGCTGACATGACAGACTAGGATCCCTTAGTCTCTCATCCATACGCAATTTCCTTAACACCCAGCAATTTCAATAGCTCATTTCAAAGGGAAAGAGTAGTTTAAAAGAACCGAGTAGTGAATGTGACATTACTGTCCCTGTCCAGTGTTCAATTTCATAGAGACATCAGGAAAGGGCCCTGAAACACATCCAAGGAAGGAACTGAACTGTCTTCAATATTCAGAGTTCTTCACATATAACAGGATTTTCTTTGGAATTGGCATATTATGCACTCCATTAAAGGAAAAAAATTCTTTGTTCCAATTCTAAGAAAAGCATTCTAGCCCTTCATTTGAATTGAATTTTAAGCCAAATGCAGTAAAGGAAGCTGCGTTACAGGGTTATGCCTTGAATATATAAATGGCTTCAAGAGAGAGAGATGGGAGATGTTTCAACTGTGAAGCCCTTACTGGAATATACATCCTTCTTCATTCCTCTCCAACCCTCAACATACTCATATTATCTTCAAATAATAAGAGTGGCTGCCTGCAGTTGATTTAATCACTGTGATTTCCTGAGAAATGAAGACTGATGTCTCTTGAAAATTAGTCCAATTTTATCTTTGAACATGAGTTTAAAACTGTTAAAAATTACTACTTTCAATAATATATTAACCTCCTCGGGGGTATTAGTTATTCTCATAACCTTCCTAAATCAAAAAAATTATATTAGGGCCCAAGTTTTTTGTTCATTAAAAATTCAACTCTAAGATACAATTACCTTTAAAACTTTGCCCAAGTTTAAAACACTTCAGGTTTCATTTAACCTTTTCCAAATGAACTTTGAAAATCAGTTTTTCTTTCTAAACACAAAATGGGAACAAATCCATTTTATTGTCTCATAAAACCAAATTGAAATTAAGTAGAAAATAAATAAGAAAAAAAAAAAAAACATGGGACAGGGAGATGATTCAGTCAGTAAAGTACTTGCTTTACCAACAAGTATGAGGCTGTGAGTTTGATGCCTAGAACCCACAGGGGGAATAAGACCAGGCTTGGTGATGGGTGCTTGTAATTCCAGATCCAGGGAGGCAGAGCCTGTTGGATCTCTGGCCTTCTAGTCTAGACTACTTATGAATTCCAGGACAGTGAGAGACCCTGTCTCAAAAAACAAGGTGGAAGATACCTGAAGAATGAACCCAAGGCTGACCTCTGCCCTCCACACATATTATATTCATGCACACTGATGAACAGACATCTAGACAAAAGGAATCTTACAAGAACAGCAGTGATAAGAAAAATAATAGCAAAGTGTTTGTTCTGGTTGTCAAGCAACTTATGTGTGCGCATGCCAAATGCTGGATATACTGCCACTCTGCTGCTCACTAATGATTACCCACGTGGTCCCCAACCTTCTTTATACTCATACATGCACAGGCATACATACACAAGCACATGCACTCATATGCACACATGCATACATACATGTGCACACACACATACTTTTTGATGATTGCTTGGACAGCTTTGCACAGTGACTCATACTTTCCTTTGACTCTAGTTCAGTGAGAAGAAAACAGGAGAAAGGGAGCTAGTGACCTCTGCACCAGGAGCCCCTGCCTCTTCCCAGGGTACCAGACTCTTGTTCACTTTGACTTTGACCAGGGTCCCTGGGCTCTCCCTCCAACACCAGCTTCCTTAAAGGTCTTTAATGCATCAGCCACACGTGGGCATGTCTAAAAAACAGGGGCAGAAACATTCAGCCCTTCTTCCCAGGTCTCTCAGACCCCCTGCCGTATAACCCCCTGAGTCCCTGAATTTTCTGAGAATGGTCCAGCATTCACCACTACTCTGTGTCAGCCAAGAGGCAACCTCACTTATGCACACACCTATTGAGGGATTGTTAGTCTTCACCATAGCTTGATAAGTCAAGATACAGGTTTTCTTCCTTGCCACTATTCAGCATGCTAGATTTCTAAATATTCATTATGTGATGACACCAACAGCCTTAAGATTGTAAATTCTCAGTGTACATTTGCTAAGGATAAAGTAAAGAGTGGGAGAAAGGAAAGACAGGAGAGGAAGATGAAGGAAAGAGGCACTTGGAGGTTTCAAGCTCAGTGAGTCATTGTGAGGCTCACCAGCCAGCACGCCATGTAAGGAAGGAAGCATGGCAGGGATGCTGCTGAGTGTGGAGAGCATGAAGAGGACGGGAGAGCTGCAAGCAAGACACTGCACAGTTTGGTACCTCGGTTCTTTAGCTCGCTGTCATGTATTTGAACATCCTTAGCTCTAGAGTCTCCCTGGGTAGAGATTCTTGGGTGCCGTGTTCTAACATCCAGAAAAAACTTCTCCAATTACCATGACCTAAGTATGTATGGCACTTGAAGCCATCAATGTGAAAACCAGCAACATTGGCTTAGGGCTCTGGGGAAGAATGTGAAGAAGCCAAGGGAGGCCTAGATCAAGCAGGACAGAGAGGGAGGGGTTGTATCTGATGGCTCTTGAGAGCGTATTATATCGTGAGTCATCCCATGGTCACAGTCCCATTATATTTTTAAATGTTTGGTCCTTCATGGAGCATGCTCCTGATTTACCACTCATCACAATAGCATAGATCTGGGTACAGAATTCATACAAGCAGATGATAATTGTTGCACACCAAGCAAGGTGCATTTGGACTTGTCTTTTTGTCCTGACTCTGCAGGTGCTCTGTCATTAACTCTTTCATGTCAGGAAATTAAGTTGTTTGGATATTTACAAATACATATTTGCACTGTTGTAAATTTGAAAGTGCAAAAAAAACAAAAGACAACACATAAGATGAAATAGAAAGTATGTGTTATCCCCAAATACACAACTACCCACTCTACCATTGTGTACTGCCTATTCTACATTCTTCTACTCCTTGTGGAGATATTTGGCATAGCAGAGGTGTACGGTATGTAAATTTGTGTCTACAGTGGTTAATCTTAGACGTCTGTGGGAGAGGGAGGTATGGCTGATATTTGAGCTGCTTGACAAGTCACAATTAGCTACTTTCATCACAACAGAGACCTGACATTACCAGAGCTTTAGCCAGCAATTATGACAATGAGCAGTCATGTTCTGGGGAGCAATCTATTCGTGTCTGAGTTGTTGACTGGGGGTCTTCTGGTGCAGAGGAATGTGAAAGTCCATGTGTTCAATTTCTGTGTTTGAAAACCAGTATAAGAAACCCAGAAATACTCTTGAAAGCAAGACCAGTAACACCTTTAAGGCTCGGTGAATGGGCTATCTCAAGAATGGCATTCCCAACAATCCCACATTCTTTCAGGAAAGAGCTGCATAAATGACATACGGCAGAGATTGAACTAGGAACTCACTATTAGTGAGAAAATACAGGATTTGTGGTCCTATGACTCAACTGCTGGTTTAGAGACAGAGTCTTACTGTAGCCTTGGTGGGCCTTGAACAAGTTTAGTAGCCAAGGCTGCTTTCCAACTTGTAATCCTCCTGCCTCCTGCCTCCTGTGAACTGGGATTATAACCATGCACCAAAGCATCTGGTTTTCCAACTCAGTTGTAAAGAACTATTAAATTTTCATCTGAGACAAAATTTCTGAGAACACACTACTGTCTGTTAGAAAGAGCTTCCCTATACACACTCTTTGACTTAACAGTTTCCTAAGGTGTCCTAAAAAAGACCCCTTTTACAGTTGATTTATAAAGAACATCTTAATATCCTCAAATGAATTGAAGCTGGAAGCTTAGCTTTAACTTTGCAAGCAGCTCAGGAGTCGGTAGAGTGGCTTCTGTAATCACAAATCAAGAGGACATCTTTATTTATTCATAGAAGAAGAAGACTGTGCCCAGCTGAAAATGACTCAGATCCAAATAAGCAAAGGAAAATGAAAGCAACCTTCTTTCTCATAAAGCAAGAATTGTTCATATCCCCTCCAACCAGCAGAGAAAGAAATCCTATGAGGTTTAGTAATACCGGTGTCAGATGCGTGTGCATGCAGAGAGTCCAATGGAGAGGCGGCATGCTGCTGCAGACAGTTTATGGGGACCCTGTTGTTCTCATCCCGCCTCAAAATGCCCTTGTCACTGGTTAGCTTCCTAAAGCCACCACCACCAGTCGCCCACGAGTGGTTTTGTGAGTTGTTCACCTGCTCCAGCACAGCAGGAGATGAAGCTGAAGGAAGCTGAGCTGCCCAGACCAACCAGCAAGAGGTGGGCGTCTCCACACTTATGGCTGCCCCTTAGACTGCGGAGCACGCTTTCACTCAGACAAAGTAGTCTGGGTTGACTTTTCTCTTGAAAATTGTGAGCTCTCTACCTGATTTTTCCAAAAATCAAATGTTGTGCCTCAATTGTCCATCAAATTCGTCAGTTGGCTCGTTATTTAAAACACAAAGGCCCATCTCTCAAAGTGTTTAAGATGACTATTGCCAATGTAGACTCACGAGCATCCTGTTGGCTTTCCAAACCCCTACTCCGGGGTGGAGGGCATTTCTCCCATGGCGGCTAATCGTGACTGTCCATTTGGTTTAGAAATCAACCAGGAGACAAATGTCGGAGGATATCTGGGAGGGCGACTCCACACAGGCTTACCCAAGGAGGGCAGACCCACTCTGTGTGTACACAGTACCCTCCCACAGGCTGAGATCCCGGGCCACATACAAAGGCACACTCATTTCTCTGCTTCCTGACTGTGAACACAACACAACTACCTGCCTCAGGCCCCTGTCGCCGTCCCTTCCTCACCCTGATGAACCTGGACCCCAAACCATGAGCCCAAATCAACCGTTCCTTCATTGCTTTGGTCAAGTAGTTTGGTCACAGCAGCAAGGAAAGTAAATAACAGAGCCGTGGGTGGTGCTCTGGGTTCCTTCCAAGGAAAGAACAACTATTGTTCACTTCATTACATCAAAACACACAACAAAGTCCGAAGCAGAAAAACTAAGTGAAACGTAAAGTATTACTAGTTAAGATGCCTCACTAAGCCTCAGAAAATATTCTCCAACTAATTCAAATGGAAACATTAAGGCTGGACTGCAGCTCAGTGGAAGAGCACATGCCTTGCTTATATAAGGCCCAATTTTTGATCTTCAGAAACACACACACACAAAGTTAGTTGCCAAGAAATGCGCTCTCCTTTACTAAACAAGCAAAATATACCCCCTCAGAAATATAAACACGAAGTCAAGAATGGTGGCCCATGCCTGTGATGCCAGGATTATTGTGTTAGAGAGAAGCCCAGAATAAAGGTGAGTTTCAGTCCAGGCTAGGCTACACAGTGAGGTCTTGTCTCAAACCCAAAAACAAATAATATATATACAAACACATACATGCATATATACATACACACATATATATATGCATGTGTGTATCAAGCTGTGCCTGTTTGTGACACATAAATCTTAAACTTCCCATAGGTTTTGAAGAGGCTGGTCTTTCATGTTCTTTAACAACTTATTCTTCTCTTAGATGATAAATAAACATTCCTTTTTGGCAAGAACATACTATAGATGAAAGGCTGCAGTTCGCTATTTGGAAAAAATTTGTTGTTATTGTTAGGAGCAAGGAATTGCTTTAGTGAAGTGGCCTTGACACCTAACCCTGAAGAAAAAGCGCAGGCCAACCACCCCAAGTCCAAAGCTACCATCTGTGTTAGACCCTGCTCCACGCACAACTGGCTCATCAACCACAAATCCATAAAGCAAGTTAACTCAGCCACCTATGGAAGCATATGTTTTTCATTTAATTATCTTTGGGCAGGCACAAAAAAAATTCTATCATCAACTACAGCTAAAATAGTCCACCGTGTCGAACAGTTTGTAAGTTGGAATTAGCTAAGTCAACCTTCCAAGCTAAAAAAATCATTGTACCAAGTGTGGATCATCGAGGCTCCTCAGTCTGTTTGCTGATGCTATAGCAAAATACCACAGATTGGGAAGCTTTTAAACAATAGAAATGTGTTTGGCTCATGGCCCTGGAAGCTGGGAAGGATCAGAAAGGCATGAGGTTTTTGTCAGAACATGAGATTTTTGTCATAACATGACAGAATAGCATGCTCACATACACGTACACACACTCAGGACAGGAATAATGAGACCAGACTCATCTTTTTTCTCATAAGCCCATCCCATAGAACTGCATTAACACATTCATGAGGGCAGAATTTCATGACTCACCCACCCCCTGATACTGACACAATGACAGACGTGAACAGTCACATCAGAGCAGTACATGTCTGTGGACTTATGCAGTTCGCCTGTGAGCAGCCATGGGTCCCAAAGAGCTCCAAGCCGTGCTTTTGCATGTACTATGTGCTTGAGACACTTGTTCTGTTGGGGTCCCATGGTAACACCACATCCCTGCAATTGAGACTGAGATCTTTCTAGAAGAGTATATACCCCTGTTGTCTACAAACTTGGAAACTTCTGGTCTCTGCAGCATGGTAAGGAACATGTTGGTCCTCCCTCTGTCTGGGCCTTGCCTTCCTCAACATGGACTGTAAGAACTGATGGGGCCGGGCGGTGGTGGCGCACACCTTTAATCCCAGCACTCGGGAGGCAGAGGCAGGTGGATCTCTGTGAGTTTGAGGCCAGCCTGGGCTACAGAGTGAGATCCAGGACAGGCGCAAAGCTACAGAGAAAAACCCTGTCTCAAAAAACCAAAAAAAAAAAAAAGAACTGATGGAGATGCAGGAAGTCATAGATGTAGCAGTGAGGTCTATGCTAGAGGGGTCATCTCTTGGGGGCAGATAGGAACAGCAACCAGAAATCTGAGCTGTACTCCAAGGAGTGTGAGAGTCTCCAGCCTCAGAGACTACATGATCCAGGCACTCCTCCAACCCTGAAACATGAGTGAGGTGTTTTGTTAAATGTGCCTAGGAGTTTCCTGTTCTCCAGACGGCTGGAGTGTTTAATCTGCAGCGTGGAATTAGCCACATTCCAGTCCTTGCCAGGAACATTAAGTCCAGCTGACTGGTTCTGAACCTGAATGCTCAGTTATGATCAACATTATTTATGAAATACGTTTAAAGGCATATCTATTGCTCTATATCCTAGACCCTGGTCCTATGGATTAATGTAGTCTTTAAAATTGTATGCAGAATCCAATGTAGTAGACATTCAGAGCTCTCAGTGTTGGCTCACATTAATCTACAACAAAGTAAGAGTCACTAATATTTATTTCAAGAGTGAAGTGCTTCCAGATAGATGACACCAAAAAAGTAAGGAAATAAATACCTTAAAGTCCCAAGAGACATCTTAAGACCCATTCCTATATCATCATGGCCCACAGAAATACATCTACGTTTGGTACTGAGAAGGTAGAAAATGGAGCCCCATGACAATGTGCTCACTGAATTTCATTGCCCAGAGTAGCATTACGAACCAAATTGAGTCCCCCAAATGCATGCAACAACATAGCAAAAAGGTAACCATCTACAAGCCTGGAAGAGAACCCTCAGCAGAACCCAACTATACTGGTGCCCCTTCCTCAGCCTCACAAAGAGTGAGAAGTAGATATACCATCCGACACGCCCTCTATGGTGCATACTTGAGCCCAAGCTGACTAAGACACGTGAACTAAATTTCCCTGTAGTTTTCAATAGTAAAACAGACATTTTCTTATTTGCCTGATGTGATCATAAGTCTATAGCTAATTATTTCTTACCTTTGACATTAAAGTCTTAGAAATTAGAATTTTAAAATGAGGGGGGCGGGCGTTTAGTCTTGACATGGGGTCTTATGTAGCTCAGGCTGGCCTCTAACTCTCTATGTAACCAAGGGTGACCTTGAGCTCCTGATCCTCCTGCCTTGAGTTCCCAAGTGCTGAGATTAAAGTTGTGCACCACCAAGCCCAGCTAGAATCAGAATTCCATCCAAGTGTATTTTAGTACAAGCATAGTTCACATATCAATTTCATTCCAGAATGCCTCTTAGTTTTTATATTCTTCTGTATTTCCTTTTCTCTACTTGCTGGTAATTTTATTATATTGACTTTGTGCATTTATGGAAGCTGCCTTAAATCCTTTCATAAGCAAGCTAGGTTATAAGCAAGAATATAAATAAGGGCAGTTGAGATGACTCAGCTGGTAAATACGATTCTCATGAAGCCTGATGAACTAAGTTCAATCTGCAAAACCCAATATGAATGTAGAAGGAGAGAACTGACTCCAAAACCGTACACTCTGGCCTCCATACTGGCACCATGTGTGTGTGCAGCCATACCTACCCACCCACTCCTACACACATGATAATTACAAAGGTTTTTAAGAACTATAAATAAATGAATGAATGGAATTTCCAATAGAAAATTAAACAAATATGAACAATTATGTTTAGGGTTATATATAAACATGCACTTAAAATTTACATCAACCATATTCATATTCTTGCATACATAACTATATTCCAGAGGCCATTAATACTGGGTTTTGGGGTATTCCCAAAGTACCTACGAACAGAATTCAGAAATTCTGTACATTTTAATGAAGAATAGATCTTCATTGTCACTAATCTCTAACAGAAATTTAACATCTTCAATTATACGTATTGGCCACAAGCCATGCACTGTGATATGTATTTATTTTCCACTGCAGTTCCTGAAACCTCCAACCCCACTTCAGTTATCTGTAGCTATCTTCAGATATTAAGCTTGTTACTAGATTGTGCTCCTGGATATGTTAATAAATAAGTACATGGTTCTAATCCCATTTCTGTTGCTCTGATATAAAATATCTGACAAGAAGTAACTCAGGAAAGAAAGGATTTGTTTAAGCTCACAATTCCAAGTTACAGGCCATCACTGCAGGGAACCCAAGGCAGTGGGCACTTAAAACAACTAGTCATGTCACATCCACCGACAACAGTGGAAACAATGCATTCATGCTCAGCGCTCAACTAGCTTCCTCCATCTACTCTTACACAGGCCAAGACAAGGGAATGGTGCCACCCACTTTCAGGCTGGATCTTACCATATCCATTAAGGCAATTAGGTCGATTACCCACAGACACACCAGCGTGCCAACTTTGTCTATACAATCCCTCATTGAGACTCTTCTCCGGGAAATTCTAGGTTGTGTCAAGTTGACAAGTAGAACTGGCCATCACATATACTATTGTTCCGTGAGTTCTTTTATATTTTGATCTTTATATTATAGACAACTGTTTTCCTTGAAATGAGTTAATGTTTTGCCTTATGCATTGAAAAACTTTATTCTGAAGAGCCCATAAGCTCCCTCTAATTGTAAAGAATACAAAAGAAGTTAGGTTCTGACACAAAATAGTGTAAGTATCATCATAATAGATGGTTGGCCACTCTGGTTGAAATCTACACCTGACTCTAAGGAATGGCATCTTCTCCTGCTCATAAGTCACTGAGGGCCCCTTACGAAAAAGGGAATATATGTAGTGGGTAGCCATTCCAGCTTTGACCTGGAAGTTCCAACCCCCATTGAGGCTTTGGTAATGGGTCATGCCTACAAGGCGGGACTGAGAGAGGACGCTGAAGACCCGAGATCCTGATGCTTGGGCTCTCTTGGTTCCTGGACTCTGGATGCTAGAGGTAGACCAAGCAGAGTTCTTCTCCGGAGAACACCGCCGGATTGCGCCACACCTTTCCCAGACCTTGCAACCTACCTATCCCTTCACTTATAAGTTACCCCACAAAATAAACCTCTCTTTTAACTATGTGGAGTGGCCTTAATAATTTCACCAATAAATATATTTGCTGCAGGTGTGTTCTAGCCCCTCTGATGATACACGGCTATGTCCAGCACACAGGCAATTAAACTTCTATGGCTTAAGTTTACATTTGCAGCTTCTGAAAGGGTATGGAAGTGCTCTGTAAAACTTCGTTCAACATTTCTGTTCTTGAGAGAAAAGCAACCCTGCCTGGCGGTGGTGACACACACCTTTAATCCCAGCACTCGGGAGGCAGAGGCAGGTGGATCTCTGTGAGTTCGAGGCCAGCCTGGGCTACAGAGTGAGTTGCAGGAAGGGCGCAAAGCTACACAGAGAAACTCTGTCTCAAAAAAAACAAAAAAAGAAAAGAAAAGCAATTTAGTTAACACTTAAAATGTCTCTGTGAAGCTGTACATCACTTGAAATCCCTTTCTGTATTTTGCAAGTTATCTAAGCCCCTATTTTTTTCTCCTTTGGGTGTCAGGCTTCTTCTGCATTTTCATCAGACATTCTGACACTTTCACACAAATGGAGTAGAGCAGAAATACAAGGAACTGAAACAAAAGGCTGTTAGTGTGTTACCCGCACACACAGGGGTAGCATTTTTAGGTACTAGTACAATGGTCTCTGCCTGGACGGGGGCCAGAGACTGTATGCTTTGTGAATATGTTGGTGGGCAGTTAGAAAGGCAGTGTATGCCTGGTGAGACCACCCTATGAAAGGGTGGCCCAGGTCCACCTTGTCCAAGAATATCTCATCTGAGATTAGGAAAAGGAATAAGAACTCATTGTCACCAGTGGTAAAAGTTAAATGCAGGTAGAGACTCCAAAGGGATCCATTCACCAGAAAGATCCCACGTGAGTCTCTTGGTCCTGGAGTATAGTCACTTTTCAGATATAAAGCTAAGCTCTGGAGCAAATAATTTCTCCCAGAGTCTCTCCCCTGGCCAGAGGAATGGCTGATGTCTAGACAAGTCAGCTTTTTTCTCTTCTTCATACCAAATGCCCTATTCCAGTAGAACTGTGGTTGGAAAATGGGTTCATAGCTGAATAATAATGCACCAGGTTGTTAGGGACTCTCTGAGTACACATTATTGAGTTTGCTAGATGGCTGGTCTATCGTTATAAACAATGACATTTTCTTTTTCTTTTCTTTTTTTTTAAGATTTATTTATTATACAGTGTTCTGCCTGCATGTGTGCTTACAGGCCAGAAGAGGGCACCAGATCTCATTATAGATGGTAGTGAGTCATCATGCGGTTGCTGGGAATTGAACTCAGGACCTCTGGAAGAGCAACCACTGCTCTTAACCTCTGAGCCATCTCTCCAGCCCCAGCAATGACATTTTCATGTTAGTATTGAACAACTGAACGTGTTATAAGTGTATTATTTGCCTTCTACCTAGTAGGATAATTAGCCTGAAATTCATTTCTATGAATTTCTATATTATAATACTATAATATTTCTATATTATAAGAGTAATACCTATGAGGCACCAGGGATCTTTGATCCTGATCTGAATTAATGTTGAGATCTCTGAAATCTTTTTTTTTCCTTTCCTTTTTTTTTCTAATCTTTTCCTTTCACTTTTCACTGACTTCAGTAATCCCACTGAGGACTTCCTTTTACCTTGCCATCAATTTGTAAAGGAGACAAGCACAGTAACAAGTTCCAAGCAAGGGCTTACGGACATATTGAACCAAATAAGCGTGGTTTGTATGGTCCACTGTTGTTTATACATCTATTTGTGTGTTGACAGTTTTGCTGAAGTGCTGGTTCGTTGCTGTGTGCTAAATGTATACATGTGTAACGAAGATAACTTCCCAATAAATGAGACTCCATGACACTTGGTTCTCTGTGGAAATCATCCAGGCAAGCCTCTTATTCTGTGTCTAGCCACTGGTTCCAGTTTATCTCGGGTTTTGGCTGAAGGCAAGCCTCCATTGAGTTAAGATCTCCTGAATCCAGTAATTAAAATGTTCACAGACCTCCAGTCTACAACCACTAGATACTGTCATCAGAAATCTGGGTCACACTGTCATTTTCAAGAAGAGACAAAACCACACTCTCCGCTTCCTCTTTCATCTGCACTTTATCTGTCTCATTCGGTTGTAACCACGAAATACGGACTGCGGATACTGTGGACCTTGTTGCCTCCAGCTATCCTGGGGGACTTTGGGACAACTGCCACTCACTCCAAATCTCAGCATCTCCATCTATAAAGTCAAATTAATCAATATAATACAATACAATAATATATACAATATAAGACAGGGTGTTTCTAGAGACTAGGAGACATAATTTCCATGAATTTACCCAGTTGGCATTAGACCCCTTAGTAGGCATTTAATGGTTTGCCTCTGATACTTCTTTATCTTTTCTTTGCCTGTTTGTTACTCCGCAGCACCCAAATGCCTAGGCCACCTTCAACACTGTTTTAATTGTCCCCAAGTCATTGTGGATTAGCAAGCCAACACACTATCAAACCTGTAGTAGATTATTTTAAGGTGTATTACTTTTGTTTAGGTTGCATTTGTTTAACTCTGTGAAGCTGTGTTACTGTGCCTGTCTAAAATACCTGATGGTTTAGTAAAGAGCTGGCCAATAGCAAGGCAGGAGAAAGGATAGGCGGAGCTGGCAGGCAGAGAGAATATACAGAGGGAGAAATCTGGGAAGAGGGATTGGAGAGCTAGGAGCCGGAGAAGGAAAAGGACTCCAGGGGCCAGCCACCCAGCTACACAGCAAGCCTCGGAGTAAGAGTAAGATTTACAGAAGTTAGAGAACAGGAAAAGCTCAGAGGCAAAAGGTAGTCGAAATAAGTTAAGGAAAGCTGGCAAGAAACTAAGCCAAGCTAAGGCTGGGCATTCATAAGTAATAATAAGCCTCCATGTGTGATTTATTTGGGAGCTGGGTGGCTGGCCCCCCAAAAGAGTAAAAAAGAGTAAAAACCCTCAACAACAAAACCTTTCTAATTCCTGTTCAGAACTTGAAAATACCTGCATGATCAAGCATCTTATGCTGTCACACTCATGTTCTCCCTGGCAATGAACCCATGATACAATTTTGAAAGTCAAACAGAAGAGCCATTTTCCTTTTTCAAAATCAATGCCAGACTCAGTTCTCAACATTGGGTTTAACTCAGAAAATCTCCTTTCCCCAATCTCAGATCCCCAACTACATGCATTATATACAATCCCATCTGCGACCCTGAACCTCCTCTGTGTGTACTATTTCACACGGAAGGCTGTATTGGTGCGTGAAGGCTGTCATAGCAAGCTATTGCAGACTTAGTAGTTCAACCAATACAAATCTATTTCCCACAAATCTATAGGCCAGCCCCTAAGATCAGCTATTGGCAGGTTTGATTCAAGGACCTCAGTAACCTACATTTTAACATGGTTCTCTAAATACAGTCACATTCCAAGGTACTAGATGTGGGTTTGAAGGGACACAATATAGCTCTTCCCAGGGTTCTGGAGCCCAGTCTACTTCTGTCATGTTCAACCTCATGTTCACCTTCACCTAAGGAGTATAATTTTCTATGGTGATATTTTATTTGTGCTGAAATGTGATTTTATTTGTATGTTAATAAATAAAGTTGCCTGGGGACCAGAGCTAAAAGCAAGCCATTTAGCAGAAGTCTGGCAGTGGTGGCACACGCCTTTAATCCAATCACATGGCGGGCAGAGTCTCTGTGTGGTCAAGGACACAGCCAAGCGGTGACCCGAACCTTTAATCCCAGTAACAACAATATAGAGATCTGTATAAACAGGCAGTGATGAGGAAGTCATGTGGTTCGGTTTAGAGCCAATGAGAAGGTAGAACAGAAAGGCAATAAAAAGACAGGACAAAGAAAGGTCTCTCTCTCAGGGGAAGGATGGCAGCGAGTGGTAAGCTAAAGGCTCTTCACTAGTGCTCTGATCTCTTGGGCTTTTAACTCTGTATTTGGCTCTGTGTTTCTTATTTAATAAGACTGTTTAGAATTTCGTCTACAACTTTTTTCATCAAATTACAAGGATAGTCACAAACACTGCACTATCAGGTTTTGCTTCCTTTACAGATCTCCCTTATAGGAAACTAGTCTCACTACACACCCCATCTCCACTGCAGCCTGTACCGTGCTCCATGCCACAAACACGCATCAAAAACAGACTAGAAAGCATTCCTAACTGCATAAAACTATTTTTCTGTGCTAAGTGCTGTGCTATGAACTGACAGCCCTGAAACCTATATTCAACCTGTGTTGAACATCCTGCCTGCTGATTGCCCAATTAGAACTTCCTTCTGTGATCTTATACAGCTGGAATATTGCATACTAAAGCCAAAATGATCTTGAGCCAAAACGTCTTCAAAGATATTGATGATCTACCTTTGTATCCAATGTAGCACCCTTCCTACCATCGGGTAAAACTTTTGGAATATATTAACTCTTGACAACCCGATAGCATCTGAAATCTATTGAAGACTTTTCTCTAATCTACTGTAACCCACCTACATGATGTCTCCACCAACGCATTTGTTAAATGCACTGATTTATGTCTTCCATTGTGGAATATGTCATCCTGGGCAACCTAAATCTGTCCTCTCAGACCACAATCACTCTACTTGGCTCAGAATACACCAACTCTGATTCTCTTTGGAGTGAGAGCATGGTTTCTTGTTGACACAGTGTAAGACTATGCACATTGAGCTACCCTCCCAGGCAGTATTCTCCACTACTCATGACACAGTGTAAGACTGTTCATATGAACTACCTTCCCAGGCAGCATTCTCCACTACGCATAAACAAATAGCAAAAACAAGCAAGGAAACACATACTTCCCACAAGGATTCCACCACTGCAAAGACAAAAGGCACAGGCAGGCTGTCATTCAAGGTTTCCAATATTCATCCGGCCTATCTTAGCAGGGGAAGTGCGTGAGGGAAAGTAGTGGACTGTGGAGAGAAACGAGAACAGCGCAAGGACCCAAAGAGTGAAATGGACTTGCTTAAATCCTTCCCAAGGTACTTCAATGAAGGCTCAATTTGAAATATTTACTATTTGATTCATCTTCATATTTACAAACTTACCCAGAAGCCAACCTTCTTCCCCCAGCCACTGGTAAAAATTTCATGGAGAACAAAGGATAATATATGCTTCATCCCCATTTCAGATATCTGAAAGAGTGTGAGACTTCTTCAGCAAAGCCTGCCTCTAGTGTCTGTGTGTCTGTCTGTCTGTCTTAGAGTTAAGAAAAGGTTTGTTTTTTGTTTTTTGGTTTTTTTGTTGTTGTTGTTTTGGTTTTTTTTTTTTTTTTTTGGTTTTTCGAGACAGGGTCTCTCTGTGTAGCTTTGCGCCTTTCCTGGAACTCACTTGGTAGTCCAGGCTGGCCTCGAACTCACAGAGATCCGCCTGGCTCTGCCTCCCGAGTGCTGGGATTAAAGGCGTGCGCCACCACCGCCCGGCAAGAAAAGGTTTTAATATAGATTTAAGCCCACATATTATTTGCTGTTTCATTTAAAAAGTTATATGAACTAATAAAACTCACAGTGCCTTTGTGTCTTTGAGGCGAATTTCATCTGAATGCAGGGATGAGCTGGTCAGCAGTTTGGAGGTGGATGCTACAGAGGAATCATAAACACAGCTGACCCTGCTACAGACAGCAAGAGAGAATACCTTTTACTCATAAAGGGTTAGTAGTTATAAATTTGTCTAAAGTGTTGTCTGGTTCACTACTGTGAACGTTTTCATATCCTTAGTTACACAGAAACACCTATTAAAAATGGCTACATGGCCTTCTGTGGACATAGCTCTCATATTTAAAATTTAAGTGTGTGCATTTGCTTAAAAAAAAAAGAGAGAGAGAAGCTGGGCAGTGGTGGCACATGCCTTTAACCCCAGGACTTGCTAGGCGGAGGCAGGCAGATCTCTGTGAGTTCAAGGCCAGCCTGGTCTACAGAGGGAGTTCCAGGACAGCTAGGGCTATACAGATAAAAACAAAAGGGGGGAAAGAAAAAAGAAAAAAGGGAACTCCCTTATGAAGCTCTTAGTCATCTTACATGAAGAGTTTTGTTACATCACTGAAAAGGAAGAAGAAACTCAACATTTGTTACAACACTGTATCTTCTAAATGATGTAATTAGTAAAAATAAAGAAAAACTAACATTTATTACATACCTAATGCCTCCCCATCTCCTGACAGCAGCTTCACCTGGGTTTGGTAATAAAGTCTAACTGCAGCAAACATCCTTGCAGCCATCTGGAACCCCTCCGTAATAGACTGACTTTGTCAATGTCATGAATTGGATTTATCTGCAGAGTAAGAATTATGTCTGTTCTCCTGCTCTTCGGTGACAGAGCTCACAATGCGTTCTCTACCCCAGTGTCTGAAAGGCAATGGGAGCTTGACCAATGGAGAAATCAGCTCTAACTCCAACCATCCAGTCAGTCCATCTTTCCCCATTTTGCCTTGAAACATCTTGTGTTTTCACCACAGGGACCCAGCGTGTTTTCACCACAGGGACCCTTACTTGCCTGTCCCACTTCTCTTCCTATGGAAAACCAACTCCTCCATTGCATTTGGGGGCTACCCCTGCCCTACTTATGTGGAGCAGGGATGTATTGTCCGTTCTCTGCCTTGTATCTTTTTGTAAGTATAATTAAATGAAATGAATTTAACCCAAGTTAAACAAAACCCCTTCAATTCATGTAGGTTTTTTTTTTCATTTTAACCTTAATCTTCAAGTCACTTCTTATAAATAAACATGAACACTCCTTATGTCTTCTGTGAACTCAGCAGATTCTTCAGCTCACAGCTTTGTCCTATATCATGCTGCTCTCAAGGCTCTGTTATCACTTCTACAATTCTAGCACATCTTGCTTTGCGGAGTAGTATAACTAAAGGCACACACGGGTTATTAACTGTTGGGTCAGGCCCAGTGTGGTCTGAGGGCCACTGATCATTTCTCTGAGAAATAGCTAAGTCTCTGGGAATCTCTTTCTTGGTCACTGCCATTTGGGAAGATTGTCCCAGGCAGGATTCTTCCATCCTGGCATGACATAGCTTTATACCATCCCTCTCTAGTTGATCTTCTCTTTATTTTTTATCATTCCTAAATGATACCTAAATACATAACCCTTTAAAAAGTCCTCCCCACTAAAGCCCCTTTAGTTACTACCACGTTTTGACTTTCCCACTGATCAAGCTTCATGAGAGAACTGCCATGGTTCTTGCCAGTCACTCAACTCTTTAAAGACCTACAAATTTACTTTCCAAAGCCAAGAAAGGGGAGATGCAAGAGAAATTACAGCAATGTGCTGAAGGTGATTACCATAAATTCCCCCAACATAGACCACCAACTTGAAGAATTCAAATACGCTGTCTTCCAATTAAGTATCTTATGTAAGTGAAAGGACTGTTATGGGAGCTTAGAAATGCCAGAACACAGACTCCCAACATGTCCAAAGTCCTAACTCTGTTGTAGGTAGCACTTAGAAAAATGCTGGTTGGGTTACATGGATAATAAGCTCCCCTTAGAAAAGGTAAGCACCCTTGCCCTCTAGCAGGGACAATTTCTCTCCTCTTGGACAAGAATTATACCCTCCATTCGGTGAGAAAACAGACTGTAAGATGATTCAAACATAATCAGATAAATAAAGAAATCATTTCAAATTAAGTCTCATATTTGAATTTCAGATGCTTGGGTTCAAACAGTACCCTTCCCTTCCCACTTTTTACCTCCAACAAAGTATGTTTTTTGTGGGTTGGGGAGCTCTGTGTATTCAGCTGCAAGTATGTATGGGTGTACATGTAGAGACCAGACCTTAGCCTCCACCATTCTCAAGAGGCATCCATCTTGTTTTTTGAGGTAATATCTCACCAGGACCTACAATTAGCTAGACTGGCTGGCCCACAATCTCCAGTGATTCTCTCTTTGCCTCCCCAGCCCCGAGTATTTAATAGAACACTTGCATAACTCATAAACATGTATGTACCACTGAGTCTAGCTTTTGACATGGCTGATCGGACTCAAGTCTACAGGCTTGCAAAACGAGAACTTCACCAGATGAACCATCCCTCTAGGGGCCCTAAAAACAATACTTTGCTTTACAGAAGTCAGAATGGGTGGTATGCCATGCCTGATGCTCATGTCAGTCTTCAAGTAAATTTCTATTTTAAACATTGCCTTTCTGTAAGAATTTGCATGACTCCCTAATCACATGATCAAAAACATATATTGTATCCACAAACACAAGGCTAAGAAAGGGAAGGTACATGAGGGATTACCATAATGTGCTGGAGGGTGACTACTATAAGTTCCTCAAACATAGGCCATCAATTTGAAGAAATGAAATTTTTTAAATAATAATACATTTATATAATATATTTGATATTTCAGATGAAACTTTGGAATTCATGTGTGTGTGCAGTCATAATTGTGGAAAATGTCTATTAAAAGAATACCATATCCCAATTATTTTGTATTACCGCCAAGTCAAATATATCATCTTCCAATTAAGTATGTCATATAAAAGAAAGGATTATGTTATCACAGGTTAGAAATGCCTGAATATAGAATTTCATTTAACAGAATACTTGTATATCACACTAACACAAATAAAAATGATGAAGTGTTAATACTGGAAATATATACAAATAACTTGAAGTATAATACATAACAATTTAAGAATTATATACTCATCCAGTTGCTTCCCAAAATGCCCTCAGAAATATGCAGGGAAATTAATTCTATGTTCTGTTCAACTGACTCCTAAAATATCTCATGTGTTAGGTTCTGTGTTCCAGCTGGGGAAGAAGAAACTCTTTTAAGCTATTCTTCTGAGGCTAGCACAACCCTGTATCTTACTTTGCTTTCATTTGCCATGAGAAACACTGTGACCAAAAGCATCTTGGAGTGCTGACACAGGCATCTCTCACCGGACATGGTCACCCATCACCTAGGGCGCCAGTGAGCCGGTCTGGTCATGAGCTGTCTGCTCTCCTCTAGCTGAGAGCCGTTCCTGAAGGCTGGGGAAGGGCCCTGCAGTCTCCTGCTTTCCTTTAGGTTGGAGGAGAAGCCCAGTCTATAATCCGGCCCCTTTTCCTGTTGCAGACCTGACAGTCGCCCTCACAACTTGCCATCGGGAAAGTCGACAAGGATGTATTTGGACCAACTTAAAGGCTCATGTAAAGCAAGATATTATGAAACAACCGAGTGCAATTTCATGGATATGCAAATAATGTTGAGCAGAAGCTCAAATGGGGCAGAAATTTGATGCAGAAACCATGAGGGGATGCTGCTTACTGGTTTGTTCCTTAGCCTCTGCTCGGCTAGCTTCCTTACACAGTCCAGAATGCCTGCCTAAGGGTGGCATCACCCACAACGATCTGGGCCTCTTACATCAATTATCGATCAAAAAGATGTCCCAGAGACATGCTCACAGGGTAATCTGATCAAGGCAATCCTCTAAACAAGACTCTCTGGGATAACTCTTGAGCTGTGTCAAGTTAACTAGGAGACCCTGTTACCAAAATCAGGAGAAAAATTATGAGAAAATAATACTGTAGGCAAACAATACTAATAGATGATAACACAAAAATTTTCTTATAATATCACCAACTTAAATCCTGTGGTATGTTTAAAGGGTAATATATATCAGAATGCAGGTTGTAACTTATAAAAAACAATCGGCACAATTTTGCCCAATGATTGAAAAAAAAGAAAGAAAATAATCAGGATCACCTCAGTAGATTTAAAAGATGCATTTGATAAAGCTCAGTACTCATTTGTGATTTAAAAAATGTAATGGGCTCACAGAAAATTACAAACTGGGAAACTCCCTACAACCTGAAAAATTACATCACTAAAACTCCATTCCACATCATACTGAATGGTGCAAGACTGGCCATTCACCCACAGAGTCAGCAACACTACCCTGGTATGCAGCCATACCACTGAGCACCTCCATTCAGAATTGTTCTGAAAATCTAGCCAATGCAAAAATAAAAGTAAAGTGCATAAAATGCATCAATAAAAGTCAAGGTATGTAGCTCATAGTAGAGCACTTGCCTAGCATACTCAACATCCTGGGTTCAGGACCCACCCACCACCCCCGCAACAAAGCAAGGGAAAGGAGAAGGAAGGAAAGAGATATAGAGAAGGAAGAAGGGAAGGAGGAAAAAACGGGGAAAGGAAGAAACAACACTTCGCAAACTAATATTGTCTTTATTCACACAAAAAAGTTATGGGCTATGATAGTTGATATTGGCTCTCAACTTGACAGGATCTGGGATCACCAGAGATAAACCTCTGAGTGTGTCTGTGAGAGATTGCATAAATTAGATAAATTGGGGTAGAAAGACCCACCCTAGATGTGGGCAGTACCATTCCATGGGGTAGAGTCACGGGCATCATAAGAAGAGAAGAGTGAACTGAGCACCAGCATTCGTCTTTCTCTGTTTCTTGACTGCGGCTACAATGTCAATGTCCACAATGACTGTAGATACAGTATCAGTGTCCACAATGACTGTAGATACAGTATCAGTGTCCACAATGACTGTAGGTAGATACAGTATCCACAATGAATCTGGATACAATGTCAGTGTCCACAATGACTATGGATACAATGTCAGTGTCCACAATGACTATGGATACAATGTTAATGTCCACAATGACTATGGCTACAATGTCAGTGTCCACAATGACTATGGATACAATGTTAATGTCCACAAGGACTGTAGATACAATGTCAGTGTCCACAATGACTATAGATACAATGTCAGTGTTCACAATGACTGTGGATACAATGTGACCAGCTGTTTCACACATCTTTCCTGCCATGATGAACTTCTGTTCCAACTACAAGGCAAAACAAACCTCTCCTTCCTTGAGTTGCCTTGGTTAGATATTTTATTGCAGCAACAAAGAAAGTAACTAGTACATCACCCTATAAAAACTCAAAGAAACCTGAAGTCTATTCAAATAACAAATGAATTTAGTAACAATCACTCTATACAATAATAAAATTTATATATAATAGAAATGAACAAATGGAAAGTGAGATTTAAAATAATCCCTTTACAATAGCACCAAAAAGCATAAAATGCTTATGGGTAAATCTAGCAAAGTACTTAAAACTGTCCTAAAAATTTCAAAGCATGACTAAGAAAAGTTGACAGGTCTCTCCTAAAGCTAGAATAATCCAGACAGTGTGAACACCAGAGTAGACGATGTGTCTCTCACAACAGAATCAAAGGGAAAGAGTCTGAAACACACATGTCATCAAATTCCAACTGCCAACAGAAGCATGAGAACATTTCAGTGACAAGGAGAAGTCTGTGATCTGTTCATCAAAGTGGCACTAGTCAAACAAGCAAGCCACACACTAGGAAGAAACGTCCATGGAACATACAAAACTCACATGTGAAATTCTCTATAGATTTGGACAAAGAATATGTAGTCAGAAAACACGCAGACTTTTTCACCAACCATGGGGCTGGAGAGATGGCTCAGCAGTTAAGCACACTGGCTGCTGTTCCAGAGGACCAGGGTTTGATTCCCAGCACCTACATGGTTGCTCACAACTGTCTGTTACTCAAGTTACAGGGGATCTGACCCTCTGTAGGCACCAGAAAGAAACACTCACAAAAATAAAAAATTAAAAAACCACTTTCGCCGGGCAGTGGTGGCGCACGCCTTTAATCCCAGCACTCGGGAGGCAGAGCCAGGCGGATCTCTGTGAGTTCGAGGCCAGCCTGGTCTCCAAAGCGAGTTCCAGGAAAGGCGCAAAGCTACACAGAGAAACCCTGTCTCGAAAAACCAAAAAAAAAAAACAAAAAAAACACTTTCATCAATGTATTAATAAAATAATAAGTATACTGATTGAAACTAAGCCAGTAATCTGAATAATATTTCACAAGAGTCACAAATAGACAGTCAGCATGTGAAATGGGATTCAGTAATGATGGGAAAACACAATAAAACCATGACTATGCACCACACAAGCAATCTAGTGGCAAAGAGGATTGGTAAGACATAAAGCAACCATCATTCTTACACATTTGTATGCGTGCGTTAATATATGCATGTGTTTGTGCATGTGTGTGTGCGTGTGTGTGTGTGTGTGTGTGTGTGTGTGTGTGTGTGTGTGCTTCCATGTACATGGGTACAGGTAGAAGCCCAAAGAGGAAGTTGATGTTCTTATTTCTTAAGTTCTGTCTTATTCTCTTGAGACAGGGTCTCTCACTGAACTCAGAGCTAGGCTGGCAGCCAGCAATACCTGCACCTTGATCCTCTTGTCTCCACATCCCACAGCAGATGCTGGGATCCAAACTCAGGTCCTTGTGCTTGGGCAGCAAGCACACTAACTTTCTCAGCTGTCGTCCAAGCCCTCTCTTACACATTTCTCATGTGAGTGTGAAATGCTGCAATTATTGTTTCAAATGTTTGAGGGAGTCTCATAACCATGTGACCTCAGTCCTGTCCTTTAGTGTTAACTCAGGGGGAAAAAAGTATATATACACATGTGTATATATGCACAGTCACATGTTATTTTAAATACCCTGACACTGGAAGCACCAAAATGTCTATCAAGAGAAACAGATAGGGTGACAGATTCATATGAAGGGACACAGTGGAAACAGAAAGGAACTACTGTTGACAAAGCATGTCATGACTTAAATCACCCTTACACACAGTGAGCCAAGAAGCCAGATACCTACGAGCACATGTTCTGAGGTGACAGCCACATGCTGTTCTGAGCTATTCAAGACTACTGTGCGGAGGAAAAGTCGGAACACTGGTCCCCTGTGGTAAGAGGAAAGGGCGACATGGGTGAGTGTGATGGGCACAAAGAGAAGCATCCTTTCTTGGTGACCATGTGGATCCCACAAATGTACATTTGACAAAGCTGACAACATACATGACCCATACACGGCACAGTATGTAGGCCATAGGTCAATGATGTCATGTAAAGCACAGAAGACAGTCACAGAAGACTGTTATGACGAGCCTGGAATTGAACTTGAAAGTGAAAACTAAATAGAACCTTTGACTCTTCCCCTCTAGAAGACAAGACACAGACTAGGGTGGCACAACCTGCCTTCCTTCCCACCTTCAGTTACAGAGTGCATCTACTCAATGGCACATATTTTGCACATAGCAGGCCCTTGATGTCACCAATGCCTTCCCCTCGACTCCACCCATAAACGAAAGCCTATCTCACAATCTGAAACCTAAGAGTGTGTCCCACACCAGAGTGCAAGCAGTGTGTGTGCATGTGAGCGTGTACTTGTGTGTATGTGCATATGTGTGTGTGTTTGTGTGTGTGCCTGTATGGATTGTCCATGTGTGTGCACATGTGTGTGTGTGTGTTGGTGTGTTGGACAAGTCACCTCACCTCCTATTTTTCAGGATGAATCAGTAGATCTAGCAATGCCACGTGAACAAGCTTTAGACCCTGAGGACAAACACTGATCCCTACCACTTCTCCCTGCATGAGGTCATAACCAATACACCTGAAATGTAACTACATGATGAAATTCCTATCACGTCACTCGGTACTCTGGATATAATTTAATGTACTGATTGGAACTGGAATAAAGCACACTAATTTCCTCCCTGAGCCTTCCCCTTTCTCCTCAACCAAAACATCATGAGCTATTTATAAAACTCCCAGTCTCCTCATTTGGTTCTACTTAGCTGAACTCATAAACCGTGCATGGCAAATTTCAGACCTATAATTTGTGGCTTCCTGTTTCCCAGGTTACTCCCGAGAAGCCCGTGTGTGACTGTTTTCCTAGTTAAATATTTACACACATACTTGGGGTCCATAGCAGTTCATATCTGACACCACCTCCATCTGTTTCTCATCATAACGACTAAAAAATGTGCCAACTAAACATTTTTTTTGAATTTATTTGTACAAAAACATCATCTCCACACTCCTCCTGAAGCCTTTTCTATGTAAAGGAAACAGAAATACCCCACCAGCTCTCCCTCTTTTCAGTTCCCATCCTCTAGTTTCAGGGTTCTGTCTGGCCAGCAGTGATTACTTTCCAAACTTCATCACAGAGTGTTTCAAGTCTTATTTTTATCAGTGTGTGAAAAGCACAATGCTCAATTGTGATACAAAGGGAAAGAATGTTGTATTTATATCTTAAAGGGCCTCAAGAAGCAACAGCTAGCTTTGGGAATGACACTCCAGGTTCAGCAGGGTCGACTTCGGGCACCCTCCCTGCTGGTATCAAGCGCCTGGGGTCTGTTCCACACTCCAAAGGCGTAGCTCAAGCTTGGACCTTCGAGAAAGAAAATTCTTGGCTTTTACGAGGTCCTATTCTCATCCCTTAGTCTCCAAAAGTTCAAATTAGAATATAAATATTTGTCTTAACTCTCTCCTAATAGAAGAGGCCGATGGTGTTTTTGACTCAGGCGTTTTCTAGCACAAATAGAATACATAGTTTAGACATGACAATATGCCTTTCACGGCACTAATTCAATAAATTTGCTTGAGCTGACTTTCAGTTCTGTGGTTCCAAGTTCCAATACGCAAATCCGATTCCTCGTGTTTATTCATATGTGGCTGTCCCAGCAATAACAAAATGAACTAAGAAAGAATGAAAACTAGAAGCTGACCAACATTTGTATGCATCAAAGAAGTAGAAATGCGAGAAATGGCTGTTTTCAACGATTTTAAAATGCAGTTTTCCGATTTGTGTCTAACTCAAAGCCCAGCCTTTTCTTCCATGTGTGCTGTTTACCTTCCTTTCAGCCATTTCACAGCTCATTAGACTCCAGAGAAAAGGGGACTGGAGAAAATAAAAGGAGGTACAAGTGAGTACAATTCACCTCAATAGCCCTGAAGAAAAGCTTTGTCTTCAAGGAGCCTTAGAAACTCAGCTATGATAAGGAGTGAGATGCCTATGAGAATTTATATATTCAGGGACACCCTAGTTTATGATATAATGTGAAAAGTGCTTATTCATGATTGATATCTTAATAAGTCTTGTTCTCAACCAGAACTTAGGTACACAAATAAGTAGTACTTGTAGACACCCAAAGTGTCTATGTAGGCTTTAGAGGAAGGCATGGAATTACCTTTTGTGAATAAATAAAATCTATAGATGCTGCAAAATATTTGTACTCATGAATATATTTTACATAACAGATAAACATCCCAGGAAATTACTTAGGTGAATGTCCAAATTTCTTTCTCAGTCTTTGGAGAAATAAAATACGATGAGCATCAAGGTAGGGGAGATGGCTCAGTCTATAGAAAGCGCTTGCTCTGCAGGCATAAGGACCTGAGTGCAACCTCCCAAACCCATGGGGGGCATGGACACAGTGGCAGGTACTCGTAGTCCCAACCCCAGGGGTCACTGTGCATCCAGTTTAGCCTAATTAAAGAGATGCCCTGTCTCAAAACAGGAGGTGGACCAAGACTGGAGAACAATATCTGAAGAGTGACCGCTGGCCTTCACACACACACACACATACACATACACACACGTACATGCACACATACACACATGCATAGGAACATGTGCATACACACACAAAAAAATCATAATGAACCTCAAATATACCCAAGAAAGATTTAAAAAATCTGTTTCAGGAGGTAGAAAAATTAATCTTCAATTTTCAAAAATGCAGACAAGACCTTGATATCAAAACTGGACTCAGCATTTTAAGAAAGGAAAATTGTAGGCCATTTATCACTCAGAAATATAGGTCCAAAAATTCTTTTTTTTTTTGGTCCCAAAATTCTTAACAAAATATTGACAAACTGAATTCTACAATACATAGATGGAATTTATCCCATGCTTAACATTTTTTAAATAAAGAACTGTATTAACAGGGAAAAAAATGGAAGAAAATCATAACTGAATCAACAGCTAGAGAAGGTCCATCTGCCAGAAATTCACAATACATTCATGACCAAATGAAACACATCCAGGCATGTAAGTAACAGGAAGGGTTGTCATATTATAAAAGGCTCATATACTAAAAAGTTTACGAGTAACAACACATTGTGGTGACATAGTAAATACACACCTATGCTTAGGAGCAAAGCTAACGTACCTTACCCTATTACTCCTACTATATGGTTGCTAGTGGTATGAACCAATGCAATAAGGTAAGAAAAAGGAAGAGAAAAAGAATTAAAGAAGAAAAAGAATTAAAGAAAAGTTATTCTTCAGGAAGAACTTAGATACTGTTTTTAAAACATGCAGAAAATTATAACACATCTACACAAAGCTCTTAGACTTTATCTTTGGATTTGGAACATCATAGGATAAAAGAACAATGTAAAAATTCAATATTTCTATGTAGAAGCAAAAATTTATTGAAGAAACAAACTTTGGGGAGATTTTTTTTTTTTCACTTTTGTAAAGGCTAGCAACAACCTATATACTAAAACCCCTGAACACTACTGAGAGAAGAGCTAAATAAAGGGACGGATTTAATTGTGTCTGTGGATCAAAAGATTGTTTATCACAAGTAACTCCTCCCCTCCCACAAGTAACTCCTTCCCATTCACTATCCTATCCACCATTTTTAGTAGAAATTGGCAAGATGGTCCTAAAGTTTTCAGGGAAATGCAAAGAACCTGGGATAGAAAAATTCTGAAGAAAAAGTAAGCCAGAAGACTCTTTTTTAAGCTTTATTTTTGACTGGAGAGATGTCTCAGTAGTAAAGAGCACTGTCTGTTCTCCCAAAGACATAGATTCAATTCCAATGACCCACACGGTCACTCACAACCATTAGTAACTCCAGTTTCAGGAAATTCAACACCCTCTTCTGGCCTCTAGGCACCAGGCACATGTGTAGTACACAGATACATTGCAGGCAAAACACCCAAACACATAATAAAAAAAAAAATACAGAAGCATAGGTCATGCCAAAAAATTTTATTTATTTTTATGTCATGTATATGAGTTGTTGTTAATGTATGTCTGGGGATGATCCCCTGGAACTGGAGTTACAGACAACTATGGGCTACCACATGGGTGCTGGGAACCAAACCCAGGTTTTCTGCAAGAGCAACAAGTTCTCTTAATTGCTGAGCCATCTCTTCAGGCCCCACTCCACTGAGTTCTGATTTTAAAACTGACTACACAGTTAAGGAATCAAGGCAACGTGCTGCTAATATAAGGAAAGATTAATGAATCAAAACAAAAAACTGACAAAAATCAACATATATTTAATAAAGTAGCTGAAACTATTCAATAGAGAAAGATAACTATTTCAACAGAACTGGACATTTGGGTATCCCCCGAGAACACCCCCGCCCCTCCATCATGTGAGGGCACAGTGAGATGAGGGGGGTCTATAAACCAGGAAGTGGATCCTCCCCGATCCAGGTCCCTCGGCATTTTCACCTTGCACTCCCCGCCTCCAGTACTGTGAGAAATGAATGTTAAGCCAGTCAATCCAGAGTACTTTTGCCATCATAGCCTACCCAGATTAAGACAAGTACACACTCTGTAGGGACTGAGGAGGTATGTCAAAAGGGCATGGGGACCAACAGGAAAGAGCCCATCGCCAGACCTGGGATTAACCAACAAAATAAAGAAGACAGGACAAAACAAATATCATGAGTTCGTCCTGGTACAGATAAAAGACTGGATAGTAAGCAGGGAGAAAAAGACAGATTCTTCTTGAAGAACTACATGATGTGTGTAGATAACTCCCCTACAGAAAAAATGAGCATCAGTTTGCTCTCCCACCCCATCCCCCAAAAAAGAGAGTATAGAGGGGGGAAAAAAACAGTAATTCCAGGTCATATGAATAGAATCAAACTCAGATAGCAGTCACAATTATATGACAACTTTCCTGAAATTTTAAACCTTTAAGAAATCCTGAACAGCCAGGCAGTGGTAGGCAGATCTCTGTGAGTTTTGAGGCCAGCCTGGTACACAAAGTGAGTTCCAGGACAGATGGGGCTGTTACACAGAAAAACCCTGTCTCAAAAACAAACAAAAACTCCTAAACAAACCCCCAGGTTTTACATACACATGTGTGGGGGCACCATGGTGCATGCAATGACTGCTGTCAGTCTCCACCACCACATCATACTGATTGCAGTGGTGCACACCTGTTGTCCCAGAACTGGGGTAGTAGAGGCAGGAGGATCAGGAGTTCAAGGCCATCCTTGAGTAGCTAGGAGTGGGTGAATGAATTGAAAATGGTGTTACCACCTATAACTTTTAGAATAATTAAAACCAAAATGGTTGTGCATACCAAGTACTGACAAAGATGTACAGTTGTTCAAATTCCCATGTGCTGACTGTGGAAATTTAAAATGATTACATCACTTAGAAGAGTTTGATATTCTGGGGTTTTGTTTGTTTGTTTGTTTGTTTGTTTGTTTTTCGAGACAGGGTTTCTCTGTTTAGTTTTGGTGCCTGCCCTGGATCTCACTCTGTAGACCAAGCTGGTCTCAAAATCACAGAGATTGGCCTGGCTCAGCCTCCTGATGCTGGGATTAAAGGCGTGTGCCACCACCACCCGGCTACTTGATATTCTGTTAAAACTTGAAGTATCTATGACAACCCAGGCAGTTCTCCTGGATGTTTGTCCAGGAAAAAATAGAAGGATGTATGTCTATTCACAGACTTGTTTACAAATGCAGGGAGTTTACTTTTGGTAGCCAAAAGTTGAAAACTAACATAAGTATCCATAACTAAAAGAAATTATAGTTTACTCAACCCAATACTGCCTAACTGTGTAAGTAAAATATTAAAAGTAACAAGATATTGGTACATCTAATCACACAGACAAATATCAAAATCATTATGCCAGATGAAATAAGTCCAACATAAAAGGGCAGATTAAATCCTGGAAAATTCAAACTCAGCCACAGTAGTAGAAAGCAAATCAGTGGATTCCTGAGGATGCAAAGGCAGAGATTTGGAGAAGAACACATTTTTCTAGAAAGTGTGGATGGTTGCATGGGTACACACATACGGCAGAAATTATCCAACTGTGCGTTTTAAAATGTGCCATTAATCTATTGTGTCTCAGAAAACTGTTTGGATCTTACTTTAAACATCCTGTTGTGTGGAATTTGGCTCCATAAATTTGAGAAACAGGAAAAAGACTGGAAGGGGCTGGCTGAGGAGAAAATGTGAAAGGCAAAGTCCAAGGGGTCAGTGGGACCTGCCAGGTCTGTTTCAGGCCGTGGCCAGATGCCCAGAACTCATTTAAGTGGAGGGCCATGACGCCATCTTATTTATCTGAAATGGTCCTTGAGCAGAGTGAGGGAGCCCAGTCCATCTCTGGCTGGGTAATCTCTCTTATTATTTTAATAATACTCACTAAAACTGGAGTTATATGGATCATGGTGGTAATTTATTCCAGAAAAAAAAAATGACTTCTCTGCTTCCACACCAAAATCTATAAAGAATGCATTAGATTTATGAACTAGTCCATTATGAAATCTGCCTGTCATCCTTGGTGAGCTGTCTTCCCAGGTTTTTGGCCTTTATTAATCAGATTGCTCTTTTTTTTTTTTTTTTGGTTACTATTTAGGTTTAAGAATTTATTACATATTTTGGAGAACAGTTCATCACCAGACATGTCTTTGGCAAGGATAGCTCCCAGGCTGTGGTTTATCTTCTCAGTCTCTGACAGGATATATTTTAGTGCAGGATGTTTGAGACTTACTGTGTCTCCAGTTCACCAAATCAAAATATTACTGAAAACACAAACTAAGTCAATACATGCACTATCATTCAAATGATCACTGCTATTCGCGAGCATACAAAGAAAATACAGGAATGCCTTTACATTCTTTAAAAATGATTAGGTTGGGCTGGGGAGATGTCTCAGTGGCAATGTGCTTGCCTTGCAAGTCTGGAGACATGAGTTCAAGCCCCAGAACCCACACCTGAAATCCAAGTGCTAGGAAAGCACAAATGAGTGGATCCCTGGGGCTTTCTGGCCAGGCAATCCTGCCAAATCTGCAACTTCTAGGTAAAAGTGGGAGACCCTTTCTTGGAAAGTAAACTGTGCAACACTTAAGGAATAACATCCAAAGTTGACACTGACCTACACACATACACACATACACACACACACACACACACACACACACACACACACACGCATGCACGCACGCACATGCACACATGCACACATGCACAGGAACATACTGATTAATTTTGTTAATGTTGCTCTTTGGGAAGTTAGGTTTCTTTTTTCCTTATTACTACAGCATCTCCAAGAGCACAGAGCACAGAGTAACAGAATGGTATCAATGGTAAGAATAAAATTATGGCATCTATAACTCCCTCACCTCCAATAATCTGCTATTTCAGCACAGCACTTCAAAATCACAGAACTTTGGCATTCTCCTTTGTGGAGACTGTTAGTTTTTTCATTTTGTTGGAAGCAGTGTGAATCCTATAGAACATCTTCGCTACTTCTAAATTATACAACTGAAGGTTTCAGACTGAAAGAAAATGAATGTCTAGGCTCAGACAAAAAAAACTGTTAAAAATCTTGCCTATCAGGCCATTTCCCCTACTATTCACTTGCTATGTGACCCAACGCATCAAAGAAGGCTAAAGCTGGAAACTTGAGGATAAAATGTTTTGTTTTGGTTTTTTTTACTGTCAAATAAAACCTACTTTGATGCATTAAGGGTCTCATACTGGTAAGGAAAACCCTATTGGTCATAATCTTACAAATCTTCCATGGCTAGACTCACCCCATACTATTCAGGTGTCCTCGGGGCTGGCCTAGGTGGGCAGCCTTAGTTCCTGGCAGACTATTTTGCACCTAAATAAGGTCTCACCCATCATCCTTATGCATTCAGCTTTCTCAATAATTATGAACTCCTAAAGGACAAGCATGGTCCTCTTCTGTTTTACATTTATGATGTGACTTTTAATTCTCTATGTCCCTGACAGAAGCTAGGTTTGGTTATATTGAATATGTTCAATAGGTTCCTCTAGAAGAATACATTTTTCTCAAAACAGTACAATTAAAAAGAAAGAAAGCTTAGAATTAAAAACGTTATAGAGCACTTACTCCTGTGAGTCAGTTTTGCCCCAACATCAATTCTGGCCCATGTTCCCGGGATTGATGATTTACCCGGTCTGCCTGTTTCTCTGTGCAGAAAACAGACATATGTTTTTAAGACATACAACCTAGGGAGACTAAGAGACTCATGTCAACGGCTTGATTTATATCGATACATTTATTTTTATTCAATAAATGTTAGTGACTATATTTTTGAAGTTTCTTTTTATAGTTGAGAAGGCTTTTCCGAACAACACATAAGACCTAAGTTCCTGAAGGGTTAATGACTGTAGATCAGTGACCAACTGGGAGAAATATCTCAACACACGACAGTGAGCTCACTTCCTTAATAATAGGGACTTCTCAGAGGCCAGTTACAAAAGACCATAAACCAATGGAAAGGCTGACAGAGAGCTTAAAGGGGCTGTTCACAGAGAGGAACAACAAATGACTTGTAAATATGTGAAAAGACAGTCACCCCCAACTCCAAGCACAAAGAAACAAAGAATCAAATATTAATGAAGGCATTTTTTTTCACTTACTGGAAGGCAATCCTCAAAATACAGTCACCAGATAGAAAGAATCAGGACAGTATGAAAGAAAAGGGACTACATGTGTATATCCACACACAAGCACACACATGCATGTGTGTGCATTTATACACAGCCATACCTTGGTGCCCATGGGGGATCGATTCCAGGACCTCCCATCGGATACTAACATGCACAGCTACTGAAGTCTGTTGTATACAATGATAGCATTTGTGTGGAATCTACACACATCCTCCTGCAAGGTTTAAATTCTCTCTAGACTGCATATGATGACTAATATGGTAGAAATACAATGCAAATAGTCCTTATACTGTGTTATTCAGCAGATAATAACCTAGAAGAACTCAATATATATGCATCACAGGCATAGTTTTCTAAAACAATCTTCTATCCAAGGTTGGTTGAATCTCTGGAGGCAAAACTGCAGATATAGTGGGTAAAAGTTCTTGCCACACAAGCCTGGTGACCGGATTTGATCCCTGGAAACCGTGATGAAAGGAGAAAACCAACTCCTCAAAGTTGTTCTCTGACCTCCACAAATGCACACTCCTGTGTGTACACGCATGTGGGCACACAGATACACACACACATACACATACACACACACACACACAAAACCACTCAATAATAAAACTTCAAATAAATGTTTTTAAAAAAAAAACTACAGCTCTTCTTTGCCACATCCAATCTCTCCACCTAGACAGATCTCCGACATCCTTCTCCAGGGTCTAGCCTGACCTAAACTTTCCGCATGCCCTCTCTGCTGTCCAACCTGCTCTGTCCACATCAGACTTAGAACTAACAAAAGAAGTCCACATGACCAAATCTCATGGCAAAAACACCGACAATATGGAAGATCAAGGCAGCATCTTCTCTCCAAAGCCCACCAGTTCTATAGAAATGTTTGCCAGTGAGAATGACCTCGATGAACCCCTGGACACAGAACTTAAAAGAACAACCAACGCCAGGTGTAGTGCTGACAGCCTTTAATTTTAATCCCAGCACTCGGGAGGCAGAGGCAGGAAGATTCTATGAGTTCAAGGACAGCCTGGTCTACAGAGTAAGCTCCAGAACAGCTAGGGCTACATAGTGGGACTCTGTCTCAAAAAAGGAAGAAAGGAAGGAAGGGAGGGAGGGAGGGAGGGAGGAAGGAAGGAAGGGGGAGGGAGAGAGAGAGAGAGAGAGAGAGAGAGAGAGAAAGAAACAAAGAAAGGAAGAAAGAGAAGAAAAAGAGCAACTATAAACTTCATCAAAGAATTCAAGGAGCTTAAAGACTATACAAAGGAACAACTCAGTGCAGACAAGAAGACAGAGCCATATGAGAACAAGCGCCTGCGAAAACACAACATGAGGCTGGTGAGAATGATGATGTCATTCCAGGACTTGCAGCTGGAATCCAACAAGGAGATAAAAGCATTGAAGAGAATTCAAGCTGAAACGAAGAAGAAATTGAAAACCCCAATAACTCAGCTAGGAAACTCAAATGACAGCCTTCCGTGCAGAATGAATCACGCAAAAGATAGAGTATGAGGACTTGATGATAAAGCTGAGGATCTGGACCAAATAAACAAGGAATGTAAAAAAAAAGTTTAAGAACACAGGAAAGGACCATACAGTTTCAAATGTGGGAGATCCTGAAAAACACCAAACCTTCAAATGACAGGCACAGAAGGGAGAAGAATCCTGAGTCAGTGGTGTAGACCAGGTCTTCAACGAGATCGTAGAAGAAAATTTCCCCAAACTAAGGAAAGACAAACCTATACAGGTATAAGAAGCACACAGGACGCCAGATAGACAAGATCAGAAGAGTAAATCCCCACGACATTGAACCTCAGTGATTGCTGGGTAATTGACTAATAGGCTATTCAAAAGCATCATGAGGGGAAGGAAAAAAATTAAGACTTTGCCAGGCAACAAAGCATACATCCCCAAAGAGGAGAGTGTGAAACATTTCCAGACACTGGCCTACACACACACACACACACACACACACACACACAAAGTGTCAGCTCAGATTCCAATCTGAGGGGTGAAATGAAATAAAAATTGTCTTTCAAATATTGACTAAGGGCGGGGTTTTTAGGCACCTAACCGTGTGAGTAAACAAAGCATTTTCTACACCTTAGATCAGTCACCAGTCAGTATCAGCTGACCTTGTGCCCTGAAAGGGCTTCCAGAGTCATGAAGAGAACAGATTTTTTTCCAACATCAGAGGAAGACATGCCCTAAATTCAAATTAACAGTCTCAGTTTTAAATATTTGCTTGCCTCTAGCAAACTCCCGAGTCCCTCCTGGCAAAGCCTGGCGTCTCTGTGCTGTGAAAAGTTCTTATCAGCTCCCAGCTAACCTGTGGTTTCCATCTGTAAAAATGCCAGAACATACCTCGGTCCCAGGGAGCACACACTCAGATGCCTGGTAAGAAGCAAGTGAAAAGTGAAAAGACTGTGTGTGGTTGGAAGAGGTCGAAACTCAGTAATTCCCACCAGATTACTTCCTCCTGAGGATAATCCTCGCTGCTAGAGCAACAAATGACCAGTGCGAAATGCAGAGAAAGTAAACCCAAAAGAGACCCGATCCATGCCACTGCCCCACCCCTCAGCAATGCATGGGAAACATGCTTTGAACAGACCAGCAGGACTTAGGAAATTATAGCTTCGCTTTCAGCTAACACTCTGCCTAGGGAAGTTGTCGTGTATGCACCATGAAACCCGATCCAAGAACTTTCTCCTACAGAAGGCTTCCAAAGCAGGTTCAGCTGTGGAAAGGGGTGGGGGTGGGGAGAGCTTCCCGCCTTCTAGTGCTCACAACTTTATCCGTGTCTGATTTCTAGTCTTTCCTGGGGGAATGGAAAGTGGAAGAGCTTGTTTATTCCTGAAGGCTGACAAAGCATTTCTACACCCTAAAATGGCCAAAGGTGACCGTGACAAAGAACTCCTTTGTCTCGTATTTAAAAGCCGTAGTTCTTACAAGGAACCCTGCCGAGGCTTTCATTTAAAGTATGCTGGACAAATGCAACTGAAATATCAGGAATTGTGGCATTTCCTTATGTCTCTCTTTGAGCTTCCTCAGACCTGCTGATCATGTTTTGATTGTTTGGAAAACTTACCTACTTTTGAAAGTCTCTGAAGGACAAATAGTTACCTCGCTGTTTAAGCTTCCTGTGTCAAGAAGCTAACGTTGGTCATCTTAGGTGACTGTGTTTCAAAGCCTCCTGGTTAAAACGTCTTGGAAAACTTGAAAGAGTTTCTCTCCTTTGTCAAACTGAACTGAGGATGGGAATGCTCTGCTCTGTTCCTATTGGCACATCTCCTATGCTAATTAAAATGCTCTCCCCACCCCATCGCACACAAACCCCTAAGTCACAGATATGACCATAAAGTAGAAAGCCAACATGAATGCCCTCTGGGCCTGCGAGAAGTTGTCACTCTGTGACAGAGGCTTAGAAGAGTCATCGAGATGAGGCAAGGTCCTTTGTTGCTAAATAGGTGTGCCATAAAGTCAGGAGTCGATGCCAATAAAAACATACAGGGCCTAGGACTGAGAGTATAGTTCATCATAGCCATAGTGTGCCTTCTTAGCATGCACAAGGCCTTGAGTTGAACTTCCTAAGTGTGTGTGTGTGTGTGTGTGTGTGTGTGTGTGTGTGTGTGTGTGTGTGTGTGGTGTCCATGCTTGTGCATGCATGTACGTGTGCATATATATGTGTGTGTACATGCTTGTGTGTGTGTACGTGTTCTGCCCCAAATACCCTACAATGTCTTGACCATCTGATCTTGAGGCAGTTCTAGAAGACACCCTGGAGAGAATTAGGGATAACTGGAAGAAATTCCATCTAATAGAAATTCCATGGTCGGTCACTCCCTCCTTCTGGGATTACAGGGAGCCCGGCCTCACAAAGCTATGCCAATATCATTGCCTAATTCTTGTCAGGGTGTACCGAAGTCAAGTCATGGGTCAGGTGCTCAAGCAAGCCAACTCACAGACATTACAGAGCTCTGAGGTCTAACAGACCTAGGTTCAAATTCTGACTCCAGAGTGAAAATATTGGTGCTGTAATCCTCACCTTGCTCTTTCTCCCAGATCTTTATCCAGGTTCTCGGTTTGGAACCTGTTTTCTCGTGAGAGAAAGGAAGCAAGCTACTAGCAACAGTGATTCCTGGAGCTCTCTGGTCAAAAAACTAGATAATGCCTATAAAACTTTACACCTTCCCTGGAGGGACTAGGCAGTCATTTACCCTTGGAAATAACCACAGTATTAAATGCATCCATCTCTGGGGATGTGGCAGTCTGTAGTTGTTGAGGAACTCTGGCTAGAAACGGGGAGCCCCCTTAGACTCTACTGTCTACCTTTGCTCTAGGGTTCACCCCAATAGCTCTCACTGCCCAAAACATTCCAGAAATTGTCCAGGACAGCTCACTGCCTAAGGACATCCACCCACTGGCATGAATCGCGACTTCTGGGAATGTTGCAACAGTTTTATCAATTTCTTAGACATGGTGGAATATTCTGTTAAAGTAAAAACTTAATGATTGTGACAGGAACAGTGTATTCATTCACTCAGAGTGCAGGTCATCTTATCCATGCATACAAGTGTGTGAACATGCACAGAGACACAGAAACAAAACATAAACAGAAAGAGGGAGGAAGGGAGGAAGGAAGGAAGGAAGGAAGGAAGGAAGGAAGGAAGGGAAGGAGGGAGGGAGGGAGGGAGGGAGGGACGGAGGAAGGAAGGAAGGAAGGAAGGAAGGAAGGAAGGAAGGGAAGGAGGGAGGGAGGAAGGGAGGGAGGGAGGGAGGGAGGAAGGAAGAACATGATGACACCCGATCCTATAAGTCAGTCCAGGAGGGAAGGCTCTCCTATGTACAGCATACAGAACGATTGAAAGCAGAGTGGAAAATGAACAAACCCCATATCTAGGAGCCTAATATATCCAGCTTCAGCAACTGAAAAGCAAAGCCACTCACCAGCGAGTCCACAGTTGCTGAGTCTCACCTGCTGGGGCACTTACTCAGCTGTGGTGACTCTGTGGTGATTCCATGTGCTGGCTTCTCAGCTCAGAAAAGCCAGGGGGTCTGCTCCTGCTCTCTAGATGCCTGCTGGCATTCACAAAACCAAACTAAGTAGCGCTCTAGTGCCCAGTTCAATCCTTGCTCGACAAGTCCCCGGGACTTAGGCAAAGCTGCCCTGCTTGATTAATCAAGTTGAAAATTCAAGTGCAAAAGAATCTGAGGCTGTGCTCCAAAGTAAAACCCAGCTCTAGCTGGATAATACTGACCTTGTTTACAAAGTAGTTCAAGTTTGGGTCCTTCTTTTAGACAGAGCAGCTGTCAGAGGACCTGGCTCAAATGAGGCCATGGTCATCTACATGGCTGCAAAGAGATTGCCAAGGTGAGTTTGCCATTCTGTTTCAATGAGACACCTAACGAGTTCCCTGGGAAATATTAGATAGGCCATAAGCGCTCAGTAAACGTTACATGCTCATAAATGAACCTTCGCCATTTACAGAAAGATGTGAACTTTCATGCTTACAAAGGAAATCCATTCTTTAGATCTTTGGTCAAGATGGGTAGAGAGGTTAGGGATTTATGACCTAACAAGGGACTAAAAAGTAAAGTCTTTATACCACATGCTCCAGGCTCTTCGTGAATGGAAAGAACACAGCTGTCATAAATGACCTGCACACTGAGCGAATGAATAGAATGTTCTTGTCGCAATCATTAATTTTCTACTGTAACGGAATCTCTCATTACGTCTTAAGAAATTGATGCAACTGCATATACTCCCATCAGTCCATAAAACCATTGCAACATTTTCAGTCTGAGCTATCCAAACAGAGTAGCTATGAGGAGTCCAAAATGTATGGTTGTATGTTTTCAAGTGGTTTTTAAGATGTTTTTTATTTCCAAGAAATCAAGGTTTCCTCCTTACAACACAACTTTATAAGTCACCCAAGCGCCTTTTGAGTGACTTGTGATACTTGGTGTAGAATTACTGCACATTTTTAGCAGAGTAAAGAATGTTGAGACTCCCAAAGAGTGTTTTGAGTTGATCCCCTTCTGAGAGGTCTGGATTTCTCCACTTATACCAAGACTCAGTATTATCTGTCATCTATTTACCTACAGAGCATCACTGCCATCATCAATCAACCTAGCTGTAAGATGTTTGCCTACAAGTGGCTAAATACTCTGTTTCTTTCTGACATTATGTATCCAGGACAAAAATAAAACCTCCTAAGAAAGAGTTTCCTTCCTCACCGAAAAATAATAATTCTATCCTGTTCAAACAGGAAAGAATCTATCCAGTCACCAATTCCCAGTAAATATTTCAAAGCAGATTATATAATATTTATAACAAGTTGAAAGACATCGAAGCTTAGCCTGATAGCATAGGCTTGCAATCCCAGCTCCTGGGGAGTGGGGGTGGGGTGGGGGGCTGGAGGGTTGCTGAAACAGAAGGATTATGAGTTAGTTTGAGGCCTGTCTGGACTACACAGTCAGTTTAAGACCAGTCCAGGCACCTTAGTGAGACCCTGTCCCAAAACAAATAAAAAGTAAAAAAAAAAAAAAAAAAAGAAAGAAAGAAAGAAACAAACAAACAAACAAACAAACAAACAAACCCTGGTTTTAGCTCTAATCCCCAAAAAAGAAAGAAGGGAAGAAGGAGGAAAGGCCGAAGGGAGGAGGAGGGGGGAGAGGGGAAGAAAAGAAGGAAGAGACAGAGACAAAAGACAAGGAAGGGGAGAAGGGGGAGAGAAGGGGAATTCAAGAGGCAGAGTAAACAATTGTAGTTTTGCATAGATTCGATGAACTAGCTTTCTGCAATGGTGTCTTTCTGTTCCAAGTCTATGGCTCTGCTAGCAATAAGTGTGGTAAAGGAAGTAGGGCAATTTAAATTCTGCTGAAAGGAGGCCTGAAGAGATTCCTAGGTTGCAGAGGAACCCAAGAATGTGCTGGAAATCTTAGCTATGGAGGCTGTCACTAAAACCTCTATTTAAGTACCAAACTAAGTTTATGTCCGGAAGTGATCAGCAACTATAGAAAAAAGTACTGTGAGGATCCAGCATGCATCAGTTGGGAAATCTCTGCCAGCCACATGCTCAGGTTAGAGGCTTCAGCTTTCTGTTTGGAAGTCAGCAAGAGGGCTCAGGAAACAAAGGGGCTTGCTGACAAGCCTGAGGACCTGAGTTCAGTCCCTGGGATTCACAGGAGGGAAAGAGAAAACTGATGCCTGCCAGTTGCTCCCTGACTACTACCAGTTGCTTCCTGGTCACACACACACACACACACACACACACACACACACACACACACGCACACGCACACGCACAGGCACATATAAAAAAAAGTGTAAAAAACAAACATTTTAATTTTTTTTTTTTTTGTATTTGGAACCAAGTGCCATCATAGCACCTCATTCTTCAATTCACATTTGAAAGTACAGTGTACAGCTTGAGAGAATAAATGATGTCCTCCCAAATACAGACTGGTATTCTATGCCTAGCCAATGACCCTAGCGGCACAGCAATCCAAGCTTCCTAGTCAGCTCCATCTATGAAAGGATGTCCTTCACAGTTGTCACAATAGCCCACTTCTCATTCTGTAAATGCGTTTCATTGTTTTGTCTTTCTTCACCCCATTCAATGGTGAACTGAGTCTACCAAGGCCCAGTGCCACAGGTTACAGTCAGAGAAATGAGTCATTTTTGGATCCGGTCCCTGGAAGTTCTTGCCAGCAATACAGATGGGTTTATGACTACCACTTGAAATTATCGGTATTCTTGTTCCATCCTCTGTGGGTTTCCCTGGGCTGTGTGAACAAAAACACAAACTAAATCGCTAAAACAGCCAAAACTTCCTCTCTTGCAGTTCTAGGGGCCAGGAGTCTGGAGTAAAGGTGCCAGTGGGGCTGTGGGTCCTCTGAGACCTGCAGAGACCCTTCCTCACCTCTTTCCAACTTTGAAGGTAGCTGGCCTTCTTGGCTTGTAGTTGGGTCACTCTGCTCCTTGGCCTCATCCCCATGTGGCAGCCTGCACATCTGCTTTCATAGGTTATCATCTGATAGGACGCTAATCTTCTTCGATTGGGACACACACCACTGCAGTGTGACCCCAACTTCACTTAGCTAATTACATCCCCAACTATCGTACGTCCAAGTAAGAGCACATTCTAAGAGACTTGGGATAAGATACTAGCACGTGGTTTTGAGAGAAGGGTACCATTCAGTCCACAGCATGTATACACACACACACACACACACACACACACACACACACACACACACACGTGTGTATATCTAATTATTTTTTTCTAACGGAATTCTTGCATCTCAGTTGAGTCTCTATATGATTTTTTTAAATGAATTAAAATGGAAAGACTTCTTTGGTTTTTAGTACTTTTTTCTTTTTTTCAGAACATATTTCTCCAGCGTTTATTCACTTTGTTCATTTGATCAATACAATAAAACAAATTGGCGAGGTATGTTTATCTCAGGTCTTATAAATGAGAAAACTTGATTGTGGAGTCCAGTGCCTCATCTGTAGCTCAGAGCTACAACTTTGTGGGAGAAAAGGTTGGTTTCAGCTAACAACTCGAGGTTACAGTCCATCATTTCAAGGAAATCACAGAATCAAGAGCTTGAGAGAAGTAGTCACATCACATCCAGTCAAGAGCAGAAAGAAACGGAGGCACACATGCTCGCTTGTTTTACTATGCTCTACTAGAGCTCTTCGCTCTTATTACACCTCAGGACCCCCTGTGTAGGGAATGCTTCCACCCACAGTGGGCTGAGCCATCAAGACCAATTAACTTAAGACAATGCTCCACAGACATGCTCACAGGCCCACCCAGCATAGACCCCTCACTGAGTCTCTTTCCAGGTGGTTCTAAGTTGTGTCAAACTGACAATTATAGCTATTATACTAACCTTAAGTTTTCAGTAAAGATCTACTCATTCTTGTCCAACATTTTTTTTTTAAACCTCATCTGTTTTCTAGTTTAGCATGAGGTTTTGGGGTTTTTTTTATGTTTTGTCTTTTAATGACTTCTATTTCTATACCTGTGTCAATTTAGGAGGGGAGTCTTCAATAAGGTTTGTTTAGCCCTTCACCTCTTCCTCTGTCGACTGTCCCATTCACTGGTCTCTGAGACAAACGCACGAGATTCCTTAATACCTACAAGTTAAAATACTTCATTCTGGCTAAGTCTCTAATAACAGACTCCACAGTGGCACAATGGCTCAATGAGATGACAGGAGCATTTTTTTTTTTTTTACTTCTGTATGTGCACACTCATGTGTATGTGTGTGCATATCTGTGCACACTCATGGGTGGGCAGTGCACTCACCTGTGCAAGCAGGTCCATGTGAAGGCCAGAGGTTGATGTCAGGAGTCTTCCTCTATCACTCTCCACTTTATTTTTTGAGGCAGGGTCTCTCACTCAACCTGAAGCTCTCCATTTCAGTGAGACTGTCTGGACAGTGAAGCCCCAGCATCTGCCTGAGTCCTCTACCCAGCACAGAAGTTACAGGCCAGGCTCACACTCCCTCACCTGGCTTTTACGCAAGTTCTAGGAAGATGAGCTCATATTTTCATGGTTACACTTTGCCCACCAACCCATCTCCCCGGCCTGACAAGATCTCACTAACAAAAACGTATTGACTCCTCAAAAATGTATTTTTACCCTCTCCCTAAGTATCCTAGATGATAGGATATCCCTATCAATATTCCCTATGAAAACGAGTCATCTTCATGTGTGAAAATCTAAACTTAACCAGGAGCTAAAAACTATTGAACTAACTCTTGAACTTGCTAGAAAGCCATTCACTGCAGTCAATCGGAGAAAATAACCTATTTTCATGTGGGTCTAGGAATTAATCAACCCAGACAGGCCCGAGGTGGAGTCTGACTTGGTTGTTCTCGTTTGAGAGCAGACACATGACTCTGCACCAGCCCTAATCTCTAAGGGGATCCCCCACGAAAACTAAACACCGTAACTCAGAGTCTTTTCTGAGATCGCAGTGACCCATGAACACAGCATCCCTGAAAGCTGATTGTGTTTTACCTTTAACAGAGGACTCAAAAAGGGCTAAGATTTTGGTCATTTATTTTCATGTGACACCTATTTTGCTTTTAGATTGTTATGGCAAGTATGTTTCACTAATAAAAAGCTTTGAAAACAAAAAACCACAAAACAAAAATGCTGTAAACCCACTCTTCATATAATTTAGTATATCTCACCTCAGTCTTTCTCCTCTGTAGTCTTTTTACTTAATTTAAACAGTCCTGCTCCTGTTTTTTGTTTGTTTGTTTGTTTTTCGAGACAGGGTTTCTGTGTGATCCACCTGCCTCTGCCTCCCAAGTGCTGGAATTAAAGGCGTGCGCCACTACCGCCCGGCTTTGCTCCTGTTTTTTTAAGCATTGTATGATAATATTCCCAAAATATCATTTTACTGGTGATATTAGCAGTCTTGGACACATTAACAGACTTCTAGCTATTATGTCTTTGTTTAACAAATGGCTACCTTGGTCTGCTCCCCCTGCCAGAGAAATGCATGAACAAAGTGACTTATAAGCAACAGAAATTAACCTCTCAGGGTCATAGAGGCTGAGAAGTTCAAGATCAAGACACCAGCCATCAGGTTTGGTGCCTGATGTGGGCCATTTGTCCTCATATGGGGGAAAGGAACAAGGGCTTGTTCCTCGACCCTGGCTCCCACCTCCTCATCACCTCCAAGAGATCCCAGATGGGGACTGAGCAGCCATGAAAGTTCACAGGCATCATTCAGACCACAGCAACAGCAACGACTCTTGAAAAGACATAAGTCCATCTTAGGAAACAGAAAACAGGAGAAAGCAGGAAGGAGAAAAGGTGGTCCAATTCCTAGATATGGGTGTGGTGACCTGAACACTGAAGAAAACACCCTGATGGCTGCCACTTGGAGAAGCCCTGTGTCGTGGGCAAGCACTTTATCATCCCATTTCAAATTCTTTTTTTTTTCTTTTTTTTTTTTTCTTGTTGTTGTTTTTGGTTTTTTGGTTTTTCGAGACAGGGTTTCTCTGTGTAGTTTTGCGCCTTTCCCGGAACTCACTCTGTAGACCAGGCTGGCCTCGAACTCACAGAGATCTGCCTGCCTCTGCCTCCCGAGTGCTGGGATTAAAGGCATGCACCACCACCACCTGGCCCATTTCAAATTCTTATACAACTCAAAAAGATCAGTGGCTTGTGGTTCATAGTGACAGTCGATGGTGGATATAGATTTTGAGCAGGTGTGCCTGACCCCAGGCTATGTCTTTCTGGTTACATCATGATGTCATCACCTTCACCACCATCACTTCCAACAACATGCCCACAGTTTCTACCAATACCACTCCGACCACCACTGTCTTCTCTACCATCAGTCACTTCCTCCACCATCACCTTTAGCACCTTACCGTCTCTCTGTCACCTCCATCATCTCTACTGTGGCCTCCACCATCTCTCCTCCATTGCTTCCACTCTCACTACCACAATCTCTACCGTCCCCACTTCACCTGCTCCATTACCCCTGTTGTCATCTCTGCCCTCTCTATGATCACCTCTTCCATGACCTCCACTTACCCCCACCACCTCTACTACCACCTCTGTTGCCGAGAAGTGTAACCTGGGTAATAATCATCTAGGTGTCACCTATCATATCATCCATCACTACCACCATCGCCTCCACCATCTCTACAATCATCATCACCTCTACTGTCCTGGAACACCTACCGTGTCTACATCACCTCCTCCCGCATCTCTGCTGTCACCTCCACCATCTATAATATTACCTCTTCCTCTCCTCCTACTGTTCTGACGATTTTATCCTCGAATTTCTGCACATCTTTTCTCCCCTCACACTTTCAGATTCTGGCCTGCTTCAACCTAACCTTCCTCTGACTGTTACTGTCTCAGTTGCCTGGGTAACAGAAAGAACGCCTACCTTTCCGTGACCTTTATGAACCATCTTAATCATTCATTCATCCAACAAATATCACTGAGAGCCTATGTCCTGAAAGTCATTCTTCTTAGCCTTAAAGGTATATGGCCAGTCGCCCTGTTTGCAGTATTTTCTTCAGTACTCAAAACAGATGGTATGTTTTAGAATTTTCTTCACACATACACACCCACTATTTAAATATCACACCTACTAGCAAATCGTCAGCCCACCGTGCTTCAGCGGCCCGCTCACACGGCCTGACCTCCAAGCTGCATGGAAAGCAGAAGTGATCTGCTCAAGAAGGACATACAAGTCAAAAGGAAAGTCTCAGGCAATAGCCATGAAGTAATTTCTTATCTCTTGTTGCCACAGCAAGCTACCGCAGGAAAGAACTTCCTATTTCCACGTTCAAATGATGAGCATTTGCTGAATGCAATTTGCCTGAAATGGTCACACACAGACCTTCTACGGAAAAGAGACCTGATATATAAGTACAGTAGATAAAAGGGATAAAGGGTAGATTAAACAGTAAGCATACCAACCAAACTTTGCACCCACACTTGTATGATATGAGCAAAAAAAGAAAAACCATTCTGTTTCTACCTTCCATGTAAAACAAGTCACCACATAGGAACCGGATTCTACCTATTACTATACTCTGCCTAGGTTTGGACTAGGAACTCACAGGCCACTAAAGTCTAAAAAAGTCCACTACTACTGGCAAAGATGCCTTAATGGGTTATAAATCTGCCTCTATAATTAAATTCTAAACTTTTTTACATGTACTCAAAGAAGGAAAGCTAAGCACTTCCTATGCCTTCTATAAAAGCCTTTGAATCAGCAACACCTAGCCCTAGCTTTCAAACCAGAGATGTTCTGTCTAGCCTATGACCTACATCTAAAAGCAAAATCCCCTCCAGTTGCCTGCATGCAAAGGGGAATTCTCTGCAAAGAACACACTTTCTCTAATGTGGGGGTCACAGAGCATTTCCCCAAATGAACCTTTCAGGACTCAAACAAATGCTGAAGCGAGCGTTTCTAAATCAAACCTCGGACTGCAGTCCAAGCAACTCTCAGTGCAAGCCTCTGGCAGCAAGAAGAGAAGAAACAGCAGATGCACAACTCTCCTCTTCACAGATCTGGCAGCATGAGAGGCCTGCAGCACAGTGTTTCAGAGCCTTGTGCTTAGGAAAAGCAGAGCCAACTCCACATCCCAAGAGCCCTTTCTCAGACCTGGCTGTTCTAAAGACCGTCAAAGAGTACCTTCGCATCACCCAGCAATTGCTTCTGTATCAGTCAGAGTGACTTTACTTACATGCGATATAAAGAGAGCCAATCCAAGAGCTGCTTCTGGATCCCCGAATTCAGAGAGCTCATAATAGTTGAAGGTCAAGACTGAAGATTCCACTCCAAGTATCCACAGCCCTGGAGGCTTAGCCCACACAAAACTACCCTTAGAAGCTAGCCAGAAAATAAGGCTATTTCAAAAGAAGGGGAAGTGTCATCTCTACTTCCTCAATTCTGTGTGTCTTCCTTCTTGTTCTTGTTGAAACCCTCCTGGATACAGAACATCAAAGCAGGCATGTCCCATCTGCCTGACTTCATTTATCACAGAACACCACCCAGTGTGCTCCTTTCTGGAACACATGGATGAAACCCTCCCTGGTTTTACCTTCCTGTTGGGGAGGCAATTCATGGGCATGAGGATGGCAGTATAGGAAAAGCTTCTCTTGCCATGTTGGGTGGAGAGATGGCTCAGCTGTTAAGAGCAAATATCGCTCTTCCAGAGGACTGAAGTTCAATTCCCAGAACCCACATCAGGTGACTCACAGCCACCTGTAACTCCTCCAACTTCAGATGGATCTGACAGCGTGTTGGGTTCAGACATCACATTTTACCATGTTTAGATTCAATCATTTCCACATTTCCATCACTTCTCTCCCAACCTTTTGGGATCCACTGAAGAGAAAGTACCAATGAACTGGCTAAAAACTGTTCTTAAACAGTAAGTCTTGGGCTGGGGAGATAGATGACTTGGTCAGTAATGTACCAGCCATGCAAGTATGAGGACCAGAGTCTGGATCTGCAACGTGCATATAAAAAACTAAGCACAACACCACAGAAGCACGTCTGCCACTCAAGCACTGTGTGGCGAGACATGGGGACAAACAGATCCCCTGAGCTCACTGGATAATCAATCTTAACTATCGGTAAGTTGCAGGTTCAGTAGGAGACCCTGTCTCAAAAATAATAATAAAGTGAAGAGTGATAGACAAGACAACAATTGTCACCCCCTGGTGTCCCTACTTCCCCCACCCACACACGCCTGTGCCTATACACTTTCTAGTAGGCTCCACTTCATAATGACCCACCACTTCTCAGTACTGCTACACTGGGACCAAGACTCTAGCATATGAACTTTTGAGTGATATTCACAAACCATGCCCAAGTCAGCATTTATCCTTCACTGCTTAATGACTTCAACTAACAAATACCAAGTATCTTGTGGTTCCTATGGACCCAGAGTTTCTGAGGACTCGGGGCCCAGTTTCACCAGCTCCTCTGGCTAGAGATGTTCAAGGTAGGTGATGTCAAGAGGAGCAGCCATCTCCAGTCTGGATGGTGAAAGTAACTTCTTCCAAGATTGCTCATGTGGTTGCTGGTAGAACTCAGTTTCTCATGAACTGTGGGACTGGAGGCCTCAATTCAATGATCATTGCCAACCTCAGTTCCCTCTCCCATGGCCACTTCCTTGGGACAGGCTGTGACACAGCAACTGACTGCCATGGAATGATCGAAGGAGAATGAGAGCGAGACAACAGAGTGGAACAGAAGTCACTTCTGCGATGTAATCCCAGACGCTACATTTCCTATACTGTATGGATTACAAATGAGCCACTTGGTCTAGCCTGCCTCACTAAAGAGCTAGGGGTTACAAAGTGTAGATTCCAGGAGGGGATAATTAAAAGGATCTATCACAGATGGCTTCCTGCCATGATATATAAAACTTTATCCAAACTCAAGCTGCACCTGTCAAGTCAAATATCAGTCCATAGGAAGACTCATCCAGTAGGGAAATCATAAACAGACCCACCCTGGGAAGAAAATCTGACCCTTTCATAGGCATCACTGAGCACACACAGCAAGCCTATGTCAGATCATGGACCTGAAAACTTGACAGTCGTCACCAATTCATCTCTAAGAAGGAAGTTGGCATATAGGCTGGAAGGTGGCTGCAAGGTCTTGCAATTTCAATTAAAAAAATAATAATAATAACTTTCTACCTAATCACAACATACGTGAAAAGCAAGCATGGAATTAAGTCACATTCCACCCATCCTGCTTTCTCTGTGTCTCCTTGTGTCTCTCTTCTTCCCAGAGTCCTCTCTGTCCCCAGAAATCCCACCTAACCTCTTCCTGCCTAGCTATTGGCCATTCAGCTCTTTATTAAACTAATCACAGCAATATACTTTCATACAGTATACAAATATATCACAACAATAGCTTACAAGCCAATATATTCCACAACTCATGATCAAAGTGTCAATAAAAAGTGTGTTAAAAATAATATTTTGGGGAAACAGTGTAGTAGGTAGCCATTTCAGCTTTGATCTGGAAGTTCCAACCCCCATTGAGGCTTTGGTAACTGTCATGCCTACAAGGCGGGGCCAAGAGAGGACTCTGAAGACCCGAGATCAGGATGCACTGCCTCTCTTGGTTCCTGGACCCTGGACGCTGGAGGTAGACCGAGCAAAGTTCTCCAGAGAACACCGCTGGACTGCGCTACATTTTTCCCAGACCCTGCAACCTACCTATCCCTTTGTTTGTAAGTTATGCCACTAAATAAACCTCCCTTTTAACTATGTGGAGTGGCCTTAATAATTTCACCAATAAAACAGGGGGGGGAAAAGACTTATTTTTATTAAGCTATTGGTAAAAACCTTGGAGACTCAATGATAACTTGAAAAACTAGCTCAGTAGATTGATTTCACAAGAATTTTACTTGAGTTGAGTATGTCATTCAAATCCATATGTGGAAACATAACCTCACTGTGATGATATTTGAAGGTGGGTCTGTGAGAAGAGATTAAGTCATGAGTCAGAGCCCACGTGAATGCAATTGGTGTTCTTTCAAAGGAGACTCAGAGAGCTGGCTTCCCCTTGACTATGAGAGGACCCAGCAAGAAGATCACCATATGTGAACTAGGAAACAGGCCCTCAACAGACCCCAGGCCAACCAGTTGATCTTGACCTTTTGTCTCCAGAACTGCAAGAAACAAGTATTTGTTATTTATAATCCATGAGCCTGGGATATTTTGTTGTAGCAGCAAAAAAAAAAAAAAGTGACTAAGACAGAACTAAAAAACAAATTGAATCTGTGTAGTAAAGAAGAAAAAACGATACTGAATGTGGTGGTTTAACTGAGAATGGCCCCCAAAAGTTCATATGTTCGAATACTTGGCCCCCAGTTAGTGGAGCTGTTTGGGAAGGATTAAGAGGTGTGGCCTTGTTGGAAGAGGTATGTCACTGGGGGTGAGCTTTGAGGTTTCCAAAGCTCACACCAGGCCCAGTCTCTGTCTCTGTGTGTGTGTCTCTCTGTCTCTCTCTCATCTGTGTGTGTGTGTGTGTGTGTGTGTGTGTGTGTGTGTGTGTCTGTCTGTCTGTCTGTCTGTCTGTCTGCCTGCTACCAGCAGATCAGGATATAAAACTCTTAGCTATGGCTCCTGGGTCATCCCTGTCTGTTCCCCACCATGATGATCATGGACTAACCCTCTAAAACTGTAAGTAAGGCCTAAGTAAATGTTTTAAGAGTTGCCTTGGTCATAGTGTCTCCACAATGATAGAACAATAAACGAAGACACTGAACATTTTGACCAGAAACAAAACTAAGACTCTGTAGTATATTTGTATGTGCATTTCTATTTCCAGGAGGCACTATCTCAGCTGCTCCCTGTGTGAAGTTATCCTCTAGCTCCCTGCTTTACATAGTATTAAAAAAATAGCAGGGACTAACTTCACAGCATGTCTTAGACACCATCATCAAAGTCATCCACAAAGGTTTCATTACTTATAGTTATGTAACCAGTGTTAGAGTCCCATAGATCCTTGGAGTATACCATCTGACTCATAGAATTAAAATTATCTCACAGTGGCTGGCCTTCAATCTGGTGGTGAAACCAGAGGTTCATTTTGCTCCCTGGCTTCCACAAAGGTTTCATTTAAATGAGAGGAAACACATTCAAAGACAAAAATTCTCAATAACAAACAGAGTTCTTCCAAGGAAGAACATCAGAGCTTAAGAGATGTCAACAGATTTAAGATATGAAAGCCAGTGGGTGAGAGGAAGATGAATACAGGCAGGGCACCACAACATTCCAAGAGCAAGGAGGATGGTGTGGTGAGGAATGGCATGCCCATGATGCTCTCAAATGGAGAAAAGAAGTCCCAGGACAGAAACCTTCAAAGTTCTAAAGGAATCTAAATGTCACCTTAGAATTATTGTATTCCGTCATTAAGCAAATCTTTTCGAGTACCATCCTAGACCTGAAAATACAATGGAGAACTTCTCTTCTTATGCTTGGATTAAGCTGGAGTTCTAGGACCAGAAACACAAATTAATATGTGCAGAGAAAATAATTGTCAAGGAAAAAAAAAATTTTTTAAATGCAAACTAAGAAATACATCGAGTCTAGAGAGCAGGTGAAAATTGGATGGATAGCCTAGAAAATGGAAAGGAGATGACAGATGAACCATGGCCTAAAGGAAGTGAAGGAGACCATGAGCCCTGTGGACAGCTGAGGGGAGAGCTGGGGGCAGTCAGAGAGGGCCAGACACACCAGCATCCTACTGCCTCCAGAGCCTTCTGGGGCCAGGAGAACAACTAGGAGAAAGAGGACCAGCAAGACTGAAGAAGGGGCAGAGAGGTTGGGGAGGGGAGAGGTGAGGGAGTGGAGAAGTGGGGAGGTGGGGGAGGGGAGAGGTGAAGGAGAGAAAAGGTGAGAGGGGAGAGGTGGGGGAAGGGAGAGGTGGGGAGAGAAGAGGAGGGGGAGAGGAGACGTGGGGGAGGGGAGAGGTGGGGGAGGGGAGAGGTGGGGGAGAGGTGGGTAATCACAGTGACAGCTCAGCTCTCTGAGGGTCACAACGAGAACTGGGTTGTTTTTCACTCTGACCAACCAAACCAAGAGCTGGCTGACTTTTTCCATGATGAATCGGATAGTAAACACTGTATGGGTCAGATAATATCTGTCACTTGTTCAGCTCTGCTAGTAGAGTATAAAAGTAGCCATAGGCAACACATTAACAAAAGAAGAAGAAGGCAGTGTTCCAAGGAAACTTTGTTTATAGACACCGGCTTTTGCACAGCTTATCATTTTCAGGTGTCACAAAATGTTCTTCTTCATCTTTGTATACTTCAAAGTGCAGAAAATAAGTGAGTGTGGAACACACAGCCCCAAATGGGACAACTGTGTCATACACACACACACATACTACCAAGTCTCAGAGATCGTCACAGAAGATGGAGCAGAAAGGTTGTAAAAGCCAGACATTGAAGGGGAGTGCTGAGAAGCAGTGATCGACAAGCATCACCGGGCTTGTAGCACACGTGATCTCACAATAGTTGTGACTACATGCGCAACGACATGCACAAGATCTGCACAAGATTGTGCCTGTCAAAATCCTAGTGTGGATCGAGGAGGGGCTCATAAAGCCCCACCCCTAGCTGAAAAGCTTTTGGAAGTTGAGTCTATTTTCATCAGGGATATGGCCCCCTGTAGGTTTCCTATGCTCCACTAGATGGCCCTGCATCCATGCACATGCTGCCTGCCCCTGTAGGTTTAAGAAAAGAAAAAGGAGAGAAAAAAAAAGAGAGAAGCACCTATGTGAAGTTGGAAGAGAGATTTGGGGATCCGTGGGAGGAGTTATGGGAGAGTGTAGGATAATAATGACTGGATACACTGTATTTAGACATGATGTGCTCCAAGGATAAGCAAAAACATGTCTTCTAAATATAACTTCTAAAATGTTAAAATCTGTCATAACTGACAAACCACAAACCACTCTTGGACCCTTGACATAAATACCAACCCCTAAACTGAACCAGATAACTCAGAGACAGGTGAGAGATGACTCAGAAAGATGACCTCCTACGACGTGCCCTTTCTCAAGAAGTTACTTCATGATAAAATTTACCAAAACAAAGGAGTAAGATATGGGGGGGTGGGGATGGAAGATTAGAAAAAACTATAAATAAGCTTTGATAATAGCAAAGTTGAATTATGGTGATTTTTTTTGGTGCTGAAACGTGATTTTATTTGTATGTTAATAAATAAAGTTGCCTGGAGATCAGAGGTAAAAGCGAGCCATAAAGCAGAAGTCCGGTGGTTGTGGCACATGCCCTTAATCTGATTGCACGGCAGGCAGAGTCTCTGTGTGGTCAGGGACACAGCCAAGTGTGGTGACCCAAACCTTTAATCCCAGTGTCAACCATAGAGACCTGGAGGTCTGTATAGACAGGCAGTGATGAGGAAGTCATGTGGTTGGGTTTAGAGTCAATGAGAAGGCAGAACAGGAAGGTAATAAAAAGACAGGACACAAGAAGAAGGTCTCTCTCTCAGGGGAAGGATGGCAGCGAGTGGTAAGCTAAAGTTAGTCTTGGCTCTTCGCTAGTGTTCTGATCTCTTGGGTTTTTAACTCTGTATTTGGGTCTGTGTTTCTTATTTAATTAGACAGTTTAAAATTCATCTACATTAAATAATACTGGACTATAGATAAGTAGCATATCCCTGGGACAAATACCTGGGGTGACATCTTACGGCTCATTTTGAATGACATCATAGGTTTGAGCCCCAGGTCACTCAGCGCCATCACTGTGGGCTTACAGTGAGGCAGAGTAACATGGAGGAGAGAGCATAGTGAGGCAGAGCTGCCCTTGTGATGGTAAGGAAGCAGAGAAAGGAGCAACAAGAAGGAGCCAGGACAAGATATATCCTCCCGGAACACACTCACCCGTGACCTTCTCCCCCCAACCAGGTCCCACCTGGCATGGTTCGACCATCTCTCAGTGATCTGTTCACTTTTGAATGCATCAGTAGATCAATCTGTTTGAAGGCAGAAGCCTCCTCACCTCCTAGGTCCAGAGGACTCTTTCCTCTCATCTCTGCTTACGTCAGGAAGCAAGCTTTGAGGACATAAGCCATGTGTGTGGGGGGGGGGGGGATGCTGCATATCCAAACCATCACAATGTTATTGAAAACTCCAACTTAGTTGTCAGTGTTGGAAAGATGGCTCAGTGGGTAAGAGCACTTGCTGCTCTTGCAGAGAACCAAAGTGCGACTCCCAGCACCAACATGGTGGCTTACAATCCGCTGTAACTCCCATTGTAGAGGAGGATCTGACACTCTCTTCTGGTCTCCAAGGGTCCCAGGCATGCACATGGTGCCCTTACATACGTGAAGGCAAAACACTCATACACATAAAATAAGATAAATAATTCTTTAAAAAATGAATTAATTAAATGAAATTAAAACTTCAGTTTCTAATAGTTACTAGAATGAGCGCTTGCGTCTAGAGCCTGCCGTAATGAATGGCCCAGATCTGGAACATTTCCTTCAACACAGAAAGTTCTGATGGGGAACAGTAGGGAATTTGGGAGGTGGCAAAAGGCATTTGAGGTGCCAACTTCCAATGTGGTGAGTCAAGAACACTGCCCAAGAGAGAAGCAAAAGTGTACACATATTGTTAAAATAATGTTACCCCAGAAACAGTCATAGAGAACCAATCACAATGGGATCTAATTATAATGGAGATGAGGGCATTGTCAAGCTCATCTCTCAACCCTTATCTCAGATTGCATCCCAGAGCGTGACCTGAGATGCCGTGATCTGTAGATATCTCAACCAGACTTAGCGAAGAGGTTGCAGAAGAGAATTCTACTTTCCTAGTGTCTCCTATACTAGTTACTTTTCATGTCACTAGGCACAAGATGAGAGGGAGGGAGAGAGAGACAGAGAGGCAGAGAGAGACGGAGGGAGGGAGGGAGGGAGGGAGGGAGGGAGGGAGGGGGAGAGTGAGTAAAGAAGAGAGGATTTATTTTGGCTTGTGGTTTCCATGGTTTCCAGTCCATCGTGGAGTGGAGTGAATGGCTGAGCAGCTCATGCCAGGTCATGTTAGAAGGGCGTTCAGCATAGGCTGTTCACTTCACAGCAGACCAGCATGCAGAGAGTGACTTGAGGCAGCCGCTGGGTACAACTAGCAGAGACCCACTCCTGACCTATTTCTGTCTGCCAGAACCCCACTTTCTAAGGATTCTACAGGCTCCCCCAAATACAGCACTGCCAGCTGGGGATAAATTGATCCCATGAGAAACGGTTCAGATTCAACCCAATAAACTCCCCATGTGGAGCAGCACCCCTGGAACCCCGTTTGCCTGAGGAACGGGACTTTATTTTCAAGGTAAAGCCCCATCCTTCAGTCTCAGCTACTCCATCTCTCTCATCTTACAGGGTCCTCTACGTGTCTCAAGGCAAGTATCTGAGTTGTTAAAATGCCTCAGCAAAGTGTTGTGTTGTGTTGCTCTGCTGACACCACACTGAAACTCTAAATCATTTGGGGGAACAGGCATTCCACGTGTGCATCCAGGTCCATCCTGTAGATTATACAGCTGGCCTGTGTTAAGTTTGCCTTCCCAACTGGACTGCGGCTCTCTGAAAGCAAGGATGGATCATTGCTTATGCTGGTACCTTTGTGTGCTCGTCTAGGGCCCCCAGTAAATGACTGCTTGCCTAGCTGATACATACCCATATTTTACCTATGAGGGTTATAATTTAGTACTGTAGGATCCTGGAACCTAAAAGCTATGATTAGTAGGCTGCCTGGGGTTGCTCTAACGGCGTCTATGAAACATTCTGACTCTCTCTGATGGCCTGAAATTCCATAATTACACTTTTGTTCCTTTTTTTCTAACTGTATCTCCTTCTCTTGCACTGCCACACCTTCTGGGAAACACAGACTTTTAAGCTTCACTATTAAACTTTAGTGAATGTGAATCTGTCAAATTTTTTTGGCACATACAGAACCAACCCCTGCCCCCACACAAGTAAAATCATCCTATGATGACTCTGAACATACAACACACAGTAATGTCATTATCTGAGGGAAAATATTGGTAATACATATATTACAAATAAATCCAGCAGCTTTTTAAGTCTTGGATTATCTAAGTCAAAATAGCAGTCTACATGAAAACATATCAATTCTTAAGCATTCCTGGATGGAAAAATACACATTATCTCCAGTACATCCAGCACCATTTGGATACATGCCTGAAGCATTATTTGACCTTTTTACTAATCAGATATAAACCCCCTTATCTGCTTCATCTATGTTTTTCCGTATTTGTGGAATGTCTAGAACCTAAGGGGCGGATCCTAGAAAGAAAACGGGTATAGAAGTTCATTACACCTACCTGGGGACCAGGCAATAATCCCAGGACTCAGGAATGGGAAAATCAGAAGATCAAAGTTATGCTCTGGCTAAATAGTAAGTTCAAGACTGGCCTGTGATACATGAGATCCCCATCTTAAAAGCCAAAGGAAAAGGAAGGAATGCTTACTGTGTGGAGAGCAATTATAAGAGATGTGCCTGTAATTTACTTGCTCACAGTAATTCTTCTCGCACCCCCACTTCAGAGATGAGGAAAGTAAAGTCAGAGAAACCAGAATATTTGCCAGGGGTCCCATGGCTTGTAAATGCCAGGGAATGTGGGCACGAGATGATCAGAAGGATGTCAGAACCTTAGAGAAAGAAAACGTTGGAATGATCTGGTTGGAATGATCTTGTCCAGCATTCCACCATTTTAATGCAATAATTTTGTTGAAAGAAGTGAGAGTCTCAAAAAAAACAGAGACTTTCTATTTCTTCCTTCTTTCTTTCCTTTCTCCCCGAGCCCCCACCCCTGCCCTAATTTTTAAAGCTCTAAACCACAACCTATACGTTATGTAGGGCACATATGGCCATGTACTGCTATATAAATTAAGTACATTTTCCAAAATTAAACAATAGAACCCTAAGTGTAGTTTCCCTCCCATCTGCCTGCCCTGTTCTCCACCTCTGGCACACACTTGATTAGAAAGTTCAACAGCTCCATTCTGATAGCTTCAGGGACATCTGATTTGCCTATGAGTCTCACCTAATGGATTGTTTTAGCAGCTTAATATACTTCTGTTTGTAAGAATTCCAAGGCTTAAAATAGCCATTCTCTGGTCCCATAAATGAGATGGCAGTTGGGACAAGTTGAGCCAAGACTATCTCCTTAAAAAAAAAATAAATAAATAAAACAAAGATTTATTTCTATTCCAGTGTATATGGGAGTATATGCCACATGTGTGCAGGTGCCCATGGAGGCCAGAAGATCATGTCAAATGACGTGGAACTAGAATTACAAGCAATTGTGAGTCACCGGACATGGGTGCTGGGAACTGAACTTGGGTCCTCTGGAAGAGCAGCAAGTGTTCTTAGCCACGGAGCCATCTAACCCCCACAATTAACTCTTAACGGCCCCTAACTGTATAAGAAATCACAGAGAATATGTAAGACTGTTGGCTCAGGACCTCCTACCCCATGTCAGTGCCAAATTTTACCCAGTAATGATGGAGACCCTACCACCAGTCAGGAAGCAGCATCTTAGCCATGTTTACCTCCCTTGGTTTTGAGAACAAAACTGAACCAAGACTCCATAGGCTATGGGAGCCCACAGAAGTTTCCTTGTGAGATCTGAGTTTGCCTGACACAGCAGAGCTGCATAAGGGGATGATTTGACCACGGGCAAGGTTGCCAGGTGGTTAGAAGGGTCTGCACTTGGTTGTGTTGGGGGGGGGGGGTGTGTGTTTGCTCCACCCTTTGGCATTCCTTTAAAAGCCCTTCAGAAGAGACAGTCAGGGCCTGATGGATAAGGATCCAGGCCCTCCCGAGGCTCTTCTATGTTTCTGTCTCTCTCTAGCAGTATTTTTATCTAATATTTCCTGCTACTCCTGCTCAAGAGTACCCTGAGGGGAAGTGGGGGTGGGATGGCCCCCCACAATAGTTGTAGCCAAAGCTCAACCAAGACGCACAAGCTCCACTCAGGTGTGATCTTGTAAGTGACTCAGGCCTTTGCAAAGTAGGGGGTCTGATCTCTTATGCATAAAGACTTCCACCCAAGTACCCATTCCATCCTCTCTTAGGTTTTCTGTTGCTATGGTAAAATACCACGAACAAAATTGACTTAGGAGGCAAAGGGTTTATTTCATCAGTCCATTGCTGAGAGAAATCATGGCAGGCACTCAAGCAGGGCAGGAACCTAGAGGCAGGAACTGAAGAAGAGACCAGGAAGGGATGCTACCTACCATCTTGCTCACTATGGCTCACCCAGCCTACTTTCTTAAACAACTCAGGACTACCTGCCTAGGGGTTGCACTACCCCCATGGGCTGGGCCCTCCCACATTAATTACTAATAAAAAAAAATGCACTTGCCTACAGGCAATCTGACAGAGGTATTTTCTCAGTGGAGGTTCCTCTTCCCAAATAACTCCAGCTTGTAGCAAGCTGATAAAAATCAAAAACAAAACAAGATACAAATGCACACGGAAGTTCTGGTCCTCTGGTCTTGTGACTGCTAGTTACGGGTGTATCCCTTGTAGATTAGCTTCCTGGACAACCATCAGGTGAGTGTGATCATTGACCTAGCCTAGAATGAGTTCTAGACTTCGGCAGCCTCTACACTATTAAGCACTATTGGCTTTCCAGGATCTATAAAGACCAGTCACAATGAAGGCAAGGTTTGAAGACACAAGCAGAAACTGCTAAGCAATCAACTAACTATGAAAAAAAAAAAAAAAGGTACTGGAGTAGGTACCAGAAATGTCTTAAAACATATATCTACAGTGGTATTTCCAGTATAAATTAATTGTTGAAGTCTCAAGGTGTCAGTAGCAACTGCAGTCAGTATAGTAGTTGATTGAAATTAAAGCATGGCTCGGAGCTTCTTCAAACTCCCCGGGTCTAGCAAGTCACTGTGCTGAAACCTGAAGCACTTTCCTCATGAGAGTTCTGCCTCACTCTGAAGTACAAGAAACCAGGGTTAGTGTCTGGTGCCCAGGAGAGCTTACAGCTGCAGTCTACAAAGACCGCGGGAGACGAGAAGGGAAGGTGGAGGAAGGGACTAAGTGAATAATGTAAGTGGTTGCCTAGAGTTCCCCATCGACACAGCCTTGGTGATTCAAAACATCAGATTTATTATCTGACAGTGATAAAAGTCAAAGCTCCTAATGGGTTGATAGGCCTGTGCCCTGTGTGGAGAAACTAGGGGCATTCATGTTCTTACTTGTCCGGTTTCTAGACGCTACTGTGCTCTCCGCCATGGTTCTGTATCACTCTGACCTTTTCTTCTGTTGCCATACCACCTTTTCTCCCTGCTCTCCACTGTCATGTGACCTCTCCCTCTGACGCCCCGTCTTGTGAAGGTCCTTGTGATAACACTGGATGCACTTGAATAATTCAAGACAATCTCTACATTTCAGGGTCCTTCATCTACATCAGACCTGGAACACCTCTGCTTTTGTGTAAAGTAACACAGTCACAGGCGAGGAGGCCATTTTTTTTCAGCCCACCAACTGTCTACTGGGGTAGACTCCGCCCCCTCCAATTCTAATAGTTTGTAACACACACCTGCTTGTGCATTTTCTGAGTCGCTGGATCTCATCAAGCCTCAGAAAGTGGGACAAAGACATTTCCTCCAGTAGTCCATTCCATTAATGGTATGAACAGGCCTGCCCTAGATCCCCCGCCCACCCCACTGCCTCATGGGTAAGTCACTAGCCACCCTAGATTCCATCAGACCCCCATTGCCTCACAAGAAGCCACCATGCTTGATCATCTTGGCCCCGCAGCGTTTCTCAAACTCCACCTCTCTTGCCATATCACCTCCTGACCCTGATATTAGCAGAACTGCACCCAGTCCACACTCTCCTGCCTCCACAGGCATGCTCCAGCCACCCCTTGTAATCCTCTGTGGTCTCTTTTTAACTACAGATTTGTTAGTCCCCAAAAGAAGGCTATGGAGCCCCAAGAAATATTTGATGAAACATCTGACCATATGAGATGTTGATCTGAAAAACCAAAAACCTATCAGAAGAGATTCCCAGCCACAGTGCTTAACAAGAGGAGTGATTTGAAGTGAATCTCGTCTACATTACTTGTGCCGGTGTTTAAAGGAATTCTGTTAGTCTGGCAAGTTGAATCGTGCAAAATATTACACGAATTATATTTGTAATCACAGAGTCCTGAGCTGCAGAAGGTAAATCAGCAAACTGACTCAGTATCTCCTCAGCCTGGTCTGAACCCGTCACTGCCACCAAGTGGCAAAAACTGACATTGGCTCGAGCGAACAGAGGGCGTGGTGGCTCCAGTGCATCCTGCTACCGTCTCCGATGCCTAAGGTAAGAAGAACATCCCAGACCCTGCACTGTCCCAGCAAGAACCTGAGGTTCTGAGAGTGATTAGCATGACTTTCATGGCAAAGCAAGAGCTGAGAAACAAAAGACGTCAAACCACTTCTGACGCCACAGAACTTTTTTCCTTCTTTTTTCAACTTAAAATTATAACACAATGCCTTGTTTATTGGACATCAAAAGAGATATGATGACATATAAAGTTATTGCCAAAGTAACAAGATTGTGTCTTTAAGAAATAAAACTTAACTTTTCTATTATATATATGTATATATATACATATATATAATGATTATTTATAACACCTCTATGCCATGTGGTTTGAATAAGGCAGTGTGCTCCATGCCCTGATCCAGCTAGTAACTGCTTATGCTGACTCATGATGCAATTCCCTGCAGTCCAAGGTCAAGCCCATACTGGTGAGTACATTCCATTTTGCCTCAGCTCTGGGGTTCCTGGCTGCAGAGATATGGACTTATCCTCTGCAAGACACACGAGAAGCCAGAAAAAAAAGTCTTCTTCTGAGATAAGAAATACAACACATCGTATGTCAGCATTAGTCTGGCTGTATTGTCTGTGCCTGTTTCAGGGCCTGGAGTTGGGACAGAGGAGAGAGGACAGGAGACACAGATGTCCCTGATGGAAACCCAAAGATTGAGACACCCCCATCCATTCCAATGGTGTTTCTGTTAAAGTTCCAGCTCTCCTAATAAGGCCATATGCCTCCCTCATCTGAAGAAATTCATACTAGTCTCACATCCTTGCAAACCAAGGGATAAGATAAAAATGCTGTTAAACAAACATTAAGATGGTGTTTTATTTGGCTGGATTTTTATTTTTTTTCTTTTTAAGTTTAGAGCATTTGAATTTCTTTCTTATTATCATTTACATACCTGCCATTCTTTTCTAGTTTCCTCCCAACATAATTGGACAAGGCAGCCTATATATGCTTGGCAAAAGAGATTGACATGTTATTTTTTCAAATATTTACATGTTTTTATGGATGTGTGTGTACCTGTGTGTATGGCATGTGCATCATATGCATGCAGAAGCTCATAAAAGTCAAAAGAAAGCATCAGGTCTCTTTTACAGACACTGGAAGCCATCATATGGCACTGGAAAGAGAACCCAGGTCCTCTGGAAGAGTAACCAGTGTTCTTAACTACATGTTCCCATTGCCCAAACATCTTATTCATTATTTTTAAATGTTTCATCAATATTTTTAGAAGGTTAGGTTTCTGTGTTGTAAACAATTTATATGTATAATTTAATCTTTTAAGCGTTACCATCCTCTTAACCAGATCCTTATTTTTAAAGATCTATTTCTATATTATATTTGTCTGTATATATGTGTGCCTGTGTGCATCTGTGTGTACCACATGCATGCCAGAGCCCACAAAGGCCAGAATGAAACTTCGGATACCCAGGAGTTGGAATTACAAACAATTCTACCATGTTGGTGCTGGAAACAGAACCCAAGTCCTCTACAAGAGCAGCTAGTGCTCTTAACCGCTGAGCCATCTCATCGGCTCCTGGATCTTTATTTTTGTCTACTTCACCTTATGAATGCTGAAGAAAGTATGTTGAATTCTATGGCCTCTGAGTATTGTCAGTTTCCTGTCATATACCCAATACAAGGTGTTCTGAATGTTTGCAGCATGTATGTTGAGTTCATGTGGCTCTTACTATTATATCCCCAGTGTAGCTCACTCCGCTGTCCTAACATTGTTGCTATACAACTTACCTTACTTGAAATGAGGATAACCACTTTCTTTTTCTTCCTGATTGATAACAAATCATCTCCCATCTGTTTATTTACCATTTCTAATTAGTTTTAGGTATTTTCCTTATTTATAGTATATGGTTGGATGCACTAGAGAAACACACTTTGAGACATCATGTTTCATCTGCTCATGCTTGCAATAGCCTTGGTGGTTTTTTTTCTGTACTGTCATTTCATACTTTCAGCTCTTTCTTGTTCAGCTGAACCAGTGAATTCCATGTGATCTGAGGTAGAGCCAGAAGGGTGAATGACAGCATGTATCCTGGAACTCTTTAGAAAAAGTGTCTTCCCTTCTGGAGTGGACAAGATCTGAAATTAGTGCAGCTGTGGCAACCTCCCTGCTCCAGCAGTAGAACCAAACATAAGAAGAAATAGTTGTAAGGTAGAGAGGAACCAAAGCCCCAAAGGCCTTATGAATATCTACACAATTCAGCTAAAATCTAAGACACATCTGCCTCTAGACTAACAATGGCCAACAGAACTTCTTTCAATGATAGGCCTGTTTCATCATTTGTACTGTCCAGTACAGTAACCAGGAGACACACTGTGACTCCCATCACTTAGTAAATACAGCAAAGGATGGTAAATGCAAACCAAGATCAATATCTTGACTAACTGCATAGAATCAGTGCAATGCCAGAACTATCAGTCAGGTCTCATGGGAATCTATTTCTGTGTCCTGAATGTAAGGAGCTGAGATTTGCAGTAATTTGCCAAGAAGGCAATAATCAAAAATTGAAAAATAAGTGTGTGGTGTGTGCGTTTTGTTTGTTTGGTTGTTGTTGTTTTGGTTTTGGGGGGGGGGTTCAAGTCTATTTGGTGTTCTGTAAGTTTCTTGTATCTTCATAGGCATATCCTTCAGCTTGGGAAAGTTTTCTTCTATGATTTTGTTGAATGTATTTTCTGTGCCTTTGAGTTAGGAGTCTCCTTCTATCCCTACTATTCTTGGGTTTGGTCTTTTTCATGATGTCCCAGATTTCCTGGATGTTTTGTATTAAGAATTTGCTGAATTTAACATTTTCTTTGACCAATAAATCTCTTTCCTCTATCATATCTTCAGTGCCTGAGATTCTTTCTTCCACTCTTTTATTCTGTTGGCTCTGCTTGCTTCTGTAGTTCCTGTTCATTTACTCAGATTTTCCTTTTCTTTTGGTTTGTGTTTTCTTTATTGCCTCTATTTCAATTTTCAAATCTTGAACTGTATCTTTCACCTGTCTGATTGTTTTTTTCTTGGCTTTCTTTTTTGCTTGTTTCTTTTTGAGACAGGGTTTCTCCGTGTAGTTTTGGTGCCTGTCCTGGATCTCACTCTGTAGACCAGGCTGGCCTCAAACTCACAGAGATTCGCCTGACTCTGCCTCCTGAGTGCTGGGATTAAAGGCATGCACCACTGCCGCCCGACTTTTTTTTTAAGGGATTATTGATTTCTTCCAATTTTTTTGTCTTTCCCTCCATTTCTTTAAGGGAATTTTTCATTTCCTCTTTATGGGTCTCTATCATCTTCATAAAGTTATTTTAAGGTCATTTTCTTCTGCTTCATCTGTGTTGGGATGCTCAGGTCTTGCTGTTATAGAAACACTAGGTTCAGGTGGTGCTATATTGCTCTTTATGTTGTTGAATGTATTCTTACACTGCCGTCTACCCATATCTTCCTCCAATCCTCCAATCGGTACAGGTGTGAATTTGTGGCTATGGTGTGGTCCCTCTTCTTCCAATCAGTGCAGGAGGGGCATGTGGGTTCAGTCATTGGTGCCTCAGGGGATGGTTGGCAAGGAGGGTGGGGAGGCTGCTGCCCAGACTCTGGGGCTGTGATGGGTGGAGGGAGGGGCATAGTATTTGCCTCTGGGACCTAGGGGCTAGAAATCTGGGCTATCCAGCCAGGAGCTCAGGGCCACACCTCTTCTTCCCAATTGGGGTGTGTGCATTTCTAATCACTTCTTTTTCTGTTCTTCCAAGTTTATGTCCAATGGGGTCAAATATAAATAGCAGAGTCTAGAGCTAAATTATCTCTAATTATGTCAACTATAAACAGATTGATTTTTTTGTGTTTTCTTTTATGACACTAATGAGGTAATTCTTGTCAAAGCAAATCCTTAACACATAGGAGGCTCCTTCAGAAGACAAAATGAATCTAAGTGCTACATCATCATTTCTAATTTATATCAATGATTCTCATGTACAAAAAGGTAAGATAAAAGTGCTGTTCTTCAAGAAATAATTACAGATTAATTAGTCGCTCAAGAGTTGAGATTGACTATAATTAGATGATTAGACAATAATTCTCACAAATATGTCCTAAGTAGGTTCCCAACAAGCCAGAAAATCCAACTAATAATAAAAATGGGTGTTAAAATGTACCTGAGACTCTCTCTGTCTCTGTCTCTCTCTGTCTCTGACTGTCTCTCTCTCTCTCTCTCTGTATATGTGTGTGTTTATGTGTGCATGTGTGTGTGTGTATGTGTGTGTGTGTGTGTGTGTGTGTGTGTGTGTGTGTGTGTGTGTGTATGTTACCTTGTTTTTGAGACAGTCTTTCACTGGGACCCAGGGCTTGTAGATCAGGCTAGAGTAGCTGGCCAGTGAGCCTCAGGGATCAATCTGCCTCCTTCTTCCCAGCACTGGGATTACAAGTACACCCCACGTCCTAGTTAGGGTTTCTATTACTGTAATGAAACACCATAACAAAAAGCAAGCTGGAGAGCAAAGGGTGTATTTGGTTTACACTTTCACATTGTAGTCCACCAATGAATGAAGTCAGGACAGGAACTCAGGCAGGGCAGGAACCTGGAGGCAGGAGCTGATGTAGAGGCCATGGAGGGATGCTGCTTACTGGCTTGCTCAGCCTGCTTTCTTATCGAACCCAGGACCACCAGCCAAGAGATGGCTCAACCCACAATGGGTTTGACCCTCCATAAATCACTGATTTAAAAAATGCTTTACAGCAGGATCTTATGGAGGCATTTTCTCAATTGAAGTTCTCTCCTTTCAGATAACTCTAGTTTCTGTCAAGTTGACAGAAAACTATCCAGCACACTCCATGATACCTGGCTTTAACAAGTCCCTCCCATCTCAGCCACAGCAGCAGGCCAGCAGATAAGTCCTGTAGGTAGGCCACTCCACCACCACAACTACCCATTGTTCACTATAACCTACAAGACCCACTCCACCATCCAAACCCACCGAACCCATTATCCTCCTCCTGGCCAACCTTCCCCCACACCATCAACAGTCCTAGAGGCAGGAGCACCACCTGCACCAGCTGGAAGAAGAGCAGCCTCCCCATGAACAACCCTCTCCAGCAACATCAGCAGACCCTTCGGGCACAAGCTCCACCCACACCAGCTGGAAGAACAGACCCCACAAGCACAAGTGAAGCCCACACCAGCCATAGGGACTGGATGATATGCTGGATCTAGGCACCCAAACCCCCACAAACCTCAGCTGAGACAACCCTACTTGATCTGATGACTAGCCAATCACCAGAACCCTTGGCCATTCAGGCCAAAAGACAATAAAGGAAACAGACAATAAAGAAACAAAATATTCATCCAACAAATACATCAGAAGAATCAACATCTACACCTAATATTATCCCAAACCCAGATTGGTAAACAGCAATGTAAAAACATATTCAACAACATAAAGAATAATATGGCACCACCAGAAATTAGTGGTTCTTCAACAGCAAGACCTGAACATCCTAACACAAATGAACCAGAAGAAAATTACCTTAAAAATAACTTTATGAAGATAATAGAGGCCCTTAAAGAGGAAATTAAAAAAAATTCCCTTAAAGAAATGGAGGAAAAGACAAGAAATTGGAAGAAATCCATAAATCCATTAAAGAAAATCAAGAAAAAACAATCAAACAGGTTAAGGAAACAGTTCAAGATTTGAAAATTGATATAGAAGCAATAAAGAAAATACAGAGGGAATTCTGGAAAAGGAAAATCTGAGTAAATGAATGGGAACTACATATGCAAGCATAACCAACAGAATACAAGAGATGGAAGAGAGAATCTCAGGCTTTGAAGATACATTTGAGGAAATAGATTCATCAGTCAAAGAAAATGTTAAATTCCAACAAATTCTTAACACAAAACATCCAGGAAATCTGGGACACCATGAAAAGGCCAAACCTAAGAATAGTAGAGATAGAAGAAGGAGAAGAATCCTAACTCAAAGGCACAGAAAATACATTCAACAACATCATAGAAGAAAACTTTCCCAGCGGGGCGGTGGTGGCACACACCTTTAATCCCAGCACTTGGGGGGCAGAGCCAGGAAGATCTTTGTGAGTTCAAGGCCAGCTCTGATCTACAGAGCGAGATCCAGGAAAGACGCAAAGCTACACAGAGAAACCCTGTCTCAAAAAACAAAAACAAAAAAAAGAAGAAAACTTTCCCAACCTAAATAAGGACATGCTTATGAAGATACAAGAATCCTTTACAGAACACCAAATCGACTTGATCCAAAAAAAAAAACCAATAGACAACATCAAATTAAATGGACAGAAACTCAGTGATTCCACTACAATCAGGAACAAGACAAGGCTGTCCACCCTCTCCATATCTATTTAATATATATACTCAAAGTTCTAGCTAGAGCAATAAGACAACAAACAGAGGTCAAGGGGATCCGAATTGGAAAGGAAGAAGTCAAACTTTTGCTATTTGCAGATGATATGATAGTATACATAAGTGACCCTAAAAATTCTATCAGGGAACTCCTACAGCTGATAAATACTTTCAGTAATGTTACAGGATACAAGACTAACTAAAAAAATAAAAATAAAAAAAACCATCAGTAGCCTTCTTATATACAAATGATAAATGATCTGAGAAAGGAATCAGAGAAACAACACCCTTTACAATAGCCATAAATAATATAAAATATCTTGGAGTAACTCTAACCAAACAAGTGAAAGACCTGTGTGACAAGAACTTTGTCTTTGAAGAAAGAAGTTGAAGACAATATCAGAAAATGAAAAGATCTCCCATGCTCTCAGATAGGTAGGATTAACATAGTAAAAATGGCACTTTTACCAAAAGCAATCTACAGATTCAATGCAATCCCCATCAAAATCCCAATACAATTCTTCACAGACCACAAAAAAACAATACTCAACTTCATATGGAAAAACAAAAAACCCAGGATAGCTAAAACAATCCTGTAGAATAAAGAACTTCTGGAGGCATCACCATCACTGACTTTAAGCTCTACTATAGATCTATAGTAATAAAAACAGCTTGGTATTGACATAAAAACAGACATGTGGATCAATGGAATCGAATTGAAGACCCTGACTTAAATCCATACACCTATGAACATCTAATTTTTGACAAAGAAGCCAAAACTGTACAATGAAAAAAAGAAAGCAACTTGAACAAATATTGCTGGGATAACTATCTGTTAATATGTAGAAAATTGCAAATAGGTCCACATCTATCACCATGCACAAAACTCAAGTCCAAGTGGATCAAAGACCTCAACATAAATCCAGTTACACTGATCTGATAGAAGAGAAAGTAGGAACACATTGGCACAGGAATCAACTTCCTGAATATAACACCAGTGGCACAGACACTGAGATCAATAATTAATAAATGGGACCTCATGAAATTGAAAAGCTTCGGTAAAACAAAGCACACTCAATAAGACAAAATGGCAGCCTATAGAATGGGAAAAGAATTTCATCAATCCCACATCTGACAGAGGGCTGATCTCCAAAATATATAAAGAACTCAAGAAACTAGACATCAAAATACTAAATAACTCAATTTAAAAATGGGCTATAGAGCTAAACAGAGAATTCTCAACAGAAGAATATCAAATGACTGAAAGACATTTAAGGAATTGTTCAACATCCTTAGTCATCAGGGAAATGCAAATCAAAACAACTCTGAGATACCATCTTACACCTGTCAGAATGGCTAAGATCAAAAACACTGAAGATAGCTAATGTTGGAGAGTATGTGGAGTAAGGGGAACACTCCTCCACTGCTGGTGGGAGTGCAAACTTGTTCAGTCACTTAGAAATCAGTATGGAGGTTTCTCAGGAATCAATCTATCTGAAGACCCAGCAATACCACTCTTGGGCATATACCCAAAGGATGCTCAATCATACCACAAGGACACTTGCTCAGCTATTTTCATAGCAGCATTATACATAATAGCCAGAACCTGGAAACAACCTAGATGCCCCTCAACCCAAGAATGGATATAGAAAATGTGGTACATTTACACAATAGAGTATTACTCAGTGGTTAAAAAAAAAATGACATCATGAAATTTGCAGACAAATGGATAGAACTAGAAACAAAAAAAAAAATCATCCTGAGTGATGTAACCCAGACCCAGAAAGATGAACATGGTATGTACTCACTCATAAGTGGATACTAGATGGAAAGCAAAGGATAACCAGGCTACAATCTACAGCCCCAGAGAAGCTAGGTAACAAGGAGGACCATGAGAGGGATGCATGGATTGCCCTGGGAAGGGTAAATAGATGAGATCTCCTGGGTAAACTGGGAGCATGGGGTGGGGTAGAGGGGAGGGAATGGGGGATGAAAACATGAGGGATTGGTATGGACAAGTTGGGGGAGGGACAGAGAGGAAGAGTGATGAAAGATATCTTGAGAGAGGGAGCCACTATGGGGTCAGAGAGAAACCTAGTGCCAGGGAAACTCCCAGGAATCCACAAAGATGACCCTAGCTAAGAATCCTAACAATAGTGGAGAGGATGCCTGAACTGGCCTTCTGTAATCAGATTGGTGACTACCCTAATTGTCATCATAAAGTGTAGCTGGAGTTTTCCTGCCTGGCCCACAGTCAGGATAAATCTCTCTCACCTGCCAGTCCCACAGCCACTCAGACCCAACCAAGTAAACACAGAGACTTATACTGGTTACAAACTGTATGGCCGTGGCAGGCTTCTTGCTAACTGTTCTTACAGCTTAAATTAATCCATTTCCATTAATCTATATCTTGCCACATGGCTCGTGGCTTACCGGCATCTTCACATGCTGTTTCTCATCATGGCAGCTGGCAGTGTCTCTCTGACTCAGCCTTCCACTTCCCAGCTTTATTCTCCTCCTTGTCCTGCCTACACTTCCTGCCTAGCCAATGGCCAATCAGTGTTTTATTTACCAACCAATCAGAGCAACACATTTGCCATACAGAACATCCCACAGCAATAAAGCCTTTATCCAGTAACTGATAGAGGTAGATGTAGAGATCCACAGCCAAGCACTGGGCCAATCTCTGGGAGTCTAGATGAAGAGAGGGAAGAAGGATTATATGACCAAGGGGTGAGGGGGTCAAGATCATGATGGGAAAACCCACAGAGACAGCTGACCCAAGCTCTTGGGAGCTTATGGACTCTAGACCAACCTCTAGGGAGCCTACATGGGACCGAACTAGGCCCTCTGCATGTGGGTGAGAGTTGTGTAGCTTGGTTTGTTTGTGGGGCCCCTAGCAGTGGGACCAGAATCTGCCCCTGGCACATGAGTTGGCTTTTTGGAACCTATTCCCTATTGTGGATGCTTCGCTCAGCCTTGATGCTGTGTGGAGGAGCCTCAACTTGATATGCCATGCTTTGCTGACTCCCTTATCCTTTCTGAGTTGTGGATGGGGGGCGCGGGTTTGGTAGGGAAGAGGTTGCGGGGAGAGAATGGGAGGAGAGGAGGGAGAGGAAACAGTGATTGATATGTAAAATAAATTTAAAATTTTAATTAAAAAAAAAGAATCACAACAAAACCTAAGTTCTGAGTGCTGTAGTCTAGCTCGAGATCAAAGGAACATATTGGCTACAGCCCCAGAGCCTGGGAAACAGGAAGGACCAGACACTCTAAAAGGTAGGAAAGGACGCCCAGAACTCAACGTCATTCTGCTATTGAGTTAATTGCTAGCAAATTCCAGAAATCTTAGAAAAAGTCCCTCTCTCCCAGTTGTCAACATCACCACTAAGGGCCAATCTATCCCTGTTTTCCTACAGACTTGGCAGTTGCTCTAAGGCCTGAATTTTAAGAAGAAATTGAAAAAAAAAAAGATACCCAGCCCTTCCGGAAGGTCACCCATGTAAGCTACTCTATGCTGGCATCCAGACAGCAAAAGGGAAGGAGAAAGAGGCCAACCGCCATATGGCTAAACTCACATCCAGCCAAAGCACCACTACCAAAGAACAAGCCAAACTTCTGTCTCCACCCAAGGGTGGAGGAACCCAGCTAAAGCACCCAGTCAACAGCAGATGGCCTTGGGGCAGGGTGGTCTAAGCAACTTGTCTCCGATTCACAAGGCATCCATCTCATCTCCCCAGATGAATTTACAAAGAGGCCCACAGGCTCCACGAAAAGGGTATGTAAGAAAGTCTGACTCTAAACAAGACTGTACAAAAAGGGCGACATTCTGCACAGTGCATCTAGGCGTAAACTACCCTAAAACTGAAATGGAGAATTCAATATATTACATGTGTTAAGTTTCCGTTCCATTTTTTGAAATAAAAACTAGATGGAGGAAAGTCCTACTGGATAATGTTTGATTCCGGGAAGGAATCTGAGAAAGAACAAAGAAAGGTCGGGTGGGGGGGAGAAAGAAAGCACCAAGTGCTGAGGAGTCGGGGCTGCGGAGTTTGAGGCAAAATCAGATCAACAGCACATCCCCCATTAGCCTGTCACTCACTCAAGGTCCCTTCTTCTCCAACTCCAGTTTTCCTCTCCAGTAGATCTCAGGGCTCTAAACTCCTCTGCCCCGGGAGTTTTGAAGATCATTACCCACAGTTGAGAAGCCTGATCTCACTCATCCCTCCTCCTCCCCTACCCCTCAAACTCCAGTTTTTCCCTGAGAGGAAATAGTCTGTGTTGCAAATACTTAAGGCGCTTGAAAGCTTAATGTCACTCAAGTCCCAATTCCACCTGGTTGTACTTGCCTGAACTCAACTTTTTTTCTCTAAGGTGTTGGCTGAGAACTGGTAAAGGGAATGGAAAGTCTTATTTTATTGATTTATTTTCCCATAATTGATAAATGTAAATAAAAATGTCACATGCATATGCAAAATGTGTTAGTAGTGATAAGTATAAGCATAATCCTCCCCGGAACATTTTTAAGACTTTGACTCTTAGGACAGCCGGTGCCAACTTGTTCCATCCTTTCTCCTTCTTTTTCCCACAACCAAAGAGGGCATGTGCTTAAACTGGCTGAGTGAGGTGACTAGTGGGGCCACTTGTCTTCACATGTGATCTCATGTTCCCTAATCAATGCTCAGTCTCTGAAGTGCAGGGCTCCTGTGAGAACTCGCCCCCGGCAAAACAGCTCTCCTTTCCACCCAGGAAACGTGACAACTCACAGACCTTAGCACTATATTCTCTTGAACCTGGAAGCATATTATCAAATGTCTTCATGATCATTTGGCACAGACTCAGCTGTATGGTAGCAGGAGATTCTTCAGCATCTAGGAGCGCCTGTGGCACTGAATGGAAGTTTGTGCTTTTATTATTCTTGCCTCTGGCCTTGTAATAGTGTCTCTCCTCCATGCTCTTTTCTAAGGAAGGGTCACCATCAACCCATTTCATGTGCTTCTAGCCTTTCTATGATTTTGGAAAGTTTCAAATACCAGGTGGCAGCTACCTGCTATTATGCCTTAGAGAAGGCAAGATGACTTCTTGATTCTTTGAGGAGACCTGCGCTCTGACCCACTGGTTATTTCCACCACTCTTAAGCAATTGGGAGTGGCTGTGTCATATCCCTACAGGTCGAAGCCCAGCCTCTGTATTTTCAATTGAACATAGGTGGTCTGTCAGTCTAGTCTTCAAGAAATGCCCATGGCTACCCAGAGCTACCCTTTGAGTCCTAGTTATTAAGAAGGATGCCTGAAGAAGTCTAAAAACAACATTCTAAACTGCTATGTCTCATTTTCTGCTTACAAACCCAGCTCCAAAAGTCACTTTTTTGTTGTTCATTTGGTTGGGTTTTGAGATAGGATCTGGTATCTGTACAAGATATTTTGTATTTAGTACAGGATCTGTAGACAGCTGATATAAAACTCCCTAAATATCCAGGGATGATTCTTCTGTTTCTACTTCCAGGGTACTGGTATTATAGATATGCAGTATGTCACATGCCTGGGTTATGCAGTGCTGGGAACTGATTCCAGGACTTCATGCTTCCTTGGCAAATACTTTACTAACTACAGTACATCCCCAGCCTCAAAAATTCTGTGATGAAGGAATACTTCATTAACTGAACTTGTGCCCAACATCAGCTCCCAATGTCATTGTTTGTAATGACTAATTTCAATTTCTAGTTAAAAATCACTGTCTTGTATTAGTAAGCAATTGCTGAGCAACAGATTCTCCAAAATTTAACCATTGGAAAAAAGAGAAACATTTACTTTCTCATTGATGGTAAGAAGCTTAGGATTGGGGCTAGAGAGATGGCTCAGCAGTTAAAAGTACATACTGCCCTTACAGAGCACCCAACATCCACATGATGTAGCCCATGATAGCCTATAACTCTAGCTCCAGAGGATCTGATGCCCTGTTCTGTCTAGTCTCTGAGGCACTGCCCTCATCATACCCACACATAACACACACATTTACTCATAATTGTTTTAAAAGGAAGAAATTCAGGATGAGTTGAGTAGAGTAACCAGGGATCTTGTCCATGCAGGCTGCCACTCATGACAGTGGATGGATGGAAAGTCACTTCCAACAGGATGCACTCACATGACTAGCAAGTCAGTGCCGAGAGTGTCTGCTCACTACAGTTTCTTGTTACACGGTTCCCTACATACGATTGCTGAATGCCCTCAAAATATATCGGTGCCCTTACCCCATCCAGTGATCTGAGGTCCACCTTGACAACCACAGGCCATTCTTTCCTTGTCAAAACACCCCTATGAGCATCACAGGTCATATCTATCCAAAGTGGGTTGAAAGCACAGGAGAGCTTAAGAAGCAGATGCCGGAGATCATTGTGTGTGGGGAGGGAGGAGGGTACTCTCTAAAGACTGGTGGCCTACTGGGTGAATATTTTTATTTAAAAGAGTACAAAGTTAAATAAGTAAAACTCCAACCTCTAAAATTCATGGACAACCACAACACCCTAATAAATAGCAGAGTGTACACTTGTGCCCAGGATGGATTCTACAGTGTGATGACTATTCTTGGTTATCAAAATCTGGAATTAACTAAAATCCAAAAATGGAGGGCACATCTGTAAGGGATTTTTTTTCTTAATTTGAAGTAGGAAGATCTACTCCTAATCCGGATCTTTGAAGTAGGAAGACACACATTTAATCCAGATCTTCTGGGCTGGAAAAAGACATGCCTTTAATCCTGGTCTCAAGGCAGGAAGACACACCTTAAATTTGGGCCATACCTTCTCCTGGCAGCCTATACAAGGATGTGGAAAAAGGATGCTTTTGCTCTTTGCTTATCTTCACCTTGCTAGCACATCCATTCATTCTCTGGCATTAGAGCCGACTTCTTCAGGATTCCAGCATATACTGAAGACCTGCTGGGACATCCAGCCTCATGGACTGAACAGCTACTGGATTCTTATACTTTGCGTTCACAGCCAGTCATTGTTGGATTAGCTGGACTGCAGCTTGTAAATCATTCTAATAAATTCCCTTTCTGTATATATTCTGTTACTCTAGAGAATCCCGACTAATACATACAGTTTTGCAAAATGTCTCACAGCTTTGAGGCTCATCCTGTCTTTTGTTTGACATTCCCAAACCACAGTTGAGCTTTGTGACAGGAACAGGGATGCCTGGAAACACTAAGGCAGGGAGAGGCAGAAACCCTTGTGGAAAGTTCGTCAGTGCTTCTGGTTGGTATTCCCATGGGATAACAAAATCATCTTGCCTTTCTACTTTGGACAGTAACTGTCATTGTGGCAGAATGCCAGGCTGCATTTGATTTTGTTTGCTTTGCTTTCTGGAATGCCTGAAATGATAGCACCCACAGAATTTCTGGAATTTCCTTACGACCTTCTAGGGAGGCAAAAGCCTCAAGTCTAAGTATAAAGTTAGCACAGCAGGATCCTGGCTAAGTTCAACAAAGCAGTGACCCAAGAATATCCTTAATAAAGCTTGGTTTAGTTGCCAAGCCCTGAAGAACCACTGTCTTTTTCAACACAGAGAATCACCAAGTAGTATTTTCTAATTCAAGAGAAATGTGTGAGAGAATCTCCTGCTAGAATATGCCAGACATTCCTCCAGGCTGCCAGGAGGTCTGAAGAAAGCCAGATCCCACCTTCAGGAGCTAGCTGGCCTCTCAATGCTGGGAAGCCTTTGAGCCAAACTAGCCGTTTGCTGCATGCCTCCCCTTAGAAGCAGCAATGACATTAAAAAAAAAACACACACACACACAAAGAGAGCCCCTTCCTGACTCCCCCATCCTACCCCACTAGCTCCAGGATCTCTCTGCCTCCTAATCAGTCCCATTCAGAACTCCGGTCTGTCTGTGTTCCTAAACTCTGATGCACACAAGCGGCAAACCTGCTCAGACATAGCTCCCCATGCAAAACTTTCATCCTTAGGGTGTTCCAATTTTCAAATATAATAAGACATTCAAAAGCAGATCTCATTTCCTGGCCATGTGTGCAGAAGTATGTTAGGAAGAGGCCCTGGGAACCTGTCAGGGTTGTGTACAGTCTGGGGACCTATCCTGGGGACAAGAGACAGACTCCTCTCTGGAAAGATCGGCAGTATTCCTAGTTCTGTATAGACTCTTCTTCATCCTTGTAAGGACTTCCCTCGCTTTACTTGGAGAAGAAAACACGATCCTCTCCCATTTAGCCACAACTCACCAGATCCCTTGCCCAGCACCTGGATGTGTTGGCTCCTCCTACTCCAATCTTTCAAATCACTCAGTTTTTTGAAAAACAACAAGGCGCAATACATTGGCCTCAAAATTCCAAATTAGAGCCTCCAGTCTGTCTCTTGAGAAAGAAACTTCTGCGTCTTCTAAATGGATCTCTCCCCTAACAATTCCAAAACCTCCCTGGGGAGCAGCTTCAGCCCTCTTCCTGATGACATCAGAACAAGGAGCCACAGGATATTATCAGTACTGAGCCCAGTTCTCAAGCGAGGTCCATCATTTCCTCTACCTTACCTTGACCACACTTAGAACCAAAATAACAACGAACATCCCTGAAATACCCAACGCAAGACTCTCCCTAGGAAATGTCCCTTTTGAGGTAGACCTCAAACCGAGGTAGCAAAGCCTAGTCTTCCAAAGATTAAAAACAAAATCCCTCCAAATAAATATGATCATTATCAAACCACTGAAGGTAAATTCACCCTGCTTGGAAAAGACTTGTTAAATATGTGTTTATCCTGCTCTGTGTGTGTGCTGGATCTTTCCAACTGTCTCCTCACGTCCACTCTGCACTCTCTGGCCCCCCTCATACCCAGCTGCTTCAGAACACCAGCTTAGCCCCCCCCCCTCTCTGAACCTGGGTCCTGATAATGTGGCGGGGGGGGGGGGGGGGGGGGGGGCGGGCGGCTGGCATTCCCCTTCTCATTGGCAGTGATGTTTGTTCACTCAAGACCACACCTCCAAGCTGGGTGCCCACCCTTCTATCACTGCCCGTTCTCTGGATTCCAGGGACCTCTTTCCCCTCTGACCTCCTCAGCCCTGGCAGCCAGCCTTTGCTGGGATGCTTCTGCAGCCTATGGAATCTCTGTGTCTACCTACATGCTTGTAAATAACTCCCCCATGAGGCCAATTGCTGACTCTTTAACAGGGCTGGCTGTTTCACAACGGGGTTGTGATTTGTGTCGGGGTGACCCCCTCCTCCCTTTCCTGAGCCTTCACGTCAGTGCAACAAGCACATCTCTTTTTAATAAATGTGACATAAACCACAAGAGAATAAGTTAAGCCCGGGGTATACAACCTCATAAAGCTAATAAAGTAACTCAGACCTTTTGCTACAGTGGGAACTGAAGAAAGGTGTTTAGTTATTTAGATTGTTTCATTATTTAAATGAGGCCGTGGGAAAGGAATGTTAAGAAAAACAGGACCAAAAGTCAAGTCCATGGCCCATGATAACCTCAGATTGCTACATGTCCTGGCATGGGAGCAACCCACAACTAATAGGAATGTGTGCTTATAACAAGTCTACTTTTAATAGGACTTAAGACAAAGTCTTGGAAAGCAGAAACACACACACACACACACATACCCATGCACATACACACACACACACACACACACACACACACACACACACACACACGCATACACAGAGAGAGAGAGGCATACAAACACATGCACAATTGTTTTTAGTAATTAAGCCTTACTTAAAGAAGATAGTTTTCTGTAATCGAATATTTTCTGCATTAAGATCTGAAATAATAGTCATTAATAAAACTGCTCAAGAGATTGTATAACTTAATTGTCACAGGATAACCCCGTCTTTGGTGTCTCTTAAATAATTTTAAATGAACTTTCCTGACAGCGAAGGAGAGTGAGAGGCTCCCGGAATGGAAAAGTACTTGCTTTTGTTACTATAAGGGACACTTCACATGCAATCTGCTCTCTTTAAAACTTAGTTGAGTGACACTACTGTTGACTGTAAGGACAGTACAACACCATGGACCTCTAGAACTTGCCTAACTAAGTAGTGTGGTTTCCCATATGTTCCTTCCCTCTGTCTTTGGCAACCTCTCTCTTGTTTGATACTCTGAATATGACAGTTGTAGGCACCTCACATACTGTTATTAAATTAGTTTGCTTTTCTGTTGCTGTGATGAACACCATGACCAAAAGCAACTTGAGGAGAAAAGACTTCATTTAGCTTACATGTTCAATCACACGCCATCATCAAGAGAAGTCAGGAACAGAGGTGGAAACCGTGGAGGGGTGCTGCTTACTGGCTTGCCCCTCATGGCTTGCTCAGCCTGCTTTCTTATCGCACCCAGGACCACCTGCCCAAGGGTGGCGCCTCACACACTGGGCTGGGCCCTCCCCCATCAGTCATCAGTCAAGACTATGTCCCACCTACATGTCCACAGGTCAATCTGCTGGAAGAAATTCCTCAATTGAGGTTCTCCCTTCCTGGGCGATGCTAGTTTGTGTCTAGTTCACAAAAACTAACCATCACAGAAATCATAAATGGCTAGGATTTATCTCACTTAGCATAATGAGCCCAAGGATCACTTGTGCTGATGTATATTACAGTTTCTTGGGTTGTTTTTTCTTTTTGATTTTTTTGTTATTTGGTTGGTTGTTGTTTTTGTTTTGTTTTGTTTGTTTTTGTAGTATTTTCAACTAAAAAAATTCTCTTGTTATACACACATTTTCTTTGTCTGTTTGCCTGTTGATAGACTTCCATGTTTTTTTTCCTTAGCTGGGCTACGGTGAATTGTGTGGCGGTGAACACGAGAATGTTAACATCTCTTCAGGATCCTGGTTTTAAATCCAAAAACAAAACAAAAAAAAAAATCTTCTCAATAAATTCCAGTAGTGGTATTTACTGGGTCCAACAGAAGTTCCACTTGTAAAATCTGGAGGCCTTCTACACTGTTTTCCATAGAGTCTGCCTACTTTACATTCTCACCAGCAGTGTGCAGGCATTCCAGTTTCTCCACATCCTCACCTATAGGTGTTGTCATTTGTCTCTGTGAAAAAAAAAAGTCATCCTGACAAGTGTATCTGTCTCTTCTCCCTATGTCTCTGTCTCTCTCTGTCTCTGTCTCTGTCTCTCTCTCTCTCTCTCTCTGAGGTTTTACCTTTCCATGGGACTACTGTGTGGTGGTATTGTGTTACCCAAAATATTGTGCACCCTAATAAACTTATCTTGGGTCAGAGACAGAACAGCCACTAGATACAAAGGCTAGAAAATGGTGGCACTCACACCTTTAATCCTAGCACTCCAGAGGTAGAAATCCCTCTGGATCTCTGTGAGTTCAAGGCCACATTGGAAACGGCCAGGCATGGTGACACACGCCTTTAATCCCAGAAATCGAGCCTTTAATCCCAGGGAGTGGTGGTAGAAAGCAGAAAGGTATATAAGGCATGAGGACCAGAAACTAGAAGCATTTGGCTGGTTAAGCTTTCAGGCTTCTAGCAGCACAGTTCAGCTGAGAGCCATTCGGATATGAGGACACAGAGGCTTCCAGTCTGAGGAAACAAGATCAGCTGAGAAGTTGGTCAGGTGAGGTTAGCTGTGGCTTGTTCTGTCTCTCTGACCATCTAGCATTTCACCCCAATAACTGGCCCTGGGTTTGATTTTATTAATAAGACTCTCTAAGATTCCTGCTACACTATTGGTCATGGAGAAATGTCTACTCGTGTCCTTAGCTCATTTTTAAGCCAGGTTGCTTGTTATTGAGCTGCTAAGGTTTCCTACGTATTTTAGATAGTACACCCTTTAGTGGAATATTGTTTCTCCTGTTCCATAAGTTATCTGTTATTTGCATTGATGTTCACAGGCGTTTTAGTTGGTAGAATTCCACTTACTTTCAGTGTCTTGCCTTTGCTGTTATGTCCGTGAAATCACTGCCAAGATCAATGTCAAGAAGTCTTTCCTCTATATTTTCTTCTTGGAGTTCTGCAGTTCTCACATTTATGTCTTTAATCCAATTTCAGTTGTCTTTTTTGTTGGTGTAGACAAGGGTTCAGTACTCTCTTTTCTGTGTGGTTATCCCATTTTCCTGACACAGTTTATTAAAAAGACGATCCCTCTCCATTGTATATTCTTGGCATTCTAACTGTAGATCAATTGATCACACACATGTGATTTACTTCTGGGTTTTCTATTCTGTACCATCGGTCCGTATGTCTGTCTTCATGTTCATGCATATTGTTCTACTACTTTAACTTTATAATATTATTTTTGAAATCAGGAAATATAAGGTCTCCATGATTTCCTTCTTTTTTAATATCTAAATAATTATTTGTAGTCTTTTGTGATATCTTATCAATTGTAGAATTGCCTTCCTTGCTAGCATAGGATATAGAACCCTAATTATTCATTTTTTAAAAATATGCAAAGACTAAAAATAAACAGGGAAATGCTTCAGGATACAAAATTCACATTAAGAACTGGTGTGGACTGGGCAGATGGCTGTACAGTTAGAGAGCACTTGCCCCTTTCTCCTGCCCAGCTGCACAGAAGCAGAGGCCCAGGTGCAGTCAAGAGATGGCTTCCGCTGGGCGGTGGTGGCACATGCCTTTAATCCCAGCACTCGGGAGGCAGAGCCAGGTGGATCTCCGTGAGTTCAAGGCCAGGCTGGTCTACAGAGTGAGGTCCAGGACAGGCACCAAAACTGCACAGAGAAACCCCGTCTCAGAAGAAGAAGGGGGGCAGGGAGAGTTGGCTTCACCTGCCATCCACTGCTGTGGCCCAGGAAACCACTTGCTGCTGAAGTTGTGACTGACATTAACACTGCTTTACCAGAGTACTGAGGGCCACCCTCATCCACGATCATCTAGCACGGGGTCTTCTCAAAGCTGCCAAAGCCTTAGACAAGCACCAAGCCCATCTTTGTGTGTGATGAGCCTAGGTATGTCAAGTTGGTGGAGACACTTTGTGCTGAGCACCAGATCAACCTAATTAAAGTTGAGGACAACAAGAGACCAAGAGAATGGAGAGGCCTCTACAAAACTGATTGAAGGGAAAACCATGTAAAGTATTTGTTTGCACTTTGGTAGTGGTCAAGGGTGACAGCAAAGAATCACAGGCTAAGGATGTCATTGAAGAGTACTCCAGATGAAAATTTTGGTTAAAAAACAAACAAACAAAACAGCACTGGCTGCTCTTCCAGAGGACCTGGGTTTGGTTCCCAGCACCCACATAATGTCTCACAACCATCTTTAACTCCAGTTTCAGGGATCCAAAGCCCTCGTTTTTGTCCTTTGTAGGCACCAGAGCATACATGTGGTACCCAGACATACATGCAGACAAACATACACACCCATAAAATAAAAATAAATCTCTTTTTAAGAGTCAGTTGCATTTTAAACTCTAAAACTAAACTATCCACAAAGAAAATTTGGAAAACATTCTCATATGGAGTAACACCCCAAAACAGAAAGAAAATATGAATAAGAATACTGTGGTGACGTATATACTGTGTCCCCCAATAAAATTTATCTGAGGATCAGAGGAAAAAGTCAGCCACTATAAGTAAACATAGAAGTCAGGCAATGATAGCACATGCCTTTAATCCTATCACTTGGGAGGCAGGGATCTGTCTGAACCTCTGTGAGTTCAAGGTCACAGTAGGGAACAGAGCCAAACTTGGTGACACATGCCTTTAATTCCAGCACTAACCATAGAGGTCTGGAGGTCTATACAGACAGACAGGAAGTGACAGAGCTGGGCAGGAGGAGGAAGTGATATAGCTGGGCTGAGAGAGCAAATGAGTGAGCAGAACAGAAAGGCATATAGGTGTGGGTATATAGGAAGTAGGTCTCTCTCTGTGGAGACTGAGGTGTTGGTAAGGTGAGGTTAGCTTGTGGCTTTTCCTATTCCTCTGATCTTTCAGATTTCACCCCAATATCTGGCTTCCAGGTTTTTATTTAATAAGACCATTTAGCAATTCGTCTACAGAATACACTTGACAAAGGAGGTGAAAAAATTGTATGTAGAAAACTACAAAACACTCAGGAAAGAGATTACCACCATCACACGCTCATGACTGGAAGACTTGGTAGAGCTAGTCTTGTCACGGAAAAGTAAGTTCAGGAATACGTAATTGAACCAATCACAATTTAACTTCAATTCATATATCATTGCTATCATGAATCTATATTTTATTTTGAAAAGAATCAGATGAACAAACTTGCATATGCACAAACTTACACACGCACGCACGCACGCACGCACGCACACACACGGATCCTAACCTAGATCTCGGACATTACACATCAACCACCACCTCCTGTGCTTCCTCTCATTCCTTTGGCTTCACCCATATCTCATCTCTTCGGTCATCTGCCCTGCCACAGCCCCTGCCCACATCTGACCATCACACTGGACAGACTACCCAGGTCTCCTGTCCAGAGCTCATTATGTTGGGCCATTCCCTTGACTGCCAACTGTTGTGGAATATTGGTTTAAGATGTGTTACATTTGTTTATGCTGTGGGTTGTTTGTTTAATGATGCAAAGACGTGTTGCATTCTTTTATGTTGTATTTGTTTAACTCTGTGAAGCTGTGTTACTTTGCCTGTCTAAAACACCTGATCAGTCTAATAAAGAGCTGAACAGCCAATAGCTAGGCAGGACAGGGATAGGCAGGGCTGCCAGGCAGAGAAAATAAATAGAAGGAGAAGAAGAGAAGATCAAAGAGTGAGAAAAGTAGAGGGAACTCCAGAGGCAGCCACCCAGCTACACAGCAAGCCATAGAGTAAGAAGTAAAGAAAGGTATATAGAACAAAGAAAGATAAAAGCCTAGAGGCAAAAGATAGATGGGATAATTTAAGAAAAATTAGCTAGAAACAAGCTAAGGTCAGGTATTCATAAGAAAGAGTAAGTCTCCATGTGATTATTTGGGAGCTGGGTGGTGGGCCCCCAAAAAAACAAAGAGTTAAAAAAAAAAAGAAAGAAAAAAGAAAAACACAACCAACAGTCAACTGTGAAGCCATGCCAGTTACCTGTACCTCTAGAGTTTCTAACGTCTTCTATCATTAGTGGGCTTGGATAAAAGGCTACATTACTGGGCACAGCCACTGGCATTGAGAAGCCATTACAGCAGCTAAGCAGCATGTATAAGTATACGGATGCTAAGTTCCCTTGAGAAAACTCACCAGTGGGGAGGTCAGGCATGGGAAACATCCAAAGAATACAACCCTTCCCCTCTGATGTCAATCCCATCGACCACTCTGTAATGTCTCACAGAAGTCTCACTAGGTAGGACACAGTTGAGTCTCTACAAGGTTTGTTTTGAAGTGGTAGCCAACAAAACTGTGTATTACCTTATGTATTAATGTGTCAGGGCTACCATGATACAGTCCCACAGCCTGGGTAGCTTAACTGAAGAAATTGATTTGTTAATGATTCTAAAGCTAGAAGTGGATCCAGGTATCTGTGGGGTTCCAGTGTTCTGGGGTCTCCTGTCTCTACCTGTTAGCGCCCCCATTTGTCTTCACATGGCCTTTACTCCGTGCACACACACAGCTGTGCACCAATGCACTCTTCTTACAAGAGCAATCATTTCATTGGATTGAGCCAACAATGATGACTTCATTTTGACTTAAGTACCCCTTTAAAGACCCGATTTCCAAGCACAGCTTCATTCAGAGTGATTGGGTAAGACATCTGTGTTCAACTCAGCTTATAACATACTGTTTCACTCTGTCTGTTCTTTCATTTCTCACCCAAGGTGCCCTGGGGTTGAATCCTCAAAATAGAGCATCAGTGGCTTTGTCCCTGATGCTGGTTCAGCTTTCAGAGGTTGGTGTGTGTGATCCAATTGCTTGTTATGTTCCTGTGGACCCCTCCCTTTGCTGCATCCTCAGCAAACATAACCTTCCTACTAACGGTAGCCTTTCATTAATATGCCATATATAAATAATCTATTTGTCAGTTTTGAATGTTTAAAGGATGTTGTAGTATATCACCTTCTGATGCTTACTTTTCCTGTGAACACAATTCATCCCTTTGGTGTATAATGGCATTCCTTTCCCTCTGGTATAGAACATTTCATTAAGGATATACCACAATGTAAACCTTCCTTTGTTGGTGGACACTGGTTTGTGCTGTACAAACTAAGGTGAATGGCCAAAGAGCACAGAGCTCCTGGAGACCATGTGTTGTGGACACTGCTTGCTAAGACGGACCACAGAAGAAATGAACCTTTCAGACAGCCTGAGTAGAAGCAGCAGCAGAAACAATGAAGGTCCCTAGTGTCAGCTTCATTAAAAGCACTAAATGGAGATCTGATGGAAGCCTGACCTCAGAATCCAAGAGTTATCTAAACCCCAAAGAGACTAAGCAGGGTAATTTAGGAGCTCCTGCCTCTCTCCTGCTGTGATTAGAGAGTACATTCTCAGCTGGGTGCAGAGCAGACTCTGATAGGTCAGCATCCATGGTGGGGGAGCCTCAGCCTTTCCCACCCCTGGCAGCAGCAAAATGGGGTCTAAGCTTTATGCATGATTGGACTGGATTGTCCTAGGAAACTGGGCCATTATCAGCACCCAAAAGGCATTGCAAGAACACCATTTTCTTTTTAGGAGACCAGTTTGCAGATCATCTGGGGCTAGAGAGGTGTGAATGGTTAAGAGCACTGGCTGCTCTTACAGAGGTCCTGGGTTCAATTCTCAGCACCTACATGGCAACTCAAAACCATCTCTCATTCCAGTTCCAAGGGGTTCAATGTCCTCTTCTGGCCTTCACAGGTACTGCACACACATGGTGCAGAGACTTAAATGTGGGTAAACACCCATACACATAAAAATAAGTAAACAACCGGGCAGTGGTGGTGCATGCCTTCAATCCCAGCACTCAGGAGGCAGAGCCAGGAGGATCTCTGGGAGTTCGAGGCCAGCCTGGTCTACAGAGCAAGATCCAGGACAGGCACCAAAACTACACAGAGAAACCCTGTTTGGAAAAACCAAAAAAAAAAAAAAAAAAAAACTAAACAAATAATTTCCTCATATATTAGCATTTCTATCTCAAATAGTTTGCGTTGTATTTTGCAACACATATACTCTTAGGAATGCTGTGGCTGGGCCATCTGGTATAAGGATATTGAATGCTAATTTAACTGCATATCTGCACAACAGGTCTCAATGCTCTCCCAGTACATCCCTGAAGGAATTCCAAGTGACTGTGGTAAATCAGTTGGGTAGTTAACGGTAACCAGCATCTCACTGTGGTCTCTCTCCAGGCCATTTTGTTAAACGCTTTTCTGGATGCTTTTATGTTGATTTGTTATCCTCTTGCTTGGTTATTTGGAAGAATTTCTTCTATATTCCTGATGCTAGCCCCTAAGATTTCTATTTTTCCTCTAATTTGTAGCTTTCGTCTTTTTTTGTTTTGTTTTGTTTTTCAAGACAGGGTTTCTCTTTGTAGCCCTGACTGTCTGGGAACTCGCTCTGTAGCCCATACTCACAGAGATCCACCTGCCTCTGCCTCCCAAGTGCTGGGATTAAAGGTGTGCACCACCACTGCCTGGCTTTATCTCATTTTCTTAAGGTAGCCTTCAATGCAAAGAGGTTCCTCACTTTAGGGTAGTTGAATGAAGCAATCCATTTTATCTTAGTACATACACATCTATATGCATAGATGTATGTAAAAATCCTTCCCTTTACCAGGGTAATAAAGAATACATCAACTTTAAAATGGTATGTGAATCCAAGAATAAATAGTAACAGGAATTTAAGATCAGTTAGATTGAGCTAAACAGGGGTGGCACACACCTTTAATCCCAGCACTTGGGAGGCAGAGGCAGGAAGACCTCTGAGTTTGAGGCCAGCCTGGTCTACAGAGGAAGTTCCAGGACAGCCAGGAGTACACAGAGAAACCCTGTCTCAATGCACCCCCCCCCCTAAAAAAAAGATTAGTTAGATTGGAATAATAGTGAAAATATCGCCTTGGGAAATATGGCAAAAGTTAACAGTTCAAGGAAAATGTAGAGTCTTGGTCATTATTTTTTAAAGTACGTATTATGAAGTAAGTATTCAAGTAGAGAGATATGGAAGACACCGTTGATCTTGCCAACATCCCTTTCTTGTCCTTCTGTGCAGGTCCACTAGTGACACTCATTGCTGAGCCAGGGGGATTGCGTGACGTTTCCCACAGCCCATCCCCAAGCCAACCTTGGAGATGGCAGGATAACCTCATAGCTCCAAGTCAGGGAAACTATAAGATAGAAGCATCCCAAGCACCCCATCCACCTTGTTAGAGATAGGCCGCTCTGGAGTGTCACCCAACTTGGAACACCCATGTGGACTCTGAAGGAGGAAAATATAAACTTTCGATGTGGGGGGGGGGGGGGGACATTTTGAAACTATTTGTCACAGCGTGAGCCAAACACGAGTCACAAAGGAGGAAGAGGAAAAGAAGGTGACTCTTGTCACCAAAGGAAGTAGAAGAAAGGAGAAAATAAAGAGTAGAAATTAGTGAACACAAAACAACAGAAGAGTCCAACAAAAGGAGCTCTTCCCCAGCCCTTAGGAAAGCTATCAGTCATTGCCAATTCTCTTCCAAGTCCTCTTGCCAAGTATATTTACATCTCCCTACATGGTTCCAAACATATCAAGAGCTTGCACATAACAAGCTCAATGGGATGCATTGTTTGTACATCCTTACAATTGCCCAGGAAATTTCCCCCATCCTAGAAACACCCCCCCACCCCCAATGGATGGCATGGATGTCACCTACAAGCCTTAAGCTGGAGAAATCATAAGATTTCTTTAGCTGCCTCACGAACCCACCAGAGCAGAAGCCAAGAACCACAGGTGCAAAGTCCAGGGGAAGGCAGACTCCCAGGGTGAGAACGGAGCTTCCAGCAAAGCTCGAGGAGAACATTCTCCACGCAGGAAAAGAGCAACACGGCGTTCTGATTAGCACGCACGATTTTCCACTGCCCAGAATAGAATTCAATCTCAGTCCCCATGAAATGAGGGAGGCGTCATCTCCATTCTCAGCTAATTCTACAAGAGTGCTTTTGATAACAACGCTACAAAGCATGAATTGGGGAAAAACAACTAAGCAGAGCACTGGCAATAATCAACATCTTCAAACACGATTTGCAAGCGAGTCTATTTAATTGTCTTCCTTTTCATTTTATTTTTCGTCGTTGGATTGCATCATAACTTAGCCTCTTCTGGTATTTATCACCCTTTAGAGTGTAAGGTTCACAGGTACAGAATTTCTGATTATTTACTTATAATTAGGAAGTCAATTAGCCCTATTCAGAGTCCAATGTAGCAAGGAGCAGAGGCCATTCTGTTAAAACTAAACTTTCAGTCTTAGAAAACTTCAACGATGTAGTTTGTTGTTCCCAGGAACAAGCCTTGGGTTGTTGTTTTTTTTAAATTGTGTGTGTATGTGTTGTACATGTGTGCACAAGCATTCGTGTGGGGGGGGGCATATGGAGGTCAGAGGGTAACTTTTTGGAGTTGGTGTCTCCTTCCACCTTTTTCCTTTCCTCCTCCTGCTCCTCCTCCTCCTCCTTTTTTTTTTTTTTTTTTTTTTTGGTTTTTCAAGACAGGGTTTTTCTGTGTAGCTTTGGAGCCTGTCCTGAAACTCCGCTCTGTAGACCAGGCTGGCCTCGAACTCACAGAGATCCACCTGGCTCTGCCTCCCGAGTGCTGGGATTAAAGGCATGTGCCACCACCACCCGGCTCCTTCAACCTTTATTGTCAGGTTTGTGTAGCAAGTGCCTTCACCCGCTCAGCTACCTCACCAGCCCTAAGGCTTGGTGTTTGTGTGTATACTTGTATCTCTTGGGTCCAGATTACCCTACATCAAGATTCAGATTAAGGGTGAATCTGCAAGTGTTAGGCCAAGGATTTAAGGAAAACACATCAGCTAAATTTAACTAGTTCCTCGTTAGAACTAATACACACAGCAAATCTCACACCCAGGCATTTGCATTTATGTTGTCAATTCAAACCACCAAATGCTCCCTCAGGGCCGCATCCTCCGCATTCCTTCAAAAAGAGAATTCTGAAAATGGCAGAGTCACACGTTGAAGTCAAGTGCAGTACTTGAAAGACCATGAGCCTAAATCTTCTTCCACTCACTTCAGTGCCTGAGGAGTAAAAGGGAAAGTTAAGCCTTGGAAGGTCTCGGCTTTAGTTCCTTCTTAAAAGTCCTTCTAGCCGGGCGGTGGTGGCGCACGCCTTTAATCCCAGCACTCGGGAGGCAGAGCCAGGTGGATCTCTGTGAGTTCGAGGCCAGCCTGGGCTACCAAGTGAGTTCCAGGAGAGGCGCAAAGTTACACAGAGAAACCCTGTCTCGAAAAACCAAAAAAAAAAAAAAAAAAAAAAAGTCCTTCTAATTTCTGATCTAAATGTATTGTTGCCTGGGAGACCAGCCTCCAGATAGCCCAGGGCTCGAAATGAATCCATGGTGTTGGCATATAACTAAGACTTTTCTATCTGAGGGAGGTTAGGGAAATAGACACTTGCATACTCTCTTGACGGTTTCCTTCAAACCTTTTCTTTATTCTTCCTTTGCATTCTCTATCCCTTCTCTCATTCCAGATGTTTTCCTTCTAACTCATTTTAACTCTCTCTAACTCTATCTCTATTTTTTCCCTTACAGCTTATTTAGCCCCAGCAAAATCTTTCAGGCAATATGAAAATTACAGTGTGGTTACATTCTGTTTTTCAAGTGAATGATTACAACGAATATAAAATAAACAGTAAAAACAGCATGTTTCCATATCCCTTACATGATTAAACATTTTATATATTATGGGTGAAAACCAAATTATCCTAAGAACCCACATATATCCATACCCAAGCAACTTGTTGTATAGATTAACCATGCATGCAAGCAAGGTATTCTTCTTGGTCTGATCTTTTTCTGGCAGGCTGCATTTTGCAGCTACAAAGAAAGGGCCAATTACTTTATTACTTACCTTGAAAGGTAATCTTATAAGGAATCACAAACCTAAACTTTTATATATGAAAAAGAATCAATCAGCTCTACTTTAAATCTTTAGGGTACATACCCACTCATCAATAGTTCTTTTTATATCAGGAGACTGAGGGCAGAAATGGGTATAAGGAATTATTCATCACCTTTGGTTATCAACCAATCCTAGCAAGAAAAATGTGTCAGCTAGTAATAATTGGACTGCTTTGTTCTTGTTTCCTGACCTTAATGAGTTCCTCACTCAACTCTGTGCCTTTCTAAAACTTTAGATTATCTTCTTGGGCTTTTCACCTCAGAGCTATTTGACAAAAACATCTTAGTCTAACTTTAAGTTATTTTCAAAGCTTTGTTTCAGCTATTATGCACTCTGTAACCTGTGAACACATCTCCCAACATTAAGATTAAAAGAATTTAAGCCAGCTGGGCTACTGGGACTCAATTGTTTCTCTTAATCATTAACTTAAGTAAGCCACAATCTATACAGCTCCTCAATAGAAACTCATGGGTTCTAGCTGTATGACACCTCCTTGTTTTACTTTGATTCACCAAAACTCTGTATAAGCTATCATTATTATTATCAATTAGGCAGTAAGCTTAGGGAACCATCTTTATGACAATCCACAGATAATGCCCAGTTGAACAGGCTGTTTCCATGAGCTAAACACACTACATTACAGGCAGTGGGGATCTCCCCACACTCATTCACACCATGCCGGATACCAGAGGAAATTGGCAGGGACAAACAGCAGAAGCAAAAGACACTCTGTGGTCTGTGGTCTCAGGGCCTTGCCCGTCTCAGGCTGACCCATCAGAGAGTTTCCTCCTGGTGGGCTGACACCTTGAACTTCAATTGCCACCTGCTGCTCCTCTGACATGGCCACCGGCAGAAATATCAGTTGACTCTTGCTGCTTTTTGACATGTCCATAAGCACAGAGCACATCGAAGCAAGCGGTGTCATAATGCCACCCTTGCCTTCCCTGGTTAGTAGAGATTAACAGTGGCAAATCCGGAAACTAGCAAGATCAGACCTGGGGGTTCCTCACCAGGGGTCCAGTGGAGGTAAAGAGTCCATGGAAATGATCAGTATAAAGTGCACCTGGAATACAGAACGAAGAACAGGCTTGAGTTTTGCTGGGGAGAAAAAAAAATAAAATAAAATAAATATTATTTCTGTCTTGGGGCATTTGTAATTTATTAGGCTGCATTGTTTAAACTGTGGGTTGTACCTGCGAAATATGGTCAAATACATACCAAGTCATCTGGTTCTGCCTAACAGGTGACGGGGCACAAATGAAACCCTCTAGCAAGGAAGGAACAGAAAAAGTTACCATATAAAAAGTATGGCCACAGCCCTGCCCCAATCCAGTGGCACAGGCAGTTAAACTGATTTATAGGCAGTCACCATTTACAAAAGCCCTTCCAGAGTCAACAGGGGGACCTCAGCATCTGCACTAGCTGAAACTGCGCATGCCCAGATTCTTGACCAGCACACAGTGATTAGCAAACCAAACAAAAGAGCACAGACCAATAGCCATTCTTCACTTCCTTTATCGGCTTCATGGTTTCTTTTCCCTTTTGCCTTTCCACATTATTCCTTTTTTTAACAAAACATAAAAATGAGTTTGGGGTATCACTGTAAGACAGAGGGGAGTAGCGAAGTGGTAACAGCCTCCAGGACTGGGAACCAGGCTCAGATTTCTTTTGTTTTCATCTATAACTGATGAAGGAATTTGGCAGGCAGGGGAGATAAACTGAGGATAAGCCAAGCCCATGGTTCAAACAGAACTCCAGTGTTCAGAGTGTGTCCAATCATAGACGCTCATCCTTTCTTGGGCTCTGACTCAGCCAAGCATCTGAGTGACAAAGATATGTACCAGGGACAACCACACAGCCAAGCCACAGACTCCACGGCAGTGGACAAGGGTATTATTTTGTGGGTTAGAGACAAAACGGTGAGTAATTCCCTGTTGGCTGGCCCTGAATGCTTCATTTACTAGAGGCTGAGATGAAAAAACACTGCTGTTACCACAAGACAAGAGTCAGCATCTAGATGCTCCTGACAAAGGCCCTTACGCGCTGTCACGTGACCAAAGGCAGCTCAGGCTGTAGACTCTAGAATCACTTCCACATTGTAGGTAACTGCAGGACAGAGATAAACAACCAGCTTCAAGACCAAGGTCTGTGAGTGGCATGAGATGGACTGTCTGACTTCAAAAGCCAATTCCTCAACTATTTCTGGTTCCCTGATGCCAATTTCCAAAAGTCAAAGCTTTCTACATCCATGCTAATTTCCCAAGCCCCTCCTCTCTTATCCTGGCACAACCTCACTTGGGAAAAATGGAATGCAGTTCTTAAACAGAGCCTGACATTCACGAAATGAAAAGAACAATTTCTCACTTCACAGACAATATTGCTTTATATTAAACTTAATTGTAAAGCTTTGATACTTCTTAATCATCAAAATGTTCCAACCAAGATATGTCAAAATGGCGAAGAAATAGTAACGTTAAATTATAAATCCATTTAACACATCTACTCGGTAGAATGACATTCCTCCTCTCCTTTTAAGTATTTTTCTCCTGATATTTTTTTTCTCCTTTATAGCAATCCTTCATAAGAACATCTGTACTTATCTGGGGGGGGGGAGAAGAAGGGAGGGAGAGAGGGAGAGAGGCAAGGAGGGAGGTAGGGAGAGGGAAAGAGAGAGCCTGGGAGGAGAGGGGGTGAGGTTCTCACCGCCCCAAGACGTCAGGGCTTACTGTCTTTCCCTGCTTTGTAAAATCTCTTAATGTCTCTTTTCCAATCTTCTCCCGTGACTTCAGTTCCACAACTTTTCAAAGAAACATGACACTCAGGGAAGAGGACTCCCTCAAAACAAGCCTGAGGTGCTGCTTGGATGCTGCCTTCCCCAAAGCAGAACAAGAATGTCGGATTGGCACCCACTTTCCATCACACATCACCTCTCATGTTCTCATCCATGAGATCAGTCATCCGCCAGCAGCAGGATCCATTCAAAAGACGAGCTTCAGAAACAGAGCCATGACCTTTTAGAAAATGCACAGGCATATCAGGGCACAGCCTGAATCCGAGACCTCAGGAGACCTGCACCACGCGCGTGTATCCTGACAGAGAGCCCCAAAGGTTTTCAAAGACTACATGGTATGTAGCCTCTTGCATATGTGGCATTATTTTGCTAGGTCCAAACAGAATTTAATCTCTGTTCTCCAAGTAGGTAAGCCATTGGTCATTATTTGAGAAAGAATGTAGCAGAAAAGTTTTTCCTCTATAGGGATAGAGAAATATAGAGCAACAGAAATCAGGATAGATTACATTGCCTAAAATTAGAGAAAAACAAGGCCCTCTGGCAAAACTTCTATGTGACTTAAATCATTTTTTCCTTTACTTCCATTAAGTTTCACACTAAGCATTCTTTTGTGACGTCAGCCCACTTCTAAAAATACTTCTAAACCCAAATAAATAGAACCCCTGTAAAACAGAAAATGAAACCTTTCCAGATAATACAATTTCTAAGAAAGAAGATGGACAAACTCCATAACCTAAAATACAAGTTATAGAATCCATTTTATAAGCCCCTATAGGTCACCAAACCTCTGCTGGATTCTTCTAGCCCTGGTTCATCACAGAAGGCCTTACATGTCCTTGAAGGTACATTGGAAAGGTCAGGTTTAGGGTACTCTGCAAGCCAATCTTCCATTAAAAAGATGTTAAAATGTTCCTCTTCTAGCTGCTAAGTATGAAATACATGGTAGAACGTCCCCACGTCCCCTCCCAAACTTCCTGCACTGAAGCATTAAGCCACATTAGGAACATGCCAGGAGGCGAGGCTTTGAGGAGGTAAGCCCTTAAAAGTACCCTTGAAAGAAGGTTGGTATATGCTCTTTTCTCTCCTCTCTTCTCCTTCCTCCTCTTGCTCTCTCTCCTCACTCCTTTCTTCTGTCTCCTCTCCTCTCCCGTGCCCACTCCCTCCTTTCTTCTTGCTCTCTCTCCTCTCACTCCCTTCCTACCCACCCACCCATCCCCAAGATAGCTGTGTGCAAACCAGAACTGAATCAGTCAGCACTTTGGCCTTGACGTCCGATTCTATATTTGGTTATGGCAAAGCCCAGCCTGACTAAGACATGGAGTAACCTCCAAAGTGAATACCCAAACCATTGGTCAAGCCAGAGGGTGGCTGTACCAGAAGTATAAGAATTTCTTTTAAGATGGTCACTCACATACAATCTCCAAGGAAATGGCTTGGGTTCACCTCACCCCGAAGGAAAGAGGCCATTTGTTTTTTAACAGGCTAGGAGAGAATATGAACCAGTTATCTGTGCTATTTAAACACATGCACAGCAGGTGAGAACATCTGAGCAAGGCCGCCGTCTCTTCCTAATGCACCCTGGGACATCTAAGCAAGGCCCCCATCTCTTCCTAATGCACCCTGGGACATCTAAGCAAGGCCCCCATCTCTTCCTAATGCACCCTGGGACATCTAAGCAAGGCCCCCATCTCTTCCTAATGCACCCTGGGCTGGCAAAAGGCCGCAAGAGGTTCCTCCATGGCTGGCAATATTAGAACTTTAAATGAAGATATGTACTTCCTCAAGACTCTTGGGTGTGTCTATGTAAATTGTGTTTATGTAAAATAGATCATAGGGGTTTTGGAAGATGGTGGGAATGAAAATTGGAGGTGTTTAAATGCATTGTTTTTTTGGGGGGGGAATAAAAACAAAACAAAGGCCCACACAATAGGTGATAGGACTTCAGTTTGGATCGAGAAAGAAGTGAACAGAAAACAGCAGACAGAAAGTGGGACAAATACATCGACTGAGGCACTAAATAACAACACAGGACTTCCTTCAAAGCATTTGCTCTGAAATGGGTGGTGCTGCCCCCTAGGGGCAATCTTTCTAAGCGGACATGTTAATGGCCAGTCTCCTTGTATTTACCAGGTTGGGGTCATGAATGCTGCAAGAAGCTGCCAGCAGACCGGGTCCTTCACAATAAAGACTTAGCCCCCCCCCACACACACACAGCACAACTTTTGGTTGCCTTCTAAATACTCATTTCATTGCAAATCCCGTTCACAACCATCTGAGTCCGTGACGTCATTTTTTTTTTTTTTATGCCGACACACAGAGGACTTTTAGCTCAGGCTTGAAGTGTTTTGGGTTTTTCCGGAATGCAATTATTCTGTAAACTGAAGTACGCTCGCGTGCAGCAGCAATGATGAATGAGGATTCTGGAGCCACACCACCCTGATTTCACCCCAGCTCTGCCACCACCCGCTGCACATTCTTGGACAATGCCCTCAGATGAAAAACAGAAGTGACCGTGGTTCTCAATTATGAATGTTATCTCAACAGTGCCAGGGACAGAGTGAGCTCTGTATGACGGTGTCGTAGACAAGTTTTGTAGAACTTTATCTGGAATCCTCCACCTTTTGGGAAACTGGGTAGCTGTCATCATCAAACGGCCTGTGTTAGGCTTCGTTTATAGCTACCATGATCACGATGTTTTTCTTTTTAAAAAAATGTTATGAAGCCGGGCGGTGGTGGCGCACGCCTTTAATCCCAGCACTCGGGAGGCAGAGCCAGGCGGATCTCTGTGAGTTCGAGGCCAGCCTGGTTTCCAAAGCGAGTTCCAGGAAAGGCGCAAAGCTACACAGAGAAACCCTGTCTCGAAAAACCAAAAAAAAAAAAAAAAAGTTATGAGTGTCTTGCCTGTCTGTGCACCATGTACATGCAGGGCCTAAGGAGGGCAGAAGAGGACATCAGATTCCCTGAGACTGTAGTTACAGACAGTTGTGAGTCACCATGTGGGTGCTAGGGACAGAACCCAGGTCCTCTGAAAGAGCAGCCAGTACTCTAACTGCTGAGCCATCTCTCCAGGCCCTATGATCATGACTTTATACTATGTATGTGCGTAGACCATGTACTTTGCTTTACTATATGATTATAAATATATAGTCATGCTATATTGAAATATTTCATTTACATCTTATTTACATAAATGTTTACATTTCAGCTGTAACATCATATCAAGTGTACTACCTGCCAAATGCTTTTATGTGTGTATCTTTTATCATCCGTGATTTTCATTTGGTGATTGTAGTGATGTTCTAAAACAAGGAAGGCACCAAGAAAACAACCTCTAAATCAACATGAGCAGAGCTCATATGAACCAAGACCGCAGCAGCGTGCACTAAGCCAGCACAGGTCTGCACCAGGACCTCTGTGAATCTATAATGGCTTCCAATATAGTGTTTTTATGGGATTCCTCAGTGTGCAAATGAGTGGGTCTCTGATTCCTATCTCTTCTCTTGGGCTCTTTTCTGGCAGAAGCCACACCCAAATTCACACCTCTGTCCTGCGGCTCAGAACAATGCTGGAGCTAGACTCTGGCACAAAGTTTGTCTTATTCAACTTTGATGTGATAGTTTTATCTTATTATTAATGAATGAATGAATGAATGAATGAATGAATGAATGAATGAAAACCTAGCCACTAACAGACACTTAGACCTGCTGGGAAAGGGAAAATCAGTTTTCTCTAACTGACCTTAGGTATAGCAACCACTCCAGGACAGGCCTCATGTTCAGAAGTAGTTGGCCAACATATCGTGAACTCCACAGGTTGTATGTGTTTGTGTGGTGTGTCTCTGTGTGTCTGTGTTTTACTTGGTTACCCTTTGGTGGGGTTTTTTGTTTGGTTTTTGAGTGTGGTTTTAGTTTGTTTTCTTGGTTTGGGCGCTTTTATTTTTGTATTGGGCTTTTATTTTTTGAGAAAGATCTTAAAGTTGGGTGGGGAGGGAAAGGGAAGATCTGGAAGAACTTGGAGGAGAGAATATGATCAATGTATTTAAGATTGTTTTTTAAAAAACAAAATATAATTTTAAACAAAAAGCATTTCTTTCTTAAGAATGGGGATGGTGTTGGGTTGGGTATGGCCAGATTAAAGAGTTACCAGTTTAAGCTGCTCTGCCATCCTTCACCATCTGTGTTAAACCATTGTCACGGTTGACAGAGGGTTAACTGTTGAGCCCAGGAGTGCCCGATCATTTTGAAGTTTTTTAATTGCATGTATGCATGTGTGTGTGTAGGTGCACATGCATGCACATGGAGACCACATGCTGACATCGGGTGTCTCCCTGGATTGCCCTCCATCATACATATTGAGAAATGATCTCTCACTGAACCCAGAACTTGCAGACTCCGGCTAGTCTAGCCAGCCAGGCTGCTCCTAGAATCCTTCATCTTCACTGCCTCGGAGTGCTAGAATTACAGGCAGTCGCCACAGCTGCAGGGATCTGAGTTGGGGCTGAGGATCCAAACTCTGAGGCTTCCCTTGTCCATTGAGTTCTTTACTCCCCGACACATCTCCCCGGCCCCATTTTGAGGAACTATTATTACCTGTTGTTTACGTATTTCAGAAGTAAAGGTTTATAAAATATTTTAGCAGCAATACAGTTCTCAAACAGAATTCAGGTAAAAAAACCCCAGATAAAAACACAAAGGAAAAACAAATTGTGGAGACTGTAGAGGAAGCCAGACCTCTCCCTGGACTTGCACAGCACTTCCAGGAAGAGCCTGGGAGGTACCATCTGCTGCAGTAATTTGAGTTGAACCCCGCAGAGAGTTAAGTCTGAGTTCTCAGAACCCATTCTTAGAACGGTCATTCGATTCAGAAGAGATGTTTTCTGCACAGAAAAGAGGCCACCCCATTAGCCATGTCCTTCAAAGCTGTGTACACCATTAAGCAGCTGGGACTATACTATGAAGAACCCTCTTCTAGACCAGGGTTAAAACAAGCACCGTGTCTGGGCACAGAGCCAACTCAGGCCAACAGGAAACTGGCAGGGGCCCCCCTGCTCTTCTCACACAGCTCCTTCCTTGCCTCCGGAGGCCCTTTCCTATACCCTGCCCACATGCTGGGGGTTAAGTACCAAGATGAATCACACACAGAATCCTTACATCCCTGTTTGTGGCGTCATCTGTGACCCCCACCCAACACACTAACTTCCCAAAGCTCCCCGCAGACACTGATGGGAAAATGCTGGTATGAACCCAATCACACTAAGAGAAGTGGATGCTCGGTCTCTTAACCCAACCAGAGGCATTTAAGATGGGAGAGGGGCTCACTATCCCCAGTGATCCACTCACGAACTGCCTTTCAGGCAGGTCAGTGGACATTCCCAGTGGTGTGAAAGAGTATGCAGAGGCCTGGCTAGAGCTCTGCCTAAGAATACGCTGGAAAATTCCTTTTCTGTAGTTGCGTTTACATTTGCTTCTTTAGTTCCACTACCACAAATTCATGAAATCCCAAAAAATGCTTGGGAGGATTTATTTCAGTTTTTAATATTAGTGCCCATGCTGGCAATGGCCAGAGTGGTCACTTGTAAATCTGAAAACACTTTGAATGCTTTTTTTCCTTCGGTTTCACGTATGACGCAAAACAGCAATATTTCAATTACATGTGACTAAGAGTAAGAAAAATATACAACTCTATTTAAAACACTTAAATTAACAAGGTAGGGCTTTTCCATTCTAGCAAAATACGGTACATTCGGTTTAAACAGGAGTTAATATCCAGACACACGTTTTCAAAATACCTGATGCTAGTTGAAAATCAGTGACCATGAGGCTTTCCAAGACATTTCTAATTAGCAAAATGTGTACAACTGGGAAGGGCTGTAGGCTTTTTTTTTTTTCCAGAAGACAGACATCAAACAGGTCAATAATGTAAACTGACCAATGTCTTATCACTCTAAATCTTGTTGCTTCATTTTCCTGAATGATACTTTGGCTCTCAGCAAACCTTATATATAGCTTCTTTCCCTCACAGAACAACACACAGAACAACTGCAACACCCCTCACAAAAAGCACACACTTTCTTGTGTCTACCACACACCCCATCGAAGTGTGCTCAAGAGTCCGTACTGGCTCACCTAAATGGAGGTTGTTATGGAAAAGGGGCAGCTAACCATGTGTAACAGCTGACCTACAGGTAAAGCCCTGCTCCAAAGAGCCTCACACACTTACCACGCCACTCTGCCGTGGACGCAGCCACACTTATAAATATGGGCTATAGCTTTAAAAAAAAAAAATATCAAAACAGTTTTCTCCTTCGGCTTCTTCAGACACAGAAGTTGGACCACAAACCAACACATCAATGTGACAAAAGTCATCAACCTTAGTCCCCTGCTGCCCAAGAAAACAAGAGTGAACAATGTTGCCAATTCCTGACATTAAGTTGTCTGGCCAATGCACAATTTACAGAGCATGTCTCCATGTTCCCACAATGGGGAGGCAAAAATGAGCAGGCTGTGCCATGTCGGTCCTTCCTTCTGCCTCCACAAACAGCACCTAAGATCCTCTGAATCAGACGCCCGCCAAGGACTTCAAAAATCCAGGAACGGCCGCATGCAACCTTAAAAAACAAAACACCATGGAATGAAGTAAGGTCGCCTGGAGCAATGCGGATGGAGTCTGAAGCAGCTGTCCCCTGAGGAAGAAGGCACTTGCTTAGCAGGAGACAGGCAGCAGGAGGCTGGTGGAGCAGCCTCAGTGAGTCAACAGCTTGAGGCGAGTCAGCCAGGTGACGAGCAGCGAAGGCTCCCCAGAAGATGCCTTGGCAGATGAGGAGGCTGATTTCTTCTTGGGCCCTTCCTCCTGGAAGGGAATGGTGGCGCTGCTGTGCAGATCCGAGTTGATATAGCACCTGCTCCCTCGAATGTAGTCCGCACCTCGCACCAGGTGCCGCTCAGTTGTGGGTCTGGAGAACCGGTACACAGGCGAGGCGCTTTCTTCAGTGATGGGTGTGATCCGCTCATTACTGAAGTAGCGGCAGAGGGCCTCTTCCCCTGTTTTCAAACAAAGCCCACAAGTCTATGAGTACAAGAACCCCCAGATCTAACAGCACCAATAAGTAAACACATACCCAGCTCTCTTCCCTGCAAGGCCCTGTGAAGGGCTTGACCTGCCTCAGGAGTGTTTGCAAAAAGAACCACCGAGAGGTTCGCCATGAGCCTTACGGTTAAATAAAAAATGTCAAAACTTCTCCACCTCCACACCACCAACTCATGTCCTGATTGTGCGCTCCTCAGTGACTGGCACTGTGTTGGGGGGCTGTGGAACCTTTGGGAGGTAGGGCCTGGCTGGTAGATGCACCTCACAATGAGTGGTCCTGTGGTGATATTGTGTTCCCCAAAATATTGTACATCCTAATAAAATCTGGGGTCAGAGAATAGAACAGCCACTAGATACAGAGGCTAGAAAATGGTGGCACTCACACCTTTAATCCTAGCCTTCTAGAGGCATGGATCTCTGGAAATAGCAGGCATGGTGACTCACGCCTTTAATCCCAGGAAGTGAGCCTTTAATCCCAGGGAGTGATGGCAGAAAGCAGAAAGGTATATAAGGTGTGAAAACCAGAAACTAGCTTTTAGCTGATTAAGCTTTCAGGCTTTTGAGCAGCACAGTTCAGCTGAGATCCATTTGGATAAGGACTCAGAGGCTTCCAGTCTGAGGAAACAGGATCAGCTGAGGAACTGGCAAGGTGAGGTGGCTGTGGCTTGTTCTGTTTCTCTGATCTTCCAGCATTCACCCCAATACCTGGCTCCAGGTTTATTTTCATTAATAAGACCTTTTAAGATTTGTGCTACATGGTCCTCTGGAGGCTACACCTGCTCTTGGTTCCTGGCGCCACTGACTGACCATCCTAGTCTACCATCTCATACTGCCACTGCCACAGCCGGAGTCTCTGTGCCATGACTTCCTGGCTACGATGCGTTGTGGAATATCATGTTAACTAGGCAAAGATGTGTGATATGTTTCTGCTGTGGAAAATGACTTTAACCATGTGAAGGTGTGTTACATTTGTTTATGTTGTGGACTATTACTGTAACTATGTAAAGGTGTGTTACATTTGTTTATGTTGTGGACTATTACTGTAACTATGTAAAGGTGTGCTACATTTGTTTCTGCTGCATTTGTTTAATTATGTAAAGATGTGCTGCATTTGTTTCATCTTGCCTGCCTAAGGCACCTGACTGGTCTAATAAAAAGCTTAATGGCCAATAGCTAGGCAGGAAAGAGACAGGCGGGGCTGGTGGGCAGAGAGAATAAGTAAGAGAAGAAATCTAGGCTCAAGAGTGAAGGAAGAAGAGGAGAATGAGGGAGGAAGAGTGACATGCCCAGCCTGGCAGCTGCCAGCCAGACACAAGAGGCAGGAAAGGAAGAGGGGGAGGAAAATGCAAGTTGTCCTCTGATCTCAACATGCACTCTGGCACCTATGTACTTACACACACACACACACACACACACACACACACACACACACACAATTTTAAGAAAAACAAGCTAGCTTGCTTCCAGGCACCTTGCAGGAAGGGGGCTGCCTAGGATGTTTTCCTGGGATCGGCCACGTGGGTACCCACAGGCTTGTCCAATGAGGGCAAGATACTCTCCAGCTGCAGCAGAGTTCTTAGTGTGGTTCATATGGCACTGGTTTTTCAGGCACACAGCATGTATGAATTATGGGGTCATGAGGGTTTATACACAGACTTTTTTTTTTTTTTTTTTTAAAGGAAAGCCTGTGAGGCTAGCCAGTGTATAATATAGTTGAATTCCCTGCAGGGAGCCCCTAAGATGTCAACATGTGAAGCTATGAACGTGGAACCTAAGTTGTAGTGGAGGCCCCTGAATGCTGAAGCCATCTGCCAAGGAAAGCTGCAGACATCAGACAGAGCCACTCTAAGATGTAGTCAGCATGGCTATGGAGCAAGGTGCCCGTGTCCACTGAACCACAGATCATGGTATCATGCTTTTGAGGTCTGGACACGGAGCTCATCTTGTGTTGGTCCTGGAAGGTTAACTCACAGTTAAGAGAGTTGTCCTTGAGTCCCAGAGTCCTTTGACCTCTGAACTCCTAAACAGTATAGGAACCACTCAAGACGATGGGTTGGTGTGGATGCCTTGTGTATTCTAAGATGGAAATGAGCCTCAGGAAGTCAGGGAAGGAGTGCTGTGGTGCGGCTGTGAAAGGTTCCCCCGGGAGCCTATGTTCTTGGTGCTGGTGCCCTCGCTTGAGAGACTGGGGAGGCTTTAGGAGGTGGGACCTGGCTGGCCGAAGGTCATTAGGGGTAAGCTTTTGAAGGCTACAGTTCAGCTGCTAGCTCCAGCAGCTTTCTGCTCCCGGGGGTCTATCACCACGTAAACAGCTTCCACCTTGTGCTCCTCCTGCCACAGACAGAGCCACTCTGCCACGCCACCCCCACCGTGGGACGGAAATGGTGGCCCAAGGAAACATTTCTCTCTGAAGTTGTTTCTGTCGGGTTTGTCGGTCACGTGATATGAAGTGGCTAATGTATTCTGGCTGCTCTAGCACCCACGAGGAAACACAATGGCCCAGCAGAACCAGAGCCAGAACTTTTTTTACCTACATATAACTTCACTTAAAATAAAAAAAACAAAGACAAAGTGTGCTTCTATCCCCACTTCCCCAGCTGTTTGTGGGTGGGGCCTGCAGCACATAGGGGGGAAACTAAATACTACTGGTCTAAAACAGGAAAAATATACAGTGGTAAAATGATCCCTAATGGCATTCTGCTAGACTCATAGGTCAGTGCCTTGCTCAGCCATCATCACCCCCAGAGGGAGGGCTCCATCCCAGAAACACTGCTCACCCCCAGAGGGGAGGGCTCCATCCCGGGAACAATGCTCACCCCCAGAGGGGAGGGCTCCATCCCAGAAACACTGCTCACCCCCAGAGGGGAGGGCTCTATCCCAGGAACACTGCTCACCCCCAGAGGGGAGGGCTCTATCCCAGGAACACTGCTCACCCCCAGAGGGAGGGCTCCATCCCGGGAACAATGCTCACCCCCAGAGGGAGGGCTCCATCCCGGGAACAATGCTCACCCCCAGAGGGGAGGGCTCCATCCTAGGAACACTGCTATTTTATTTCTTAAGTGGCCATGTGTAGAGAGACATCATCACTTCTAAAGCAGTCATCAGGAAGTTCTCATAACCCCAATCCCTACACTACCCCTCTCCTTATATGAAGGAGAGCAGGCTAGATCCACGCTCAGGGAATGGCGATGAAGATGTCAACGTTTTAAATCTAAACAAAGGCCAGCCCTGCCACCTGCTGACGGCTGCACAGACTTCCGTCTGCACACCAGGAACATCTGAAACCCAGAGACTGGCATCTTGTCCCTTTGTCGTGTTAGTATAATCCAGGTGATCCAAGCACGCAGGTGACATGATTTCCCCAGGAGATGTCGGGAGTCGCCCACTTGGAAGGCTAGGCCTTCGGAGTTTACACTTCCTTTCAGCCCACAGCCCACATTACACTGCCTCACGGCTCTTTGTTTCAACATTACAGAGGTGATGTTATAATTCCCATCCAATGTTGGTAATCAGAGCCTATCGAGCAAAAATAGGTAAAAATTTTGTTTTGTTTTTGAGACAAGGCCTCACTATGTAGCCCTGGCCAGCCTGAAACTCACTGTGTAGACCAGGCTGGCCTTAAACTCAGAGATCTGCCTGTCCTTGCCTCCCAAGTGCTGGGATTAACGGCACACACAACTGTGCCTAGCATATAAAAGTATCTTTAGATGTTTCCTAAAGATTGGTGTAATAACTTGTAACCAATTACAGGGTGAATTAGAAACAATTTTTCAGACAGTAATTATGCCATAATAATTTAAAGACAATTTGTATGTTCATCAAAAATCAAGCTTAAAAAAATCATGCAATTAAGGATGTTTACCGAATGACTTGTTTAAAAAGTGGGCCATTTGTGTCTAGAGACTTTTAAAAAGCCACAGTGCTGACTAGATTCTAGGAAGATACAGTATTTCCACTCTGGAAACAAGCCGTATTGTAGCAACCTTCAGCAGGCCTGATTTACTAATGACAAGCTGGGCCTCAAGAAATGCTATCACCCTCAGGAATCAGGGATGGGATGGCCTGGGTCTTCTGACACCATTCAGCAATTTTGGTTTGCTTAGATGAGACATACCTTTCCTCCCGTGACCTCGAGGTCTAGCAAACGGGTCCACAATCCCCATCCAGTTCCCATCTGCAGGCATGGACAGAGGCCGGGGTTTGCCTTCGGAGACCAGATGGTGAGGCAAGGTTAGAGACATTTACCAACTTGAAGACACTCCCTCCCTTCACTTGTAACTGAGCTCCCAACCGTGCCCACTTAAATAGAAGCAGCGACAAATTCTAAAATCAAACTATTTTTAAAGCCCCACGTCGACATTGGAAGCACTTAGGGCAGAGAGGCGTGCTAGCCACCGCTGAGCCCTTGGGTCTCCAACGCTCCAGTTAAAACTGTAATGTGAGCTCACCCAGCTGGGCTTTGATGCCAGGCTGAGCAATGACTCAACAGGGCTTTGCTTTGGCCAGATGAATAAAGGGCTCATACCTAGAATGTCACTGAGGTTTATGTTTTCCTCGGATCACCTTCCGAGGCTGCCAAGTTCATGCCAGAGCCCCAAATAAGGAAGGGGTGGGGAGGTGAAAAGGAACGGCGGGGTACCCTGGAGAACTTACCATAGGATGGTGTCTTCCCTCTCATTTTTGCGGGGAGAATGTTGGTTCCCACCGAGTAAGCCGGCAACTGGTCGGAATCAGCGATGGTAAATCTGCATCTTTGGCTCTCCTGGTCCAGGAAGGAGTTAGGGGACTCGGAACCCTTACGCCCAGGCAACGGCTGTTTACTCTTACTGGGTCCTCCATAGGCAAAGCTCCCATTCTCGTCCCTGGAAGACAGTGTGTGGTGAGTAGGGAGCTCACAGACCCAGCTCTCTTGACCAAGAACGAACAACAGGAACCCAGGTACCATGGGCACGTGTGACTTTCAGCTCCTTCCCACTGGAGAGAAAGCACTACTTTGCTCCACTCAAGTTGCCCCTTCAAGTACATACAGACACCCCTCCACCCCCCCAACCCCCCACCCCCCCGCTGAAGAACAGAAGCCATGAACCTGTTGAGTCTGGGCAAACACGGCCTCCCGTCCACGTATGTCTACACAGGACCAGTGCACCCTGAAAACACAGCTCCTGCCTTCCCCACATCCTGTTCTCTGGGTGAATGTCCTGTTCACAACAGGGGTCAGCAGCTCAAGTGTGGGCTACTGCACCATTTTTCTCACGCCAAGAGTAGGGTCATTGCCTGGACCCAGCAAGACTCTTGGCGTGTACTGAAGTTGTTAGATTTGAAAATTCTTCCAACACTTTGAAGAATGCTTCTCAGAAACCAGAGGAGGGGGACTATTTCTGAACTCAGTAAAAAAATTAAGTTGGACCAGCAACTCCATCTTAATCCTCCTTAAATTTCAATATAGAGCAGAACTCAGTTTGTACCTGAGCCCAAGTTACCAGATGAACAGTTTTCTTTCTTTGCATTTGGTGAGTTTTGTAAGGCAGTCAGTAGAAGCCCACTGGACAAAATACAGATAAAGAGGGTCATGAAGCCTGTGAGTGGCATCCCCAGGTGAGCCTGCTACCCACGTCCCCTCACCTTCTCAGAATCTTCTTCTACCGTTTGAACCCACCCTATAACCTCCTCACTCACAAGCTTTCATGATTCCTAACTTGTTTCTCTGTATCCACTGGCATGTCTCACACCCCAGAGAAGGCATCACTGGTGGCCTGCGTGTGTGTGTATGCACAGCCATGTGTCTCCCATCAAGGGGTTTGAACATCCCAGCTCCCTTCCCATGAGCACAGCCCCCTTCTTGCCAGAACTCCTGTGACACTCTCACTGAAGCCCAGAGAACACTCAGGGTCGGGGGCTGGAGAATCTGTCTCCCTACAGTTCCTGACACAGTGACCCACTCGGTGGCCTCTGAGGGTCTGGGGTCCCCATGCACAGAGACAACACCCCCTGCAGCTTTAACCAACTCCAAGTCTACGCCACAGGACCCTGTGATGGGGAAGAGGCCCGCCAGCTACCAGACATCTCTGATCACCACACTTGAGGTCAATCACTACATGCTGCCATTCCTTCTGAGTAAGTCAAGGGAGACCACAGGGCAACTTCGATCGGTCCCCAGGCAAGAGACACAAAAGTAGCAAAGACCCTGATAAACAAAGACAAATGATCCGGGTGGTAGTGGTGGTGGTGGTGGTGGCGGTGGCGGTGGCGGTGGTGGTGGCGGCGGCGGCAGCGGCGGCGGCGCATGCCTTTAATCCCAGCACTCAGGAGGCAGAGGCAGGCGGATCTCTGTGAGTTCGAGGCCAGCCTGAGATATAGAGTTAGTTCCAAGACAGGCTCCAAAGCTACACAGAGAAACCCTGTCTCGAAGAAACAAAACAAAAAACCCAAAAAACAAAACAAACAAACAACAACAACAAAAAAAAAGACAAACAAGCCGGGCACACCCACTGCACAGGTGCTGCTCCGGCTCTGCCTGGTAACGTAGAAGACGTTGATCCCGGTGTGTGTCTGACCAGGTGAGTGAAATGCTGGCGGCATCAGAGGCAAAACCAAGTCTGCTTCGTGCCAAGAGGTCACTGGCCCCTCACCCGGTGTCTTCTGAATAAAAGCGACATCCTCTGGTGTCATTGGCATGTGTGAGTATGTGAGCCCCCGTGAGGAAGCCTGGAGCACACCCTTCGACCGCCACTGTCCCTCCTGGGACCACTGTGCTGCACCGCCACCACAGTTAGGACACCGAGCAAGACTTGATATCACAAGTACACACTCATTATGCTCACAGACAGTTCAACACATATCACCTCACCATTTTTCAGAGTGCCCGTGGTGTGTGTGTTTGTGTTTGCATATGTGTGTCCGTGTATGTAGATATGTTTGTGTGTGTTTGTGTAGGTGTGTGTATATAGGTGTTTGTGAGTTTGTGTGTGTGTACATTTTGTGTGTATATGTACTGTGTATGTACATGTGTATACATGACTTTATGTATTATGTGTGTATGTCTGTATATGTATGCACAAGTGTAAGCATATATGTATTTATATGTGTGTTTGTGTGTATGTCTGTATACATGTGTGAATATTACATACATATGTGTGTGTGCACCTGTGTGTATGCATGTGTCTGTGTAGGTCCATGTATGTGTTTGTGTATTTATATATATATGTGTACCTGTGTGTGTACCTGTGTTTATGTGTGTATATATGTTTGTGTGTGTGTGTGTATGTGCGCACGCACACAGACACACACATCTTTCTTGGTAAAATCAGGCAACAACTCTAATGATTCTCACACAAATAACTTTTAGCTTCCTCCCTACAAATGAATTTATCATGGAGCTGACATAACTTAAGCTACAGGGATCCCCCAAACAGCTGCTTCCAAGGCCCCCAATGCACAGACTTCTGTAAATTTTTCACAAGTCAGGTATGTTGGGATTTCTTTCTTAAAGGGCCCTCACCCAACTGTATAACTTCCAAGCCCCACGAAGTGTGACCCAGCCCCGAAGTCCCACCCAGCGAGTCAGATCTTGTCATTTAAAGTGGCCTCCTGGCTCAGCATTGGCCATGCAGGGACAGCCAGTCCCCCTATGACATGGGGGCTCACGTACCGGGGGGAGTAGGGCACAGCAGGTGGGGGAGGAATATACAGATCCAGGATGGCTGGCTTCTCCTTCTTCAGGGAGGCATCCATGGTACTCTCTGGGGACTGGGTCGTGGTGGGTGGGGGTGAGGTCTGCAATGAGAGACACACAAGGAGTGAAAAGCAGAGATCCACTTGGAGATTATTCTTGTCTAATTTTCCCCCACCCCAAACCAAGCCAGGCCTGAGTACAAGCAGAGGCAGAGCTCACCCACACATTCATTGGCTACTAACAGAGCTCAAATCCACGCTTCCGTGAGGCCACCGATTCACAGAGGACTTGGAGAAGCCGTGGGGTTTTAACGCTGGCTTTAGGGAAACCACTTACAAATCCATGCCTCAGCTTCCTCCGCTGTAAAACTGACACTCACAATCCTGCTGGCTGAGAAAAGCACACAGCAGTGCCCCTCAGATTAGGGGTATGGCCTTGGGGGCTCTGGGTGTGATCCTGGCTACCCTGCTGACTAGCTGTGTACTGCTAAGACGGTCACTCAATGTCTCTGTGTCACATCCAGAAAATGGGACTTAATGGGAACAAGAACAGCACCCAGTTGGAAACTGAGAGAACACACATGAAGGGCACAGGACATGCTTGCCAAAGAGTAAATACACAACTCATTCCGTTGAATTTAGCCCATGGTACAAACACATTTTTAAATTTAAAAAAAAAAAATTTAAATCTTTAACTTTAATTACATGACTGATCTCAAAGGACTTAAATTTTTATTAAATATTTAATATTCATATATGTGCATGTCTCGATCCAAACCACTCCCATTCTCTCCTTTATCCCTTCCTCTCTTTCCTCTCTCAGCAACTTCCTGTTCTCTCATTCCCTCCCCCTCCCTGTCACCCCACCTCTAACTTCACGGCCATTCAGTGTTGTCTGCATGTGTTCAGGTGCAGGACCTGTACTGGAGCATGGGCAGTCTATGCAGGACCACATCCTGCTGTGGGATGTTCTGTGTGTTAAATGTGTTGCTCTGATTGGTTAACAAATAAAACACTGATTGGCCAGTAGCCAGGCAGGAAGTATTGGTGGGACAAGGAGAGAGGAGAATTCTGGGAAGTGGAAGGCTGAGGCAGGAGACGCTGCCAGCCGCTGCCATGAGTACCAACATGCAAGATACAGGTGAGCCATGAGCCATGTGGCAAGGTATAGATTTACAGACATGGGTTAATTTAAGATAGAATAACTAGATAGCAAGAAGCCTGCCACGGCCATACAGTTTGTAAGCAATATAAGTCTCTGTGTGTTTACTTGGTTGGGTCTGAGCCACTGCAGGACTGGAAGGTGAGAGAGATTTGTCCTGACCGTGGGCCAGGCAGAACTGGAGAAAACTCCAGCGACATCATCCCTGAAGAAAACTGACTCTCCTCCCAGCAGCCACCAAGTGCCAGTGGCTCCTCAGGCAGTGGTAAGACGTCATGTGCTGGGAGATCCACGCTGGGATGTTAGCTGGCTTCATCTTGTGCAAGCCTGGCATACGCAGAAAGGACTGACATTCTAAAATCTCCTATGAGACCTTCTATCTTATTTCTTCTACAATCTAACAATGACACTGACCAACCAGCTCCAGTGGGGAAAAGACCAGCCAGGTCCTCACAGTTACTATGGGAACCCCTGGCGAAGGCCCGCAAGTCCATGCTAGACCCTTCGAGGGAAGGAAGCACTCCCTTCTGACCTCAGGTTGTGATGAACGCAATGGGTTCCAGAGACTAGAAGGGCTCAACAGCTAGTGTGGACTATGTCCACAGGGACTATGGCCACCGAGAGATTCAAAGTGACAGCTACATTCAGAAGGGATACAAAGGCCCACAGGCATGGGCTCTGTCTAGTCTTCCAGCATAGTCTCCCAACCCAAGCCCTTAATTCAGTTCAACATGGAATCTGTTGATATCCAATGAATCAATGAATCCCCATATCCAAAAACACAGGGCCAAAATCCATATCCTCAAAATCCCGTAAGCCACAAGTATTCTGGAACACTCCCATCAGACATTTTCTCCCCAAAATTCCAACATGAATGATGACTTCTGTTTAGGAAGACCCTCATTTGTCAGGATGCAGCCTAAAAACAGAATGGTGACCATCTTTCCTGTGCAACACCAACTGAGATACTGAGAAGGATCAGATGACATCCCTCCCAGGAGTATTGGGCACCCAGGCATAATGATCACCAAAGACGGAGCTGGAGAAACACCCAGGTCAGGAGCTGAGCAAGCCTACAGTCTTGTCTACCAGCGTTTATATTCTGCAAACAGCATTTGGTAGCTGAGCCACACAGCAGCTTCCACGTCTTCATAGTGATTACTTCCCTGGGTCAGAAACAAAGTAAGTGTGTCCCCATCTCTCCCCAGCTCCTCATCCTCAAACCTCACGGTAAGGAAGCTAGCTGTGAAGAGAGAATGAAGTGCGCCCCCTCCCAAAGTTCATTTCTGGAACTCAAGGGATGAACTAGCCTCTATTTATACTTAACTTTCTCTCTGATCTGAACACACCCATGGGGCTTTTCCTTTGCCACCTCACACTCTGTCACGCTTACTGCGCCTGGCATCTCTCCCTTCATAATGGTTCCATCTTGGCTCACCACATGACACCTGCCTCTCCCCTACCCAACCCTCCCTCATGCTGACCCCAAAGCCTTCTCTAATACTCAACAGCACTAATCAGGAAAGTGAGGCTTAGGGGACTGAATATCTCACCCAAAGCTCAGAGACGATGCATGGCGGAGCTGGAATGTCAACCCACACAGCCACACAGCGTTGCTTGAGGACTCAAGCAGGGCCTCATCTCCAAGGCCTCTCAAATCATTAGTCATTCATCTGAACCACCTCAGCACTAGCCTTGCTCAGAATTTCATCACTTCACATCTGGACATCCACAGTAGCCTCCTACATGATATTTTCCTGTGCCTAGATAATGTCATGAACTGAACTATGCCCCCTCAAGATTCCTATGTTGGGAACCCCTGCCCCAGTACTTCAGAATGTAATTGTATTTGGAAATCACATCTTTAAAGAGTGGAGCAAGTTAAAAAATGAGGACATCAGGATGCACTCAATCCAACTGTGTCCAGACAAGACGAAGACACAGACAGAGCGAGGATGTGAAGACAGAGCAAAGGCAGCCATTTCCAAGCCAGGAGAGGAAGGCCTCAGAAGAGACCAACCCTGAACACCTTGACCTTGAACCCCCATCACTCAGCCCATAGAGCTTTGTTATGGCAACCCTAGCAAAGTAACACAGATAAGAACATAAAACTAGGCGTCAACCTGACCCCTGGGGGTAAAGTCCACGCCCTCTAGCCTGGTATCCTATCTCTGCTATTACACTAGCCCGACTGACCAAGCCAACTTAGAGAGTTTGAGATATTCTTTGGAGCAGAGGCTATGAAGGACACTCAGAGTCCCCATATTGAGATCTCAGTCCACAGCTTCTGGGTATAGTAACTGGCGAAAGCTCACAGCCAACCCTTCTCTAGAGAATGGCCCTCAGCAGACAAAGCTACCTCTCCTAGGAAGGGCCAGCAGGCCTGCAGCTGACTGATTACACACAGCACTCTGTCTCGACCCTTGGTCCCATACAGGGGGCCATGCCTGGACTTGTCCTCCTCTACCCTTAAACACCACTTTGACAGGAATCACAACTCTGCCTCTAAGAACCCAACCTAAGACATCCTCTGCCTGATGGCCACGTATCTGTGTTGTTGGGGGTGGTGGGTTGCATGGGTTTAAAGAATAAAACGCACCCTCATCTGCCAGTGCAGACCCCACTGCTGTGGGATGGTCTGTATGGCAAATGTGTTGCTCTGATTAGTCAATAAATAAAACACTGATTGGCCATTGGCTAGGCAGGAAGTGTAGGCAGGACAAGGAGGAGAATAAAGCTGGGAAGTGGAAGGCTGAGTCAGAGAGACACTGCCAGCCGCCACAATGACAAACAGCATGTGAAGATGCCGGTAAGCCACGAGCCATGTGGCAAGGTATAGAATAATGGAAATGGATTAATTTAAGCTGTAAGAATAGTTAGCAAGAAGCCTGCCACGGCCATATAGTTTGTAACCAATATAAGTCTGTGTTTACTTGGTCAGGTCTGAGCGGCTGTGGGACTGGCAGGTGAGAGAGATTTGTCCTGACTGTGGGCCAGGCAGGAAAACTCAAGCTACACCCCACCCCCTTCCTTCTCATCAGCAAGAGGCACCTCACCTACGCAATCCCTACCGCTCTCTCTGTCACAACTCTCTAGAGGATGACAACAGTCAACACGAAGTGATTCCTGAGGGCCGCTGAGAGAATAGACTAAAACATTTTCAGCACAAACAGCAGTGAAGTCATATGTGCATTAATAACAACACAAACCAATTTTGAAATGCTGCACCGTAGAGCAAAATGTGTATGTAGTTTAGGTGTGTCGATAGTTTTTCTCATTTTTGAACACATTTATTTATATTTACGTTTTGAATACTTTATATACATGGGTGGTCTGGGGCATGTCAGTACACCGAATGCATGCAGTGACCACGGAGGCCAGAGGAAGGCGTTGGATACCCTGGACTAGAGTTACAGACAGTGTGAGCTGCCTGCCATGTGGGTGCTGGGAATGGAACCCAAGTCCCATGGAAGTGCTCTTAACTGCTGAGACACCTCTCCCGTCCCCTCTCTTTAATTTTAAAGCATAAATCCTGTGTCCCACCTGCTCCACCCTCTACTTTGAGCTGCTGATTTCCACTCTGCTCTCTATGCCTGTGAATACATTTGCAGCCTTATGTTATAAAGTGCTCAGACATACAGCCACAGGCAGCCCTGCAAACAAAACACCATCTGAGATTTAAGGAGCTTTTCGAGCAGAGGAGGTACTCCTGCTGGTGGTAGGGGCGCACACCACCACATTTGGCTTAAGGACTTTTCTAAAAGCAAAAGCAAACGTTTAAAATATTATTGGGAAGTGAAAACTAAGAATCAGTGGCTAAAGAGGGGTCCCGTTGAGGCTGCAGAGGTGTCACTGAGCCCCTTAAGCTCAGTCGAGACAATAAAGGTCCTTAATGCTTACAGAAGCTTTAAATCATAGAGCTCACCTATAAAGCCGGCTTGTTTGTTATACACCGGCATGGGCTGGGGATTCTGAACCGTGCCTAAGCAATGGTGTGGTGCCACTTCCCACTGCCTGAGCTAAATTCTCCTTCCCCAACCTGCTCTTTGGCAAAGTCCTGCTAAGGACTCAGCAGTGCAGGGGAGCCCTATATTCAGGGTTCAAGTCCTGTGTAGTGCATCGAGTGCTGACTGTTATTTCCCCACAATTGAAACATTCCTCCTAGAAGAAAAAGGGAGGCTCTTAAGAACTGGAAAGCAAGCCAAGGGCGGTGGTGCCGAACACCTTTAATCCCAGCACTGGGGAGACAGAGCCAGGCAGATCTCTGTGAGTTCGAGGCCAGCCTGGTCTACAGAGTGAGTTCCAGGACAGCCAGGGCTACACAGAGAAACCCTGTCTCAAAAAAACAAACAAACAAAACAACAACAACAACAATTCAGAAAGTAAACATACAAGGTTCAGGATATTCCTGAAAGTTACAAAACTCACAAGAATGTTCCCTAACATTACACAAGTAGTATCAGTTGCCAGGGAGAAGAGACGCTCTGTGGCTGACACACCTGTCTGCCAGCCACGCAAGGAATTCTAAGGATGTGTCTTTGGTGAGCTGTCACTCATGTTGGCATGGGCTCTTCAGTGGCAACGCTGAGTCGGAGTCACCACGCTCCTGTAAGTAACCCCAATAGCTGGATGTGGGTGGAATGATTTCTCTGGTTAGCCACCGGTGCCCTACCTGGGGCAAATGGACATTTGCTTGTGTCTCCCCAGGAAAGGCCACAGACCATGTTGAAAACAAGTGAGATGATCTAAAAGTGACCTTTCTACCTGTGTGGTCCACTGCGGCAGCACCAGCCATACATAGGTGACGATTCGGCACCTGGAACACGGCCAGTGAGAGGGAGGAACTGACCTTTCGACTATTTAAATAGTCACCTATGGCAAGTGGCTCCCACACTGCTCAGCAAAGACCTGGAGTTTACATTTTCATGCAAGCAGGACTAGGGAATACTGACAGGCAAACCAGCTCCTAAAAGCAATCACCCTCCATCTGAATCCTTTTTTGACAAAGTCCACTCTAGACGAAGGTCTACCATGGTCCCAGATACCTGCACGAGGGGCGGCTTCCACCGGAGGTTCTTCAGGGGGGCCGGAGTAAAGTTGAACGAGCCTATGGGCCTCTTCTTCAGCAGCAGCACCACACCCGTGGGATTCTCTCTTAACTTTCTCACCAGATTTTTCAGCTGCCACCCGACCTTGAATGAGGGAAAAGGAGGCAGGGAGAACAGCTCGTGAGCGAGCCATGAAAATCCAATCCCGGAACTTATCTCAAGGAAATTCAAGTTATGAGCAAACTGGGTCAATGCAAATATGTTCATCTTAACACTACGTCAGACACTGGAAAAAAATGGGTACAAAGTGTAGTTGTTTTTTTTTTTATAGAGAGGCTGTAAAGATAGCTCAGTCATTAAGAGCACCAGTTGCTCTTGTGGAGGACTGGAGTTTGATTCCCAGCACCCATGTTGGGTGGCTCACAATTCCCTGTAAATACAGCTCTTGGAGATCTGATGCCATGGAGATCTGGCCTCCATGAACACCTGCACGTGCACGCACGCACGCACACACACACACACACACACACACACACACACACACACACACACACACAGAGTTTTAAATGGACAGTTGTGGAGGGAAAAAAATTACATCCCAATAAATGAACTCACCACAGTCTGCCGGTTAACTTGAATGACTTCATCACCAGCGTGAATCTTCTGAGACCTGTCTGCAGGAGACTACAGAGAAAGAGAGAGACCTGGCTTAAGTGTTTGCCTCTCTCTTTCTGGCCCTTTCTTCTGTAGACAATAGCAACAGAAATAAAACTTCCTCAGAAAAATAAAAACCATCTATGAAAGTGGCCCACGGGTCTTGGCATAGGAGTCTCGTGTAATCTATTATGAGGTTGGTTGCAGCAGATGACCTCTCCATTAACACCTGAGTTCATCTAAAAAATGAAATATGTGAGTAATATTGTTGAAATGGTTAGCTGATAAAAGCCAGAAGTTCAACTATAAATAAATAAATAAATAAATAAATAAATAAATAAATAAATAAATAAATGGGAAAGTTTCACAGCTCCCCATCACCACTCACCCTGCGAAAGCGGAAGAACCATTTAATGTGTAAGGATCACTGTCATTATTAGTAAACATTAATCTTTTTTCTTTCTGGTTTTCCAAGTTACTACAATGCCATTAAAATAAGAAGTTAACAAAAACAAAAATTTTATTTCTTTAAAGAAAAAAGTTTTTTCACCATTAGGTTATAAGTGTGGCTTTAGTAAGAAAATATGAGTATGGCTTTAGTAAGAAAAAGAATTTAAGACTGGGAGATGGCTCAGCAGATAACGCGCCAACTACGCAAGAATGGGGCATAAAGTCAGGTGCCCGGGGCCCCGGTGAGGCTGGAAATAGTAAGTGTGTTCTGTGTTCCCATATAGTAAGACAAATGGCAAAGACAGGAACCTGGAAGCTCCCAGGCCAGCCTGCCTGGGGTACTCAGTGGCAAACAGGAGACACTCTCTCAAGGTCAAAGGCAAGGACTGACACTCAAGGTTGTCCTCTGACCACCACCACACACACACACACACACACATACACACAGTGTGGCATGTGCACACCCACATTCACACCCACATGAATATACAGACACACACATATCCACAAGCACACTAGTATATATACACAAAAGAGCATACACATATCATACATATCCACACACATATATACATACACACATGTATATACCACATACACACATCATACACACAGAAAGACTTTTTAAAAAGAAAAAAAAAATGAGGGGCTGGAGAGAGGACCCAGTGGTTAAGAGCACTGGCTGCTCTTCCAGAGGTCCTGAGTTCAATTCCCAGCACCCACATGGCAGTTCATAACTGTCTGTAACTCCAGTTCCAGGGAATCAGGCACCATCATACAGACACACACGGAGGCAAAACCCCAATGGACATAAAATAAAAAAAAATATAAATCTTTTTTAAAAAAGGAAAGAAAAAGAAAAAAAAAAGTATGTGTTGTTCCTCCTGAATTATGCACTGTTATTACTTTACAACAACAAATATGTTTATAAAGGGATATAAGCCACCTGTCGATGTGGCGCCGAGCACATTCCTGTTCCCTAAGTGAACAAAAACTCTTTCTGTTTAAGACATATCACATGATGAAGAGGAAAAGATAAACCTTGGGTTTCTAATTAAACACCATCTAGGTCAGAGTATTTAATTTTGTAACGTATATGAGTGGGTGAAACTTCAATTTACAGCTCTCGGAAGACAAAATAGCACCTCTGAACATGGGGGCGGGCAACAAAACTCAAAACACACTTGCTGGATTTTTCTCACTCAACCGCTGTGATAGGCTTAACAAGAAATTAGCCGGCAGCATTAAACTGTGGAAACAGTGCCTCTGCTTCTATCAAGGCTCAGCTGAAGGCACAGGTAACTACGCTGGTTATTTTCAAAATAGCTCATCCGTTGCCATAACAACAGCAGTGCCTCAGCGGAGACTAGGAGACTAGCAACCAGCTCAACACTGGGAGGAGACACCAACCTAGAGCCTCTTCCTCTTGGGTTGCTTTTTAAAGATGAATGCTGCCTTCTGCACCCGTGTGTCAACTGCTGGAGTTAAGTCTGACCCCTCAGAAAGCACCACCATCTTAGCCTCCATGAGCGGAGGATTCATTTGAGGCAAGCTTCATTTTATAAGACATGGCCCCAAGGCCAGGAAGTCCCTGTTTATAGATCTTAAAACACGTGAACTACTGTCCTCAACTGACTCCCTTCCCAAGGATCCTCGTGTCTTCATTTCTCAAATGTCCCATCAAGAGATTCAGGGCTGCGTTTGGCAGAACACTGATAAACAGGGAGCCTGATACCAACATTTTCCCCAAGTCAGGAGCTCCTGCCTATCTTCACCATGAGTCGGACTACAGAAAAAATAATGCCTCTTGCGGTGTGCCCTCAGAAAGGGCAGAACAATGCCCCATTCTTCTGAAGCACATCTCGCTCCCACGAGAGAAGGTTGTTTAGGTTCCTGAATAAGATCGCAACATCCAAAAAGAAGTCTGATAAACAACACCTCGGAACGATCTGTCTGACCCTGACTGCTGAGGTCACTCCAACAACACGAACTGCACTGCAAAGAATGGCCTGCTGGCTTTGTATCACCCTGGAGCCCAGGATGGAGACACACAGAACTAGAAAAGCCATGGGAGATCTCTGCCCACCGCTGCTCCCCTTCATCCAAACTTTTTAAGTGAAATTACAGTTACCTCTGTTGACAGTTCAAGAGCTGATCTGGAGCTGGCATTTCCTACTGCCAACCAAGTATAAAATATCCATGAATCTGTACAAAGCGCCCAGAGCATGCCCTTGAGAAGTGACGTCGTGACTACTTCCTGGCCACAGCTACAAGACTTAGCCCAGGGTCTTGCGCATGCCAGGCCCTCAACAAATGCATGGTGAATGGCTAAAGTCATGGACAATATTTTTAATAGATCACCACATGGGATCAAATGAGTTTTTGGTTTTTCTTAACTGTTAACATGATTGTAAGTAACCCCCTCCACCCCCATCTAGGGCAACTTCCATTCAGTTCTGGAACAGACTATAGGCAGGTAAATACTAGGTCTGTGGCCCTGGTTTATGATTCCGGTAGGAATTTGGGAAAGATATATCATTATTCATAGCTGACATTTCATTTGATTCTAAGGCAACATTGTTTAGTCTCCCGTTCAACTCTTGTCTTTAAACAAAAGGGAGTAGAAGGGGAGAGTAGCAACCTGTGCCTTCTGGTGGCACCACACAAACACACCACACATTTATCATAGAGTGATGTGGCTACGCCAGGGTGAGTCTGGAAATGCCCAAGTCTGGTCAAGTCAAACAGCATAAGCACCAAGTTACAAGACCTTACAACTTCAGTCTTTAAAGACTGTAATGGTCATCATCCTTCTGAGTCCCTCCAACCAAAAACAATGTATGGAGGGGTACTTGAGTCTGTCCTTGTTGTGGTTTTGGGGGACAGCAATTCTCCAACAGGGATAAGACGTAGAGGTAAATTACATAAAGAATTATGTTTGTTCCTTTGAAAGTATGTCCGGCAGAAAATGAAAGCTTCCTGTGTCATTATTACCTATCAGGTGAGATGGTCCAGAAATTATTTGTGGGGGCTAGGGAAATAGCTCAGCAGTTAAGAACACTTACTATTACTACAGTAGACTCAGGCTTGGTTCCCAGCACCCACATCAGACAGCTCACAGCCACCTATAACTCCAGTTCCAGGGGACTTGACTCCCTCTGGCCTCTGTAGGCACCTGCACTCCTGTGGTGCATATAAACTCATGCAGGCACACAGGCGCGCGCACACACACACACACACACACACACACACACACACACACACACACACACAGTTTAACTAACTTAAAAATTCCTCTTGATTCTCAGGATTTTTATTTTCTGACAGGGAATACTTAAAGACACACCATCTTCCACTCATCTATCAGAGATACAAGATTGATTTAGAATTTACTCACTACCTCAAGTATTGGCATTTTCTCACTATAACACTCAAGAGCTGTACAGCAAATATTCATCAAAGCTCATGTCACATTTTATCAAAAGGCCTACTATGAAACTTAAATCAGACACATATTTTCACCACACCGGAAGGGGGAAAACTGCTGAATTTCCCCCTATATTTCGAATTATCTCCTCCCTCATTGATTGACTAAACAGGCTCATGGCTCAAACACTTGCTTCTTTCACAGAGGCAGAGGGTAGCTGTTGAAATATTCCTACTACTTCATGCCAATGTCACTCAAAAGCTAGCCACAGTTTAGGTTGCAAGAGAAAATACATTTACCTAGCTCTACTTTTTTCAAATTCATCATGTTAGTGAAGATAATGAGTAATCCCAGGGTTGGGGAGATGGCTCCGTGAGGGAAGTGTTTGCTGTGCACACCTGGGACCTGAGTTCAGATCTCCAGCATCCGGGTAAAAAGCTAGGCACAATGGTACGCTCCTATAACCCTAGAGCCAAGGGACACAGACATAGGAGAAATCCTGAGACTTGCCGGCCAGCTGGTCTGCCAATCAGTGACATCCTATACTCAAAAAATAAAGTAGAGGGCAACTGAGGAAAACACCCAACACCGACTTCTGCCCTCCACACAGATGCACACCCATATACATGAGCACACACACAAACATGTGTACACACACACACACACACACTATACACATGGTCACCAACCCCAGTTCTACTGTGAGTGAGTGACTCATAACAACGAAGAGATCGTTATTTTTGTACTTTTGGGTTCACACCTCCAAGGTGCAATAGGAATAATTAGCACAAGGGTAGAGGCAGGAAAAAAAAAAAAAAAGACATGGCACATGACCCGGAGCAATAAAGGACAATTTAAATAATACATTGACAACAGCTGGTAACAGGCGGCAGCCAATCCGCCAACAGAACACACACAGCGGGCCGTCACACCGGCTCTCACACATCTCACACAGATAACATCGCGTGCGCACACATGCACGCGCACACACACACACACACACACACACACACAACCCCAAAGCTCAGAGATGTGGCGAATGTGTCAAAGCACACAAGAGCATACACACACACACACACACACACACACACCTTACAGAGGCACACTTACATTTTCTGTGGTTCCGGTGATCACATGCAATCCATCATAGGTTGATTTGATGTACATGCCCTAGAGGGAGTTGCCAACATATTAACTCATTATTCCAGCATTCACAGAGAGCTGCAGTGACACATAGACTTTCAAAACACTCAACAGTCCCTTTGGAACATCAGGTGCTTTTTTAGCTTTCCAAAACACCAGGAAACTCAATCCAAAGGGCATTGAGAAAGGGAACTAAACAACTGGACACCAGTAGAAGCAATCAGATGGGCAATCTCTTTGATATTATAATGTGTGTGCTGGGCACACAGCATCCTGCCACAACCCTAGGATGGAGGAATTTTCTCAGGCCTGCTCAGTGAGCCAGGCATTCAAACAAGGGCTCTTCTTCTCTGTCCACCGCTTTCTCCCAGGGAAACAATGTGGTTGGCTCCATCTGCTATCAGTAGTACACATGGGACGACTTATGAGAGCCTACTGTGATGCAGCCCGGGCTTGCAGGTGAAGCATGTGAACTTATACAACACGGATAGATAATCAGTAATGGACATTGCTCTATTTTAGGGAAAGCCAAAGGATGGATGAATAAATGTGTCTTCAAAGAGACACCTTTAGGCAAACTTGGGCAAAATACCACGTTACTAGATAAATATCGCTACAATTTGACAGCCCAAATATCAACGTTCTTATTGAACTATTACACGATGAGGGGAGACAGAAAAAAAGGGGCAGACAGGGCCAAATAGTAGTTTCACCCGATTATCTACACTGAACTTGTCCTGCTCTGTAGCTGACACCACTCTGCAAAAACAATCTCAGGAAACCGCAAAACCCTCAAGGTTCCCAACCATTCCTCTCCAGGGCTACAATGTCAAGTCAATATGTGTCTGCCCTACAGAACTGTACATCCTTCCCCCAGCCATTCTAGGATAACTCTATGGTAGGAAAGGACAACTCCATCTCGGCCCACTCAGGGCATGGATCTGATTCAACCCTTGACTACAAACTCATACCCAGGAATTCTTAAAGCTATGCTAATCCACCCTCTACTTTAGAGCCAAGTAAGAGTGTACTTCTACCCACTGAGAAGATGGGCTTGTTGACAGTGATTTTTTTTTTTTGCTTTCCTATTTAAGAGACTGTCTTAATATTCCTCACAACAATGTATACTTCAATGACTCCAACCTCCTCCTTTATGTCCATCACCGTCACCAGCATCAGTAGTGACAGCCCCCCACTGCACAAGTTCTATGCTCTTAGCACTGGGCACTTGGTATCATCACCCAGGGCCAGCCGCTCAGCAGGCCTATGAGAAAGCCCACATGCAAAAGCTCTCTGATGTAAAGGCTCTATGCTAGCCAATGAGCTTCATGGGTTTCTGTAGCTCTGCAAATTAATACCCCCCCGCCCCCGTGAGAAGTCACCTGCAGGCGTCCTGAGAGCCCGCCATGATATATCTGACACAGGATGAAAGAAACATTTCTGAAATTTTCTTAGGAATCTTTTCCTTCCATCAGCCTCCTCACAGCCATCTTAAGTGATAGAGACTTTCAGAATGGATGCCGTTTTGTTCCCACAGACCATCTCTCCTTTGTGGAAACGTTTTCTATTTCCTTACATTGCTAAGCACTAAAAATAAATCCTAAGATGGGAGGGTAAAGTTTTTAAATTGTGTTTGTTTTTATGCTTGAAAGATAATTAACAGTTTAAGATGGCAAGTCCCTAACTATATAATAAATATAATATAATATAAATTAACATAATATAATACAATACAATACATCTCTGCTACTCAGAGTTACAGTGAAAACAGTAAGACGTAGTTTATTTAACGCTTAAAAACCAAGAGAATTCTTACCAGGCCTTCCCCGGGTCTAACATTCGGTAAGTGAACTTCCTCCAGGCATGCACACTGGCTCATCACAGGGTCTGTAGTAGAGCGCACTGTTTTATCACAGATGCCATTTAAAACCTTGACCTGGAATTGAGGGAGTTCAATCATTAACCAGGTTTATCTCAAAATGATCTGTAGAGAAACGCACCTCACACATCATCTCTGGCTCTGGCCAGCCCTCACTATGATAATCCTGCTCAATGAACGCCTGGCATTTGGACTCTGTGTCCTACAATCTGTGGGAATGTTGCTACTGTTTCCGCTTTCTAAAACAGCCTGGCTTTTATAATCAATCCTTTATGGCCGACCACTGGAAAGCACAAGACAGGAAGAAACCCCTTTGGCAGAGAAGGAGAAGTCCTCAGCCACCTAACAGCTTATTACTGTAGGGGTCACGCACACTCTCTTAAATACTAAATACTGACAAGGGAGAAAGATATTTCACTCTAAATCATATTGTTTTGTTGTTGTTGTTGTTGTTGTTGTTTTGTTTTGTTTTTAATATACTTCAGGTTTGCAAGGTTCGGGGAGGGGATCAAGCCACAAATGCATGGGATTTTGACAGACCTCTCTCTGTGCCAGCCTTCCCCATGACTAACATCTATATGGTATTGTCCGTTTTTACAGCTGATGAACCAATATTTAGATCCATAATTTTAAGCAGTATTCACTTTTGTGCTGTATTTCCTAGAGGTTTTGGCAAACATTTAATGTTTTATATCCATTATAAAAGCATCCGATGGGGTAATTTCATCACCACCGGTGTCCCCAAGCTCAACATCATCCATTTCATCCTTCCTTGCCCTGGCCTCCTGGCCAGCATTGACCTTTTCGCTGTCTCTATGGCTTTGCTTTCTCTAGAGGATCAACCGGCTGGAATTACACAGCATGCAGCCTTTTCTTACTGGCTTACTTCAGTTAACAATATACCTTTAAATTTTCTCTATATCTTTTCACAATTTGATAGCACATTTCTTCTTACTGTTAAGTAATATTCTACGTAATGAATATTCCATATTTGTCTCTCCATTCAGCTATAAAAAGACAGCTTGTCTCCTTCCATTTGGGGGCAATTAGGAATATAGCTACCATAAACATTACGTGCAATTCAGGGCAGATTTTGGTTGACATTGAGTTTACAACTCCCTTGGGTAAACACCCAACAGTGTAACTGGTAGATCACACAGTTAGAATACCATTAGTTTGGTGACTACCTGCCAAACTGTCCTCTAAATTGCTCTAATTCCTCATCCCTCCCAGCAACAAGTGACCATGCTCCATAGTCGCCCACGTTTGCTGTGGTCAGTTCTGAATTTCAGCCAGCTCTAGTAAGCATGGAGTGGTGAGTGTGTCCTGGTTTCAGGTATAATTCCCTAATCACAAATGACCAAGTTTCTTGTGTTATCTGCCCTCTCCATGTCTCCTTTGGGTGAAGTGTCTCTTCAAGTCTGTTTTTAGCTGGACCGTTTTCTTATTACCGAGTTTTAAGACGCGTTTGAATATTTTGATTCTGTCCTTTAAAATGTTTTCAATATCTTCTCCCTGCACCTTGTGTCTTGACACCCTACTGTCTTCAAAGTGAATCTCACCGGAGGGAAATCTCTGATTTTAATGGAGTCCACTGTTACTTCTTCTTTGCTAGACTCTTCTTGTCGTTTTCTATCTAAGAACTCCTCTGAACCCCAGATCACCTAGATCTCCCCCATAACATCTCAGTTCTATCGTGTCATGTTCTGCATCTTTAGCCCCATGGCCTCAATGACCCCTCCCTGTCACTCTTAGCCAGGAGAGTACCCACAGGGAGCAGCCTTCCTGGGGAGGCCATCGGGGCTATGCACGTTTTCTCACAATCAGAGCATCTATCTACCCGCCCGAAATCCAATGAGCAAAGGCATCCGGAAATTCCAAAGGGTGACTTTTCTTTCCAAGGTGGAGAATCCATGAGGTGGAACTTTTACACGTCCCTCCAGTTTTGTTTAAGCTTCCCTATTTATGGAAAATATATTTATAGCAGTTTCATTGCCAAATTCCTCAACCCAACAGGGGGAGGGCTTTTATCAAAAGGGCACAGGCTGCTTGTGTCAAAAGGAGGAAGCGATGATGAATCCTTCCAGAATGCTCTTTACATAGCCATAGTACATGCCCCTCCCCCGTCGTGAAGTGTCTGCCAAGGTATTTTTCTAAACTGAGATAGTTCTTCAGTGAAGTACGGACATCATTCTCACCCGGATTTGTCCGCTAATGCTAACTAAGCAGCTGCCGCATAATTGTGCCCTGCTGAACTGTCCAGAAGGAACAACAGTAAAACTCAAACAGAAGCGGAGACCCCAGCACAGGCAGAAAGTGCAGGAAGTTTCATGAGCAGTGCTCTCCTCAGACAGCCTGTGCTCTTCCATGAGCATTAGCGGGCTCAAACCCCCACAGTCAGTACTCCCAAATTCATCTTGACATGATGAGCCAGTGCATGTAATTAATGTGATTCCTATTGCCTTTGGAAAAGTGAACTAACTACACGGCAACTTTTAGAAAATACACTTACCACATTTAAAACTTTATCCTCCATCTCTGCTACGACGCAATCCTAAAGAAGAGAAGAAGAGAAACAAGTGTAAGAACGAAAAACTTAAAGAAGATTTCACACAGCTGGTGGTAACGCAGCCCCAACTCATGTGTCTGTAACACAGCTCCTTCACCTAGCACTCAGGGGAAAAAATCCAGGAAGAGGGAGGGGGCAGAGAGATTTTTAAGAGCCACCAGATCAGGATGCCTGCTGCCCAACAGTGTCTTCTAGATGGGACAGGGAAGCGGCACCCATGAATCTTAACAGTATGGTTGTCTACACAAGACCCACAGTATGACCACACCAACTGACAAGACAGCACGGATGAGAAGACGGCACACTGCCCAAGGAGAGCCACAGGCGGTCGGTGGAAGGAAGACCTGTTTCCTCCAGGGATGAGCCAAGCCCAGTGGCCGCCCCTAGAAACATGTACATATGTGCAATACTAAAGGGGTTTGGTAGGGTGTGTGTGTGTGTGTGTGTGTGTGTGTGTATGTGTATAATGACAACTTCACCTCGTTAATTTGAGACAAAGTAGGCAAGACATGGGAGGGGTTGGAGGGGGCAGAGGGAAGGATGAAAATGAACGTAAATACAGATTTGAGTATGAAATCATGAGAGAAATTTAAAAATCAAATTAAAAATAAATCCTTTTAAAAAAAATGGCTTAGATCTTTCTAGAAATCACAAGGTCCCTGACATATCTTACTACCTACCACCACTGCCCTCAGCCTGTTCTGGCAGATATGGATATGGAAGTGGGGACAGAGAGGAAATGTCAGAGTGGAGCTGACATTGCTCTTCTCCTACGGCTCTGGTCTCTTCTAACCCATGTGACTCATTTTCACAGGTTTTGAAAGTCTATTTAAAAAAACAAAAACAAAAACAAAAACCTACAAACTGGGAGCATAGAGCTCGGTAAAGGAGTCCTTGCCTAGCATGCACACGGCAAGGCCCTGGGTTCTAGTCCTGTTACCAAACAAACGACAGAACTGAAATCTATGTACAGGCCAGTCTGTAATGACAAATTCAAGAATCCTGTCCACGGTTCCCAGTGTGACCCCAGGCTCAGTGAGCTGTGGGCCAACAAGCCAGCAGCCCTCAGCTTAAGTCCTGTCTATAAGAGTAGCTTTCTTAAAATAAGGTCGTGGGTAAACTCAGCCACAAAAGTTTATTTTAAGCGCCAGTGAGATTAAATCACATACTTCAGCCCTTAGAAGATGAAGACAGTTTAACAAAACATTCATTAACACACTGCCAAAAAAGTGGTCTTGAGGTATGCTATTGATGACATTAAATAAAGGGCTGGAATGCAAAGCATTATTTTCTCAGCTAAAGAACAAAAGGCTGAAGCACTGTGCCAGCGGGGTTAGCCGATTACAGGCATCACCATTGTCCTCTTTCTCCAGAAGCCACCAAAGTGAAGCTGACCACGTGAGACCTCCACAGGTAGCCTTCTAGAACCATCCGCAACCCAGACCACAAGGTGAGTGAGAGGAAATCGGAGGGGCAGCTTCTTCTTTGTTCATAGATTTATTCATTTTATTACACACGTGAGTGTTTTGCCCACATATATGTCTGTGCGCCATGCGCATGTTTTGTGCCCTTGAAGACCAGAAGAGGGCCCTAAATCCCCTGGAACTGGAGTGGTGGATGCTTGTGAACCAAGAGGATGCTGGGAATCCAACAGGCGCTCTTAACAGCTGTCGTCTCTCAGCTCAGAGACCGACCTGGTTTCTTTAATTTATTTTGTACCACTGAGTACAAGCCCGCCCTGAGCCAATCTTGAAATTAATGCTGATAAAAGTTTCAGGTGTGCAGAAAAAATAACAATCAGAGCTGAATTTACCAGGTAACGATTTTCATTTAGGTTGAAATGTCATGTTTAGGTCACTTTTCTCAACTAGTTTTTATCCTGGATGATTTCAGAATCAAGATTTCCTTATCGTCTTAGAACTTTAAAATTTTTCTCTACCAGATAAAAATAAGAGAATCAATAAAAGCTATGTTACTGCTCCCAAAATTGATGTGCACTCTCAGGAAAAAAAGCAACCTGGGGGAAAAATTTTAAGAAACTTAGAAATACATTTTTCCACAAGCATGACTCTGATACAAACCTAAGCTACATGAGCAATTTTGTAAACCATGAGTAACTGCCGCTTGGAGATGTATTTGTGTGCCTGTACTTCATGCATAGAAACTAAACCATCTGTTTCCCTCACAGGTCATCGACAGTTACTACAGAGAGTTGCTACATAAACAGCAACTCTGGAAACTGTTCATTCGCGTGGCCTTGGGATGCCGATATAACTAACCATCTAAGAAAGGCGGTCTCCAGGCTTCCTGGGAGACTGGACCTGCTCTTGGTTGCTGGCGCCACTGACTGACCTAGTCTACCATCTCAAACTCCCACTGCCACAGCCAGGGTCTCTGTGCCATGTCTTCCCGCCTGTGACGTGGTGGGTGACAGTCTGCAAGGAAGGCGGGAGACCACCTTTCTCAGACTGTTGGTTATATATGCCACTCCTCCTACACCAGGGCACGTGAGTCAAGGCTGAGGTGTGACCCATTGGTTCCTGATACTTGGTTCTTCGGAACCCATCCATCTAAATGGGCTTCCTGTCACGGAGACTGACCAACGGGTACTGTTCAAGCCAGTGTGTGAACAGACAGACTCACTCATTACCCTCCACCCAGGGCATGGTGGCTTCCCACACCCATTCCTCCCCGCCCCAAAAGGAAACAGCTGCAGGCATGACTTCACATCATCTGACGAGGTAGTGAGGGGAAGGAAGAGACCCTTCCTGAACAAGTCACCCCCTCATGAGTCACACACTGAAGCTCAGCTTGATGACAGCCCCTGGTCACCTGGATCAGCAGTCAGGGCCTCCCAGGGCAGCCAGCAGCTTATCCCGGGTGGGTCCCTCTGTCTTCTGTCCTCATTCTACCTCCTCAGGAACGGAGCAGCCCTGTGCAGCCTGCTCAACCTCTCTGTCTCTCTTTCCCGCTGCTCAGTAAAATAAGCCGGCAAGGAGGCATCTCAGCAAACTGCTGGGAACTCCATGTGACCACGGGGCTCAACCATGAGGACACACCAGACACGCAATTCCCACTCAGTAACAGTGTCTCCCTCTGCTCCGTCCTGCTCCCGTGGGCTCAAATACTGCTGCCTTGCTCTGGTTCCTACCGCCACCTCTTCCTTCTTACTGTACCATTACACTTTTATGTCTTCAAGTCATTAAACGGGTTCATCCAATCGGCAATGTGGCTCCCAATCCCCTTCTGCCTGTGTCCTTCATCTCATGCTATACCCTCAACACCGGGCAAGAGGACTGGTCCTTGTGCTCGGTGTAGGCTGCAGCAGATGCAGCCCTGGGAGTGCGCAGACACGCAGTGTCGTGAACAGAAAAGCAGCAGTGTGCATCCCCCTTCACCCCTGCGAGGAGAGATGCCCCTGCTGGGAAAAACAGAGAGGAAACGCCAGCCCGCAGAAGAGGTCAAGGAAGGCAAGGGAAAGTGGTGTGTCTCTGTAAACAGGGGCCTGAGATGCGGGACTCCGGTGAAACACGCTCCTGTCCCTGCAGAGGAAACGACAGCTCCTAGTCCTTCAAGTCCCCAGCTCAAAGGAAAAGACGGGACCGAAGGAGGGAGAGAGGGCGCAGTTTCTGAAACAGTTCATCTTGTAGCTGCCACTATGCTGCACTGGAGATGACAGTGAAATCACTCACCAAGCTGGGTGTGTGTGTGCATGTGCGTGTGCATGTGCGTGTGTGTATGTGCGTGTGTGTGTGTGTGTGTGTGTGTGTGTGAGAGACACTGAACTCACTCTCCAAGCTGGTAGCTCTGTGTGTGTGTGTGTGTGTGTGTGTGTGTGTGTGTGTGTGACACTGAACTCACTCTCCAAGCTGGTTGCTCTGGGTGTGTGTGTGTGCATGTGTGTGTGCATGTGTGACACTGAACTCACTCACTATGCTAGTTGTTCTGTGTGTGTGTGTGTGTGTGTGTCACTGAACTCACTCACCAAGCTGGTTGCTCTGGGGGGGGGGGGGTGCGCGCGTGCGAGACAGACAGACAGACACTGAACTCACCAAGCTGGTTGCTCTGTGTGTGTGTGTGTTTGTACACATGTTCATAGGCATGTGTATGCCCAGACACACTAATGACACTCACCAAAAAAAAAAATGGTGTTTTCAATTACTATAAAAAACAAATTATGGTCAAGAACCAAGGACCTATCTTTCCCAAAGTTCAGAAAGTAACATCCCATGCATATTTATATGTCTTTAGTCTTCTTCCTTAAAAAGTGTGTGTGTGTGTATGTGTGTATGTATATTCATTCATATGTATATATTCATACTCATGTATATATACATATTCTTATGCATATAAACACATACATTCATGTGTATAAACATATTCTTATGTATAGATACATATTCATTCACTTACACATAAACATGAATGAACTGTCAAAGACCAAATTCAATCAAAGTTATGAAAACATATTTAAATTAAAAATTTAAGTTCCAGAAAATGAGGGCAGCCTATATATTTCCCTAGTTCTCCTTAAATTATCAAGTCTGATTCTGGGAAACAATATTTCCCAAAAATACCCAAAAGGTGAGGTCTTCACATCCCGCTTGAACGTACTCTCTGGGGCAGCGCCTCGCTTCCTACGTTGTAGCACACATCACCTTCAAGACAGTCCTGGAGGCCGATGCCATTTCTAAAACAGAGTCTCTCATTCTGCTCAGTGCTTGGACTTTGCTATGTGAGGGAGCACTTGCCTCGTGTACATGAAGACGCCCTGCACTCTAGTCCCAGCACCACACACAAATATATAAGAAACCCACATTCATTCATATTATTTATTATATCTAATTTTTACATGTGTGTGGTCATACAGATGACTTTTGTAAGTGAAACATCTCTCTCTCTCTCCCTTCCTTCGCTTACTCCACTACCCCCTCTGTCCACCTCTTTCCCTGCCAGCAAAACAACTTCGCTCTCAAATTACCCGCTATATTCACATACAGGTTTATGGATATCTGACTATATTTGTATATATGTGCATATACATATGTACATATGCTCATTTAAAATATTTTAAGCATCATTTTTCCTCACATCAAAAAAAAAGGTAGCCCTGGCTGCACTGAAACTCACACTGGAGATCAAGCTGGCTCTAATTCACAAAAATCTGCCTGCCTCTGCCTCCCAAGTGCTGGAATTAAAGGCATGAATCCTCACTTCTGCCATTTCACATCTCATTTTTATAATGCCTTTCTTCTTACTCAAAAGTGGGATGGAGGAGGGAATTTACAGGAATTCCATGAGGCCATCTAATAAGGCAAACATCAGTGTCCTCATTTCACAGATAACAGTGAAACCTCATGACTCTGAAATGACTTGTTCAGGGCCCAGGGCTAATCTGTGGTAGAGATGGGATTTGAACCTATGAAGACTATGCTCTTAGACATTAGACTAACTCCCCCAGTGAGTGCCACAGGGAAGCAGAAGCAAATGGTCCACACTCACACTAACAAGCACGTGCCTCTCCTGACCCTCGAGTGCAAGGTTCAATCTCTCCTGACAAAAGACGAATTCCATCAGCCTCTTGAGTGACAGCTGCCTATCTCCCCAGTGAAATGCACTTTGAAAATCACCCTTCATCACGTGCCACGTGCCATGAGGCCCCAGTGGGCAGGAACAAGTACAGAAAGGCACTCCGTAGAAGGCACAGCCACACTGGACCTGGACCTCCCAGCTGGAAGGGGACATTTTTTCCAGTCATCAGTGCATAGTGATCGATAGCTCTCTACCTACAAAAAAAAGCTTCAAACTGGGGTCCTGCAACAGGCCCACCCTGGCAGGTAAGCGCATCTTCACAGATCAGTTATGCCGATGTCATCCTCTCAGCAAGGCTTATGGCAGCCACGGATGCCAGCCATCTTGCCTCTCCATCCCGCGCCCCTGACGCCTCAGCTTGCTGACTTTATGTAACTTCATACAAATGTAACTTTGCTTACTGACCTCGTTTCTTGCTTCTCTTTGCCCCAGACACTAAGTTCATTGAGTCACAGACATCCCATCTGTTTATCCACTCTGGCACCCGGTGCCTAGAACAGTGGCCATCACAGATGCCAAGGAAATATTTATTGAAGGAACTTGTCCCAGTGCCTGCAAAGCCAACACTAACCTGCTCAGGCAAAGCCTACTCATCCTGTAAAAACAAACACCATCGCATCTGCCCCCTGCCTCCTCCCTTCCCCTCCACTCCCCATGCTCCACAGCGGCAGCCCAAGTCAGGCTCACCAACTAGGACCCGTCACAGAATAACACAGGTGTGCCTATGAGCTGAAGTGGCCCACCAGCTAATTTCATTGTTTGGCTCTTACACTTTGATGTGATGGATTGTAAGTAAACTCTGTCATAAATCAAACAAGGAATCAGAATAGTAAGGGGAGGGAAGCAGGGAAGGAAAAGAACCCTTGAGGTAGACACTGGGGAAACACAGTCTACCATTAATGACTGGTCTCAGATACCGGGGCACTCTTATATCACACTCTTATATCCATCAAAATTACCTTATGAATCATAAAAACGAGCAAAAACCACAGATCCATAGAGTGTCTCTGCGCACCTGTCAGATCCCAGGTTCCAAAGCACATGTGCCTCAAACTCAGAGGCTGCTGAGGACTAGATCTCCAATAAACGACAGGAACGAAGCCACATTTCACTCTGTGTTACAGAGGAAAACACATACACATACACACACACACACACACACACACACACACACACACACACACACACCCCTCTGCATCTGTTACTTACATGATCAGAAATAAGGGAAGGATATCTTGGTTTTTATCAGATCATCCAAAGAAACACACATCAAACCACAAAGTTTAAAAACCAAGTGGAGAGACTGAGGGATGGCTCACTGGTTAGGAGCACTTGCCAATATCACAGAGGACCCAAGTTCTATTCCCAGTATCAAACTGGGAGGTTCACAACCACCTGGAACTCCAGCTTCAAGGGATCCAATGCCCTCTTCTAGACTCTGGGCATCTGGACACATGTGCACAGACACACACATACACAGAAATAAACATACACACAGGGGAGAGAGAGAAACCCCTATTAAAATAAAAAATAAAATCTTTAAAACCAAATAGATAGGAAGAAGGAAATCCCTTCCTTGTATCTATAACAAATTCAATTAAAAATAATTTATAAGAATCTACTATATGCCAAGTAACACGACAGCACTCAGTCTCTCTCTCTCTCTCTCTCTCTCTCTCTCTCTCTCTCTCTCTCTCTCTCTCTCTCTCTCTCTCTTTTAGTAATATTATAGAAGCTAGACAAATTATAGGCTGATCTAAAATTCTGCCGGTTCTTACTAAAATATCTAGGTCTGACTGAAGAGCCATGGGGGAAACTGACATGTCAGGTCCAAACCAGAACACGGGAACCACCAAAGCTCTTTGTCTCTGCAATGGGACAACCAAAGTGGACTACTGAGTGTTTTCAGTAAGAACTGAAGTTTTCAGTAAGAACCCAAGCACATCTCCCAGTGGGATTCGTTCACTAGAAATAGTGAAGGAATAAATTGCTGAGGATTCGGGTTATTTGTTACAGCCTCACAACCTGCCCCATCCTGACCCTTAATCCCAACAACAGAGGTCAAACGAAAAGTCAGAATCATCAGGCATAGCAAAGCAACCAGAATAAAGATTGACAGTGGAAAGCACCCTCACATATCCGAAGAAATACAGAGGCATTCGTGATGATAAGACAAAAGAGGTCATTTCTGAGACTGGGGCTGCTGGTCATTTTTCACAGAAGCCATCTGTTCAAATTTAAAACCTTTCATCTCCACCAAATTCTAATGGAAGGGGAGGACAAGACACTTTGTACCCATACAGGAACCCTTGGGGAAAAAAAAAAAAAAAGAAAAAAGGTAGGAGAAAGTTCTAGAAATGATGATGTATTACTGACCTTCTGGACTGTTGTGGTCAGGTCCAAGCACAGCTGGATGATTTTCTTCTTTGTCACAGAGAAATCCGTGATCCCTGTGAACGGAGCCCTGGGAAGGAACAAGACCTCTCTTTAATGAGGGAAAGGTGACGGAGAAGGAAACCCCTGAGAGTCCCACCTTGGACGCCGGCACGCATGGCTATCCTGCAGGCTGGCTTAAGTTACCTTTCACCGTGCTATTTCTTCTGAACACATCGTATAGAAATCTGACCCTGAGAACCAGCTCATGTATCAGAAGGGGCCATACACATCGCCAAGAGAGAAAAGCAATCAACAGTACTATCTGGTTATATCACCTATGAACCACAATAACCACCACCATGGTAAAATATTCTGAAGGATCCTGGAGGTAACTAACAGCTATCTAATGGCGTGTAAGGATGATTTCATGCCTGGCACTGTAAACGTAGCCAACTACCTGTGGCTGGTGAAGCCGTGGAATCCAGAGGAGAACCCACTACTGCAGTTTCCGAAGCCAGTATAATGTCCAACTGCATTCGAAACACTCGTCCTTAAACCCCCGGGTACGGTGTAGCTCTCGACCCTCATCACATAAGCTGCTTTCACAGTAGACAGAGATCATCACAGAAAACCACGACTGGTCAAAACGCAGAAATGAACTGACCCTGGGCACCTGCCCCAACAAAGCACCTACAGCTAAGGCTCGGGAAAAACTGTGGAAGAGGATATAAAGCGAGGGGTGTGGAGGAGAGGGCAGATCCAGGAGAAGCTGGAGGGAGGCATGGGGGCTGAATACAAACAAGATACACTGTCTGAAAGCTTCAAAGAATTAATAAAAATATTGTATTGCTTTAAAAAAAAATCAAGAATCTGGATAGGGAAAAAAAAAGATAAAAAAGACAACCAAAATGAGCCAACCCAGGTCCACTAACTGCTTCATGCCAACCATACTCCAGGGCTAATGTTTAATCTCAGTAAAACAACCTTTAGCACAGTTTCACTCCCTCTGAACTTGGGTTCATTCATTCCTGCTGCTGACCTTCAGAGTAACTTCCAAAGGAACCCTAAGATCTACCTCTAACCCCTGAACTCCAGGGAGAGGGGACCTAGGGAACAATGGTTTCCCTTCCGGAGGCAGCCTTGAGGCTTCTGAGCATCTCAGGCCCTCCTTGTGCCCCAGGAAGCCTCGCATCACAGCTTACCGGTCCAGCCAAGCCAGCAAGGCCTTGGCAGAGCCTATGAGCTCCACCACAGAAGTCAGGAACTCATTAGGGGGCTTGCGGGACGTGCTCCCATCGTAAGCCGGGTTCTTCCGCCGGCTACTGATGTAATTCTGCAAATTGTGGGAAGACGCTCGAAGTTTCAGAACCAAGTTCTTCATGTTATCGGTTTCAAGGCCATAATTCTGTGGGAAATAAAATCAAAGGAAAGGATTTAAAACTATCAACAATGTCTAAACTCTCAAAGGGCTGAGTTGCTGGAGTAACTTATCCAACCCCCACAGAATCCTGCCCACTCCACCCGCCTGCCCACAAGCTAGCCTTTACTCTACTCTTCCCTTGGCCTCCTCTGCCTCAAGGGGCTTGACTCTCCCAAGATCCTCATCTCAAAATGCTCTTCATATGGATAGAAGCAAGGAGAGGTCACTCCTATCTCTCAGGCCTGGACAGATGTTCCCTCCTGGGCCAGGACTCTTGACCACTAAGGTCAGAGCAGGTTTCAGCTAACTGATGTGTGGGAGGGTAACTCTAGTGAGGAAAGCTCTCATACATGGCAGGATGCTAGCAAACACACACTACACACACACACACACACACACACACACACCAGATATAAGCTACTTACTCCCCAGATGTGATAACCAAGAATGTCTCCCAAGCCAGGCGGTGGTGGCGCACGCCTGTAATCCCAGCACTTGGGAGGCAGAGGCAGGCGGATCTCTGTGAGTTTGAGGCCAGTCTGGGCTACAGAGTGAGATCCAGGAAAGGCGCAAAACTACACAGAGAAACCCTGTCTCGAAAAAAAAAAACAAAAACAAAATGTCTCCAAACATGTCATTGCATGTGTTCCCTGGGAGTGACATACTGCCTTCCAGCTCATCACCTACTTCTACCCCATCTGGACCACGGGCCAGGCCAGGACTCTGAATGCCCCTCACCACAGCATCACAGGTGACGAAGAGATGGCTTTCCAACAGAAGGGACTGAAAAATGGCAGCACTATCACTCACCAGTAATTTAATCTGTGCTTTTTGAACTATGTTAACTTATCTGCCTGCTTTAGAAGCATCAATTTCAAGCTAGAGGTGCAGCTCAGTGATAGAACACTTGTGTAACATGCTCGGAGCCCAAAGTATCATTTCAAGCACCACAATAAATAGATAGATGATAGATAGATAGATAGATAGATAGATAGACAGATAGATAGATAGATAGGCAATAAACAGGCAGACAGACAGATTTTGTGTAACAATATTGTCTTAGGCCCCCTTTCAGATAAAAAACAAACAAACAAACAAATAACTAAATCTGAGGTGATCTGGGGGATAGGGAAGAATATTGTATTTTGTTGTAAATACATGTCAATGTCTGATCATTTTAGCAAATAGAGGAGAGATTCCTAGAGGTATATGATACTGTCCCAGTAGAATTTCAAGGAAGGGACCTGGTGCCATTTGGGATCTGGACACAATATATTGGACACTTGGTGTATGCCAAGAACTGGGCTAAAGGCTTGACGTGTGTCCCCTGAGGGAAGTGGCTGGTGAAGGCAGACATGTGCCTGCAAGTTCAGTGTCTCTGTGAGGGTTTCTATTGCTGTGCTGAAACACCACGACCAAAAGCAAGTTAGGGAGAAAGCATTTATTTCATCTTAAGCTTATAGTCCATCATCCAGGAAGGTCAAGACAGGAATTCCAGGCAGGAACCTGGAGGCAGGAACCAATGCAGAGGCCACTGAGGGGTGCTGCTTACTGGCTTGCTCCTCATGGCTCGCTCAGCCTGCTTTCTTATAGAACCCAAGACTACCAGTCCAGGGGTGGTACTGCCCACAGTACGCTAGGTCCGCCCACGTCAATCATCAACCAAGGAAATGCACCACAGGCTGGCCCAACGGTCAGTCTGGTAGGGATATTTTCCCAACTGAGGCTCCCTTTTCCCAGATAACTCTAGCTGGTGTCAGGTTGACACAAAACTAACCAGCACATTAAGCGTCCCTTATCTTAAATACTCAGGACCAGCCATGGTTTAGTTATTGGGTGGTTTGGAATTTTGGAATATCTGCATGTACATGACATATCTTGTGGACGGGACTCGATTATAAACATAAAATAATTAATTTTTAATTTCTATACCACAGCCTGAAGGCAATCGCATATGGTATTTTTAGAGTGTTCATGTCTTGACTGTGACCCTTACAGGAGGTGAGATGAACAATTTTTACTTCTGAGCGCACGTTGACAACTCTAAATGTTTCGCAGACCTCCACTGGTCAGATGACAGACACTCGACCTGCATTACGACTACTTTAAAGCTGAGGAAACTGAGGCCCAAGAACGGTGCCTCACCAGACCGCACAGGTGACCAAAGACAAGGCTGAGGTTCCAATCAGGAGACAGCACGCAGGCCCAACCTTCGGCTCAGCGTGCTGTGTGTGCTTCCACTTCCTAACACCCTGCCCAACAGAAAGCCAAGATGTGCGATCCGCACAGGATGGACAACAGACAAGAGTAAGATAGACACACTGGGTGTGCGGGTACACACATTTCATCCAGAAATCAGGAAGCTGAGGCAGGAGCATGGACAGCTTGAAGCCAAGCTGGACTACATGACATGCCTCAGAGAGAGAGAGAGAGAGAGAGAGAGAGAGAGAAACCCAGCCAGTAACCCCAGACCTAGTACCAACTAACCAAAGACGCTTAATTCATGAACGTTGTATGTTCCCATGATCTACCACCTCTAAAGTATCAGGACATCTCTGAACTGGCTCGAGCCGCCTTGCTCTTGGGGACAAAGGGAATAATTACGCACAATCTATAAATCTAAGCATACACATATTTAGAGGTTTCCAATAACTTCCTTTTTCAGCAAGAAATGAGTTGATAACCACAAAAGAGTTTGGCTTTAGTGAAAACTACTTTAGATAGACTTTACTGGCAGTTTAAATCTGCACTGCTTCTGCCTTTAAAAAAAAGAAACAGTTTTAGGAGCTGGAGAAAACGACTTGGTGGTGAAGGTCACTGGCTGCCCTTCAGAGGACCCATGTTACAGTCCCCACACCCACATGGCAGCTCACACCCATCTGTGACTCCAGTTCCAGGGGATCAAAGGCCCTCCTCTGTCCTCTCCGGGCACTGGGCACACAGGCAGACAAAACACCCATACACACAGAATGAAAATAACTATTTTAAAAGAATTAATTTTAAAAACTTAGAGGGGAGTAGAGAGCTGGTCCAGCAGTTAATGAGTATCCACTGCTCTTGGGGAGGACCTGTGTTTGGTTCCTGGCCTCCACGTCAAGTGGCTCACAACCATCTGTAACTCCCAGCTCCAGGAGATCGGACACCTCTGGACTCATGTGCACATACCCCACACAGACACACAAATCATTTTTTTTTAATGAAATCTTTTTGTATCTTGGAAATTTTAGAAGGAATTAAGCCAAGTTTTAAAAGCTTTTATACAGTCTTTGAAAGAATACAAATTTCAAAATGTTTCCTGTATTAACATCAATATTCTATCTCAATCTTACATTCATTTACTTTTTTTTTTTTTAACCTACCACTGGCTTTTTTCTTAAAGTCTAAAATAGAATATCCTCATTCAGTGGAGAAGAGGAAATAAGGATAGGTTCCCATCATGGCTTTTTATTTCAAAGCCTCACAAATGGACGGATAAAGAGCCTACAAGACACAGCTTGTTTCGAAGGGAAGGCTTGTGTCTGGGATGCCAGGGAAGGCTCCCTCATTCTGTTAACTGCCCAGCCTGCCAACTTCTCTCAAGAGCGTTCACTAAAAGCAGGAGAGGCCGGTGTTCCGCAGCCAACCTCACCACAGATGACTTGGACTGTTCACTCCTGTATGACACTTACTTCTGGAACCCAAGGAAGATCGAAAGACATCTCACTGTTGCAGAAGACTTTAAACCCTCTTCCCTTGACAAACTTGAAAAATGAAGGTGAAATAAAATATAAAAACAAAAAAATGAAAGGGAGATGGGCGCATCTCATGACTGCAGCTCTCCATTTTCCACTGGGCTGGTTCTAACTGGTTTCTCCCCCGCTCCCGCGTGCGCCCCCCCCCCCACGCAAATAAATCATAAAACCAGAAAGATGCAGAGATGCGTGGACACTTGAGCATAGTTTTAAAAAGAGGCACAGACGGGGAGAAGGCCTCCCCTTTGTCAAACTCCACGGCCAAGAGAGAACAAGGCAGGAATGCTATTAGCTAGAAAGAACCCTACTGTAGAGACATAATCGGGAAAGGATGGCCAACTTCAGGGCCCCATAGCCAAAGGGAAAATGAAGACTTTCTCAGTCTAGTTCTGATTATCTTCATGAGTCTTCTGTCTCCTTCAGAACTGTTCTTACACAGACATCAATGTCGGACCGAGGGTGCAGTCTGGTGTCAGAGTGCGTGTTTAGCCTAAGAGGAGGATGAGAAGGAAGAGGAGGTGCAGTGAATAAACTAAGTTAGAAATGAACACATCTCTGAAAACACTCTACAGTTCCTTCTGCCTTAAGTGACCTTCTTAGGAGCCGGCCATCAGCAACTGTTGCCTGGTCTCGGTGAGAAGCTGGGAGGTTTCTGACCTTCTGGAAAGCAAAGAGGTCAGATTCTTACACTTCTAAGGCCTTACACTGACACGTACTTTAAAGGTACCACACACAGCTCTGCCTCCTCTTCCCCTAGTTCTTCAGACTCTGGTCATGCTCTAACACGTCTAACCAAGTGACACCGGATCAAAGCAATCTCACTGCCTACATCCATTAAATGGCAACCCCAGAAATAGTCACGGATAGCTTTCTGTACCTTATCAGCCCTCGGCAAGATCAAGTCAAATAAAAACTACCAGCCAAGACTCCCCTGCTGCGAAGCATCTCTCCAACAGAGAGAGAAAACTTTTTTGAATGATGTGCCACATGGGTAAATGGTCACCAATGAATGGACTGAGGGGGACCTCATGCAGGTATGCCATGCTGATTCATACAGCGATGTCCCTGAACCACAAACTTGGGGTGGCATCACTGAACCCTGGTACTGACTCCAATCCTGTTCACCCCTCATCCTCCTTTAACCTTAAAAACACATTCCTTCCATCTCCATCCTCAGGAAACCAGCGCTTCACCGATATTTTGCAGGGAATGTGGGTCTCCGTGACGCTTCTTATTGCATGTTTCCGGCCAATGCTGTCCAACCAAACTGTCTGCGGTTCTGTGATCCCATCTGGTAGCCACTGCGACTCACAACTCCTGAGTACTCTCGACAGAGAAAGCACAATGCAGAGTCCACTTTGGTTTATTTTCGTTAGTCCTCACATAAAGCACTCAAATGTGGCAGTAGCTCCCTCACGAGAACAGGATAGGTAGAGAGTGTGCAGTCATCCTCTACCCCAGCAAGGGGGTGGGCCTTGAACTGGGGATGGTATCCCCTCCTCACCCTCTGGCTACGATACACCAGTTTGGAGAATTCTTCTCTCTGGGTTTAGGTCCCTCCCCATTCTATCTGTCCTTATCATAGCTCCAAAACCTTCCAGTGAGCCCAGTGGAACACCCCCGACCCTGGCCATCCTTTCTTAACCCAACTTCTGTTCACTTCCTGCCCATTTAAAAAAAAAAAAATCAACATCCACTACAGCAAGTTTGCCTAGAAACCTCTTTACAGCACCAGGGCCAACCACAGCTCCACACTAATTCCCCAGCAAATGAATTATTCAAAGCAAAACATTCTCACTCATGGAGCCATCCAAAGACCATCAAGGCATCAGATTAAATAAACTATAATTATGCTGTGTTATAATAGTATTTTATAGAAGATTATATGTAGAGAGATTTAATAAAACTATATTAGACTCTCTCCTACCTAGGGGGGAAAAAAACCACTTTCACTTGCAGACACTGGTGGCGGTCACCCCTCAGCCCCCCTTGCAACGCAGTCAGGGGAGTGCTGTAAGAGAGTAGGTCCCCAGTGGGACTGAGGTCAGAGCCTGGTCTACAGAGGAAATCAGTAGGAAATTGTAGGAGATAAAACACAGCTTTAGGTTCTGGCCCTGGTCCAGCTTTGTTCATTTTGGTGCAATGTTTTAAGAGGCAGCGAAGGGGTAAGAGCAGAGTCCATCCCGGGGCAACTGCTACTTCTCCTCTCCCCCTGCCATTCACAACGTGAATGCCTGCCACGGACCTGTCCTCCCTCCTCGCCTTCATACTCTGGGTTTCACAGCGATTTGCTCGTCCTCAAAGATAACACTGCGAAGAGCCAGCACAAGCGCGCAGGACATCCTGACAGAAAGGAGTGCAAAGCAGTGTTTCCCAGAGAGTGTAACAGAAGTAAACCCAAGCCTGTTTGGGTCTCAAGAGCCGACAGTTTTAATAATAAACAGGATGCCTGGGCACATCCTCAGCAATGCAGAACACCCACATGATGAACCCAGATGAGTCCACAGCCACATCTAAGGTGACGGTTACTGCATAGATGGGAGGAACAGACACCACATTCCCCCAGGGGTCACAGAAGGAGTAGCCTGGAGCAGAGCCAGGATTAGGATACAAAAATCCTGCCTCCCAGGCCAGCACTCAGACCACTTGGCCACAGCGTCTCCCTTGTGGCAGCTCATTTATCAACCACAAATAATTTCCCCATTACTTTCCTAAACAAGAGCGGTGCATCGCAGAGAAGACAAGGTTCTGTCCATTTAAAGAAAAAGAATACTCACAATGTGGCGAGTGTTATATAATCGACGGAATGCAGACCAGCGATGGCAACGTCACCTCACACAGTCGTTCCCACCATCCTGGGTGATGTAATTGTATATCCCCTTGGCTCAGGTTCAGAGTATTATTAACCCAGCCTGAATGCTGGGAAGGGTATCCAACCCTGACCGATAAATGAACACCTTCCTAAGCATGAGAGAGACCAGAGTCCCACCGACACCTGCCCATCTATAAACAAATGCTCTTACACGTGTTTTAGACCACATCTGAATAAATCACTTAGGAGACACAGGTATAATGAAATTACCGGGACTTGGGCAGAGTTCAAACACCTGCCATCTAGAACAAAGTTCACATGCCTGTCCATCTAGCTGCCATTTTTTTGGTTGATTATTCCAAACACAAACATCAGTTATTTAAACCAAGTGAGTATTTGTGAAACCCGGTGCTTTTTATAGTAACAAAAACAGACATGAACATTTAGCATTTCTCATTTCGACTTAGAACATGGCATCTTCATTCACAGCTGTCTCCATCATTCTGTGCTTTATAAACGATTTGAACATAAGGCTAATACAGACCTTGTTTTTGTAATAGAAAACTCTTTTCTGTACATGATGAGACAGTGAACATTTCTGGCTTTGGAGAGACATGTGGTCACTGTTACAGAGACTCCATCCTGTCCTTGAGGCACAAAAGCAGCCTCGGATAATACATACATCAATAACTGAGTTCTAATAAAACTTTATTTAACAGAAAGGCGTGCGATGTATACCTGTGTGGGTGTGAGGAAAGGATGCGGATGAACAAAAGGATACATGGGCCATCAAAGAGGAAAAGATGGGAGGAGATTCAAAGGGGATGAGAGAGAAGAGGTGGGTAAAGTAGAGGGGAGGAGAATTTACTAAAATACACTTTGTTTAAAAACATCATGTTATCTAATACCTTGTATGCTAATTTTTTCTTTCATTCATTCATTCATTCACTCGGGGAGAAAAGAAAGAGCCTGGGAAGACTGACTCGTCAGTTAGTGAAATACTTGCCTCGCAAGCATGAGGGCCTGAGTATACAGGTAAATGAACACAGGCATCATGTCACACATTGCAGTTCCAGGGACGGGGAGGTGGAGACAGAGGATCCCTGGGGCTCACTGGCCAGATAATCTAAGTGGTGAGCTCCAGGTCAGTGAAAGTCTCAAAAGTGGACAGTGTTTCCATGGATGACACTCAGAGATGTCCTTCGGCCTCTGCACACGGCGCGCGCGCGCACACACACACACACACACACACGTGCACTTAACCTATCTGTGCACCCTCACACATACACACACACACACACACACACGTATAAAAAGGTGAGCCGGGGCCGGGCGGTGGTGGCGCACGCCTTTAATCCCAGCACTCGGGAGGCAGAGCCAGGCGGATCTCTGTGAGTTCGAGGCCAGCCTGGTCTCCAAAGCGAGTTCCAGGAAAGGCGCAAAGCTACACAGAGAAACCCTGTCTCGAAAAACCAAAAAAAAAAAAAAAAAAAAAAAGGTGAGCCGGACCGAGCTCATAGCTTATTATCTGCCAGCCTTTCCTCTGGAAGACACCTCGTTGTTTTCTCTTATTTTCTGCTGAGGCTTCCCTTCAGCCTGTTCAGAGCGTGAGGACGGGCGGCACCACAGAAACAGGGCGCCTTCTCTCCCCGACTAACCAGTGCACAGAGGAGGTCCACAGCCTCCAACACGAGCTCCTGGTGTCCAATCCGTGTGACCCCCAGCTCCTCCAGATCCTGGTGGGAGATCTTCAGCAGCTGCTCCCCGTCTATTTTCTCCCGCTCGAACTTGTGAACGTACGGCTGCAGGCAGTCATCCAACCCTGTAAGGACAGAACGTGGAGAGCCTGTTACGGTCACGGTGGTTGCAGGAGCCCAAACACTGCCCACATTTCAATCCCCCTTAACAGCCGTCAAATGGGCCGCCACTGCGCTGTCAGTATGGGATCGGTTCTCCGTGTGTTCCACGGGACGGGCACCTTTCCGGTGACCTCTTCTCGTCTCAAACAGGCTGGACGTGGGACGCGGGACAGCATGACTTTCTGACAGGCGCTTCCCATTCCCTGTGTACTAAAGGGATAAACACCAAGCCCTTGCTGATGGGAAATGTTACGGCCGGTGCTAGCCGTGCGCTGCTGCTACCTGTCTGCTAAGCAACCCTCTCTCCAGGGACCGCATCCCTCTCCCGGTTGGCTTGCCAATCAAGATGCCTGCCATTGTGGTTGAGACATGGCCAGTTCGGCAACAATACCCCAGTGACGGAGCCGGGGACAAGCAAGTGACTTAAGTGGGGCCAATCATTGTCTTCCTTGATATGTGATATGCAGATACAGGAAAACAAAGACCGGGTGGTTATAAGTCACAGGACACGACCCTGGCCGTGGGGCAGACACTTCTTCGGTCTGTTTTCTGAGACTAAATCCATTTGAGAGAGCAAGAGAAAATGCTGATGGTGACCTGTATTGTCCAGATCTGCCTCTTCCAGGGACGTTTCGATCCCAAGAGCCCTCCGCTAGAACTGAAGCAGATTCCCGGTCTAGTTCACGCTTGTTTGCGTTGAGCTTCTGCCCTTCGTAACTGAGAATTTTGTGGTGAACAGAGAATATTCTGATGAATATGGAACACAGAATAAGAACAGGGTACCCGCCCCAGGACCAGGGGAGTTTTTCCAGGTCCAAATGCCACTGCAAGTAGCCTCTCATCTGAAAGTTCTTGCAAAGCAGCTAAAATGAGGAGGAGGCCAAACAGCCTTGGGAATCTTTATTCCTACACACAGAACTCCCAGGTCAACTTCTGATCATGATTTTATGGAGAACAAAAAAAAATCTTACTCCAAAGCAACCAACCTTTTTGAGCTTAATAAGAAGTCACCTTAGTATTTCAAAAGACTATTATTTATAGAAGATGAAAAGAGACAATATTTATACAATTCCCATCCCTACATGAAGGACATACATTCAATTTAACTGATCAAAGTAGGTGGAAGGCATCCCTGAGCCCAACACAGACATGCGTGGATGGACACACGTGTGCAGACAGACATGCAGACAGGCATTCATCACAGTCAGCCTTTTTTAAAAACTGTGTCACATGGGTCAGTATTTCTCTAAGTTGGGAAAAGCACACACGAAGTCCTTCATTTGGTAATACTCAAGTCTTAACATCTGACATGTGACAATGAACTCTATCTCAGCCCCACAAACTCCCACCGCTCTCCTCCTGACAAGACACCCAGAAAGAGACGGGACTTTGAAACTTCTGAGGAGCCATGGAACACAGAAAGGGAAGACAGTGAAGCCATCTGCATCCCTGAGCAGACATCTGTATCAGGAAGGCTGTGTCTCAGCAGGAACGCTGGGACACTGGTGCAAACCCCACCCACTCCAACATCCTTGGGTGGTGTCTGGCATGTAAGTTAGGCAGGCAGTGGAGGTTAAAAACACCAGCAGGTACTGAGACAGATGCCCCACCTGGGGTCAAAGGCCACCCCAGCACTGGGGCACCAAGTGTCTGTTGTCTAGCAATCAATCTACATGTATGCAGGAAACAGTGACAACGGATAAGACTGGAAGACGGTCTCCTAGCTACCCTGCCTTGGCTTTACAGGTGAGGAAATTAAGACTCGTGGCAGTCGTGCGTGGGGGAAATGCCACGGGGAGCCAGCCTGCCTTCTCTTCACTTCAGAAGTCATAACGGTTCGGGACTGTTACGTTACCTCTAAGCCTTGTTGAGACTGAATGGTGTCTAACCAAAACTCTATATTGACAGCCTGATTCCCAGGACCTCAGAATATATTTCAGAGTCTCCAAAGAAGTGGAATGATGTTGCTGGCATGCTTTCAGCCTGTGGCTGGTGTCCTTGCAAGGAGAAAAGATAAAGACCCAGCTACATGGAGGTGAGCCAAGAACGAAGGGAAAAGATGACCGTCAACAGGCCAAGGAGTGAGGCCTTCCTCCCAGGCCTCCAGCCTTGGGAACAGTGAAGAAGCAAATGTCTCAGCCTTGCAGTCATCATCTCTGAACAAAATAAGATGGTTTCATGGGCCAGGGGGACTGCCGGGAAAGACTACCACTCAAAACTCAAGCACAATGCCGACAGACTGGCTCACATCAGTTTGTATGAACAGACAGAGTCTGACCATCCAACTTGCAACGAAGGGCTGGGAGCATGGCTCAGACACAAGAGTGCTTGTCTAGCACATTCATGGGCCTGGCCTCAATCTCTAGCCCCACATAAAACCAGAAAAGTGAAGCACACCTGTAAAGCCCAGCACTCGACAGGTGGGAGCAGGAAGGCAGACGTTCAATGCCAGCCTTGGCTACGGAGTAAGTCTGAAGCCAGATGGAATACATGAGAACCTCTCTAATGAAGGTTTACAGCAAGAAAACCATGGACCGTGGCTCCTGGGTAGACAGCAACCCCTGGAAGGTAAGAAGTGAGGATAAGACCAGAGTCCTATTTGAATTTCCAAACACCAGGGAGGAAACACCTGAAGCAGAACTGCAACCCTCAGGAAGTGCTGGGGGCACAGAGAGGGCTGGGCTGTCTGTCCTGGACACTCTAGAGCACAGACTGCTGACGACCAGAAGTCGACAACTGAAAGGTGCAGGACAGCGAACTTGGCCTTGAGGCTTCTCAAAGAACGTGAGCAGTCTGAGCTCCAGCCATCGGAAGTACCGAGAGGCAGGATTATCAGGTGCCGGCATCGCCGAGGACAGAACCTATCACGGCTTACACACTTTCCTGTAAGGCAGTGGTGTGCTGAACAGCTGTGTCCGAAATAGCAGAGCCACGGGGCTGTATTACCCCAGCACACCACGGCCTATTGTTCATTTATCCTATTGTCTAGAACACAATCAGACATTCATGAACGGCTAATTTAAACTATGACGCAGCCCCACAGAGGAGGGGGGCTCAGACGCGAGCAAGCCGCTCTTCTGCATCCCTCAAGTGTATCCACTGACCAATCCTGTCTTGGAGGAACTTATAAGAGACATATAATTAAGTAAAATTAAGTTAAACACATGCCATTTTACCCAAATCCAATTAAACACACAATGAAATGTGAAGAGCGGAGAGGGAGGGCAGGCCAGGGGTCTGATCCCACCTCCCTTCTTACTGATGTGTCCCCGGAGAGGCGAGCGACTCCATACCTCATTTGTAAAGAACTGACACTCCCTACCGCATAACTATAGTGAAAACTAGACGCCAACGTTTATAAAGAGCTTAACACATCACCGAACACACGACAGATACTCTGTACATTTTGTTAAATTAGAGAAAAAAAAAAAGACATGATTTATTTTCATCTTCAACTTCCTAAGTGTGTGAATGAAGTTGCTGGCAAGACACAGACAGTGTCCAACGCTTAGGTGGTCCCTTGTAGAATAAAGTTAATTGGAGATGGGGGGTGGGGTGCGTGAAAACCTTAACAGCCTGTATGAAGACCATGCCCAGAAGGTATCCCCCAATTCGGAAGCTTGTGATTGGCATCGTCTAAAAAAAAAAAAACCACTTTGCAATTCCTATGAGCACACGGACACCACAAAAAGAGGCTTCGCTGTGTCCACAGCTTGCTGCAGAGGCACACGGAGCGCTGGGTGTGGTCTGGAAGGGCAGGATTCCATCCATCATATGGCTGAGCGCCATCCCATTCGGAAGATACATCCCACTTATCCACGAGCGTCCCTTCAGTGAGAAAGTGGTGTGATGCCCCATCCCCCGTTCGATTTAGAAGCTTTTCTTTCTTTTTTTTTTTTTTTTGGTTTTTCGAGACAGGGTTTCTCTGTGTAGCTTTGCGCCTTTCCTGGAACTCGCTTTTTGGAGACCAGGCTGGCCTTGAACTCACAGAGATCCGCCTGGCTCTGCCTCCCGAGTGCTGGGATTAAAGGCGTGCGCCACCACCGCCCGGCCAGAAGCTTTTCTTAAAGGAATGTTTTAATTCATGTCTTAGTCTCATCCAAAGCATATATACTTTTCATCTTCTCCCTCTGGACTCCTAAGGGTCAAGGCCACCCGCTTGCCCTTCCTCCAGAGCCTACGGGGACGCACACCGCACCCATCCCAGCATTCCCATCTTTCCTCTTCAAAGCCTCCTGCAGTCTCCCCTTCAAAAACGAGCAACCTCAAAACAAGCGAACAAAGCAGTCCTCTGTGAACACTACATTCTCAAGAAAAATCAGCCACTAGCTCCCATTTAGGTCCCGTCCCCAGTCTTGTGCTGGCTAAAGTCACACCTTAAAGATAGTCACCAAAAAAAAAAAAAAAAAAAGACCATTTCCAAGGACCCAACAACTCCAAATGCCATGGATAATCTATACCCTTCGTCATAAAAACAACTCATCTTCTCTCCTGTCTGTCCCCATGTTTTCATGTTCTCTGTCTCTATGGCAAGCCCTCCCTCCTCTGCCTGGTGTCCCTGCTGATCTGTGCCCATACAGGCCTCCCCACCATGTACTGAACTTTACAACATGTTTCAACCTCAGCTCATGTAGCCTCTTCTTGGGGGGTGGTGTGCAGAATAGGGGGTGACATGGGGTAGGTGGAGTGGGGAGGGGGACACAGGCCCTTATCAACCAGCAAGAACTTAAACTCTAGTTCCTGCTCTGTGTGTGTGTGGGGGGGGGGGGGGGGGGAACCGGTTTTCCACATAGCAGATTAAGAGAACACAAGAATGTTACTTTTATTTCACAAACCAAAAACATCAAGAAGAGTTTCAGCTTTACTAATGTGACCCAGCTCTGGTGCGATCACTGTGTGCGTAAGGTTCTCATGTGCTTGGGATCGTGGGGACCCAAAGAGCTTCCCCACACTGAGAAAGAAAAACTCTCTGGCTTCCTTCCGGCCCATTATAATGTTTGTTACTTACGTATAACATGACTAGTTTTTGTCACACTAAGTCCTAAGGAGATTCTTATAGTTGTGGCTACATAGCAAAGTTGATATAAAGCAAACTATTAAAAAAAATATCAAAATTGGGCCGGCAAGGCTGCTCAGTGGATAAAGGCATTTATCATCAAGCCTTATGACATGGGTTCAATCCCCAGGACCCAAACAGTGACAGGGGAGAACGGATCATATAACAAGTTATCTTCTGATTTCCATGGTATGCATATGCCCACCCACATACAAACACATACATGTATACACATGTAAATAAATAAAATAAAAATACATAAACCAAAATTAGTATTTCTAATCAATGATGATCAAAGCTATCAAGAATTAGCTGAACGATCTAAGATTCCCTTGTCTCAATTAAGAAACCCAACCTTATATATACATTTCTGAGATGGTTTGAATGATAAACATCCCCCAGAGTTTTGGGCATTTGAATGCTTGGTTTGCAGTTGGTGGTACTGTTTGGAAGGTTTGGGGGTGTGGCCTTGTCCAGAGAAAGGCTTTGAGAGTGTAAAGGACACATGCCATTTCTGGTTCACTCTCTCTGATCTCTGCTCTTTGCTTGTAGTTCAAAATGTGAGCTCCCAGCTTCCTGCTCCAGTGTCATGCCTGCTGCCTCTCTGCCACGGTGGACTCTAACCCTCTGGACCCAGACACCAAATAAACCCTTCCTTGCCATAGTGTTTTAGCACAGCAATAGAAAAGGAACTACTGGGGCTGGAGAGATGGCTCAGTGGTTAAGAGCATGTACTGCTGCTCTTCCTGGGGCTCTGAGTTTGCTTCCCAGCACCCACATCAGGTGGCTCACAACTGCCTGTAACCCCGGCTCCAGGGGTATCTGACACCTCAGACATCTATGGGTATTTGCATACATGTGTCATGGGCATATAACCCCCAACACATACACATAATTAAAAAAATAAAAATAAATCTAAAATAAAGGAAAGTAACTAATAGACATGCTTTCTGGTTTTAAAAATATTTTTGGACTCAGTCTGTGGGGAAGGCTTTGCCCTGGAGGAGATGGGAATGGGGGGGGGGGGGTTGGGGGGAAGGTGAGGGGGACGGGAGGGGGGAGAACAAGGGAATCCGTGGCTGATATGTAGAACTGAATTGTATTGCAAAATAAATTTAAAAAAAATAGAAAGTAAAAAAAAAAAAAAAATTTTTGGAAATGTTTATTTCTTAAATAACATAATGTGCCTGGTAGTGCAGCATTCATGTGTATTACTTATAGACATAGATGACCTCTATTTTTTTATATTTATATTATTTTTTATTTTGTATGTGTGGGTGTTTTGCCTGCATGTATGTATAGGCACCACATGTGTGCCTGGTGCCTGCAGAATTAGAAGAGAGTGTCAGGTTCCCTGGGACTAGAGTTACAGATGGTTGTTAGCCACCATGTGGATGCTGGGGATCGAACCTGGGTCCACTGGAAGCAGTAAGGACTCTCAGATGCTGACATCTCTCCAGCCCCTAAATGTCTACTTCTTACAGTGGCTGTGTGTACACAATCAAGCAAGCGTGGCCCACATGTGTAAAGGGCCTCCTGCCTCTCACGCTAAAGCTCAAACACACACACACACACACACACACACACACACACACACACACACACACACACACACACTTGAACTCTCTCTCCTCATCCAGGGTGCCTTCCCTAGTTAAGTTAACGACACTGACATTGACAAAGTACTCTAGGCTAAAATCTTAAAACCATCTTCCCGCTTCTCCGTTCCTCACTCTCAAGGGTCCATCTCTGCCTTCCGTCGCCTGTATCTACCAGGCACCCCTCATCATTTGCATGGCTTGGGTAAGTGTTCCCCAAGGGTCTCTACGCTAAGTCTTGGTCCCTAGCCTACACTGTTGAGGGGTGGTGGAACCTTTGGGAGATGGGACCCAAGGGGAAGAAAGTGATCCACTCAGGACATGCCCATGAAGGGAATATTCGGTTCGCTTTCCAGTTGACAAGAGATGTACAGCCTCCTCAACTACAAGAGGCTCCCGCCATGATGGGCTGCCGCACCGAGGGCCCAAAAGCAAGAGACCAACCAGCAAAGGAGCAAACCCTTCGGAACTGTGAGCCCAAATCCCCCTTTCCTCTTCGGAAGCCAGTTATCTCAGGTATTCCATCGTTACAGGAGCAGAAAGGGAGCACAGCCTCGCCCCCTCCTTTCCATTGAACCGTCGTACAGCAAAAAGCCCTTGTCTGGGTTTCTACCGGAATCTAGAAGCCAGATGCTGTACTCAGTCCCTCCTTCCTCTTCACTGATCCCCTGTCAGTCCCTCTGAGCAAGCCCTTTCCATCCTTTCATACAGCCAAGGCCCTCGGCTGAACATGATGCCCCACACCCTCCTACAAACTTCTCTGCAATCCCACCTTCTATCCACTCACCCGACAAGTGTTCCCTCAAGGATACTCATTCTGATGAGTTTCCCCCCAAAAGTACTAATGGCATCCATCCCTCACAGCTCAGCAAATACACCCCAAGGCCAAGTCCAGAGTGAGCCTGTCTCCTAAGTGCTCCATCGGTGGAGCATGGCCATGCTTCCCTTGACATGTTGACTCTGGCTGCTTCTGCACCGCAGCCGTGCTGAGTGGGTGTGCCAAGGCCAGGCTGCGCCTGGGAGCCCGAACTCCTGATGGACTGGCCCTTTGCAGAGAAAGTCCACTTTGCTGCGGCTGCCAGCAGTGACGCATTCACAGGGTGACACACCAACCAGGCAGAAAAACAGGCCCAGCCAGTCTATCTGAAATTAAGTGAGCCTAATTAATTTCATTCCTTTTAATATGTCTGAGAAAAATCGCTTTTCTATAATTACAATGAATTTTTAAAGATCTGAACATGTTCCAGAAGATTCCCTTTAACTTATTATTTGCCTAAAATTATCTACTGAAGCATCATTTGTACACAATAAAATTTGCCAACATTCAATATATAGTCTGGTGGGATTTGACTGATGTGTACAGTCATGGGATCCACATGGCCTTCACGTTCTATGCATTTGCTACCTCCTTAATGACAGTGCCCCTGTGCCCTTGGCTAGCTCACAAAATTAACCTGACTTGCCATCCAGGCTGAACGCCACATTACCTAAGTGACAGGGTGCGTCCTGGCTCCTGGCACCTCACCCAAAGATCTGCAAGCATGCATTAAGCCAACATCCTCACACGCTACCAGTTGCAGCTCTGGTCTGACCAGTCCCCCTGAAAGGTTGCTGATTAAAGCTACTCTGAAGAAAGGCACCAGGACCAGACACCAGGTGAACAATGGGTCGGAACCTCTGAGGATTCGTTCAAGTCTAAGGATGAATGCTTCTGAGAGACAGGTGAACTGTATAGATAGATTACCTTTACTTCTACGGGAAGAAGAAAGAAATCACCCGAAACCTAAATTCCAAACATCCTCAGTCTTCAGAAAAACCACCTAAAAGCTTTTTTGAAAAGCCAGGCTTTCTACTGAGTCACACCTGTGTGAATTGAAGGCTGGCGACCAGGCTGCCATGCCCTCCCCACTGAAGCAGAGATTGCATCCATTGGTCCCTCCCTCCCTCCCCAAGCAGAGGCAACCAGACACATGCTGGAGATCTAGCCCAGGAAGCACAGGGAAGAGCCACCAAAGTTCTTTTTGTCTACAGAATGAGCAACTGATAGCTGAAGCAGAGGAACGACTCGAGTCATTTTCAGGATACCAAGTTGGGACGGGGGAAAAGGTAATGCTAACAATGAGATAAAAGACTGAAGCCACAGCCATTTAGGAAAAGCTGGTTTGTCCATCATGGAAGAGTTACTGAAAACACAGCATGCAGTCGACCGACCGCTTGAACTTACAAGAAAGAGGTTAAGTGCAGGGAGAGAAAGCACCAAGACACTGTCCCCAAGGCAACCTCGGTTTCACACTGGTAACCCACATCCTCCAAGGCTAATTTTACTCTGGAGATATCAGCAGAGGCAACCACCCTTTGGGATTCACTACGTAAGACAATACAGACTTGAAGAAAATACAACACTAGCAAGGACGTCCATCTGTCCACACCAGACAATTTAAAGGACCAAAAACTGTATCTCAAGATTTCCATCATCCCGAACACAGACACTCAAGGATCTGCCTGCACTGAGGTTTCTGACCTGCTGGATAATGACCCTCCTGAACATTTTCACAGAGAAACTGGCTGCAAAGGTGTGGCCTCTCACACCCAGCCTGCCCCACCCAAGTAGACTCAGCACAACCTACCACACTATGGAAGGGCCTGCCCTCCACCTCCTAGGACCCTCCACCTCTCAGCATCCCCCATCCTGCAACATCCTCCCCTCACCCAGCATCCTCTGTGCTGGTCATGGAGGAAAGAGAGCCCAAAGTGGAGACGGGAGAAAGGACAGAAGTAGACATCTTCTGAAATCATTTGTGAGTTTAGCTTAAAAACTATGCTTATCTAAGCGACTAAAGAGAACCAACATGCAAATCAGCCAACTGAAGTGCCAGAGGTCTAAAGAGTGAATGAGAATTCAGATTCCATAAGCAACACTCAGTGTGCAGCCATGAACTCTCTTCCTTCAGCCCCGAATCACAGCGTGTGTAATGAACTGCAAAGATAACACTGAGTGCAGGAGGGGCGGGGTGCACAGCACTGACCAGCACATCTGCAGGCATGTGCACGGTCATGTGTGTGCATGCCTCTGCAAACATGTATCTCACGGTTCATGTCGAGCCAGAAAAAGGCAAATGAGTTTTAGATTTCAGAAACAAAAAACCAGAACTGTGGAGAGGCATGAAGCACAGCCGGATGCTCAGGTAGAAGAAATACCATGGTGTTAATGGCCGTCAGTCAGAACACACCACCGCATCCAACTCAGCAGTGCTTGGACCACAGTGGGGTGTGGTATTGTGTTCCCCCAAATATTGTGCATGCTAATAAACTTATCTGGGGTCAGAGACAGAGCAGCCACAATATTAAACATAAAGGATAGGCAGTGGTAGCACACGCCTTTAATCCTCGCATTCCAGAGGCAGAAATCCATGTGTTCAAGGATACAGCCAAGCATGGTGACTCACGCCTTTAATCCCAGAAAGCAAGCCTTTAATCCCAGGGAGTAGTGGTAGAAAGCAGAAAGGTATACAAGGCGTGAAGACCAGAAACTAGAAGCATTTGGCTGATTAAGCATTCAGGTTTTTGAGCAGCAATTCAGCTGAGACCCATTCTGGATGAGGACTCAGAAGCCTCCAGTCTGAGGAAACAAGACCAGCTGAGGATCCGGCGAGGTGAGGTAGCTGTGGCTTGTTCTGGCTCTCTGATTTTCCAGCGTTCACCCCAATAACTGGCCTCAGGTTTGATTTTATTAATAAGAACTTTTAAGATTCATGCTACAGTGGGGGACAGGAGAGGAGAAGGAGCAGCATCAGAGACAAAGGGAATAACTACTTCAAGCATCCAGCTGTGCTCCTTGTACTTCTAGCATAGCTTATTGGGCCCAAATTGCAGGTTATATTCCACCTAAAGAACAAGGCCGGCAAGTTAGTTCAGTGGGGGGTAGCACTTGCCATACTTCCTGATGACCCAAGTTCAATCCCTGGAACCCACATAAAGGTGGAGGAGACAAAGAACCAACTCCACAGAATTGTCCTCTGGCCTGCCCGTGAGCTATGGAGTGCACGTGCGCGCACACGCGCACACACACACACACACACAGGCATGCACACACAAGTTTAAAAAGTAATAACAATAACAAATTAAAGCCTCAACAGCGGCTACAGCTGTAGTCACTGGCCATCCTAGACTGAATTAAAAGAAGCATTCATTCACCAGTCCCCACACACAGCAAGTTCAAGCTCACAGAATCGGGACAAGCAGCCCAGCACACTGGCCCAGTGGCCCCAGCATCAGGCCCGCAACCTGGGCCCTCAGCCTCACTTCTTGCTTGCTGTCCAGCCTATCCAGTGGAAAGTTCCACACGTGACAGACCTACTGCCTGCCATCAGAATTCCTCTTCCCACCCAATCATCGTATCGAACTTCATGGTCCAAATACCCAGGCTGAGGGCTCAACTGACCTGCTGAATAGGGGCTGCAGTGCTCCCAAGGCACCTGCCCACAGGCTCTCCCACGGATCCTTGCGGTGGCCCCAGGGGATGCTGGCCAGGTTACTGTTACACCAGCTCACTGACAGAGAAGCCAATACTCGGAGCACCCGCTCAGAGGCAAAGCCAAAGCAGGGCACTGACCTCCTCTAGGCACCAGGACCTTGCCTGTTACCACCAAAGAAGAAATGAATATGAGGGGCAGGGGTGGGGGGAATAGGCAAATGCAGAAACGCAGAGACCTTCGGTGCTGAGTGTTTAAGCTGTAAGTCACCACTGCAGGCAGAAAAGAAGTGTCATATCCGTCTTATCAGCCTGGGAGAGGCAGCGGGCTCGACTTTTCCCAGCTCTGTGACTTTCTGCAACTTACTTAACCCCTCTCTCTCTCTGTACCTTCTCTTGTATGAAAACAAGGACGGTGTACAGGCTGTTCCTTGTGGAGTGAGCTGGATGATTAAATGTATTAAGATGTATAAAGAGGTTACTATTCTCAAAGCACTTAGAAATAGGGCCAGTTGCATAGCGATGCATAATTTAAATGTTTGGGAAATAAAAACAGATGAGAAGAGAAAGGACGGGGGGGGAGGGGGGAGAAGAGAAGAGTTTGGAGGAGGGCAGGGGGAGAGGGGAGGGGGGAGAAGAGAAGCAGGGGTTCAGGGACTTGGTAAGTAACTAGGCTGAAGTCACGCGACCACTGAAGGGTCGTGTCCAGCCACTACCGAGAGCTGCTGAACTGTTGGGAAGCGGGGGTGCCCTCAGGGGCCTCTGGGGGTCTGGTGACAAGCAAGTGACACCCTCCGCAGCTGCGGCCTGTGCGATGTGAGGTGACAGGAGCTTGGGAAGAGGGTGCTCAGGTGCAGAGAGGGTAGAGGAAGCCCAAAACAGCTGCGGCAGCGCCGGAGACAGCTGCCGCGGACAGGGGAGGGACTCAGCGGGCCGTGCTGACCTGGGGGCGAGTTTTTAATAGCGTTTTTAACTGAGATAACTCATGGGCCGTACAACTCACCATGCAAAGGGCACAGTTCGCTGAGTTTTAGCGTGCTCAGCGTTATGCCACAAATGTAAACCCTAAGCAACCTCCTACTACGAAAACACTGAACCTTCCCCTGTCACTCCCCTCGGCCCTCCATGCTACCTCTGGGTGTCCACCTTTCGTCTCTGGATTTGCCCGCATCTTTCACACATACATAGTTTCTACACACTTTACATACAAGACCACAGAGGAGGGGCCTGGAGAGATTGCTGTTGCAGAGGACCAAGTTTGGTTTCCGGCACTCAAGTCAGGAGACTCACAACCATCTGTAACTCCAGCTGGGGGGGGGGCTGGCGCCCTCTTCTGGCCTCTACAGGCACTGCACTGATGTGTCCATAGACAGAAACCCAAAAATAGAAATAAAATAATTTTTTTAAAAAGACTGTGGGATACACCGAGTTCCTTGCTGATTTCTGAACACAGCCTGAATGCCACTCCCTTGTCCCCAGCCCTGCTGACGTCCCCCTGCCCTTAGGATGAAATCTACAGCTAACAAATCCTATGGGGGCCCGCCCATCTGTTCCTGCCTGCCTCCCTGACATCACTTCCTGTCCCCTTGTGCCCTGACCACTGCGTCAACCGCACAGCACCTGATTCTCTCCACCAGCTTGACTCTCCCACGATACTTTGCCACCTACAAGGCCCATCCTTTAGCTGCAATTCCGAGTTCACGGCAGCAAGGAGCGGTCAGCTGACCAGGGTAAGGCTGGATGCTCCCTTCCTGGGACCTGTGTGAGCTGCGCTGCACTCACTAGCCCACACCAGCCTCCCTCCCTGAGACACACGGCCGGGTCCGCTCTTGCCCCCACTCTTCACCAGGACATCTTGTGTACTGCCCGGCATTAAGGGACAGACTCTCACAGGAGTTCAAGGAAGGACGAAGAAAAAGGAAAAACCTAGGGGAGGCTGAAGAGCTGGCTGGAGAGGTAGCGCGGGTAAAGCTGCATGCAGGCCCCACCCACCCACCCGTCAGGATCCTTCAGGATCCACTGGTCTGACTCGCTCCCTTCACCTCACTTTTCCCTGCTCCCTTCACCTCACTTTTCCCCTCGGTCAGCGATGCACCGCCCCTCTCCCTGGCTCGCCAACACAAAACTCCCTCCTGCTTGCTGTCACAGTGGCTTGGGGAATGCCAGCTCTCATGACCAGGGAGTCTGAGAAGGGGCTAGGAGGGGGTACACGGGTGTGTCGGAGGCCAGTGGTCAATGCCAGGTATTCCCTTTGATCACCCTATCTTCTGACACGGGGTCTCTTAACTGAACCTGGCACTCACCCATTGGCTAGACTTGCTGGCCAGCACACGGCAGGCATCCACCTGCCTCCGTTCATCCTCCCCACCCCCGCCATGGGTCTCCATGCTTACATGGCAGGCATTTTATGGGCTGAGTCACCTCCCCAGTCCCGACCATGGTTACTAAAGTTTTCTACTCATTCTCCAGGATATTCTGTGTGTAGCACACTGCGGGGAACCAACACGGATGGTTCCTGCTATCCTCTGCTGCTTCAGGGATGACCATCTCACATGGCCTCTTCTCCCACTAACTGCCCTGGCAGGGAAAGGACCCAGCCTGTGGCTCTCACTAGCTAAGGGACCCGGGTAGATCACAGGGTGACTTCACCAATCCCAGCTTCTCCACCCGGTCTGTACTTCTGACTTCGTGCTGCTCAACACTGCTCGCCTTCTTCCCACCTTTATCCCGAGCCCTGTGAACAGACAGTTCTAGCCATCTACTATCAACGCCCAACCTCATCACTCGGTGCCTTAGTTACTTTCCTATTACTGTGATAAAACACCGTGGCCAAAGCAACTTATCAAAGAAAGGGTTTATTTGGGTTTACGATTCCAGAGTCCATCATCATCACTTCGGGGGAAGCCCACCAGCAGGCAGGTATGGTGACTGGATCTGGAAGCTGAGAGCTGAGAGAGAGCTTGCATCTGGAACCACAAACAGAAAGCAGAGAGCACTCACTGGAAACAGCGCATGGCTTGTCAAACCTCAAAGCCCACCCGCAATTGCACACTTCCTAAACCTAACCAAACAGTGTCACCAATTGGGGGGCCAGGGGACAAGTATTCAGATGTGCAAGAATATTCATTCAAACCACCACATGTGGGCAAGGAAGTGGCACCATCTGTATACAGTTAATCTGCGAGGCCTGCTATAAGCTCAGAGAGAGCGAGTACTTACAGTGTTATACACTCCTGGGTTCTGTGTTCAACATAAAATACCGTTCGTGCATAAAGTATTTGATTACAGACAGCCAGGTTGGGTGTTGCTCAGCTGGGGACTGAACCTGGTGGTAGAGATGCAGAGCCTCCCAGTGACAGGGCCTCTGAGACCATATCCCTCTGGTGTCCTTCCTCCAGAGCTACAATGGGACAGAGTGACAGAGACCGCACCTAAGAGGCTTTCTGAGCTTCACAGAACAGAACAGCATCTGGCCCAGGGCACACAGCCTGTATCCCAGGAGTACACACAGCCTGCATCCCATACCAGAAAGGAAACAAAACCCTGCAGGAGGCAGGGTACAGGTGCAGCCCTCAGAGTGCTCCGAGTTGGTCAACAGCTACAGTCTCCATTGGTCCACGTGTGCTAAGTCAAATCCTTACATCTGTGATGTAAAATACAATGGGGTCCTGACATCTCACCAAACACTGTCGTTAGCAAGACTCAATTTTACCTCTGACAGAAAATTCAAAAGAAAGCCGGGCATGGCAGTGCACGACTTGGATCCCAGCACTCGGGAGGCAGAGGCAAACTCATCTCTGTGAGTTTGAGGCCAGCCTGGTCTACAGACTGAGTTCCAGTACAGCCAGGGCTATGCAGAGAAACCCTATCTCAAAAAACCAAGATAGAAAAAGAGAAAGAAAAAACAGCAAAGAAAGGAAACTCAAAAGAATTAAGCCGATTTGGGAATCATCAACACACAAAACCACATTCACAGGGTTGCCGCTCAATATCACCCCACATCTGACGGGCTTCTCTGAGACTTCAGATACATAACACCTCAAATCCTAAAGCCCGACAGGGCTGCGGACTGTGACTGTTGCCCTTTGGAGATAAAAAGTTGAGGCACCAGAGGGCAGGCAAGGCACTGAAGGCCCCCCGCAGAGCCGGGTCTCACAGCCAGGGGCTGCTGCCTTCCAGGCCAGATGTCCCCCTCTGACCAACACAGAACGCCACAGGTATCCCCATCGCTGCTGTGCGAGAGGAGGTTTTATGTAGCAGGAAATGGCACACATCATTCAAGCAGACCTGCTTGCTGTCCTTGTGGGCCATGGGGAGTCTTAACAGCCACGTGGGTCGGAGAAGACACCTGCAGCTGAAAGATATTATTCAGAACCTGTCTGCCACCAAGTAGATGCCTGAAGTTTCTCTAAGACTCACCAAAACAGTGGTTCTCCACCCGTGGGTCGTGACGTGACCCCTTTGACAAAACTCTTATCTCCAGAAAGATTTACTTTACAATTCATAACAGTAGCAAAATTACGGTTACGAAGTAGCAACAAAACAATTTTATGGTTGGGGGGCGGGGGGAGGGGGGTCACCACACCATGAGGAACTGTGTTAAAGGGTCGTAGCATTAGGAAAGTTGGAAACCACCTCTCTAAAAGGAGGAAAGACAGACTCCATACTGTTCCCAGGAACTAGGGGCAGAAGAAGCCTTTCTAGGCCCTTCAGAGCAGGGGAGACCTGAGGGAAGAAGGGAAGAAACACCCACATAAAGTGGCCTGCTTTCAAAGGTTTAAAACCACGGGAGGAATTCTCAACTCTCTCCCAATGGCTTCCAAACTTCTATACCAAAAAAAAAAAAAAAAAAAAAAAAAAGGAGCGGGGAAGGTTAGCCTTTTCTGGGATCAAATATATGACAGGTCAGGCCGCGCACTAGACATTCTCTGTGTGCCATTACCATCTCAGGTCAAAACAAAGGCAGGGAGGTGTGGCTACCAGCAAGAGGAAATGATAAGCAGCTGTCAACACAGCTCAGGGGCTCTGTGTGCTTATAGCCTAGGGCAGCAGTAGACAGACCTTGGACTGTGCAGCTCTCCAGTGGCTCCGGCTCCCAGCTCATGTACTGACTTGTGTCTCTCTACACAAAAGAATCATCTGCCCCCACAGAAAGAGCAGCCCAGGCCCCGGGACGGGGGAGTCTGGAATATTAATGACCTGGGGTCCGTGAGACCATGCTCTGGGACCCAGTTTGGGGCTCAAGGAGGCTCTAAACCATCTGTGATGGCAGAGTCAAGAGAGGATGAGAAAGGAGGATAAGCAGAGATACTCTCCAGAAAGAGCTCGGGGTGGGGTGGGGGCTAGGAACAAGCAGAGACATGGGAGGTAGCGAAGGGAAAATTTGGAGACAATGGCTATCTTGTTTCCACGGAGAGCCCCAGAAGACCTTGACCATCATCCTCAAAAAACAGTCTAGGCAAAATAAACAGCTACTGAAGGCCTCCTTGGGAACCTCCTGTCCTTTCCACCCTCTGCTTGGAGAATTCAGATATGTGACTTTAATCATCCCCATCCCTTCCTGCTTGAGAGAGGAAAGGTTCTTCCCACAAAACAGAAGACATCTCCCTCCACACATGGGAGACTCTGTCTGAGTCAGCTTACACTGCTATCTTCAGCCAAGGTGCAGCTTCAGAGACAGCCTCCCATGAACAGCCACAAGCTTTCTTGTGGCCAGATACTTCCCAATAAAATACAATTCATATCCCTTAAGATTTAACCTTTTATTGCATTTAACCCAGTGGCTGTTAGTATATTCATAAAGTTGTACAACCATGCCCACTGTTCCATCACACCCCCCAAAAGAAATACTGTCAGCATTAGCTGTCACTCCTCGGCCCCTCCCCTCCTCCCCAGTCTCTGCCATCACTGATCTACTTTCTACTTTCTATAGATTTGCCCCTTCTGAACTTCCATTCTCAACTGTCTGTGCACGATCCAAAGCACCACAAAAGCAAAACTTTAAATAAACATAAGGGAAGAGAATAAACAGCATAAGCTACACTTTTGTACCTGGCTTATTTCACAAAGCATGCTTTCAAGGTTTATCCATGCTGCAAATACGCATGGGTACTTTATTGAGACATATGGTAACTATGGTAACAATACATTTAACTTTTTAAGGAACTGCCAGACTGTTTCAAAAGAACAGTCTCAATTTACTCTCCTTTCAGAGATTTACACAGGTTCCCAACGCTCCACTTCTTCACCGACACTCATCACCCACTGTTTTATGATAGCTACATGTAGTAGTACTATAACTATGCTACCAGAGTTTAGCACACAGACAAAACCAAATATCAAAGGAGAGGGAGGGAAAAATACACACTGGCCAAAGTAGTATTTCCAAGCTTTGATCATTTAAGGACCCCCTTTATGATTCTGCCAAATCTTTGTCACTCCATAATCCATTGAATAATTAAAAATTGATTCATTTGGCGGCTGGAGAGTTGGCTCAGCCATGAAGAGCATGTACTGTGCTTTTGTAAAGGACCAGATTTCAGTTCCCAGCACCCATGGCTCACAGCTATCTGCAACCCAGCTCCAGGGGACCTAATGCTCTCTGCAGGCACCTGCGCTCACACATGCACGAACTGTCCACACCCAGACACACACATGCGTAATCAAAAATAATTTAAAAAAAAACTCTTTTAAAATTGATTCATTTTAGTGCCATGTTAGAAACTTCCTTAAGTCATGATGTAATTTGCCATGATGTGTAAACACTGTGAAACGAAGCAGAGATAGGCAGAAGTCATTGTCTCGTGGGCTTCCTTGTGTAGAACTTACAAGTGAAGACAGCTACAACGTGGCTGTTCTTCCTTTGACCTAGTCAGACCAGACAGGCAGGTGGTAACACCGTGATTGAGGCAGTGCTCGGCCGCAGGTCTACGCTTCCTGTCACCTGTCTCCCACACTTCAGAAATCCCTGCCTTAGCCCTCATCGCTCCTGAACATCGGAACCAGCAGGTGAGCTGCAGAGCAGCAGCCACCATGCTAGCTAGCGTGTATTAACGAACACTTCCCTACACTGCTCTCACGGTGAGGAAGCCTCGGCTGAGGAGTGTTCCCCTCTCTGTATTAACCCACTCGACTCCAAGATTTTTCTAATACTCCGTGCTCTAGCTGCAAGCACACCTGCCTCTTCTGGTTTCAACAAAAACAACCTGAAGAGCAAACACACGTCACGCGAATTAAAGTGAAGAGCACCTGCCCTGGGAAGGCAAGTCCAGACAACGCTATCTATGAGGTGACAACTGACTGGATGGGCTTTACTGACAGAACTGGCCCCGAGTGCAATTTTAAAACACACACAGGACTGGCTGTGCTTACAATGAAGCACAGTAGCTCTCAGCCCCCCACACATACTATTTACACATAAGTTAGATTTAAACCACACACACGTGCGTGCACACACACACACACACACACACACACACACACACCCCACAACCTATAATAGCACATCTGGTTACCTCGCGATCTCAAGGCTAATTATCATTTGCCACCAGCCAAGCTCAAGAGAGCACTGAAGAGCATCCTCTATGAAAAGAAAAACAGTAACTACTAAATGGGAAGGCTTCCGCTGCCTCCGTGCCTGGGCATTCCCGCTCAGCCTTTGGACCTCAGTTCAACCCCCTCCACCACGGCTCCACGCCACCGCAAGCTCATGAGGACAAAACCAGGGGTGTTTGGCTCACCACCACTCCCCCAACAGTGAGGACAGTCAAACACAGGGTAGGATTTGGTTTGTGGAGTAACCGAGTTCCAATGTCCTGGGTTTTGCCTGGTGTTGTGTAAGATTTGGCGGGCCCTGTGACTTGAAGATGCTTTGTCTCAAACTCAGGTTACAATGTAGCTGCCATCCTGGTGCTGCAGGGCGGCAGAGCCTTCCAGGAGGGGATTAGGCCTTTGAAAGGGAGAATGCAGTTCTCATGGGACTGGATTAATTACCAAGAGAGCATATCGTTAGCCATCCGCCATCGAGAGCAACCTGGTTTTGTCTCTTTTCCACACACCCAGTGGACCTTTTGTGTTTCTACCCCCATGCAATGCGGGTTGAGGACTTTGGGAGACAGGATCACCCAACTGTAGCTTTCCAGCCTACAGAGCTATGAGCTAAACACACGTCTTTGCTTTATGGACTGCCAAGTCTTGGGGCAGGAGGGACGGCTCAGTGGGTAAGCCAGTTTGCTGTGCAAGTACGAGAACCTGAGTATAAATCCCCAGCACCCATATAAGAAGCCACACAAGGCCACACACACCTGTGACCCCACTGCTGCGGAGGGAGAGGGAAAAAGGATCCCTGGGGCTGCCAGTCTACCTCCTGGGTCACCATCTCAAGATGGAGACTGACATACCAGGACCCCTGACTTCTTTCTCTGGCCTCTGTTGGAGCACGTGGGCGCATGCACACACACACACACACACACACACACACACACACACACACACACACACGGAGAAGAAAAGAAATTACACTCTCTGGACCACTCCTCTACAGCAACAGAAGAGAAGAGGCAGTACGGAGGAGCATGGCCACGCTTGGAACTACAACCAAGAGTTACTTCCAAACAGCAAGACGGACAACAGTACGTGATTCTACAACCTTCTATATCAACGGTTCTCGACCTTCCTAACGCTGCCACCCCATAATACCGTTCCTCATGTTGTGTTGACCCCAACCACCAAATCATTTCATTGCTACTTCATAACTTTAATTTTGCTACTCTTATGAATCACAGTGTGAATATCTGTGTTTTCCGATGGTCTTAGGTGACCCCTGTGAAAGGGTCATTCTACCTCCAAAGGGGTCACAACCCCCAGGTTGAGAACGGCTGTTCTAGAGCTTCCTAATAACTGACCGTGGCCCGGTCCAGTCCCCCCTTTTCTCTCAGTATAACTTCCAAATAACTCATTAGAGGCTGCGTTTCTCAGCAGCTTTGGTGGGGGAGGGGCTGCTAGCCAGAGAAGACCACGATGCAGGACAGAAGGAAGCAAAGAAATCTTGACTGACAGCTGACCATGACCCCCATATTCCTTATGTAAACCACCAAGACCCCTGTGTCATCACCAGGGTACAGACAAGACCTGCAAAATTTAGTCCAACACGGAGCACACGTCCACAGGTGGACAGACCAGGTCTCCAGTTCCCTACGGGCTGGAAAAGTTAGTCAAGAGCACCCAATAGACAAGCAGGCTGGGACGAGTGGGCGGGAGAACGGAAGCCCCTCGGAAGGGCTGGCGTTCGCTAACCAGGTTCCGCACCCGAAGCCTAGGAAAGAAGGAGCCGACTCGTGCCATTAGCTTCCATGAACTCCATGAGGTAGGCACGATCAAATGACCGTTTCAGGAGGTAGAGCAGTGGCCCGGATGGGTAAGTGACAGCTTGTGAGTGGTGCTGGCCGTGGTTTGACTCTGAAATGTCTCCCACGCGTCTGTATGTTCGTTCAAACACTTGGTCCCCCGGCTGGTGATGCTGTTTGGGGAGGTTCTGGAACCTTAGGGTGTGGAGCCTGGCCAGAGGGCGTGGGCCACTAGGAGCAAGCTCTGAGGATGATAACCCGGCTCCTGTTCTCAGGCGCCCTCCCCATCTCCCTCCCCTGCCCTCATTTCTGTTCCAGAGATGTGAGCAGGTGAGGCTCTCAGTCCCAAGGTCCGAAGCGAACCACACATGCTCACATCCAGAGCAACCACTCCTTCCCTCCACCTCCCACCTGAGAGAGAATGGCATTATCACGGTGCGGGGGAGAGAGATGCAGGTAGCATCGACCGGACGGCAGGATGGCACAGAACGTGTGAGCAGAGGCCAACGGCACGACCCCTGCTCCCCTGCACGTACACAGCAGAGAAGACAACAGTGACACAGACCAGGTCCCCAGAGTGGATCTGAGGTGCCAGGTCACCTGGATTCAGGCGCCGACAAACTCTGCAACCCTAAGCAGTGACTTAACATTTTTTTGTGCCTCAGTTTCCCCCTCAAACCATGGTGGTGGGAATGCTACCTCATCTCCTGGTGCTACTGTAAATGAAATGGCTTACAGTGATGACTTAAAACATTCCCAGCACAAAACTACACACAAATAAATAAAAGCCATGTGTTTGAAGCTCATGGGGGGGGGGGGGGGTTAAACAGGAAAGATGTGTCCAAAGACGAAGGGCAGTGTTCGGGGGTTCATGAGGGATGTACGTGATGATAGGAGCTGGGACAATCAGAGGTGGCCTCAGACAGAAAGCTGCTCAGCGACCCGTCCGTGAAGGCACATGAGCTCAGTGGGGATGGCGACCTCACAACACAAAGAGGGAAAATGAAATGACAGACTAGAACCATTCACAACAGGCGAAATGGATCGAATGCGATACCCAGAGTTTGGACCAGGTTCAAAGTCTACACCAGACAGAAAACGATGATGGCATGAGGGAGAGCTGAGAAGTGTGGGAAGAGGATGGGGTGATGTGTTACCTCCTGTACCTGCTGGGGTCACAGTTACTGTCAGTGAGTCAGAGAGCAGGTGGAGCCCATGGGCTCCAGGAGCTCCAGCACAGGGCACTGGGGGGCGGGGGGGGGGGGGGGGGGGCATCGCTAGCCTTAGGAAGTCACCACCGACACAAAACTGAGCACACACTACTCTTACAAAATAGGGTGAAACAGAAGCCCAGCTATTGTTCTGAGGAGCCCAGGATCAGTCCCACTGTCTCCCTTTTACTCATGGGGAAACTGAGGCAGGCAGTGGGACTAAGAAAACTGCTGATATGACACAGCCAGAAAGTGGTAGATCCAGTCTTGATGGCCAGGTTCATCCAACCCCAGAACCAGAGGGGAGCCTCAGACAGAGTAGCCGGACACGTAGGACATGTGTCAGAGTTCACTGCAGGCGATCAGTCTCTACTGGGGCCCCGCCATCTCTAACCAGCAATGGCGCTCAGCCGATCACAGCCATTGATGGCCTCTGCCACCATTGATGGCCTCTGCCATCCTGGAAGTTCCCAAACCCTCTCCCCCAACCCTCCTGATCTGCAGAGACAGAAAAGGAAGCAGGAGTCACCTGTTCTGGTAGTAGTTGCTTTTGTTTTTGTTTTTGTCAAAATGACACAAACTGGGAAAAGGGACCCTCACCTGAGGAATGACTTCTATCTGAGTAGCCTTTGAGCATGTCTGTAGGGCTTTTTTTCATTGTTAATTGAGGTAGGAGGACCCAGCCAACTGGGGGCGGCTGCCTTCCTAGGCAGGTGGGTCTGGGCTTTATAAGTAAAGCGACCGAGCAAGCCAATAGGAACCGTTCCTCCTCCGTGGTCTCTGCTTCTGTCCCTGCCTCCAGGTTCCTGACTTGGTTTCCCTCGGTGAAGGACAAAAGAAACCCTTTGCTCCCCATGCTGGCTTTGGTTAGTGTTGCATCACAGCCACAGAGCAGAGAATTAGGACACCAGCCACCAACAGACAGTGCTGAGCAGGGTGCCCTCCCTTCATCCGCCTTCCTCTGTACTTCATCTAGGTCACCTCAGAAGCCTCGCCTCCAACAGATGTACAGGACACTCGTCCAGCAGCCGAGTGTCACTGCAGCTGAGCAACTCGGCAGCACCCATCCGTAGTCATCCCTACCCCCACCTCCTCCTCCAGACACAAACTTCACCTCCTAGAAGGAAACTATTTCTTCACGACATGGACTATGCCTTACACAAAATGGATATCCAACAAATAATAAAATACATTACGTTATATTATATATTATATATACCATATATGAAGTATATACTGTATAATATAATAATGTCACCAATGATTTAACAGTAGAGAGGAAAAAAAAAAAACGATCAGTGATACTTCCAGCACCCTCCTCTACCTCACCCACACTGGACTCAGAATGTGAGCCTGAAGACGTCTGGGCTTGCAGTGGTGTAGACCTTGGCAAACTTCACTACCTCTCCAGAAGCAATATAATTAGAATCGTTTTCCCCCATCTGGATAACCCATTGTTACTAAACCTGAAAGGCATGATATGAGCGCTTCAATTAGTGTTTCATCTGAGCACACAGGAAAGTGCATCCACAAGCCTTCAAACAGACCTTCCCAGAAGCCTTTGCAAGGCTGGCCGGCTTTTCTCTCAGAAAGCAAAGCTACCCTTTGCCAGCACAAGGAACAAGCAGAATGAAATGAAGTAGGCCATCAGTCACCTTAAGAGCTAAGGATGACAACTTCACAATCATGACAGTCTGAGGTCACTCAGCAAGACAGATGCACACGTCTCAACAGGCCCTGTCCTTAGCAGGATGCCTGCCAGAGTCACTGAGAATATTTCATTCTTTCGTAAGCAAGAAATGGAGAAATCATTAACCCATGAATAATCTGAAGGCCTGCCAGGAGCACAAAATAAGAAAGAAATGCCTTAGAAAGATTTCCACCCAAAATCAGAGGGGAAAGTAGCAATGTATACAATCAAAATATTATGAGGTTCGGGTATCTGAAAATTCACATGTCTGAAACATAATGAGGACATCCCATTCCATTGAAATGGGCTGCCATAACCCACAGTCCAGAAGAACTGCAAAAAGCCCAGCCACAAGCCTCTAGTGGCTACAGGGTCAACTTCCTGACACAGATGTGAAACCCAATTTTACATAAAGCACCCACTTTATTTCCAAATAGGCATTGCATTTCAAAGAAAATCCACCCTTAAAACTTTTCCGTCACTGACCAATCAAGAATGAGGGCAGCTTTATAACAACATGACTCCAACTGGAGTTATCTTGGCTGGCAATCATTGGCTTTGCAAAATTATATAATAAATATATATATATATATATATATATACTTATTATAAATAAAAAAATATGCCAGTATGACTCCCTTGATTTCAATAGGTTGCCACCCACTCAAAGGACGAGGTTCAAACTCCTGTAGCAGTCAACAGTAGATACTGGTACCAGTAACTAGAGATCAACCCTGCTCTCTCATGAGGCTCCCGTACAAATGACAGGATGAAACGGCACTGAACAAGTCAGAGGCTTTAAAAAAAAGCTAGTCCATGATGAGCGCCAAACTCTTCTCCTCCTCCTCCCCAACCATGCATGCCAGCTTTCTTACTGCTTGCCATTGACATGAACTCCACTGCTGTACCTCCGCACTGTCTGCTCTCATATGCCTTGAGAACTCTTCCTCATCACACACAGTTCCCCGAGGCTTCTCCTCCTCTACGGGGCCCTCCCTTAACACCCCAACATCTGCTCCCTCCCTCTCCAGCAGCCTCAGCCCCTGTCCTCTGCCATCCTGGACCTGGCATCGGACATTCACCCGCCTGACTCCCTCATAAAGTGAATGGCTTCAGGGCTGGCGCCATGGCATGCATCTGTGTCCACAGTACTAGGTGCTTCAGATGGCTACAGCTCAGCTCACAAATGCATGAAACATTTGCTTTCTTTTTTAGAAAGCTCACACCAGAGCTGAGGAAACAGTTCAGCAGTAGAGTGCTTGCCTAGCATGCACAAGGCCCTAGGTTTAATCATCAGAATTACAGGCAAGAAAAACACACACACTCAAATATTTAAGCCTATACAAAACAAAACAAAACAAAAAAACCCTGCCTGGGAACAAAGCCCAAACTTCCAAGTAGTCTTTTATAGAAAACTTCTGCAAAAATAACTCGCTCTTTTTCCTGCTAGCTGGATGTTTTAAGTCATTCGGGGTTCTTCCCCCTATAAATGATCTTGACACCTAGCCATGCATCATGGTGCATGAGGCAGCTATAACTGTGCAGTTGGAAAAACATTCTGCTCTGGAAGAAGAAACTCCACATCTGCCAAGACACAGGAAAGCCGGACAAATGGGAAGGTCACGTGGACGCCGGGAAAGCCGCTTCCCCTCACCTTCAGAGCCTGTGATCACTTGCCAAACTCAACTCCTCAGCCCTGTAGGTTAAAACTTTCTTTTTCAAGAGAGCACGCTGTTTATAACAGGAGGGGGCCTGGAGAGGTAGCTCAGCAGTTAAGCCCACTGCTCTTCCAGAGAGAGGACCCAGCTTGGGTTCCCAGCACCCGTATCCGACGGCTCACAACCGCCTGCAGCTCCCTCTGCCTTCCACACTTACACACAAGGGGTGCACATAAAACACACGCGCACCCATAAAAATAAATGAATAAAATAATAAAAAGTGGGGAGGGAGCACTTTTTCTTCCTTTCTCTGTAGTCTTTCAGAACTCAGCTACCCCTTCCCCAACCCTGTACTTCCCAAACAGATGGGTAACTGGAGACAGAGAGAAAAGAAAACATGTCAAGCCATAAAGCACAAGGCTCCCACTAATGGGGACACGAGTTAATTGTCTCTCCATTCAGGCTCTTCTACTGTTACCCCCGTTTCCAGGTTCTCCAGGCTGGGCAAATGAACTGTAGACACGAAGGGCTCACATTTCTGTGGGAGGTACAGGGTTCAGTCCCCAAGCGAGATTACCACTGCAGGAATGTTAGCCTGACCTCACGAGACAGCCTGAGCCACACTTCCAGCTGTCCCTCCTCAAGCCCCAGCTGGAGCCCCAAAAGTAGGGGCCCATTAAAAATAACCAAGTGAGGAGGGAGCTCAGCTGCTCCATCCTAACTCAATCAAGCACAGGAGAAAGAGGGGGCAATTGTTTCCATATTCCACATAAACACAGAGCAGCTAGGAATGCGTGAGTCACCAACGGCTGACAATGATTACTACCGAGCCCCCTGCTAAAGTGAAGGACTGTGTAACAAGCACCCGAGACTATGGACAGTCTAGCCAGGAAGCATTTCTGTTTACCTATCTCAAAATAGATCCCGTAAACAATAATAAAATGTGTCTTTACGTGGAATTTTCATTTTCCTTCACTGCTGTCGGAGAGGAGGCAGCTGGAGGAGACTTTCTAATTAAAAACTTGTGCCGGGGTAACTCGAGATTTCATACTTGCCATTTACTCTTAAGCGTGTGTGGTTGGTTCCCGGTACACCTCACTGCGGGAGAGGTTAATGCTGCGACTGGGCAGATTCTGTGTTCACCGAATCGCAGTGTCTGTGCTGGGGGAGGAACGGAAAGCAATCGAAGAACGTCTGCGATTCCAGAAGGGTGAGCTGAAGGAAAGCACTCTTGCCCTCTGCTGTGAATCAGCAAGAGAGTTAGTTATCCGTGGGGAGCAGAACTGAGAATTTAGCACGCAGGTAGCCAGTGCTAGGTCATCCCATTCCATGCCGAAAAAAAATAAATAAAAAATACTGAGGCGAGTCTAAAACAGCAAGTGGAGACAGCAAATGTAAGCCGGGCACTCGTTCCACACGGTACAGTAACCGTCCCCATCCTACAGGTGTGAGAGCAGACTCCAGCCAAGGTACCAGGAAAGGTCAGGAGGATTCCAGATGGGGTTGTCCAATCTGCTCCAGGCTGGCTGTCTTCCCTGCAGCAGATGCTACAGTTTTGATAGCAAATGTCATCCCAAACACCACGTGTTAAAGGCACAGACTCCAGCTTGGCACTGTTGGGAGATGGTGGCTCCTTTAAGAACTGCCTCATTGGAGTTGTTTGGGTCACTGGGGTCATGACCTTGGAAAACACTATGAGATTCCAGCTCCGGCTTCACTCTCTTTTGTCTCTCAACCCTGAGGGATCCCACCGTGGTACCCTGCAACTCCTGACCACTGCCACCATGGTGATGCTTCCCGGTGAGTTACCAACCCCAGCCCCAAAGCAACAGGACCAAACAAGTATGGGGCTGGAACATCTAAAACTGTGAATCCCAGTAAACCCTTCCCCCTTTTAACAGTATTTACCTCAAGCATTTTGTTATAGTACAGAAAACTGGCTAACTCAAGGCAGGAACAGCTCCCATCCTGGAGCGTGACCACCACAGGAAAGACTTGGACTCTTCAGATCTCAAAGAAGACAGACTTGATCAAAGAGACAGACAGAGTTAGCTTTCCAGCTTGTTCTCCGTGCGGTCAAACTGGCCAATGCTTAAGGAGTAGATGTAGAATTTAAACCTGTGTCTGAAGAAATGGGTGTAGAAGCACACGCTCTCCACACTGTCAGAGTTAACGTTACTGAGCTACGATCACACGCCACGTTCTTAACCTCTTTCTTGCCCATAAGTCCCAATCTCCTTGAATGCCAGACAGAAACTGTCCACTAGGTATGGGGCCACCATATTTAGTGACTAGAAGCACTTTATAAAGCCACACAGCCAAGAACTTTGAACTTACTTGACAGAAACAGCTCTCGTAAAATATCCAGGTAACTCATCACAAGTCTTTCTCCCTTGACCTGGGAGCACTCAGCCCTAAACAGGATGTTTTCATCAATCCTCTCTCCTCAAGGCTCAGAGATCTACGTGTAAGACGAGAAGGAAAGGCCGTAAGAGCCAGAGGTGACGGATGACTCCAAGCATTACAGCATCATCCAGACACAGAAGAACATATAAAGTCACAGAGACC